>NC_136860.1:9718723-10318723 GCF_951799975.1 Gobius niger | reverse complement strand
AGGAGCCAAGCCAGGACGGATTTCTTTCGTATCCGCCATTGCCAAACTACAACCCACAAATCGGTGCAAATGCTTGACGTCACCAACAACGCCCGCCTCCCCCGCTCGCTCAATGGTTGGTAGAAAGTCAACCGATGTAACGCGGCCTCTGAGATCAAGCCCAGACGTACATGTAGGGAAATTATAACTGACCGGAGTTTATGGATGGCTAATGCCAGGCTACTTTATACTTAGTCTTAACCCAAATCACTATTCACAGATTGCATATTCCGCTCAAACCACCTTATGTACAGTGGGGAAAAAAGTATTTGGCCAAAATCCAATAGAAAGTCTATGGGAAACTGACCAAATACTTTTTTTCCCCACTGTATGTTTATATCCGAGCACTTGTGAATGCCTCGTCTGCTGAACAACAGGTAGCACACACACACACACTCAAGAGTTCATGCACAGTACAGCTGATGGCAGGTGTAGGTACTCGGTTCAGCACAGCTTTGAGAGTATATAGTTTGAGTTTGTTGGCTGCCTCACACTACCGGAGAGTCATGTTTGCCTCAGTGCCATCCCAGTGGAGAGAAAGTGTCCGTCCCTTTGTTACCTCCGGGTGCACGCAATCGATTAGAAAACAGTTCCGCCTGGGTCTTGTGCAGGCGATCCGACGCAACAATGGGTCGTCACGAGATCAGTCGAGATTGAAGGGGTTGATATTCGATTTTTCGATTATTTTGCAAAAATGTTTTCATGTCACCGTTAAAGATGCAAGGCTCTGCAGGTAATGAGGGGGAAGAATGAATTTATAGATAACAATTTGAAACGTGTGCTGTTGATTAGATAGTTTCAAAGATATTGTGTCTTGGTTGATTTTTGATCAGGCTTGTTGTAAGAAAAAAAAACATCAAAATCAACCTTATTTTGTGCAAATTAAAAGCTTGATAAATCAGGCTAGGAATCCGATATATTGAAAAACCCTCTGGAAAAAAAACAAAAAACTTCAAAATACCTCCCAAGACTGGAAGTGTTGGAGTCTGTAGGAGCTACTACAGTTGAGATGTTGTTGCAAGAGTGTAAAGAAGCCCTCATTTTTGAAAAAAAAAGGCCCTAAACTTAAGTCTGTTGTCTCTGAAAGAGATATTACCCTGTCAATATTTGTGAATAGATAAGCGCAGGACAGAGCGCCGTGCTGTTATGATTTCCTGGAAAACTCGATGCTCAACAAAACATCATAAAATAAGCATGTGAATACTTACCTGGAGTTGTGTTTTGTTTCACTCGGTGAGATGTGGATTCGAATGTAAAAACTTTAACACAATGAATTATACAACAGTTGTGTTGAATCAATAGGTCTGGATCGTGATGTATCGTGGGTAACGTATTACAAAAGGTCCAAAAAATATGACTTTTTTCAGCGACTAATGAATATAACATATTACTTGCACAAAATACGGGAATATATTAGTCATTACAATTTAAAGGGGGGGTATTATGCAAAATAGACTTTTTCAAGCTTTACATAATGTTATTAAGTCATTCCCTCATTAAAAACATGCCTGAAGTGTTGCCTTGGCACATTCACGTATTTTTGAGTAATCTGTAAAAACTCTGATGGCGGCCATTTTAGGGAGAGGTTTGCCTGAGTCCTCCTAGGAACGCCCCCACCTCCTGGAGACGCCTCCGAGCTTTCGTCACCAGCCGAGTAACCAACTACTGCTCCTCAGCAGAGCCCCCTCCCCACTGATGCCACAGACAGCGTGTGGAGGGGGCATGTCTGAAAGGGTCAGAGGTTCTTAAAGAGACAGAGGCCTATTTCAAGACATTCACTACAGCCATTTTGAGAGAGCAATTTTATACAAGGCAGTTATTCTAATTTACTGCATTTACAGACCAACAGAAGGTTTCGTCATCATTGTAGTGTGATATAGACTGGTGCTATGTGATTGAAAAAAGCAGAATACCCCCTCTTTAAGTAACTTGAGTTGCAAGTGCATTTAAATTTGTTCTTTGTTTGTATTGATGCAAGAACGAAAAAACTCAGGCAGCACCAAATCATGTTGAATACTGGTGTATAAGATCTGCAGTTATGTGTAGCATCGTCAAAACAAAACACGAGAGAATGTAGGTAGAGGAAAAGGAAATCTTTGACTGCACGTCTCGACTACACCATTTTCAATTTATAATTTGTAACTCAAAAGTAACTCAACAGTAACGTAGTGTAACTTTTTGAAATGGTAATATGTAATACAAGCATATTAGATTTTTAAAGCTGTAACTTCTAATATAGAATGTATTACAATTTTAAAGTAGCCCAACACTGGCTAAACCGTAGGTTGGTAGAGGTGTGTAATGGCTTGAAGCTGAGGTGTCCAAACATTGTGCATTGTGCTACAAGGTGGATCTGAGTTTTCAGTCTCACATTCAGTCCATCTTGAAAGGCTCGAGCTGAGATGTCCCTCTGACCCACAGGTGGATCGGACCAATCACGGTTCAGCATTGCCTTGATGTTTTACATGGCAAACAACAAGCCCTTTTCTCGATGCTTATTAACAACACGGCCACGATGGAGAAACACCAGGTGCTGCTACAGACATACAGTGGGAGGAAAAAGTAAGTACACCATGTGGAATTTTTTACATTTCTGCCTAAATTGGTCACTCAATGTGGTCCGATCTTTATCAATATCAGAGGAATGATTAAACAGTGTGTGCTTGAACTAACACCATGCAAACATTTACATTTGATCATATTTTTATTGGCCGTAACATGTAAACATTCACAGGAGAGCATGGAATAAGTAAGTACACCCCCTGAATCTCACTGAACCGTAGCAGTTTTGTAAAGAGGAATGGTCCAAGATTCATCCTGTTCATTGTGAATTTCTAATCTGCAACTACAGAAAAGCAGTTATTGCTGCAAAAGAAGGATCCGCAGATATTTGTGTGTTCCTCCCAAAATATTCCATTTTGGGTCCATCAGTCCATTGAATATTATCCCAGTAGTGCTGTGGAGCATCCAAGTGCTCTTCCGCAAACCAGAGTTAAATAGTTTGGGAGGAACACACAATGTCATGTCTGGAGGAAAAATGCAACAGCACATCAACATCAAAACACTATGCTCATTTTGAAGTATGGTGCAGGGAGCATCATGTTGGGGGGCTGTTTTGTTGCTGTTTGATATCATCAGTAGAAAAATTAATTCACAGGTTAATCAAGATATTTTGCAGAAAGACCTGAGAGATTCCCAACAGCATGTTAATAAAGCTGATCCTTTTTCTTTTGTAGTTAAACGAGATTCAGGCGGTGTACTTACTTATTCCACGCTCTCCTGTGAATGTTTACATGTTAGGACCAATGAAAATATTATCAAAGGTAAATGTTTGGGTGGTATTGGTTCCAGCACACACTGTTTAATCATTCTTATGATTTTGATGGAAGATTTAGTGAACAATTTAGGCAGAAATGTGAGAAATTCCACATGGTGTACTCATTTTTTCCTCCCACTGTACATACACAAGTGCGGTTCTCTAAATCTAAATGTTTGCTAATTGATGTAGAGCTTTGTTGTTTGGTTTCGATTGGCGACAAGCTGTGATTGGCTAAAAAGCGGAGCCTTTCCATGATCGTGTTCATGTGCTAATGAAATTTGCACTATAATATCAATCGGGCTTTTGCCACGTTGCTCATTATCAGCTCTGTTTGGTAATCAAATGTTTATTTTTGAAGTTATAATGGTGTACAATTGCATCATGACCATGACCATCTCTGGTGACCTGTGCCAAATGAACAAGTAAGCTAAAAAATTCAGGACAAAACTGAGTCGTATTGTGTTGGTGGTTCGGGATCCATTGTGAGAAGGATCCACCAATATGATACCATTTCCAAGATACTTCAGCAGGACAAACAGGATAATGTCAGGATTTTCTTCCAAAAAAATCCTAACATTACCAGGAGAATTGGCTTGTTCAATAGTTTCGGCTCATTTCTAGAAAATCCAAAGTACAGTCAGCACAGCACCATGGTTCAGATATCCCTCCCAAAACAGTAAACCCCTGCTTCGAAACTAAATACTTTGCTGTTTAAAAGAAGCCACTGCCTGTGAAGAACCACGAACATAACCCTCGTGTCGAGCTAACTGAATACATTTGGCTTATCAAACTGTAAAGAAGAATTGCAAACAAATGAAAACTAAAAGAGTTTCCCACAAGGCCTGACGCATTGCACACTGCCCTGAAAATTGCTTCTTTATTGTATTCTTCACAACTGAATGAATGCAAGATATTCACTTGATGTGCAGAAATGCCTGGGCACCGATACATTTACAATTTGCTTAGGAACCCCCCACCCTGCGTACCCAGGAAGAGCACAGACCTGTTCTCAACCTGGCCAATCAAGAAAACAAACACGCTCAGAGCTGCCGCCAACTTTTTTTTGTTAACTTTTTTAATTAAAATGTCTCCGAGGGGGGAAAATGTTTCTTTGGATGTCAAGTCCATTTTCAAGTTTCCAAGCGATGGCACAAGGCGAGATAAGTTGGGACTTTGTTGCTCTCATTTGTGCACGGCATATTACCAAACAAGGACTTACTGGACAGCAGAAAAACATGCAGTTTGTGTCAAACCTGGTGCAGACACAAGACATTTCCTTCATGTTTTACATTCATGGCGACTGGTTGTGTCATAGTTTTTTGATGGTTTGGTTTGGAAGAGACGGCTACATCCACACGAAGACAAAACGCTCACATTTTCAGAAACTTTCTTTGTAAGCCTGAAGCCAGCTCAGTAAATGTGTGCGTCCACATGGGTCGACTCAGGTCTGTGAAAACGGCGCGATTCATCTTCCAGGCCTGTGTGAGGCGCTGTGACGCTAACACAGATAATAGAACAAGATTTAGAGTCAAGTTTTGTGGAATGTAAACATTGAAAATTAAACTGATTCACAGATTTACGATCTACAGAAGAGACGACGAGGAGAGTTTATTGTTCAGACGTAACGGGACTAAAGCAGAAAAACCTGTCAGTGTCTTTTACTGTCAGTCCAAAAACACGACTGACTCGTGTTTTTCTACTTGTCACCTGTGGCTTGTGGACTGCAGTGGAGCAAAGAGGAGTGGAGTAAAACTATCATAGATCCATGAATAAAACTCATTATAAGGTCAGTAGATTCTGGATAACAGACACCACTCTGGAGCTGTGATGTCATTGTTTTAGTAAAAGTTGTAACACCGATGCCACGTAAACAGTGTTTTGAGATATTTCCACTCTGGGACCTAATTTGGAAAATGTTTGGTTACAGACCAAACGCCGGGCTCATATGGACGATACACTGGATTGAAAAAACATATTTGCGTTTGGTCCTCAGCTTGACTTTGTATGGACAGAGCCTTTGCCTTGACGCTGTGTTTTGGGGATGACTATAGCGACGTCTGTTTAAAGGAACAGGCCACAATATTTTCATACTGTGATATGTTCTTGCCTGAGCTAAGACCTATCTGGTCTTTGTGCGTGCCCTCAGTCACACAAAGATATTGTTTGCATTTGGCCTCTCCCAATGCATTCCTATAGCTCCAAACGGGGGTGAAGTTGGAAGCTACCACACTCTTCCATGGGCACAAAGTCCAGACAGGTACGCATCAACTCGTCTAAGCTCAGGTAAGAACATGTCACAGTATGGAAGAACTGTGTGCCCTCAGTCACGCCAAGAGGCCAAAGATGTTGTTAGCATTTGGCCTCTCCCAGCATATTCCTATAGCTCCAAACGGAGGTGAAGTTAGAAGCGACCACCCTTTTCAACGGGCACAAAGACCAGACAGGTACGCATCAACTTGTCTTAAGCTCAGGTAAGAACATGTCACAGTATGGAAAAATGGGGGCCTGTTCTTTAAGGGCAGGTTTCAATCAAAAAATAAAGGTCTATGAAGGTCTATATTGCCTCTCGCAGTGGTGGAAGTGTTAAGGTTAATGTGTGAAATAGATGACTAGGCAAAAGCATAATGTCTCCTTTAAGAACAAATCTACAAGTCAAAACAAACAAATCTTATCTGGTTACGGTCATTAGCAGCTTTGGAAAATGTAATGAAAGTCTCCCAGACTGAGCTGGATCGGTGCCGTCGTGACCCGGGGGCGGCTGTGGCAGGTGTGTGTGCGCCGCATTAAGTCAATAAGCGGTGTGAGCGGCAGCGACAGGAGCGATCAGTCACTCACTTCAGCTGGGGGCCAGAGGTCACGCCGAGCCTGTCACCTGTTTATTCAACTGTGAAGGCTGTCGCGGCGACACGTGCACGCAGATGACTGCCTCTCTCACACACACACATACACATACATACCTGGGACAGCTATCTTTGTGAGGACATTATAAAGCTAGTAATGGACTCATTCAAATGGGTTTTATTAATGTTTTTTTTTTACTTACCACTTTTAAAATTTCAGTTCTGATCAGAGAAATGTGTCAAACGTTTTTTTTTTTGTGTCAATGAACATATTGGAGCCCTCCAAATGAAGCAATGGTTTGACTTTCTATCCACACGCCATTTCTTGTGTTGCATGTACAGGTGAAACTCGGAAAATTAGAATATTGTTAAAAAGTGCATTCATTTCTGTTACTCAACTAAAGCTGTGAAACTAATATATGATAGACTCATTACAAGCAAAGTGACATATGAATAGCCTTGAGAATATTGATGATAATGGCTCAGCTTGTAAAAACCCCAAATAAAAAATCTCATAAAATTAAAGGCCCTATGCCTGATTTTTTTTTATTGCAAACAATGAAAGGGGAAGCCTCTAAATTAAAATATTAGTTGTGGTCCAAACTCATTCATAACTTTCCTAATATATTTGCAGCGTGCAAATTCTTTACATGGACACGTTTATAGGCATAATAAATCATAAAAATGCTGGAAAAATTGCCTGAAAGTTCATGAAATTGATACAAATGTTTTATAATTTGATGCACGCTGTTTTCCACGCACAATATACTTAAAGGGGCTAGATGCAAGTTAGCCATTTTATACTCACTACTGCCACCTCAGGTCATACGCGTAACTGCACCTTCTATATTAAGCTCGTGCATGACGGCACTTTGGACCCGAAACACCTTTTTGAGTGACAATTTTAGAGGCAGTTGTGGTGAACAGGTCTGGGCTCATTCTACACATTAGGACATTGTTGGAACATGTAGGGGGAGGAAAATACTTAATTTTAACATTTTTAAACTAAGGAGGGTAAACAACTTTAATTTCATTTCTAGAAGTAAAATCAGGTATAACTCCTTTAACCACAATCATCAAGATTATAACATACAAAGGCTTGACATATGTCACTTTGAATGTAATGTGTCTATATCATATATTAGTTTCAGTTTAATTTTTAAATTAATTTTATTTTTTAAACTCTGTATAGTCCCTTTAAACAGCAACTAAGTCACTAAATTATTTTTTTGTGAATGTTTGCACCGTTTTCTAAATTTTTTTTTACACCTTTTCCCTTTTTTTCTTTGTTTTTACATTTTTTCCTAATATTTGCCATTTTTATGACTATTTTCCCCAATTTTTTTTCACCCCTTTTTCTTATTTTTGCCACAATTTATCTCTATTCTCAGCCCTCCCCCCCCCCCTAAAATGATTCCTAATTTTTCACACATTTCTTGACATTGGAGATGAACTCTGCAGATCTTCCAGACTTTACTGTTTTGTTTTCTGGTTGTAGACGACAAATATTTTAGCATACAGTTGTATCGTAAACCAAGTATCCTTAAAGTACTGGTATTTTAACAGTACCCCAGCCCTATGTATAACAAAAACCAGTTTGTAAAAAAGTATGCAAACAAAAATCGTTCACATAACTACATCATTGTGCTTTTAACCAATTCATCCCATGCATTTCTGTTCAAAGATTCTCCTCTACATCAGATACCTTCCCAGGCCATCCACCGTAGAAAGAATCTTCTGGAATGCCATATCCAGCCTCGGTTCTGATCTGCATCGATGGCAACAAGCGCATATTGGGCGCCAATCATGCTCTTCCCGTGTGTAAAATTAGAATTTATTTGTCATTTATAAAAGTCTGCAAAACGAAATGAATAAAATATGATCTGAGGTGTACAAACCTGTGACCGATTTTCATCACAAAGTTTCTTGGCTCCACTGGGGAGATATCGGCCTTTTATCGGCGTTAGATCGACCGATATTGTGAAATACATTATATCGGCTGGCCAATATCAGTCGCCCTCTCATTACGATCACTGGAGATAGACTTGTAACCATGATGCTCTGACAGTTGATGATCTAAGTTTGTTCAGTTTCGGTGACCATCCGTAGTAGTAGAAATATCGTTGGCTTTTGCATTTAGAGTTGACCTGCAAAATAAATAACCATGACCTTCCGCATTAGCTTATAAAATACAACCTTTGTAAAAAAAAAAAAGTATTTACGGAGAAATGTGCGCCTCCCGACTGGCTTCACTGTGGGGGAGGAGGGAAGAGCAGTGGGGAAAGTGCGTATAAAGATAGATGTCATTGAAAGTCAGTCATGGTCTGTGGATCTGCCTTTGTGGTTACCGTGGAAACAGCTGTGTGGAGAGAGAGTGAAGGACGGGCCGGGGAGTCGCGCGGGGTTTTTCGGAGACATGGACGGGAGCAGCGGAGAGGAACCGCCGCCGTGTCCCGGCCCAGACAGACTCATTCAGACGCCGTGAATGTGAATTACGTCGGGATTAGCCGAGTGCTCCAGTCGTCGGTGCACAGAGCGGGAACTGTCATCAACACACTTCACTCTGAAGCGTCATGAAATGGATACAAATGCTTTATCATTAGATGCACGGTGTTTTTCCTACGAGTTTACAATATACTAAAGGAGGACACATATTATGCAAAATCGACTTTTTCAAGCTTTACATCATGTTATTATGTCATTCCCTCATTAAAAACATGCTTGAAGTGTTTCCTTGGCACATTCATGTATTTTTGAGTAATCTGTAAAAACTCTGATGGCGGCCATTTTAGGGACAGGTTTGCCTGAGTCCTCCTAGGAACGCCCCCACCTCCTGGAGACGCCTCCGAGCTTTCGTCACCAGCCGAGTAACCAATCACTGCCCCTCAGCAGAACCCCCTCCCCACTGATGCCACAGACAGCGTGTGGAGGGGGCGTGTCTGAAAGGGTCAGAGGTTCTTAAAGAGACAGAGGCCTATTTCAAGACATTCACTACAGCCATTTTGAGAGAGCAATTTTATACAAGGCAGTTATTCTAATTTACTGCATTTACAGACTAACAGAAGGTTTCGTCATCATTGTAGTGTGTTATAGACTGGTGCTGTGTGATTGAAAAAAGCATAATACCCCCTCTTTCAAAAGGTCCATGACTCGGAACAGTCTACTGCCTTTAGTATGCAACATTTTTTTTATCAATATTTGGACATTTAAATACAATTTTCACCATTTGCACAAATAAAATTGTTATATGAAAAACATCAAATGACAGAAAACTTTAATACATGCTTTTCCTGTATTAAAAGTGTCACATTTTATTGATTTCTGCCTTTCAAACAATGAACCATGGCAGCAGCGTGAATGTTCATTTGTAAATGAAATTTAAGCCTGATAAACCGAGAGGACTTGACGTTTCTTGATATTTACTTATTTTCAACATATCACAAGCGGACATAATGAAAATGTACCCTTATATACCACCTAATCTTGTATACCAGCAAGTAAAGCTCAGCAAACACTACAGAACTTTTCCCCACGATTTTGGTATTATGTTGCGTTGTGTTTCGTAGTGAAGAGGGGAGGGTCAACAACTGGACCACCATTTTTTCCATACTGAGATATGTTCTTACCTGAGCTTAGACGAGTTGATGCGTACCTGTCTGGTCTTTACGCGTGCGCTCAGTCACGCAAAAACACCAAAGATGTTGTTAGCATTTGGCCTCTCCTAGCATATTCCTATGGCTCCAAACCAGGGTGAAGTTGGAACACTCTTCTGTGGGCACGCACAAAGACCGGACAGGTACGTATCAACTCGTCTAAGCTCAGGTTAGACTGCCTCTCAGTATGGAAGAACTGTTTTTTCCCCTAAGTCACGCAAAAAGATCAAAGATGTCGTTGCCATTTGGCCTCTCCAAGCATATTCCTATAGCTCCAAACGGGGTGAAGTTGGAACGCACAAAGACCAGACAGGTACGCATCAACTCGGCTAAGCTCGAGTAAGAACACATGTTAGTATGGAAAAACGGTGGCCTGTTCCTTTAAGTTTGAATCGTGTAATGTGGGCAGCAGAAAGACGCCACTAGACCTCAGTTGCAGTAAATTAAACATGTTTGATTTTTAAGCCCGAGTTTGAAAGCACAGGAGAAGCGTGGGTGCGGTCTCCTCCATCCCGGGGCTGATGTTCATCCATTTTTAAACCCACTTGTGGCAGTACGGGCTGTAGGCGGGCCCTGCCAATTAAGTCCTGGGATTTGATTGGCTGTCAGTGCTAGCTGCCAATCCGTAAAAGTGCCGTCTTGTCAGTCAATCTTCCCCTGATTTCTCCAACATCCGGGTCAAGAACCTGATAAGAGCAGCGCAGGCAAACACACGCACATGACACCTGCTGATTTGGTAATGGCGTCCGCAGCTCGAGCCTCTCCTTTACAGGAGCTCCTCCAAGCTTACTCGTGCTGCCGCTGTTTGTCCTGTACAGTCTGCTCCTGTGTTGTGGTGCACCGCTAACTATCTCAACTAAGCTACTATTGAGAGTATGGCCAGTCCTCTTTTGACCAATTTATGATTGGTGTGGTGTGAGTCCAACATTAAAGGTACACTGCGTAACATTATGAACTATACTGTTGCCGGCAAAACAAAACATGCTCCTAATGACCAGCTCAACACAGAAAATGCTATTACTGCAGTGTGTAATAAAAGAATGGATTTGGATGAGAAACAAACCTGTTCAGGTCTCAAATTCTACTGCCTTCTACTTCTACTGTACCCCTTTAGAGGGGTGAGCCTCATAAATGTTTGTTGTAAATGTATGAGGCATTTTTCAATGATGAAAATATATGTCATAAAGTAAATGCTTGTATTTCAATGTTATTTATTGGGTAAAATTCGACGCGGTGTGGCTTTAACTGTGTTCTCCGAGTTACAGGAGCTGGTGGCCTGACCCTCTGGGTGGTGGTATTTTTATTTGTATTCTGCACATTTTTGTTGTGTTTACCTGTGTGTGTGTCTGGGTGCTTTTGTTTAGAATGACCCTGGGTTTGTCTGAATTATACAATCAACACATTTTGTAATATAATGAACAGTCTCTTGCCTCCTCAGTAACATTGTACCTGTGTGCTCTTTATTTTTAGACTATCTCCAGGTGAATTTCCTAGTGTGGTGTTGTTCTGGCTGTGTTGGAGCTTATTTTACTTTATTTCTTCATACTCCATATAATTCACGACCCCTATAGCTATATGTCCTGCTTGACTGTTGATGTCTATTTGAGAGAACTATAAACAAGTTCATTGGACTGCAATGGGCCGACAGTGATCACATGACATTCTTGACCAATACGGATGCATGCGTTTCCCATGCTCACAAACAGTGGGGCCCTTCTTTGCGGATCTGCGGTCAGTTTTTCGATTCCAAGGAGAAATGAAGCAGGAGAGAGGACAGCATAATCTGTAACACACTGGTGCAGTGAGTCTGCTCTTACGATTCTCACTCGTTTTGTGTGAACCACCAGTCGTCCTATAATCGCTCTAAATTCTGAAAAAATCGTGTCCGTGCTCAGTCGACAAGTCTTCAAGTCGGCCCCGCTATGTTTTATCCTCTCATTCTTCTGACTTGTCTCTTTGAATCTCTTTGCAGGTGCAGGCGACCAACCCACAGTCACAATGGAAGTTTTTCTATCTCATCATCAGCTTTCCACAATGATGACATCCATTCTGCGCCTCTTGTTCTGTTCCACACACGTCCCGATAGAGGGATTAATTATGGAGGGAATGAAAAGGAGGCGCAAACACTCGCACAAAGAGATTCCGGAGCGGCCGATAACTCCGTGACCAGTGCTGCTTCTCCGGTAATGTTATCTTAATTAGATTCATGATGGGATCTGGACCTGGCTTCGCATTGGTGCTTGGTCCACAAACGCTGGCTGTATCCACTTTGGCTTTCAATACGGCGTGCAAGCATGAGTGGGTAGAGTCGCCAAAATATGTTTTAGTAAAAGGTTTGAATTTGAGAGGACTTTAGATTTATTTTAAACGCAGCACTCCATTAAATACAGAATGATCACTTTTGGTAGGATCTTTGAAGTAAAGGGTTACTCTGAGCATAAACGAATGACTAAAGGTGTACGCGAGACCTGAATGAGAGGACCTTGCCATGCCAAAGTCCTTTGCAGCATTTTCGCCAAATGTAGCACTTTGATCGGCAACTGAATGACTTGCCTCCCCGCACACACACAAACATACGGCCTTGTTCTGTGGACAGCCTGCAAATGAAGGGCTGAGCGGAATGAGTGCTAGAGTGGCCGCACAGTTGTTTGATTTCCTATGGAGCAATAATTTGCGACGTGCTTGCTTCTATTTGGAAATAGCCTTTTCCCTCAGATTTTTTTTTCTCAATTTGTCAATCGTCTGCCAACCTGAAATGTGTTCTACTGTAACGAGGCACCACCCTATATTCCATACCAGTGTTTCTCAACCTTCTTTGGTAGCGACCCGCAACAGAAGAACTGCCGTTGTTTGTGACCCCCACAAGGCCCGTTTTTTCATTGAATCTACATGGAAAATGGTCTCAACTTAAAGGAACATGCCACAGTTTTTCCATACTGAGATATGTTCTTACCTGAGCTTAGACGAGTTGATGCGTACCTGTCTGGTCTTTGTGCGTGCCCTCAGTCACGCAAAAAGACCAAAGATGTCTTAGCATTTGGCCTCTCCCAGTATGTTCCTATAGCTTCTTACAGGGGTGAAGTTGGAGCTACCACGCTCTTCCACGGGCACGCACAAAGACCAGAGTAGGTATCAACGTCTCTAAACTCAGGTTAGAACATACTGTATCTCAGTATGGAAGAACTGTGTACCCTCAGTCACACAAAACGACCAAAGATGTTGTTAGCATTTGGCCTCTCGCAGTATATTCCTATCTCCAAACAAGGTCAGGTAAGAATTTATCTCAGTATGGAAAAACGGTGGCCTGTTCCTTTAAAAGGCGCTTTACTACCTTCATTTGGCCCAAAGCGGTTTACACCTGCTCTACCAACTGCGCCACTGTCGCCCTACATAGAGAATATGTCTCCCATATGATCTGAAACAATCTCGTGACTTGGGTGACCAGATGACATACATCCCCGCCCGCATTTTCTACCTAGCCATGCTCACGCGTTGTTGGTGCGTATCGACACCGAGCAAGGGGCGTCACGGCTCCTTTAAACGCTTCAAAACACACAAGTTGAAGAGTTAAATATCACCATTGGGTGAAAGAGGCAGAGGGACTGTTTTACAGAAGAAGCAAACACATTTGTGCATTTGGAGTTCTTTACTACAGCTCTCGTCTCTGTCCTCATTGTTTAGAGCAGGGGTCCTCAAATTTTTTTTCTCTCGGGGCCACATTATCGTTCCTGACTGTGATGGGAGGCCGGGCCGGGTTGGCTGATTTGTATGACCCAGAGCAAAAGGCCTCATTGTGAAGTAGATTACTCACCTGGCACAGTCATCCTCACTACTATATCCACAAGATCAACACTTGATTCCTGTAAACATCATTGCGTAATGTGACCAAAGTAATAACTGCTTACACTTGTATTGCGTGTTACAAGCCTGTGTCACAAGTTTCTCAAAGTACTGTAGTCATTATTCATTCACTCCACACTCTGTGGTGTTAAGCTTCATTTACCACGTGGCTGTAATGTGTTGTTTATGTCCTGATCTCTTATGTCAGTGCCCTCTGCTGGACACGTGTGGAATTATTTTTTATTTATTTAAGTTGCCCCCTAGTATACTGGTTATTTAGTAAAAAAAAAAAAATCATAACTCCGCACAGGAGACTTCCTTTTTTTTGTAACAAACTCAGGGATTTCTGCTCTACAAGTCAGGGGCCGGATTAAATCATCTCTCTTGCCGAATTTGGCCCGCGGGCCGTAGTTTGGATTAATGAAATGACCCGCCGCATCCGTAGGTTTGTGGAGCAGCCTATGCTCTAACGCTCTCACTGACATTAACAGAGGCCTTTAGTGTGTCTTGGTCTTAAATCAGGAAGTTACAGCTGATCCAGTACGAGGAGCATTTACGGGACCGTTTGGGCTAGATTCGCAATCTGGGACGAAATCCTGTCCCGAATTTTAAAGGATGTGTGGTCATCCTACCTGTGACCCCCATGGTGGTCCTGACCCTAGGTTGAGAACCACTGTTCTACACACTCAGAATAATGTCCCCATATGAGCTTCTTAAGAACTGCAACACCTTTTCTAAGTGTCAACACTTCACGCGTCTAAATAAAGCCATGACATTTCTGTAACTTTTCCCCATACCTTCAGCGTGTGTCACTGTATTTTGCTGTCTGGATGACAATGTCCCCACCGGCAGGTAAACACAGGGTGCTGGTTTGGAGAACTTGAGCTGTGCTGTGAAGTGACATTAACAGCGGTACCGACTGGAGCTGACCTTTCCCGCTCTCTGAAACAACCCCGCACCCTCTGCTCTCGCTCTCCTGATTAATCGCCCGTTGTTCCCACCTCAAGGAGACCGCGCGTTTATTTACCCCGGCCGAGGAGCTCCACGCGGGCCCGGAAACAACAGCCGTGAGGTCAGGAGGAGAGGTTTTATGAGGTGTTTCACACAAAGCCCCCAAGCTAAGAAATGTTGAAATAGTACCACAGTCTGAGCTCATTTTCTTAGAAAACATTAATTTAAAGGTTGTTAATGTCCTGTCTTATTTATTTTTAAAGGATCTGTATCATGCTATTTTTGCCATTCCAAAGTAAAGTATATAGGCATTTATATGATATATTGTACCTCTACCACTATGGAGCACAATTTTTTGTGATAAATATAAATATTATCTGGAAGACAAAACGCTTGGACTCAGTTAACTCCGCCCCCTCTCTCCGCTCATACAACTTTAGCAGTAGTAGAAATATAAATACCACGGCAAAAAATTAAGTTACTACACAATGCAGTTTTAAGGAGTTGACATTTACAACACAGCTTCATAAATGGCTAACACACACGCTAACACACACGCCAACACACAAGCTAACACGCGTTTGGATTGACTCACCGCTCTGATCCATCAGGTGTTTTTATTGTGAGACTCGCGTTGGTTATAAAAGTTGATCCACTTTGATTCTGGTGAAGGTTCACCAAAAATCCATCAGTGACAGTCACAGAAAAACACTATTCTACCTCTGTCCTGCACCTCTTGCAGCCAAACGCGCATCCATGACATTATCGTTCGGAAGAAAAAAGAACAGGCGTGTCCAGAGTAGGTTAGAAAGAGCTCCTTCTTCACAACTTTCAGTGAAAACACGACATCTGTTCAGAAGCTCAGGGGTGTGTTTGTTTTCTCTGCAAGGGCAGCGCGAATGCGTCAGGCACTTCCTATATAAAAAAAAAAAACTCTTCCTCACCGTCCGCGGGCGGTCTCTTTCTCCTCCTGCTGGGGTCCTCTACCAGAGGCCTGGGAGCTTGAGGGTTCTGCGCAGTATCTTTGCTGTTCCTAGAACTGCACTTTTCTGGACCGAGATGTCTGATGTGTTTCCTGGGATCTGCTGGAGCCACTCCTCCAGTTTGGGGGTCACTGCCCCGAGTGCCCCAACGACCACGGGCACCACTGATGCCTTCATCCTCCAGGTTTTCTCCAGCTCTTCTCTGAGCTCCTGGTATTTCTCTAGTTTCTCGTGTTCCTTTTTCCTGATGTTGAAGTCGCTTGGTATTGCTATGTCGACCACAATGGCTTTCCTCTGCTCTTTGTCCACCACCACAATGTCCGGTTGGTTCGCCATTACCATTTTGTCCGTCTGTATCTGGAAGTCCCACAGGATCTTGGCTCGGTCATTCTCGACCACCTTTGGAGGTGTTTCCCACTTTGACCTTGGGGTTTCCAGCCCATACTCTGCACAGATGTTCCTGTACACTATACCAGCCACTTGGTTATGTCGCTCCATGTAAGCTTTCCCTGCCAGCATCTTACACCCTGCAGTTATGTGATGGATTGTCTCATTGGCCTCTTTGCACAGTCTACACCTAGGGTCTATATATATATATATATATATATATATATATATATATATGAAGTGCCTATATATATATAATTCTATATATTATTATTATTATAATTTTTTCTTACGACAGAAATAATGAAAAAGCTGTCAGGCCGAAATAGCACAACAACATGGTTCCAAAAAGTCAATTTTGCATGATATAGGACGTTTAATTCATGCCAAACATTTTGACAGATCTTACCACTGAAATCACAGAAGCTTAGCTGTTCATCATTAACATACCCATAAGAAGCAGAAACTGAACTGAATATAATTTAGCAATAGCATCTTAACGGCCACTTTTATACGCTAACTCATCTAAAGTAAAATCTCAAAAGTTCTGTACATTCATTAATGACCTTTTATGTAGTTCGTAAAGTTGTTTGTGATGTTTGATGGCTAATGTTAACGAACACTGAAACCTTTCCCAACTTGCTACCTGTCCGCACGTGGTAGGATTGAACGCCGCTTTTGCTTTGTATTTCTTTGGTCCTTACGCTACACTTGCCCACAAGCCAAAACATTCCATGCACAGAGCCTTTAGGGAGTAGTTAGCCTTTAGCTCTATATTGTTTTCTCTAAAATCTTCCTTTCACCTTGTTAAATTGCCTTATTGTTTTTCTTGGGGCAAGTATCAGCTCTGCAGTTGGTCTCCTATAGCCATGTATTTGGCTCTAAATACATAATAATACGACTCACGGGTCCAGTAGCCAAACAATGTGGAGCTAGTTGGCACGTCTACTATAGGTGAATAATGCCTCATTCCAAAAGCAGTCAGAAGTAGTGGGGATGAGAGGTGCAGCACCAACGTCAAACTTCAAAACCACCCAGCACAGATGGCTATATATTGCAATCCTTTGCCACAATTTACTTGAAATTGATCTTTTGTATGTTTTCTTTGACGTTCCTTACTTACACATCATCTTGTCAGTAAGTAAAGTCAAAAACATCATTCCAAAGTTGACTCTCTAATCCCGCCCTGTCCCTGTTTAAATGCCGCCGGGCTCTGGATTGCGTTTATGGCCGTACCACCTCCACTTCTGCCGCCGCCGCCGCTGCTGCTGCTGGGGATAATAAAGAGGTTTGTTGCGGAGCTCAGCACTCGGCGTCTCCTCTGTGTCAACTTTAACTGTGTCAGAGCCACTTAGCGCGCGCCGCATGAATATGGATGAGCCGAGGGGCTGAGAGGAGGGATGTTTACTTCATGTAGGCCAGGCGTCTGCAGACGGAGTGCCCGAATGTGCCCAAAAGGAGACAACAGCGGAGCCAAAAGTTGATCGATTGGAGATGTAGTCGTGTGTGGGAACTATATTAAGGCCAAGCGACATGACGTTTAAATGCTAATTGGAGCAGAGCAGGAAACGCTGACGTGCAAAAGTGACAAAAAGAGTTAAAAAAAAAAGTGGACGTCCGAAGTAAAATGTGAAAAAAATCTTTTATTGTGACATGGAAAGCCAATGTGTTTCGAAACAAACGCGTCTTGGCAGGGCAGTTTTTGTGAACGCACGGCAGGTGCTACAACACACACGTCAAACTCGTGGCCCGCGGGCCAAAGAGATCGTTTCTGTCGGCCCCGGATTTCGTAATAGCATTATAACCGTCCCACCGACAAATCGCATTAAACATGTTATAAGTACATTTCCCATAAGCCCCTGAAGCAGTTAGGCCGATGACACAGCCCTGCTCCCGACACACACCAACTGCAGTAGCGTGTAGCCGCGTGAAAGTAAACAAATGCAGACAGGAAAGACACGCTTCTCCGAGGGCTTTTAAAGGAACATGCCACAGTTTTTCCATACTGAGATATGTTCTTACCTGAGCTTAGACGAGTTGATACGTACCTGTCTGGTCTTTGTGCCCGTGGAAGAGGGTGGTAGCTTCAAACTTCACCCACGTTTGGAGCCATAGGAATATGCTGGGAGAAGCCAAATGCTAACAACATCTTTGTGTGTGCCCCCAGTCACACAAAACGACCAGAGACCAGACAGGTACTCGTCTAAGCTCAGGTAAGAACATATCTCAGTATGTAAAAACTGTGGCCTGTTCCTTTAAAACTTTTTTCTCAACACAGAAACAGACGAGCGAGAGAGAGCAAGAGCTTTGGAGACAGGTGGGTGAATGTCAGAACATGAGGAGTGAAACTTTCTTTTTTCAGCTATAGGCAAAGTTACAACTGTGTGGCATTATGAAGCAAACATCGCAAGTTCAAGTCCTGTCACTTCATAAGAATATCAAAGTCATCATAATCGGGGGCGACAGTTGGTAAAGCTGGTCGTCTCATGATCGGAAAGTTGGGGGTTCGAATCCCACCCCCTGCAGGTGCACACTGTCGTTGTGTCCTTGGGAAGACACTTCACCCACCTTTGCCTCCAGTGTCTGTGTACATTGGTGTATTCATGTACACTCATTGCTGTAAAGAGCAATGAGTGTGGCATGTGTGTTTAGTGATACTTGGGTTGAAAAAAATGACCTTATCTTGGGTCCTGTTTGGTACAGAAAAGTGAAAACAACATCAGGTGCTCCTTCTGTCTGACTTTGTCTCTCTGGTCGCATCACGAGAATGCAATCTGTTTGGTTTGGTATTTAGTCTCACAGAGAGGCAAAAGATTAAAAAAAACAAAACACTGCTTTGTTTGCGTCTGTGACTTTACTAAACTTTTAATGTCCACTTGACGTCCATATGGGGGCACATAAAGTCGCGTATGTGTGTGCCAGGTATGAATGCCAGGAGTAGTAAAGCGCACAGAGCTTGTTAACTGTCTCTGTAGAGTGTGGCATTGCGCTCTCGTGAAAATAGTAGTTGACTTTTACTGTTGTAGTGCACTGACGCCGGAACATTTGCCTATAATTACTGGTGGTTCTTGGGGACTCTTCTCCGTATCTTGAAGCAGGGACTTGGACAGGAGTACAATGGAAGAGTGTGCCACATTAAGTACTTTAAGTGATCTGGATTAAAATAACCAATTGTGCCAAAAATATAAGTGCATACAAGCGAGTCTCACAAGATCTGCATTAGTGATGCGCCGATCCGATACTGGTGTCAGATATCGGAGCCGATACGGCAAAAAGTACCGGATTGGGTATCGATACCAAATATCCAATAGTGAACCAATACCTGTTTTGGCTCTCCCCAACACAACTTTCACCAACTTCATCTGAGTGAACATGGACATGCCAAATCTGATTTTGAATCTGGAGAATTCAGAGTTAGTTTTAACCCCTGCAAACTTATATTTTTAAATACCACGGCTAGCAGCAGCATGTAATTTCAAATGTGACAGTATGAATTTTGCGTGTGTCGCAGCCAAGGCTTAACGTAAATCAAAAATGTAGCTACTTTAATAATTACCAACAACGCCACCTTGGATTCTGGGCCCAATGAACCACAATTATTTGTTTACAAGGTCACAGGTTCGAGGGGAGCATGAAAATGGACAGACAAAGCAAAAGTTATTATTATATAAAATAGAATTTATTTTAGTTTTATAGAAAAAAGCATTTTTGTTCAATTTATAAATCTAATTTAAAATCGTTTAACACACACAACCGCATTCACACTCATTCGTATCCACAATCACTCAAACAAAGAATAAAATAAGACTCAATTCAATCAAGTCCTATTGCACAATGTGGCGCTCAGGGCCAGGCTCCACAACTTGGAGACCAGGATAGGAACGAAGTATTACAGCAGCCGTTGCGTATTCGGGCCACATAGATGGCGATAGCCTTGTTACCTTGTTTGTGGAGGAGTAGTTCGTGAGACCAGCGGGGAGTGCACTCAGGTGCGGGAGCCCTCGCGCCCTGGTCAATTGAGTTCAGTTCAGTTCGTAAGCAGGTTTGACTTGTGAGCCGGGTGGGCGCTTACTTTAACCAAGCGACCAGCAGTTCGAAACGACCACGACCATATTATGAAAAAGGGGAGGTAGGAACAGGATCCGTCAATTGAAGCACTCCGCACACGATTCACCCGGTCCTCTCTCAATACGACCACGTTGCACAGCATGCGCACAGCGAGGAAAAGCCCCCACGCCACAGCCCACGGGGACGGCAGGTAGAGCACGCGCACGGCAGAGGCGTGAGCTCAAGAAGACGGCAACATGCAAAGACGCATACGACGAAAGCGTGGTTCAGTTGCGCGGCCTTGCGCCTTGTGCAACTGAATCGCGTGTTTGGCACGAGACGCCGGCCAAACACAGCAGCTTCGTCCCCAGGCTAAGCTACGCGACGTCAGAGGCGAAAGGGAGGGCTGAAGGTGAGGTGCGCCACTAATGTAGCATCGGGTCTAGCGGTGATTGGTTTGCCAGCGGAAGTGCGTACTACCACACGTGCGCCCAGTGGACTCTAAATGGGGTTCCGTTTCCTTACTTCATCCCACCCACCTCTGACCCCAGACGTCACACGCCATCGGAGCCGGTGTCATGGCGGCAAGACAGCTGTCCACTCGACTACAATCAGGCACACTGTCACTGGTCAGCGATGTGTTGCGTGTATCGGGTGAGCAGGGCTAGTGTCCTGTGAAAGATCACTGATTTGCACTGGTTTGTTTGTTGGGGTTGGCCCAATAGTCCGACGTCTCATGAGTCTGAAAATGTCCCATTGAGAAGGGGTTGAAAAATAAAAATAGGTTTAGGCAAGAGTCCACTGACCTTAAGGTGGTATAATGGCTCTCTAATCTACAACACACCTGGGTTAGAGATGTCGGACAAATGGCACCTCTGCTCAATGGTAAATTATCGGAATAATGGGGCGTGGGACTAAAGGCATGGCACCTTGTTTGTAGCTGGCACCTTGTAGTTTACAGTAGTCTGTTTATTTAGCCTCCTGCTGGCCTCCTCTTTGTTTTCTGTCCTCCACTGCTCCTTTGTGTTTACCTGTGACTCCCCTCCTGTGGATTCGGGGTGTGGCTCACATGGCTTGAGTAATTAAATGTCCGACTACGAGATTGTTCAGCTTATTGAACATTAAAAAACTAAAATGAATGGGATGGACTGTGCGGTATCAAATCATGTGCGGATCTGTGAGCCTTATGGGGTGTATGTGCCTGTAAGTAGTACCTTCAAATAATAATGTAAAACCCTTTAGCTCCCACCCGGTTACACTTTATTCAAAGCTGGGACAGAAACTATGATTGGATCACCTAAAGTAATCAAATAAAATTGGCCCCTGCTGGATAGTTGTAATCTAAAAGTTTTAATGATTAGATCACTTTATGTTGTGAGCTGTTTATATTAATGCAACTTTATGGGCTATATGCACAGTGTCCCCACGTGATTTCCGACAGGATCATTAGATCGGCGCTGCCAATCCTCTCTCCTATCTCGATTAGCAGCGTCCCAAACAAGTGAAGAGATAGCTCAAGCTTTGGTAAAGGACAGCAAGTTACTGATGGACAGTCACTGCAGCGTGTTACAAACATCATGTACGCTGTGAATCCCGCCCCAAAGGAAACGCCAGTGGTCGTAAGGGCATTCATTTGTGTGGGACCCTGTAAATCGTGAATGTATCTTTTATAGGGAAGAGGAAGGAAATCTTTTTGTCCTGCCAGAAATCTCATGTTAGCACTGTGTGAATATACAGTGGGAGGAAAAAGTATGTGAACGCTTTGGAATTTCTCACATTTCTGCCTAAATTGGCCATAAAATGTGGTCTGATCTTCATCCAAATCATAAAGAAGAATAAATAAAAAAGGGATTTTTCAGGATTTTTGACATAGAGCCTCATTTCCTAGCTATCCAAAGTGTTGTTCCAGAGATATTTGTTTCTGTAATTCATGCAGTTCTTATATTTGACGTTACGTGGTGCTAGGCTAGTGCAAGGCTAGCGCATTTACATGGTATCAGCTAGCCTGCATTAAGAACAGTCTGACCCGCTCCACAGAGCACCTGAGGCAAATCACTTATAACACAAGACTAACCATATAAATGTCTGTGTCGATAGAATAATTTTTGGAATATAACTGACCTTGCATCACATGAATGATCGCATTTTCTAGCAGATCACTCCGCCGCTGCGTAGCTTATACAACCACGAAGCTGATGGTGCTCAAATATAAGTTATTTTAAATGCAAAATGGTTACAATTATTCTATCGACACTTTATAGACGTTTATATCATTAGTGTGGTGTTATAAGTGATTTTCTTCAGGTGCACTGTGGAGTGTGTAACTGAATGAATTAAAAAAAATATCTACAGAAATCAGCAACACTCTGGATAACTAGGAAATGAGGCCCTATGTCAAAAATCCTGAAATATCCCTTTAAACTAATACCACCCACCATGTGCAGATGTTGGGGTCGGCCCATGAGTGCGTACTTGTCTGGTCTTTGTTCGTGCCTGTGGTAGAGCTTGGTCAATTCCAACTTCAACCCGTTAGGAGCTATAGGAATTTACTGGGAATGGCCACATCTTTGGTCGTTTTTGCGTGACTGAGGGCACACAGTTCGTCCATACTGTGATATGTTCTTAACTGAGCTTAGATGAGTTGATCTGTCTGTCTGGTCTTTGTGTGTGCCCGTGGAAGAGCGTGGTCGATTCCCATTTCACCCCTGTTTGGAGCTATAGGAATATATTGGGAGTGGCCAAATGCTAATGCTGATCGTTTTGCGTGACTGAGGGCACGCGCAAAGACCAGACAGGAATGCATCAACTCGTCTAATCTCAGGTAAGAACATATCTCAGTATGGAAAAACAGTGGCCTGTTCCTTTAAGGCAGGAGTGTCAAACTCATTTTGGGTCGTGGGCCGAAATTCAGCTCCCACGGCGGGTCGCGGGCCGCATATAATAGAGAAAATGTTCCCAATAAATGAATAATAAGCTGTGATTTTGTCAAAGCCCCAACTTAACGGTAGCTTCATTAATACACTTGTACACTTACACTTGTATTGCATTTTACAAGCCTGTTTCACAAGTTCCTCAAAGTACTACATTGTAGTCATTATTCATTCACTCCACACTCGGTGGTGGTAAGTGTTATTGAAGCCACAGCCGCCCTGGGGCAGACTGTCCATTTACCACGTGGCTATATAATGTGGTGGTCATATCCTGAGCTCTTATTATGTCAGTGCCCTCTGCTGGACACGTGTGGAACTCTTTTTTTACATTTAAGGCCCCCTAGTGGCGAGAATGAGCATTCTGGTTATTCTGTAAAAAATCACAACTCCGCACAGGAATGGGCTAGAGACTTACTTTTTTTTTTGACATATTCTGGAATGTATGCTCTACGGGGCAGGGGCCGGATGAAATCTTCTCGCGGGCCATGTGTTTGACACCCCTGCTTTAAGGTGATGAAAAGTCTGTTTTAGTGCTTTTATCCTGTTTCTTGGTATATTTCTTTTCTATCAAATCTGAAAAGTTGTACCTAAATCACAGTATCCAAACCCCCAGCTCGTCCTTGGTGTCAGTCCCCTGCTGTCAGTGATCTGCATCTCCGCCGCAGACATGTCAACCATAGACAGGAAGGCGGCACATCTCTCCCGACTGTGACACCCTCTACTTTCTCTGTCATGTCGCTTCACCTGCAGCTCCTCACACGGGCTCGTATCCACCACACTCCTGTCTCCTGACCTCTCCTACGCATCTCATAACATCTTAGTTTTAATGTCAACGTGAAAAATCCAGACCAGCTTTTCACGATGTTTATTTCATGGTGTTTTGACGGCTCACGCCTTCAGATTTTGTCGGGGAATCTGTACACACAAGGCTCTCAACTTCCTAAACAGTACGTCATCCAAATGTGGTCACTTCCTTTGATGGAAGATACCAAACGCAAAAGTCTGTTGGGGGGGGGGGATCTCTGGCCAGTGACCTTACTAAACATTAAAGCCAGTTTTCTCGATATGAGCTTTTCCATTCACTCTCCACTTAAGTAACTCCTGCAGCCTCCAAGCTCTCCAGCCTTGGACTTAACACTATGTTGAAGGTTTGCGGAGGGATTTATCAATGTTTTATTCCAAGACAGTCTGTGTTGCCAGACAACTGTGCGACAGGAGGGATTTCATTGGACATGCAGGTCAACAGGCTGTTTTTCCCCCCGAATGTCCCACTTGAATGAACGAGGGATATTCATGTCGGTGGCGCCTCTGTGCAGTACAAGCATGTAGTGTAAAATAAAAGACATAGATCTACGTGGACGGAGCTGCTGGGGCCTCGTCTCAGCCCGAGAGTTTCAAGATTTAAACCGGCCTTTTTACCCCTGAAGTTTTAGGCTGCGTCCACACCAAACGCGGCCGACGCTAGAGTTGAGAATTGTTGACCCCAACAGTGACGTGCGTTGTAACTGAGCCACCAGGGCACCGCTAGCCTGGCCTTAGCCATCCATAAACTCCGGTCAATTATAATTTCCCTGCATGTGCGTCTGGGCCTGATCTCTGTGGCCGCGTTACATCGGTTGACTTCCTACCTACCATTCAGCGAGCGGGCGAGGCGGAGGTTGTAGGTGACGTCAAGCATTTGCGACGCATTTGCTGATTGTAGTTTGGCAACACGGATACAAAAAGTAAAATGGAAGCTCTTCAATCCGTTCTGGCTCGGCTCCCAAATATCCAGAAATTAAAAATGAAGCCCTGGAATACGCAAGGAATGCCTCCAAAAGTTATGATAGCTGCTTCACTCACTCGGGCGCATTACATACATCACGACCAAACGCTAGCGAAAATCAGATCCAATTGTTCCAAAGGAGATCACCGCTCCCACCTGATAGCGGAGCTCAATTGTGAAGATCCGGACCCTTGTATGAAATGAGATAAGTATGATGGTATGGTAAAACCAGGCTAAGGCAGATCCTATGCCGGCCCGCAGATGTAAACAAATCATGGAGGATTAGCTTCATTGTGAATCGGAGCTGCAGCAGTGTTTCTGTTACATAAACTCCCAGGATTAAAAGCGGCAACAAGAAAACTTATTTCAGAAGCCGAATCTGCGCTGGGAATGTATTTGGGCCTCGAGGATGGGTGTTGTACCGGAGAAAAGCTAATGCTACAAGCTAAATCTCCAGTCATCACGTGAAAACGAGAAATATGCACAAATAAGGTCAATAAAACCACCATCTACATAAAGAACCGTTTAACAATGATCACATCAACTACAATTAGCTCAGAGAAAACCATAGCTTGTTAGCTCAGTTAGCTTGAATCGAGCTACAGTTTTCTCCCGTGAAAACAAGTATTATGCACTAATAACTTCAATAAAGCCGTAACTACATAGAGCAGCTTTTATGATGATCACACACTGAGCCGGGCTTCACGCACTTGTGGTTTATTGCAAACTTTTAATCAACAATTAGCTGTTAGCGATTTTAACAAGCTAACGGGGCTAACCGGGCTAATAGAGTTCGGGAATGTGACGTCATATCGCTAAGCATTATGGGATTAGCAGCAATTGTAAATTAATGGAGATTTTAAAAGTTAAAATACAGGAGTTATTGTTCACATTAAAGCACTTGGACACCACAGTGTGTCCACTTTTTAAACTGTTTTTAGCTAATGTTAGTCCATGGAAATGTATGCTAACAGCTGCAAAGATGGCGGATCTTCATGGTAACTATGGACTTTCCCGAACTCTATAGCCACTTGCTACCGGCACAAAGTATGTCCCATATTCAATTGTGTGGGCTGGAATACTCGGGAGATTTCGCGTTGACCATGGGGATATAGTTAAAGATCCAAAGGACATGGTAGTAGCAAGAGAGTGAGTAAGTACAAGTGTCCAACTAGGGGCTTTAAGTGTGTTTTTGAAGTCCAAAAAACGTGCGGTGTGGACGTAGCATTAGCTCGCCTCGTAGGGCGTTAGCTTTGATAATTAAAGCTGCATTACGCAACTATTTATGTGGGAAAAGAAAGTTGATATCTGTGTGTATTTGACCCAGCAGCTGTAGCTGTATGAGTGGTCAGCTTCGTGCCTTTGCTTTCGATCACAGTGGTCTCTAGGACGTTCCAGGATCAATTGTTTGGAAGGTTCTCACTGCTGACGGACCCTCCTAGCAGAAAACCTACAGAACAATTGATTCAGGGGCTTCCAAGAGACCACTGTGATCGAAAGTAAAGGCGCCATGCTGACCACTCATACAGCTGCTGGGTCACTACAAGGTCAAATATGCACAAATGTCACCTTTCTTTTTTCCTCACAAAAAGTAGCATAGTGCACCTTTAAAGGTTGCAACAAAGCTGGCAACCAATAAGTGATGAAAAAGCAACAAAGTGGTGACCAAAAAAAGCAACAAAAACCTGCCAAAAAAAGCCACAAAATATACGTCAAAAAAGAGACAACAGCGTGAGTAAAAAAGTCTTTACATCAGTTTTGTAGGTCTTAGCTTTCCAAAGAGGTGTTACTCTGGCCCACAGGCTGTAAGCTCCAGTTGAGGAGGAGGGGGGAGCCGTTAAGGAAGTGGACGTCCGATTCCGGTTTGACACGGGACCGGAAAGGTTAGAAATCACTACCTCTCCCACGTGCGCCGAAATAACAGCATTAATATGCATGCGCTCCGCCGCCCACCCTCAAACCCTGCCGCTGCCCCTCCACTCCAGCTCGGCGCACATCCGGCACGGCTCGGCTTGATCTCATGAATAAACCATGGTGTCAGCAGCATTTGATTGGTAGCTTTCCAACAAGACCTCTCTATTTTGCTTTTAAATGTCATCCTTCAGTAATCTATTACGGTGCCATAACCTCCGCCACGCGTGCATTCTGTTGTCAAATTCCCCAATTTTTTTCCCCGTGCTTCATATGCTAATCCTGACAGGCCCCGTGTGTCACGTCTGGTGAGTGGGACGTGACGGGAATATCAATGGCTATCCAGAGTATGGAATAGTGTAAAATTAGCGTTGGGGTAACACGGTTTAAATGATTATTTTGAACTGTCTTAATGTTATTAATTTGAATACAAAAAAAAGAGACACTGCAGGTGAATTTGAAAGAAACATCAATGTAAACTGTTCAGATAAAACTAAACTAACAAACTGACTGAACTAATGGACAAAATTGCCTTTTATATTCTGCAACAAAATGTAAGTAGTGGATAGAGTCCGTTTAAACCTCTTAACCTAGGGCTGCTCGATTATTGAAAAAATAATAATCACGATTATTTTTGTCATAATTGAAATCACGATTATTCAAACAAGTATTTACTGCCTTTAAAAAAAGTGTTTATTTTATTAATACATTTATTAATCAAAAAACTATGCTGCATATTTTCTGTTTTCTGAATAGTCATAAAAGTACAAATGATTTCAAGTATACCTCGATTAAAGGTCCTATATCATGCAAAATCGACTTTTTGAAGCTTTTAGCCATGTTGTTATGCTATTTCCTTATCAAAAACACCCCCAGAGTGGTTTGTGGCTTCATTCACGCAGCTCTCAGTAATCCTCCTGAATCCTGCTCTCTGAGCAGCTGCTCCTCCCTCTCCTGGTGAACGACTGAGTGTTCAGTTGTGACGTCACAGCGGAACGGAAGTGCTCGACGTCTGTAATGTACTGTCTTAATTCTATGCTTACGGCCTTTTAATTTGTAAAACAGCTTTTTCATTATTTCTGTCGTAAGAGAGAAACAAAGAGTAAAAAATGAATTAAAAAAAAAAAAAGAAAAAAAAAAGAAAAAAGGATTTGCCTGAGGTGCTTCCAGGTCAGCTAAGGCCAAAACAAACACATCCCTGAGCGTCTGAACAGATCAGTCATGTTTGCGCTGCAGCTGTGAAGATGGAGCTCGTTACCTACTCTGGACACACCTGTTTTTTATTCTTACCTAACGATAATGTCACGGAGAAAAAGAAGCGCGTTTGGCTACGAGGACGAGGAGTTTATTCAACCTTTTTGAGGAAGAGGCCACTCAGCTGTTTTTTTTCTCCGGGATTCAGCGACTATCACCAAAATATTGTTTTTCTGTGACTGTCTCTGATGGATGTTTGGGGAACCTTCGCCAGAACCAAAGTGGATTAACTTTTATAACCAACGCAAGTCCCACAATGTAAACAGCGATGGAGCAGAGGGTGAGTCAGTCCAAATATGTGTTAGCTTGTGTGTTAGCATATTAGCATGTGTGTTAGCATATTAGCATGTGTGTTAGCATATTAGCATGTGTGTTAGCCATTTATGAAGCTGTGTTGCAGATGTCAACTCCGTATAACTGCATCGTGAAGTGACTTCACTTATTGTTGTTTATTTATATTACGGTAAAGTTGTATGCGCGGAGAGAGGGGGCGGAGTTAACTGAATCGAAGCGTTGTGTCTTCCGGTTTTGAAAAATACCTCCAGAAAACACTTATATTTATCACAAAAATGAGTGGTCCATAATGGTAGAGGTATAATATATCATATAAATGCCTATACTTAACTTTGGAATGGCTAAAATAGCATGATATAGCCCCTTTAAGGAGAGGTCTCTGTTTCACACCTGCCCCCTGCTGGCCAGCCCTCACACCTGCGCAATTGCGCAAGTAAACTGAGCAGCACGGCCTGATGACATCATCACACAGCGCTGTTTGTTTTTATGTCAGGCAAAATGTGAAGGGAAAATAATCCCAGCGACATGAAATAATGCAAGACTGCTTTGCAAAAAAAAAAAAGTTTTTTTTTCGATTATGCTAATTTTGTCATCATTTGGTGTAATAATCAAAATCGTAATAGAATTTAGATTAATTGCACAGCACTATCTTAACCCTCACCTGAACTGAGCACATTCTCCCCTGTTTGGCTTTACCCAAATCTAAAAACAAACAAAAAAGCGACGAAAACTATGAAAATGCAAACAAAAATGTGACAAAAAAAGCGACAAAAACAGGCCGGGAAAGCAACAAAAAGGCGACAAAAACAAAACCAAAACGCTTCAAAACTGACAAAAACGCGTGATTACTTCTGTTGGCCTTAGCTTTCAAATGAGGCGTTACACTGTTGCTCTCCAGTTGTGAAGCTTTAGATTTGGTTAAAGCCGAACTGTAGAGAATGTGCTTGATTCAGGTAAGAGGTTAAATGTATGGGGGTTTTTTTGTTAAAGGGGCTAGATGCAAGTTAGCCATTCTATACTCACTACTGCCACCTCAGGTCATACGTGTAACTGCAGCTTCTATATTAAGCTCGTGTGTCGGCACTTCAGACCCGAAGTAACACCGTTTTGAGTGACAGTGCAGGATTTTAGAGGCAGTTGTGGTGAGCAGGTCTGAGCTCATGCTACACATTAGGGCATGACTGGAATATGTAGGGGGAGGAAAATACTTAATATTAACATTTTTAAACTCCGTATAGTCTCTTTAAAGCTGGGGTACCTGATATTTTGGTGTTATGGAATACATTTATTTTGCCACCTCAGAGTCTGTTGTAAACACAGCAAAACACAGACCTTGTTGTAATCTCTTCACCTAAAGTTTTATTGAGCAATGGATGATAGAAGTATAATCTAAATTTGCCCCTGCTTCCCATTGTCACCATTCAAAGCTGAATGTGGGTGTGAAATGTGCATATAATTACATTCTAATGTGCATACACAGGAGGGACTGTGAGAGCTAGAAACAAGTTTGGGCCAAAATAAAAAATATCATTGTTTGAATGGGAAAAATCAGGTACCCCAGCTTTAATACCTGTATATTACTGTAGTTATACAGATGTTTTCAGAGGGAATTTTGGATTTTGTTTAGTCTTTGAATAATTACATGGGTCATTTTGTCCCAAATCACCCAAATTCACAGAATCTCACAGGCTGCAGAAGGAGGAGTTAATTTTTTTTTTTTTTTTTTTATGTTTATGTTTAAAAATGTGTAATCTCAAGAAGTATGTGTGCATTGAATATTCCTTTCAGATAGTATAGTGAAGCTAGTGAGAATTCAAAGTAGAAGACCAATCTGCAGCGATTTTGAGGTAAACAAATGTTTAATAATAATGTCATAAACAATGAATAGAAGGTTAGAAATGCACTTGTTTTTTGCATTCCAAATACTTTTTAACCATGAAGCCATAAGAGATAGATACACATTTCCTGGCACAGACTGATATGCGTAATATGTAATGAAGTGTATAAGCTATTTATAAGTGAAACAATCTGTCAAAATTCAAAAAGGTTAACAGATTAGGAAATCCGGCTGGAAATTTGTATCAAAAAGTCTCTCTGGAAAAAAAAAAATCCTTCAACACATTGTCCAAGGCTGAAAAGTGGGGAGTCTGTAGGAGTCTGGAGATGTGAAAGGAAAACCTCATATTCCTCCTGTCTTTAGCCGCTGCTGTCTCCCAGAAAAGATATGACCATATTTGGATTACAGCGTCATCTCGGTCGCCTTTCGCAGTACACGAGAGTACCAAATACGTCAGTGTATACGCGTGGGGAAAATGGCAGTATTGTGTCGGCGTAGCGGTACTTTTAAAAGCAACTCGTAAAGTTACCTTGATATTCCTTGATAGTTACATTACTACACTCTTCTATGATTAAAGTAACACATTAGAGTACTCCTGCATTACCAATAACAAACGTCTTCATTTAAAGCAGTCCTTTATTTGCAGATAATGTTTTCCTACGCTGAAAGCTCAATTTTACAAGCTGAGCCGGAGAAGCCCAAACCCCACAAACATCGGCTCGGCATCTGTAAATGCATAAATAATAGCGCAACAAATCCGCTTCTCTGAGTTTTATCTATTTATACTGACAAACTAAGGCAACAGTCTGCAACAAGAGGCATCAACACGCCACAGCCGCCTTCAAAAGCTACAGTGTTAAAGGCATAATAAACGCATCAAAGCTGAGTCTGAAGTACGAAAATTAGATTTGGACATGAATAATGTGGGATATTTGAATTAACAAACATGAATGTGATGGTTTTGTATTATTTGAATATGTGTAAAGACTGTGCATAATAAAAATAAAAAAAAACATCTGTCAAAACCAAATATTTAAAAATAGGTCACACTTTATTAACCAAGTGTAATAACTTGTACCAATGGAACAGTATTTGTACTTTGGAGGTACATAATGTATTGGTCAAGTTTATTTAAAGTACACAAAAATAACGATGCTAATACAAGTACAAAACAAATACCATGTAATGAGACATAAGACCCTTAGGTACAGGTTATTGCACATTGTTACATAGCACATTGTACTAAATGTATCAAGGGTAAAATAAAGTGTTTCCATGAAAATAAAAACAATGACAACCAATAGTTCTGTGTAGTAGCTGCAGATGAAGAGAGCGGCCTTCACAGAGAGGTTGTAAACAAATGTGGTGAGTATGCTCCTATAACCATCCAGATTACAGATTAAATGAGTGAATGGCATTTAAATTTGAACAGTACTGTGTTCATAAAGTAATAGACTACCTGGTACTAATCTGAGTACCAGGGTTTCCATTGGTCGACTGTAGCCGGGTATGATCGGTTTGGAAACCAAATGGCCGATAAATATAAAGTCCAATTCTGGAGAAAAAAAATAGTAACATTTTATCTAAGTCAGTGACTTCGATGAAATGAATAAATATAAAAAAATATATAAAAAAAAATATTACATAAATTTTTTTTGTGATCTGTGTCTTCTTGCTTTGTTACAAAGCACAGTTGAAGCGCCGTGATGCTGGAATTGAAAGGCTTTTCACTTTTGCGTATTGTCACATTTCCAAGAGCATAGGTGCATTTACTTTTGTAAAAGTGTGTTATGAACTCAAGAGTTACTAAATTAAAATAGCTATTCCTTAAACTCACGTGTGTTCAGTCAGACTGGCCTCACAGCGGCTCTTCGCCTGAGAGTCACCAGGTTAAACAAACATCTTCTTCTGAGACACTGAACAGTCAAGAGGCACCAAGAGCCCCCACACCTGCAGCACGGACGAGGCGTCACAAGAGGAGCTACAGGAAACAACAAAAGGGACCAACGAGGAGATGGTGATAGAATGTGGAGGGAGCTGTGCAGGAGGAAGAGGAAGGACGAGGTGGAGCTGACCAGTGCAGGACACCACGCTCTGAGACGGGGACAAGCCCAGGAGGCGGTGCACCGTTTCAGATGATCAGAGGAGACAGAGGGCAGCTACAGTTTCTCCATCCTCCAAGGTCATGCGGGTGGAGTGGCTGAAAGACAACGAGATCATCGACCCGGCCGAGGACAGGAACTTCTACATCACCGTGGACACAACCTGATCATCAAGCAGGCGCGTCTGTCCCACACGGCCAACTACACCTGTGTGGCCAAGAACATCGTGGCCAAGTGCAAGAGCTCCACCGCCGTGGTCATCGTCTACGGATTTCCCATCAACCAGTGCTCCTCCTGTGACCAAGACAGTGAAGATGGCGGCCGCGACACAACCATCTTTCACCAAAGAAAAAAAAGAGTGGTGCGCACTGAATGGGTGCTGCTGCCGGATGCTCTCTCATCGAATGCAATTTCTCCATCTGTGAGATCAATAAAGTATCATCTTATCTTATCTTAAGAGGGGCGCCTCCCTCGGCCTGTCTGCACAGTTTACAAGTGAAGCTGCTTAGCATGTGGCACAGCTGAGTCAGTGAATTACTCTGAAAGCTTTGTAACGTTCATTGTATCTACTTGTGTTACTAGTATAACTTTCAGGGTTGTACTAGTAACACAAGTCGATCTTGTGTGTCAAAACGCAGACTATAGCCTAACATTTTGCGCTAAGGAGGAGCGCACTTTGTGATCTTGCCACTCCAGACTTAATGCATTTAAAAGGAACAGGCCACCATTTTCCCATACTGAGATATGTCCTTGCCCGAGCTTAGACGAGTTGATACGTACCTGTCTGGTCTTTGTGCGTGCGCTCAGTCACGCAAAACGGAAGCTACCACGTTCTTCCACGGGCGCGCACAAATACCGGACAGGTATGTATCAACTCGTCTAAGCTCAGGTAAGAACATATCACAGTATGGAAAAAACAGTGGCCTGCTCCTTTATTATTATTTTACACCTGAAACCACGTTACAGGCGTGGAAGGGCATCCTACAGCCCAACCCGCGCTGTGTGAGCTGGACAGTCATAGGCTTTACCTCCTGTCTGAGTTATTGTGCAGATGAGTGAGGGACGTCCACTTCCACGTCCTCCTCTTTCTCATGTCGGAGGACTTTCAGTAGAAATAGCCAGGGTTTTTTAGACCCATTAACTCGTATTAGAGCGCTACACGGGTGCTTTAATATCCAGGCCTATACTTGTAGAAGGTTACATTGTTATTGATAAAGTGACACAATCTTAATTATGTTTTTGAAAGGCCGATATTTTACAACCCAGAGTGTTCGTCCAAAAAAATGTCTAGGGGAACCTCTGCTGAGTACTCTAATGAGCAACTAGCAAGCGCGTTAGCTTAAGACTGTGCTCAACCGCTCCAGGTCTGGTCTTAGTGTTTTATTTGCACCACCTTCCCCAGTTTTTCATACATCTGCAATAAATGAAGCTATAAGACGTCCCACATCAATGCTAAGCCGTGCAAAATGATCTAACCATGCTAACATAGTGGACGACAATAACATCTGACCGCTGTCCCGAGTACAGAATGAAGCGCTGGCGTCGGGGGCTAATACGATTTATAAGAAGAGATGTTGCCATGCGCGGTCTTAATCTGCCGGCGCGCTAATGTGATAATCACCGGGAATCATCTGATTATCTGCCTTTAATCCCACCAATTACACGCCGGCTGTTGGCTCCACCACCACATCCAATTGAATTCATGTGCCAAGGTCAGTCGCCGTGTCACGCTGGAGACGCATATGTTAACACTACAGCTCTGCGCAAAGCAAACAGGGAGAGAAGGAAGGCCCGGGTGGAAGACGGGGAGGCATCATTTGTTTTTTAAAATGGATTTATAAATAGACTGGTTTATATACGTTTTGCGCTAAAAAATAACGGCAGTAATTCAGGTTATAATACACTGTGAGGACAATAATAGCGTTTACCTTTATAAGTCCATGGATTTTCTGCTGTCTTTGGCTTTACAGTTTAATTTTCTCTCAATCAGCAATTCACAGCCACCAACTGCTTGGGCTCATTTCACAAAAAATTAGACTCTATTCAGAGCCTTGAACAAAAAGTGGTTGTTTGTGTGTCCAGTGTGTTCTGACTTCGATCAAAAGAATATGTCACATAGTTTAAGTAATGTGCACTGCTTTGGGAAATGTGTGCTATGGAACAGTGTCTCATCAATGGAGAAAATTAATCATGAATTAAGATCAATGAAAAAAAATAAGATAAATAAAAACCTCATCATTAAAAGTCATGTATTTGCGTGACATTTCTTAACATTGCAGTGCTGCCCTCTACTGTTCTGAATGACTTGCTGGCTCTCAAATGACTGTGATGGCCTCATTAATATGCATGACATCATCAGCATTGATATCAGCCTTAAATACAGAATGGCAGTTTTATTAACGAACATGAATCATTGTTGGGGCTCAGACCCCGGTGGAAGATTGAATGAACGAAATGAATAGCACGGCACTGGTGAATGATAGCCAGAATCTTCCTCGGAGCCTGGGCCCTAGCGGTGGTAGAAGTGGAGACCTGGGTTGGCCAGTCGATGACGAGCAGAGCCGAGGAGAGGCCAGGTGGAGAAAAGTGGGTGGAGGAGGGTCGTAGGCCCGTGTACCTCTTGGCCATTCTAGTTTCGACTTCAAATCGGAGATGAAAAAACAGGAAACCACTCCATTTCCATTTCAAAAATAAAAATGGAAAATCGGAAATCAATTTAATTTTCGTTTTTCAGACCAAAATATAAAAACGAACCGTCGCCAAAGAGTCATGAGGCATCGTCATTGGTTTAAAGATGGTGGCAGACATTACTGCCTATAAGTGCTATTACACAAGCTACAATCTTTTTGCATTATTATCGGAGATAAAGAAAGCCAGCTTTGTTTACAACTTTATATTTGCTGTGTTACCTTAAATAAATACATCAACTGAGCGCCACCTGGTGACACAAAGGCTATACTGCATAGACGTTTACTCAAGTTTTAGCCCTGAAAGGACATGGCACATTTATATATAAAGGACACAGTATTCCTTTTTTACTTCCGAGGCGGAAGTAAAAATGGGTCCTATGGTAAAATATAACTTGACCTGTTAATTGAAATAGCTTTTGATTTCAGTAAATATGACCTCCTAATGCTACAAATTCAACAAATGACCATTTTCAGTTAATTACAAGCTTTAAAATGTATTGAAACAATGAGTTGCATAATAACTTGGAACAGTGGATTTTGAGGTTTTTACTATATTTATTTTAGAAAAAAATACTGTTGTCACTAGGAATTTTTTTCCACCACATTTAAATGATCCTCTACCAGTTAAAGACTTGAAAATTATGCTGACTCTCATTTGAGTTGACAATTTAGAAAATCTTAGAAAAATGTCATTTGCATAATAATTTGGAACGCAGTGTACATGTATCTGAATTATGTAATTATTATATATATCATTTTTGAGCATCTGTGCTGATTGGCTCTCGTGAAGGTTTGACTTGAGCAGGGTCTGTGATTGGATGATTGGCGAGAGCTGCCGGTGATGAGGTGATTTGCAGCTGGTAGTTCTTCCAGGTTGAATTTGCACAGAAGCTTCATTTGTGTAAGCTAAATATGCTCATTGTCCGACAGAAAACGTATGAAAAGAGTGAAACATAAGGATTCCCTTAACTCTTCCCCCCAGTATGACACGTTACCAGTGGCACAGTAATATAAATCCATTTAAATAGTTTGAAAAAAGCACTGACCTTTAGTGGAGCATTTGTTGCTTTGGAGAGGAAAATGAGCAGCCACCTCAGAAGATGCCCCCATATGATCCCCAGAGCGGTGCTGCAATACAGAGACTCAAGAGACCCAAAGGTATCCAATGCTGGTGTTGAGGTAAAGACCGGGCGGAAGCTGTGTGCAAAGAAGACAGTACAACAAGCAGAGTATCGCAGAGGCCATCTTAGGTGGAGTTGAGAGGGCGAGGCGCTCCCACCCTGTCAAGAAAACAACAATTTCATTCGTAAGAGCTGGAGGAAAGGAAACTCCTAAGGCAAGAACCACGGCAGGTGTCCTGTCATCAGCAAACGACTGGCAGATGTTGGTGGACCTCGAGCAACAACTGAAGTTCCCAAGCCAGATCATAAACACCAGCTTGAGGCCGGACATCGTGCTCTTCTCTGAGTCTACAAAGCAGGTGATTATGCTGGAGCTCACCGTCCCATGGGATGGAAGAGGCCTTCGAAAGGAAGCTCACCAAGTACGAGGGATTGGTCAGTAGCTGCCGGGAGGCAGGGTGGAAAGCGAGGTGCCTCCCTGTAGAGGTTGGATGCTGAGGCTGCACTGCCGAGTCTTTGTCCAAAGCCTTCAGTATTCTGGGCATCGTTGGAAGAGGCAAAGAAGTTGCCCTCCGCAAAACCACAGAGGCAGCAGAGAAAGCCTCAAGATGGCTGTGGTTAAAAAGAGGGGAACCATGGGGACTGAGTAGCTAGGTAGCCATCTGGTCACAAGCTGGGGCCTGATCAACCCCAGCTGGGTCGCCTGGAGGAGAGCGTATGATGTTGAAAGACCCGAAATGCTCGATGAATCCAGGAACATGACTGAAGATGCGGCCAGAAATATCACTTGGATGTATTTCCTCACTGATTCAGTGAGGAAATACATCCAATACAATCAAATTCAGGTGAGATGGGACGTTTCGTCTCTGCCCGGAGACTTGATGTCCCTCCTCTGATTTTCACTCAGGTTGTGTCTTAATCCACCTTCTCAGTTCAAGCATGGCCTATGTATTCACACATATGGACCCGTTCACTCTTCTCTCTCACCATCACCTCTCCCTAACACTGATTCTGACCTCGCTGTAATCAAAGGTGTGAACCGCTTACCAGCTTGGACTTTTTTTCTTTTTTTTTTAGCAAAAGACAGTTCAAAGAAATATTTCTGCAACTCAGGTGGAAAATAACTTACTGAGAAAAAAATGTCCTCATTCCAATGCCCGAAACGTAATAAATACTGTTTTAGGGAGCTTCACAGTTGTGCAGACACTTTTTCTCTCATTCTTGTGTTCCCCTTTGACCCTGCACACTAATTCACACTGGATGTGTGTGTGTTTTTTTGTTTGTTTTCTAAGGAAAATAACTTACTAACAGGATTTCTTAAACCAATTTGCATGAGGTCTTGTGTATGGGAAATATCTCTTAAGGGTATTGTATAAGAGCGATAGCGATGTCGTCACATCCGTTGGCCGTGGTAGGCATTTTACGTTTTCATATTTGATCAAAATGTTATTAAAATCCTATGATCGGCAAAAACAATGTTCATAAACAGGTCATTGCTTCTCTTACGCTGTAACAGATCTATCATTTTATAAAACCGATAACAGTGATCGCTCGTATTGCTATTGTTGCTTGGAGCGCCCTCCGCTGCCAGTATGGGGAATTACTCATGATAGATACAAGCAGTGCAAGCTACTTAAAAAATGTGATACAGTTTATATTAGCTTTAAACAGCTTTAAACATGTAATAAGTTTGTATTACACATTACTGTTTCAAAAATGAAGCTGAGTTACACTGCTTTGAGTTACTTTTGGCAAAATGTGAACTGAAAATAGTAAAAATGCCACAGAGCAACAGTGCAGTAGGAGATTTATTTTGCCTTCGCTTTTTCCCGTTCTCTTGTTTTGTAAATGCAGATCTAATACACCAGTGTCAAACTTGATTTGGCACGTTGCATGTTATTTGAGGGGAGTTTGGCATTTTTTCATTCGTACATTAAAATACACTTGTGCTGTCTCCCAAGGACTTTTGGTTGTTTTGGAGTGTTGCACTGCCCTCTAGTGGCGAGTCTGTTCACGTCATGTTTTGGCAAAAAGGGAAGTTGTTCGGCCGCCATCTTTGTTGTGCGGAGGTCATGAACACGGGCAGTAGTTGTTCTGGGTCTTCATTACATCTTCCACGGAGCTTTGGGAGCATATGCCTGTAAGTTCGTTCTTGGAGGTCTTGTGTAACTTCAGGTCTAGTTTAACGACGTTTTGTTATGTTAAATAGTCGCGATAGTAATGCTAATCTATGCTAATTAGCCGCGGCTAAGCTAGCGGACTTTTCCTATTGTTTTTGCAGCTACTTTTTTCTGTTACAGGCGTTTTTTAAGCCATGTTTGTGACACACTGTAGGCTGTTTCCATGCAAATATTGACTGCATCTTTATGTTTTGTTTTGCAGTTATACAAAACTTTTGAATGGAGCAATAAAAGTGGCCCAAAGTCATTCAACATTGCCTTCATGTCAAGTCTGTTAGCTATCTGCCAAACTACACACTACAGACGTTTAGAGAGGGCAGAATAACACTTGTAACTTGAGTTGCTTGACTTGTAACGACTAATATATTCCCATATTTAGTCTCAGTAATATGTTATATTTCGTAATTACTGAAAAAAAAGTTATTCATTTATTTTATTTATTTATTTATTTTACTCGTTACTTTTGTAATACGTTACCCCAACACTGGATACAAGATTGTACTGTTGCACCCAATGTGACTCCTGTCCTGTATTGGGATTCACAACCAGCTGAACTCTTTCCTGCATTCTCTCTTCCAAGGAACAGGCATGTGTCGTTTTGGAGTTTGATTTAATAAAAAGTGTGAAACTGAAAAATACACAAATACAAACAGGTATTAGTGAAAAACAGTTAGGTAAAGTAAAGGTAAAGGGCACTAAAGTGCATTAAAAGATTTAAGTTAGCTGAGCAGTACCACTGTAGGATCTCATAGGACACATCTCTCAAAATTGTCAATAAAACACATCAAACTTAATCTAATAATGAAATATACCTGGTCTAAACATCATCAACAACACTTACTAATATTGCCACTCAAAGGGCTAAAAATGGGTGGATGGCTTCAGACGGCGCATGACACAACAGCATGTACTTGACATTGTTTACATTCAGTGTGCCAGGGATTTCTGTTGCCACCTATGGGTTTGAAACTAACAAAGACGCTATTGTCAAGTTTGGCGCAGATTTAGTCCTGGAAGAACAACCCAAGTCAAAGTGAATACTCAAACCTGCGGGTCTGCTTTTGGCGACGGAACATTATTACATGGTTACGATCTTCATCCCGGAGCCTAAACTAACATTATCCTCGTTATGAGCATAAAGTTAGTCCCGTGATTTTCACTGAGGGCCTTTGTCGCGTAAATGACTCCTCCACTCAGACAATGGCCGCGCTAATGTCACTCACTCTACCACAGGCGCGATCGCAGATGGACCAGAACACCCAAATGAACGCTTGGATTTAACGCTCAAACGCCTTTCGACAACTACAGCTCCCGTGAGCCTCTGGGGCGGTGGTGATATCCTTATTTGAGCACTGCAGCTGGTGAGATTATTCTGAGCAATGGCTTTTGAGCTCATCATACAAAATACATACACTAGGAAATGAACTGGACGTGGTGGACTCGACCGTAAGGCTATAATGCTTCTGTTAAAAGAGACATTTTTAGATAGAGCCCAGGAAGACTAGCATTTAGCTCTCAGCCAATGTAAATAAGAATATACAAGAACATACCCTCCTGGCTAAAGAAAAGGCAAGGCTACTTTATTTATACCGCGCATTTCGTACACAAGGTGCCTGAAAAGTCACCACACACAAAAAAAAAGGTCACACGCTCTATGTTGGACCGCCTTAAAGCTTTGGTTACAACATCATTCGCTGTGGTATTGTTTCACTAAGCTTCTCCAATGTCAATAGATCTACCTTTTAGTATAGCTTTTGACTGATACTTATTTATTTTTAGTCATATGTATTTAATTGTCTGTTTATTATTTCTTAGCCAGTTTTTACTTTCTGTTTTATGCTTTTATTAATGTTTTTACACTGTCTCTTTTATTTTTAGAATCTCCAGTGTTTCCTCTGAATGGGCCCTCTGCCTCGGGAGAGGTGATTGGCTGTGGCTGTGTGGGTGATGTGTGTGTTCTTGTACTTACGACATTGTGAGGACCAGTTTGAGTTTTTAACAGAGTGTGGACATTTTTGTAAATTGAGGACATTTTTGGTGGCACTCACTTATTTGAAGGACTGTTTGAGGGTCAAGATGTGGTTTTAGGGTTAGGTTTAGATTAGGGTTAGGGTAATACCTCTATGAGTGTCCTCACTAAGATAGACGTACAAGTGATTGTACCATTGTGATACCTGTAAATGTTGGGAGGGTGGGAGGGCTTTGGACGAGCAAGAATGTTTTTAATGTATTTTTTAATGTAAAGCACTTTCTGATGCACTTGTGTATGAAAAACACTTTATAAATAAAGGTCTGATCGATTTGATTGATTCATTGATTCATTTTTCACCTAGATCTTGGATTGATGATGGGAGAGTGTGACCACTGCGCAAAGCCTTCTCCAGCACATCCCACAGATTCTCAATTGGATTAAGATCTGGACTCAGGCAGCCAGTCTATGGGTGAAAAGAATGTCTGAACTCGAACCACTCATTGAACCCAATGAATCCTGGCTTTGTCATCTTGGAATATGCCCATGCCATCAGGGGAAAAGAAAGCCATTGATGGAATAGAATGGTCATTCTGGTGATCTCATTCTATAGGCACATAGTGTTACTGAACCAAGACCTGACCAGTTGCAGCAACCCCAGACCAGAACAGTTAAATCCTGATGGACACTTATTTTGTTGGTCAGGCTGTGCAGTTAGATGTGTGCGCACATAATTTACCATCACATTTATGGGTTGTTTTCTCAATGCAAAGGTAGCCTGCAACTTATGAAAGTTCTTCAAGACTCTGGAGCAGGTCTGAACAAGAACCAAGACTAAACTGGTTTTAAACTTTAAACTTGGAAACCAGAGCTCATATCATGAGCAGAGAGGAGAAAACAAGACAGGACTGACAAGGAGAGACGTTGTATTATTAATCTTCAAAGCAAAACACGCCACATCAGCAGAGAGGAGAGATGTTCTCAGAAAAGATGAGCGCTCACTGTGTATCAGTATTAGTCAATTTGTTCTTTCATGAGCTGATTTAACTTTAAAGGATATTTGTACCAAAGTTGAATGTATAGTGACAGAACGAGCCGTCTTTCTCTGCTATAGATTTTTCACGCCTAAAGTTACAAGGCTACACTTTCATTTTGGACAGCGTAGCATTAGCAGGTATTTAGAAAGTTTCGATTAAACCAAAGACTGTTGTGATGTGGATCTACTGGCCCGTCTCCACAGCCCTGGAGGTAAGGCCCTGTCTCTTTTATTATTGAATTTATTAGTGAAATTCTTCTTCTAAAGGTATCATCCAGGTACCGTTATAAAAAATCAGGTATTGTTAAAGAACTATTAACGGAAAAACATAAACGAACAGTGGCTTCATTGTACCAGTGGAAGCATCAATTAGTAAAAAAAGACATAACAAATATTTCACACCTTTTGTGACAAACCAGGGTATTGGTTGGTTAGGCTTAGGAATTTTTTTTTTTTAGATAGTTGCTGTTTGTTGTGACCCCCTCCTGGAACCGCCACCTTAACGTGGTGGAGGGGTTTGAGCACCCGAATGATCCTGGGAGCTCTGTTGTCGGGGGCTTCGTGCCCTTGGTAGGGTCTCCCATAGCAAACAGGTCCTAGGTGATGGGTCAGACAAACAGCGGTTCAGAAGCCCCTTATGAGAGACCAACAGGCCCGGGTTGGAACCATTAGGCCGTCCTTCCGTGGACCCACCACCTGCAGGAGGAGCCGTAGGGGTGTGCAGTGTGGTATGGGCAGCTCCAACAGCTGCCTCCATGACCCGGCAACTGAGAAGTGGAAGAAGATGGATGGATGGATGGATGGATGGATGGATGGATGGATGGATGGATGGATGGATGGATGTTGTGACATGGTTCGAATGTGGTAGAACTACAGTAATGAATAAAACGTGTATAATCAAATACGTGGACGTATAATCTAGCCAGGCCCCCTTCGACCCTGGGTATAGTCTAGACGGGAATATAGTTTTCTTTGGCCTGTTACATCTCGGACTTGTTTCAATGGGAGTTTATTGACTTTAAAAGTAAACACTATTGAATTGTCTAATTATGCAACAAAATCATGGAATGGAGAGCTTTGGAGATGAAAAGGAACCCACAAAAGTAACCTGGATTACTCAAACCTGCGGCGTGACTGAAGCGAAATAAGAGAATGCCAAAGCACCCTGCAGAGGAAACTCATTTTTATGGCTTTAATCTGGAATCTTGGCCCTAGATGAGAGTAGGAACATAGATTGACTGATGTATAAAGAGCTTTTGGCTCAGCGTCACCTCAGCAGCACCAACGAAAACCACGGCACTGCTGTAGCCTCCACATTCACTCCTTAATTCAAATACTATTATGTTTGCAAGGAAAATCCCTATGGTAATTCCATGCAGATCCATAGTGTGGATTTTCAGACACCTCAAGCGTTGGCAATGCAATCTCTTTCCTACAATTGCTCATGTGGATGGAAAACGGGTATAAACAAGACAATTTACGCACTGAAATCCGCTTTTTCATGAGGGAACAACATTATAATGTGGTTGAAACCTGAAAGAGTCCATTTATTTTGCAATATGGCCCTTTGTAATGAACACAAGGCACAGCGGCCGGTTAACAAAAGAGTCACGCCCCGGTTGCTCTATCCTCTCTCTTTCCTTGTAAAACCGTTCATTGCATGTCCTGTCCTCTAAAACCCATCACGGTATAGTAGCGGCGTGAACTGGACTGGTTAATAGGCCTACGGAGTCCAGTGTATGTACCACACGGCGCGCTGAGGCTGTAGAACAGAGCTTTGGCCTGTGACAGCGAGATTTGTACACTGGAATTGTACCCGATCGATAAATCCATGAGGAGTGATGACCTCAGCACAGGATTAACTGTGTGTTCAAGTGGAGCAGCATCACGCCCCGTCTCCGACTGCACAAGGTTGTCTCATTATTCTCTGTGCGTGCGAGCTGTGTTTCTCCAAAGGTTTCAGTCTTTTTCAGAGCATGGAGGTGTGAACGCGGAAATCTCTTTGAAATTTGTGTAGTTACATTTCATAAGCTCATGCAGAATCCAGACACCTGGACGTATGGAAGCGTATTGGTAGCTTTATTCAATTTGTAATGCAATTGTCAAATGGCTTCACATTATGTTATTTTGGCATGCATTTTAGATTTGTATTTGACATTTGGCCATGCAATCTTTAATTTCACTGTGCAATTTGTCTTTGCAATATGTATTATCAACATGCATTTTACATTTTAAAAATGTATTTTACATTACAAAGATGTATTTTGCATTATGGTTATGCATTTTGCCAATACATATTTCATTTATTTTTTAAATGTAAATGTTTTGATTGCATTACATATTTGCCATGGGATTTTGGTCTCTTTATTCATTTTACAATGCAATTGAGAATTATGCATTTGACATTCTACATTGTGTAATGCATTTTACTTTTTGATAATGTATTATGTATTTTTAGGTGACTTTTGAGAATCATGCATTTTGATATGCAATTTGCTTTTTGATAATGTATTATGTATTATGTATTTGTATTTGACTTTTGAGAATTATGCATTTTACTTTTTGATAATGTATTATGTATTTGTATTTGACTTTTGAGAGTTATACATTTTACTTTTTGATAATGTATTATGTATTTGTATTTGACTTTTGAGAGTTATGCGTTTTATTATACATTTTACTTTTTGATAATGTATTATGTATTTGTATTTGACTTTTGAGAATCATGCATTTGACAAAAAAGAATACATGGTGAAACAGCACCATCTTGTGGTTACAGCATTGCGGAATACAAAACATCTCACGCGCTGAAGGTTGCTTTATTCAATGTGAAAATGCAATCCGCTCCTGGCCAATCAGAGAAGAGTTCGCCTCAGCAGCGCAGGCAGCGCAGGCAGCCGTGAACCAGAGCCAGGCACTGGGCAGGCTCTGGCGACGGTGACTTCTTGCTGGTGGAAAAAAAATGCAGTCCTGGCATATTTGATGCAACTGATCAGACTTCATGAAGATTCAGAGCTAATCCTACATTTTGGTAAGTATCTGTCTTGTGGGTGACAAAAAACAAAACAAAGCAAAAGGTGCTAATGCTAAGCTATCATATAGCCTCGATTCAGTGTTTATGACCAACCTGGTGTCTCTCATCGATGTCTGTTGAACCACGGTCGTATAGCGAGCTTTGTGTACTTTGTTAGTAACCTTAAATAAAACGTACCGTTGTGGTAAGGCAGGATTAGGCTAGATGCGCACTAGGCTAGCCGGAGGTACAACATTGCAACTACAGTCCGTCCAAAGCTATGCTATTAGAAGTGAGAAAATTGTATGTTCAGGAGTATATTACATTGGCGTTATGTGTGGAAAATAGGCGTTGTAACTAAAACAGTGATTGCTCCTTTGCCAATGGTCAACAGTGTATGCGCGTTATGCCATCACAAGCACAACAGCCGCCATTGATGCGCACTGCGTCGGCCTGCGCTCACGACCAATGGTCCTTATGCCCTGATTCAGTATGCTAGATATAACTATGTCCTTTGGTTTTGTTTTGCACAACACCTAGGTGCACAAGTTAACAAGTCTAGAGGTTTTAGAGAAGCTATGTTATTAAAAGTAATAAATCCGAAGGGTCAGACATGAGACACTGATTCAATTAATATAGGGAAAACATTACATAAATATCCATAGACACTTTGCCACGTTTTGACGGGTGTTATGTCAGGCAGCAAATTAAAGAGTCCTTAATTTGGTGTAATTGCTGATTATGTGCCAAAAAAGTTACTAAAAATTCATGAATATGGTGGAATGAGATGTTTTGGATTTGACTGTTTATTTTTGCACAGATTGGTCCTTCACCCTACGTGGAAGACGAGTCGCAAAGGGATGATGCCCTCCTTCCAGAACAGATGCCCTCCTTCCAGTGCAGCAGTTTCCAGTGTTAACAAAGACAGTGGATATTGTGTTTTTATATACTGTATTGCACCTACTATACATATTATGTAACTAGTTTCCAGATGCCCATTGTAAGCCATAAATAACAAAAATACATTCTAATTGAAGACTAGTATAGTGAAAAAAGGTGTCTTTCGATTACAATCATGATAGAAAACTACAGAATCTAGTTACAAAATCCATGTAAGAGTACATTTCTTTGAATGTCTTTTTTTTTAACAAATATTTTCCAATTTTTCTGCCTATTAGTTTCTTGGCCATCATTTAGTGTTGTAGATGTTACCTGAAAATTAAAAATATGACAATCATGACTACTATTTAAATATTTTTTTTATCCAGTATGATTGTCAAAACATTCTACAATGAACTGTTGCGACCTGTTACTGCGTGTTACGATTAATGGCACAAATTATTACGCACGGTCACAAATATGCTCCCGCACTGCTGCGCGCTGTTGCGCGCTGCTGCGAGTTATTGGGAATTGTCGCGTTCTGTCAAAAATCTGTCAAGAATTGGGCGAATGTGGACAAGATCGCCCGCGCACACCGGGTTGGAGGCGGAGCAGGGACGTCTCGCTCCGCCGTGCGCCCCTGACCCGTTGGGCTCTCGCCAAATCGGGTTAAACAAAAAGCAAATAGACCAGCTCATCGTCGGACCTGTCCATATACTGAAGAATAGCAATAGTTTGTCAGTCTATGGGACAGTCACACCAGTACAACCTCCTATCAATGCATAACACGGGCAAACACATCAACAAACGCACGCGCTTCATGTCAGATAAGTCTGTGCAACAGCCGCACAGTTTGGGCTGACTTTGCTCCACAGAAGAAGCATAAAAACACTACACTCACTGTGCACTTGATCTTCTGGGGATCCTTCGTAGAACTTGCTGCTGCTCTTAAACCTCTTTATCCAATGATTCTCACTCGTTCGCAGCGGAGCGTGTCCTTTCGTGATGTGGCGCTTCGTAATTCAGCGTGAGGGCATTCGTAGAGCATTCGTAGAGCAGAATCACTGTTTTCACGCACACAATTGATAGAACACACACTACGCCGAAAAGTACATTTTCGTACCTGCAGCAGCAAAAGAAAAGTCACACAAACTCAGCCAGTCCGCGCTCCAGGCCCAGGACAGCACCTGCCGCCGCCGCTCCTCAGGTGCTGAAGTTGTTCCGCCGGCTTTTCCTCCTCCTGCGGTCGTTCCTCCTCATGTTTAGGAGCCAGTCCCGCGGTGGGCGCGAGGCAGGTGAAGACACGCGTCTGTGTTTGTGGATTATAAAGTTTTTCCAGCTGGAGCTGAGGACTGACCAGACGAGTGAGAATCATTGGATAAAGAGGTTTAAGAGCAGCAAGTTCTACGAAGGATCCCCAGAAGATCGAGTGCACAGTGAGTGTAGTGTTTTTATGCTTCTTCTGTGGAGCAAAGTCAGCCCAAACTGTGCGGCTGTTGCACAGACTTATCTGACATGAAGCGCGTGCGTTTGTTGATGTGTTTGCCCGTGTTATGCATTGACACGAGCGGGGTTGAACTGGTGTGACTGTCCCATAGACTGACAAACTATTGCTATTCTTCAGTATATGGACAGGTCCGACGATGAGCTGGTCTATTTGCTTTTTGTTTAACCCGATTTGGCGAGAGCCCAACGGGTCAGGGGCGCACGGCGGAGCGAGACGTCCCTGCTCCGCCTCCAACCCGGTGTGCGCGGGCGATCTTGTCCACATTCGCCCAATTCTTGACAGATTTTTGACAGAACGCGACAATTCCCAATAACTCGCAGCAGCGCGCAACAGCGCGCAGCAGTGCGGGAGCATATTTGTGACCGTGCGTAATAATTTGTGCCATTAATCGTAACACGCAGTAACAGGTCGCAACAGTTCATTGTAGAATGTTTTGACAATCATACTGGATAAAAAAAATATTTAAATAGTAGTCATGATTGTCATATTTTTAATTTTCAGGTAACATCTACAACACTAAATGATGGCCAAGAAACTAATAGGCAGAAAAATTGGAAAATATTTGTTAAAAAAAAAGACATTCAAAGAAATGTACTCTTACATGGATTTTGTAACTAGATTCTGTAGTTTTCTATCATGATTGTAATCGAAAGACACCTTTTTTCACTATACTAGTCTTCAATTAGAATGTATTTTTGTTATTTATGGCTTACAATGGGCATCTGGAAACTAGTTACATAATATGTATAGTAGGTGCAATACAGTATATAAAAACACAATATCCACTGTCTTTGTTAACACTGGAAACTGCTGCACTGGAAGGAGGGCATCTGTTCTGGAAGGAGGGCATCATCCCTTTGCGACTCGTCTTCCACGTAGGGTGAAGGACCAATCTGTGCAAAAATAAACAGTCAAATCCAAAACATCTCATTCCACCATATTCATGAATTTTTAGTAACTTTTTTGGCACATAATCAGCAATTACACCAAATTAAGGACTCTTTAATTTGCTGCCTGACATAACACCCGTCAAAACGTGGCAAAGTGTCTATGGATATTTATGTAATGTTTTCCCTATATTAATTGAATCAGTGTCTCATGTCTGACCCTTTGGATTTATTACTTTTAATAACATAGCTTCTCTAAAACCTCTAGACTTGTTAACTTGTGCACCTAGGTGTTGTGCAAAACAAAACCAAAGGACATAGTTATATCTAGCATACTGAATCAGGGCATAAGGACCATTGGTCGTGAGCGCAGGCCGACGCAGTGCGCATCAATGGCGGCTGTTGTGCTTGTGATGGCACAACGCGCATACACTGTTGACCATTGGCAAAGGAGCAATCACTGTTTTAGTTACAACGCCTATTTTCCACACATAACGCCAATGTAATATACTCCTGAACATACAATTTTCTCACTTCTAATAGCATAGCTTTGGACGGACTGTAGTTGCAATGTTGTACCTCCGGCTAGCCTAGTGCGCATCTAGCCTAATCCTGCCTTACCACAACGGTACGTTTTATTTAAGGTTACTAACAAAGTACACAAAGCTCGCTATACGACCGTGGTTCAACAGACATCGATGAGAGACGCCAGGTTGGTCATAAACACTGAATCGAGGCTACATGATAGCTTAGCATTAGCACCTTTTGCTTTGTTTTGTTTTTTGTCACCCACAAGACAGATACTTACCAAAATGTAGGATTAGCTCTGAATCTTCATGAAGTCTGATCAGTTGCATCAAATATGCCAGGACTGCATTTTTTTTCCACCAGCAAGAAGTCACCGTCGCCAGAGCCTGCCCAGTGCCTGGCTCTGGTTCACGGCTGCCTGCGCTGCCTGCGCTGCTGAGGCGAACTCTTCTCTGATTGGCCAGGAGCGGATTGCATTTTCACATTGAATAAAGCAACCTTCAGCGCGTGAGATGTTTTGTATTCCGCAATGCTGTAACCACAAGATGGTGCTGTTTCACCATGTATTCTTTTTTGTCAAATGCATGATTCTCAAAAGTCAAATACAAATACATAATACATTATCAAAAAGTAAAATGTATAACTCTCAAAAGTCAAATACAAATACATAATACATTATCAAAAAGTAAAATGCATAATTCTCAAAAGTCAAATACAAATACATAATACATAATACATTATCAAAAAGCAAATTGCATATCAAAATGCATGATTCTCAAAAGTCACCTAAAAATACATAATACATTATCAAAAAGTAAAATGCATTACACAATGTAGAATGTCAAATGCATGATTCTCAAAAGTCACCTAAAAATACATAATACATTATCAAAAAGTAAAATGCATTACACAATGTAGAATGTCAAATGCATAATTCTCAATTGCATTGTAAAATGAATAAAGAGACCAAAATCCCATGGCAAATATGTAATGCAATCAAAACATTTACATTTAAAAAATAAATGAAATATGTATTGGCAAAATGCATAACCATAATGCAAAATACATCTTTGTAATGTAAAATACATTTTTAAAATGTAAAATGCATGTTGATAATACATATTGCAAAGACAAATTGCACAGTGAAATTAAAGATTGCATGGCCAAATGTCAAATACAAATCTAAAATGCATGCCAAAATAACATAATGTAAAGCCATTTGACAATTGCATTACAAATTGAATAAAGCTACCAATACGCTTCCATATGGACGTTTCTTGGTTTAGAATGTTCGCAGGGCCCGAGATTGATACTAGAGCAACTGAATTACGTAGACATCAACAATTCTTTCGGATAGGAAACATCAAGGCGCATTCCAGACTGGAAAATCTGGTTTCTGCAGGTGCGACGTTAAGTGAAGACGTCCCGGAAGTGTTTGAAGTCAAGTGTCTTCAGAATGCAGGCTTTGAAGTTCCCAGTTCCCATAAAAATCCATAGACTCTATAGATCTATTAAATGAGGAGGAGGCCGGAGGTGCTCACTGGATCTCGATCGTGTATAGTAGTACCAGGTGCTCTTCGGAAGGAACGGGCAGAATAAGACAAATGAGGAGAATGAAGTATCCGAGGCACAACTGGATGAGGTAAAATATGCTTTTATTCGGACACCGACGCTATTCGACCTTCAGGTCTTTGTCAAGGCAATGTACCACAGCTGTACCTGAAAAAACTGTAAACTGAAAACAATACTTGCAAAAAAGACCAGTCGTAATCAATTGGACAAAAACATAGTATTTACAGATATGTACACATAATATACAAAAGGGGCGAGGCATGCAGTAATAGATCGTACCTGATGTGGCCACATCGAAACATAACTCTATAAACAGTGAAATATACAGATACAATGGACACATAGAAAAGCAAAGCTAGAGGCAGGTGATTACAGGAAAGGAGAAAAGTCGATCTCCTCATTCAAACCCGGTCGGCATGTCGCATTAAGTTTGTGGATCCAATAGGTTTCACGTTGGAGGAGGGATTTGAGTCTATTGCCTCCTCTAGAGTTCAGTGGTATAGTTTCAATGACCATAGCTTAAAGAGTGTCTGTGTTGTCATGTCCTTTCTCTTTGTAGTGTTTGGCCATTGGATAGTCAACATTTCGCGTACGAATGGCATATTTATGCTCAGATGGGCGGTCACGGAATCTGCGTTTTGTCCTGCCCACATAAAGGAAGCCACATTCACACTCCAAACGATAAATAACAAATGTCGTGTTACAATTCGCAAATCCTGGTGAGGTGAGGTGAGTTTTAGACGTGGAAGTGTCCGTGAAGCTGTTCGTCTTAACATTGTCACAATGTCTGCAATGTCCACACTCAGAAGTGCCATTTTGTTGTCTTAGCCATGACGAAGCCTTTGGGGACGGGACAAGTGTTTTTAACCAGGTGGGTTCTCAATGTGGGGGCTCTTCGGAAAGTGAAAACAGGCAAATCATTGAAAATAGGGGCCAGGCTGGGGTCGCTCCGTAAAAAGTCCCAGTTCCTTTTGATGACATTTTTTATTGTGTATGGCATGTGTGAGTACTCTGAAGAGAAGAACACTTGTGAGCCACTACTCAGGTCGTCATTTGTCTTTTTGGTCAAAAGGTCAGTTCTGTTGGCTTTTGTTGTTTTTGAAAGTGTATTGTTCAAGACACATTTGTTGTAGCCACGTGTTTGGAAACGACTAAACATGTCGGAAGAGTTAGCATCAAAGTCCTCATCAGTGTCACAAATTCTTTTCAGGCGCTGGAACTTTCCGTATGGTACTGTATATTGGAGATAAGGGATTGTATCTATAGATCTATCTTGAAAATCCATCATTCCGTCCAACGCTACGCCTCCTGTTGTCTTAGTTTAGCCCCTCGGACACCAAGGCAGAGCCACGTTTTCACTTGACCTCGGTCTGATGATGGCTACGAAGCCAACGCCGCCATTCAAACCCCCCAGATTCCACATCGTCCGCCCGTTCTCTCAGCCTCCACTCCGCTCCCAGACACCTCCCTTCAAATAACTGCAAAAACAACGCCCCCTACCTCCACTCCAGCCAGCCCCAGTCCTCTCCGTCGCGCTGCAGATCCGCCAGGAGCGAAGTGTTTGTGAAATAAAGCTCCCAATAAAACAACTCTATAGGAGCAGACGAGATGTAAATTCCTTTCACAGCGCTGTGAAGCTTTATTGGGTCATGTGATTGTTTTTTGTGGCCTGAAGGGACAACAGAGTGAAAACATCCAGGTTATGTTTGTGTTTTATGGATTGATTTCATCTGCCTTCTTGTAATTTTATGCAACTGTGAAGCACTTTGAACTGCCTTGTGTGTGAATTTTCCTCCGCAAATAAACTTGCCTCGCTGTTATATTGTGCAACATAGCAACATTTTCATTTAAATGAAGTCCGTGTTGAGGGTATTTCCGTTCAAAAACCAGGATGCTGTTGGAGCTGTGGAGCTTGATCTCGATCTCTTAACGGAGCAGAAAATAGACTTGGTTGCGTATTTTTGTCGGGGCGGAACAGAAAGCCTGTGGATTGTTTCTCGGTAATAAAATGGCAACGTATTTGCTGCGGGGAGAACGCGGAGAATGTGGAATCTGGCCGTAAAATGCCGAAGAAGTTATACTTTTATGGGAATTGAGCAGCGGACCGGATTCAATTGCTTTGTCGACCGGATGTGGCCCTGCTATAGAGGAAAGTTAACACAAGAAAGTAATAAAAAATGTACAAAGATTATCTATTGTAATAGTTGTTTGTTCTTTATCCAACCAGGCACGTCAAATAAGAACAAATAGTCCTTTACAATGACGACCCAAAAGTCCACGCTAATCTGTCTGAGCCCTCTGAAAGAACAGCTACTGTGGCACTACGCCTAAACGACCAGTTGAGGCCGGCGAAAGTGGAACTTGTTAACAGTTTTCCTGGGACCGTTTTGTAACTCATGTGCACAGCTAATACCCTGTGTCATTAGCGCCCCCCCTCCCGGTTTCATGTGCTTGATAACTCCTTTGTCGGCAAATGAGGGTTGTTTTTTGCCGACGCCGGTTCTGGGAGGTCCACCGGGGAGATATCTAACCTCGATCGGCCAAAGCAGCACTCCAGAGCTCCAGCCTCAGCAAAACGAAGGCAGCGTTATGAGTGTGGCCTGGTAATATCCGCTTCATACAACGGTCAGGACCTGAAAGTGAGTCACGGGATCTTTTTCATTGGGCCGTTACCAAAAACTGTGCCTCTTAATAGTTCTGATGCCATTTGACGACATCTAGCATCTTAATAACATCGATCCAAAGAAGGGTTTCAGTTAGACTTCAAGCAGCAATGGAGTAAAATGTCTGTAACTCTGGAACTAATCCAGCTTTTTGTTTTTCGACTGGTGCAAGATGAGTCAGGCTTTAGATGCATTTTCTTTTGGTTCTTTGGCGCTCCCACGGAAGACCAGGCTGGATTACGCATCATTGGAAGAACAACAGAATGGCCTTGAGAAGTTTTGTGAGCTACGATGAGAACAATCAGGACAAATAATGTCCTTTGGTGGAGTTTATGGAGTTATTCAGCAAAAATATGAATAATGACTTGCAGATGTTATGCTTATCAACAGCTCAGTATTATCAGTAATATCTTCAGTTTACTGTGTGGACGCCGACATACTCTTGATATACTCCAGACGCCTTACAACATAGTTCCCCTTTTTTATCCGCTTAGAAAATCCACAGTTTAATTTTGTGTAACGATATTTTATCGTGTAACACTTCACGTAACCATATTTAAATAGGGAAAACGTGGAAGAGCTTCACCTCATTTGGAGCTATAGAGGAGAGGCTAAATGCTAACGCTGTCTGCTCTGTATTTACGTGACTGAAGGCACGCGTTAAGACCAGACAGGTACAAATGAACTCGTCTAAGCTCAGGTAAGAACATATCTCAGTATGTAAAAACAGTGGCCTGTTCCTTTAAGTTCTGGTAACAGCAGCTAAATGCTATCATTGAGAAAAAGTGGAGACACTTGGCTACACGAGTAGACCTGACATTGGCCTGATAGGAATTGCCAGTGGAAAAGGCCTATTAGTATCATATCAAGACTTCCTCTGTATACCTGTAACATCAAAAGGATTGCTTAAGTTCAGAAAAGGCGTGTGACGCTAACAAACTGAGGAACACTTTCTGTCCGGCACCTTCTTGAGAAGGGCACAGACTGAATATGCAAAATGACTCAGCTATCTACTGTATTTGTTGCAGAATAGACTTTGGTCACCCTCCACCGCAGCTTTTGCTCCGGCCAAATGGAACAGTGGAGCCGAGTTTATTTATTCGCCCTGACATATCTAAGGTCGTTTTCACACATGTCGGAGCGCTTTGTGGATCGGCTTGAGAGCGCTCTAGTTTCAGCGAGATAAATAAATGTTGTTGTTTTTTTTATTTAATTTTATTTGTTCTCCTTTCATGGCAAAGAGAGAGAAAGCCACGATCCAAAATACATAACCATTCCATCCAAAGAGGAACAGGGGTAGGATTAAGAGCAATTCTTAGAAACTCTGATCCCATTCTTATTTAAACAGCCTCACCAATGCCAATCTAAAAGAATACAATTGACCAGATCTGTATACAATTCTTATAGTCTTCTTCATACCATTTTGTTATGTTCTGTTTGTACTGTAGCCTATATTTAAATGGAAGAATATTTGAATAGTATTTCAAATCTGGAGTGTTCCATCCCCCCAGAACAGCTGGAGGAGGTGTGCGTGGATCGGGAAGTTTTGGGCATCTCTGCTGAGACTGCTGCCCCCGCGACCCGGCCCCGGATAAAGCAGAAAAAAATGGATGGATGGATGGAGAGTTCCATCGATTCAACACGTTTGTTTGAGCATAGTCCATACAAAGGGATGTTTAAAGCTATTTTTTCTTCATCTTGTCTCACTGTATACTATAAGTAGGGTTTGCAGCCCTGAATAAGACTAATAATGTTTGTGAATTAACCAAGTCCTTCAATTTGAGCAGTCCTGACTTCAGAGACAGCTTTCGGCGCAGCTCCAAATTTTCACACAAGTTGGAGCGCTTTGTGGGTCTCCCAGAGACCGGCCTTGTTTCAACTGCAAAGTTAGTTCAGTCCATACATTTTCTTCCACTTGTCCGTTGCTGGGTTGTGGGGGCAGCTGCCCAAATCATGTTGCACCAGCCCCTTATGGCACTCCTGCAGGTGGTGGGTCCACAGAAGGACGGCCTCATGGTTGTAACCGGGCCTGTTGGTGTCTCATAAGGGGCGTCTAAACCGCTCTTTGACCTGTTTGCCATGAGAGACCCTACCAGGGGCACAAAGCCCCCGACAACAGAGCTCCCAGGATCATCCGGGTGCTCAAACCCCTCCACCACGTTAAGGTGGCAGTTCCAGGAGGGGCATTCTAAAAATAATAATAATTTTAAAAAACAAAGTTATTTTTTAGCTGCTGGAGTCATGTGTGTCCCAGTTCCTCTGAGTTGTGGTGGATCACGGTGGTCATCTGTCATGACAGGTGTGGACAGGACTGTGGTAGATCTACTTTTACTTTGGAGAAAATAGTTACTATAGTTACAGTGTCGAAGAAATGATCCTCATGAGCTTCTTCTGTGACATCTGTCCACATCAGTCCTGCTGCACCACGACTCAGAGAAACTGGGACAAAACATGACTCTACTGCAGATCCGAATGAAAAGGGTTTGTTTTTGTAGAATGAGAGTCTTAATAATTGACTGACATTTTAATCACATCAATTCAGGATTTCCACACCTATTACTGAGGCATGCTGGAATTTGAATCTTTTATTGTTACATCCAGCAGAAATGTAGTGTTCTAACGCAGCATCTCCATGACTTCCTTCCTCACTTCTGAGTTTGTGACAGACTGAAGAGCAATGAGGCCTCAGCCTTTTTACAGAAAATAAAGGGCTCACTATTTAGCGTCATGTTTCTGTCACTCGCGGCGTCTGACCTACAGTGTAACTCTGCAGCCAATCAAATCACAGTGACTCAGAGTGGGCGGGGCTCAAATGTGACCAAACGCCAAGATCCAAGCTCTGAGATTAAAGTGATAAAACCCAGGGTTTAATAGATTAAGTGTGGCACAAAACAAGAATAATGTAGGATTCTCATTGGCTGCTTACTTTGCTTTACTTTACTTCTCAGGGCCAGTTTTTGAGCGTGTGAAATGCGTGAAACGAGTAGGTGAATTCATAAGGCTTTGAGAGCTCTGATGACAATGTCCATATCCAGGCAATGATACATGATAACTGAAGGTCTCTTATCTCCACACTTCACATTAGTTTGAAGTTTATAATGATTATTTATGTAACCTACTTTTTTTGTGTCACTTTGTGTGCCAACTCTGCTCCACATATAAACTTGCACGAACCGTAGTCCATGCCCATCCTTTTGGTAAATGAGAACGCGTCGTGCTTTGTGCATGCTTTTTCCAGAGATGGGTCCTCCGGGGAGACATTTTACCGCGATGAGCCATATTAGCCGCGCTCCGGAGCTCCAGCCTCAGCAGAAAAAGGCGGCCGCTTTATGAGCGCGGCGTGGGGGGTCGGGAGCAGTCAGCAGGAGTCCCCAGCTGGGAGCTCCGAGACGCTCGCAATTACAGCCACCACACGGGGAGACACCGCGGGGACGTGTGACCCCGATACATTACATCAGAGGAGGAGAGGCCCAGGCACAGGGGCGCGGCAGATAGGAAACTAAACAGACTAAAGACGCGCACCGTTGTGGGAGTGTTTGAAAACTGAGAAGGCTCGCCCTATAGACACAATACCGCGGGGTTTGCAGCACGCCAGTGTCCAGAGGAGAGTTATCATTAGACTAACTTTGAGGGCAGGTACTTCGTTACAGGCAAAGTCTTGACTAAGAAAGATGGGAAATGTTGTCCCAGCCTGACGAAAAAGCTTTGCAATTTGAAAATGTATGATAAATATATAAGCAATAGATACAATGAGCCAGAATGAACTCCTTAAAGGGGCTAGATGCAAGTTGGTCATTTTATACTCACTACTGCCACCTCAGGTCATACACGTAACTGCAGCTTCTATATTTAGCTCGTGCATGACGGCACTTCGGACCTGACAACTATTTGATTGACAGTGCAGGATTTTAGAGGCAGTTGTGGTGAACAGGTCTGGGCTCATTCTACACATTAGGACATGGCTGGAACATGTAGCAATACTTAGTTTTAACATTTTCTAATTCCATATAGTCCCTTTAAGGCGAGACACTGCAGGTAAAAAAGGAAGTACATTTAAGTATGTAAGTGCTTTGTGCTTTTTTTTGTCATTGTACAATTGCATAACTCAATAGTGTTCAGGTGTCAGTCTTGAGCCGTGCCTCCACTGTGGGTCAACCTGACCAGCATGTTTTTGGAGATCGGGGAAAATGTAGCACCCAGAGAAAACCTGGCTGCCTTCTGTCTCCACTGACCCTCTGAAACGGTGCAGCGGCTCCTGGGTTTGTCCCTGTTTCAGAGCGTCATGCCCTGCACTGATCCACCTTCCTCTTCCTCCTGCACAGCTCCCTCCGCTCCTCAACTGTCTTTCACCATGCTCTCCTTGTTTGTCCCTTTCTTGTTTCCTGTAGCTTCTCTTGTGAAGCCTCGACTGTGGTGCAGGTGTGGGGGCTCTTGGTGCCTCTTCAGTGTCTCAGAAGAAGACATGTTGAGGTCTCATGGTGGGTTTAGCTGATAAGCTAGCTGTTTACTTTTAAAAAGCTGCTTTCCTCAGGACCATTATGGACTCTCTGTAGTGGAAAAATCCCCCAAACAGCACAAAAACACAGCAAAGACGTGCAAAAGTATCCAGTAAAACAATGTGGAACACAGAAACTACACATGCAGTTTGCAGGAAAAAGCAAAACATGCAGCTGTACCAAGAGAGAGGGAGGTTGCTGCCTGTTTAAATGTAGCAATATCAGTTTAAAACTTTTGCTGTAGATGGCCTTAATATATTTTTTTCCCAAATTGTCTATATCTTCAGCAATGAAATAAACATCAAGTGGATCAAGCCAGGTCAAAATAATTGGTGGATAAATTTAATATCTTTTATAGGGCTGGGATTTTTTTTAAATAATTCCAATGCATGAATTATGTAAGGTTTAATTGACAATAAAATGTATTAATGTAAATGAATCGCACTTAACTTTAGCGGCACTTTTCCGATTACCTTTTTCCCGCAGATGTTGCTTTGGGGCGAACATGGCTTAACGCTGTGTTCAATTTTTCAGTTTGACAATTGTCCTGTCAAACTTGTTTATTCACACTGTTAAGCCGACAGAAACGTTTTTAAAAAGATCATTTTCCAAGCTTTCTAAGCTCTCCTGTCAATACGCATTGGGGTTTGTATATACATAATTGGAGAAAATAAGTCTAACCCTATCCCTAAGACGGCAGATAACAGGTTAAAATTTCCTCTTACAGAAGAAGAACACTCATGGCATTCAGGATAAAACACCACGCACGGTTATTTGAAATGTCTCCAGTCACAGAGAAATCTCTGACTAATTCTACTTTGATCACACAATAGCGAGATAAAGCAGCCTGGTCGACTGTATTAATTAGAAGTTGTATCTTGTAGGACACAGTCACTGACCAAATCCAGCTGGTTCCATTGATTGTAATTGTAATTAAAACACCTCAATGTTGTATCTCTATTGTTTTTACTCCATTTCTTCATTATGACTGTCCTCTTTTTAAATATGCACTTCCTCTCTTTCGGCGAAGTCGTCGTCGGCGGTGGCGGTGATGGATTCGGGGAGCGTGACTTTGGCCTCAGAGTTAAACTATGCTAATGGAGTTGGAAGGTGTTTCTGTTTAATAACAGCGGTGCGCGCCAGAGTGAGGAAAACTTTCACATTTTAATTAACACCAAACAACGCTGTCAGGCTCTGAACACACACAAAAAAATCACTGAGCGCATTTCCAACACAACAGGCGCCTTATTATCTGTGCAGTGCAAATTTATTTACATTTTCTATTCGGGCCAAAATTGCATAGCCCAAATCCAAGGCTTCCCGAGATGAAATTATTAGGTTCGAAATAATGCATTGCCAAACAAAAGTGCATTTCTTTTTCATGCATACACACACGGTGACAGAATAAAAATTGTCTGTGTGACCAGAAACATTTACATTCCTCTAAAATGTACATTGTGTGAAAGAGGTGGTGGCCGTATTAAAGGAATAGGCCACAGTTTTTACATACTGAGATGTGTTCTTACCTTAGACGAGTTCTTTTGTACCTGTGCAACTTCACTTCACAGCAAAGCGAAGATATCACTGTGCGGATGTCAAACTACTCCTGGTATTATTACGCCTTACAATATAGTTCCCCTTTTTAGCCGCTTAGAAAATCCACATTATTTAATTTTGTGTAACTATGCTTGGATCGTGTAACACTTCACGTAACCATATTTAAATAGGGAAAACGCGGAGGAGCTCGTAGCTTCTATCTTCCCCTCGTTTGGAGCCATAGAGGAGAAGGGGAGAGGCTAAATGCTAACGCCGTCTGTGTGCTGTGTGAAGACCAGACCGGTACAAATGAACTCGTCTAAGCTAAGGTAAGAACATATCTCAGTATGTAATAATAGTGGCCTATTCCTTTAAGCGAAATTGACTTATTTTACAGGTTTTTACTATTTTACAATGTTTGGAGCCACTCTCGCAGCTTTGAGTAATCTTTGCATCTTCTCTGCGACTAGTCTTTGCAATAAAGCATTGGTTTTCTATAGCGCTTCAAAGACGCTTTACATTTCATGCCCTGAGGGAGACTGATGGAAGCGAGGTCTGTGCCATCGACCTCTCCATCCGCTCACTCACTGACTACATTCACCTAGGCTTCCTGGTGTTACCAAATGGTCTCCCATCCCAAGTACCAGCCAGCCTTAGCTCCTGAGATCTGACGGGATCGGGCAGAGCAAAGGTAGGGGTACAGCAATGATAAGCTCCTACCAAAGGCCTGTGCATCCAGGAAATGCTTCCCTCACCTCTCCATCTCTGGGTGTTCCTCGAGTCTTAATTTCCAAATTATGTGTTAGGTCACTTTGCGAATGCACAGCAAGGGACGGCCGGGATTTGGGACATGTTTGAGACAGGTGTAAATGAGCCAGAACTGTAGAAATATTTGACAGGGGAATCACAGTCTACCCCTCCTGGAACCGCCACCTCTACGTGGTGCAGGGGTTTGCGCACCTGAATGATCCTGGGAGCTCTGTTGTCGGGGGCTTCGTGCCACTGGTAGGGTCTCCCATGGCAAACAGGTCCAAGACAAAGAGCGGTTCAGAAGCCCCTTATGAGAGACCAACAGGCCCGGTCAGAACCATGAGGTCGTCCTTCTGTGGACCCACCACCTGCAGGAGGAGCCATAAGGGGCTGGTGCAATGTGATTTGGGCAGCTCCAACAGCTGCCCCCACGACCCGGGAACGGAAATGTGGAAGAAAATGGATGGATGGAATCACAGTCTAAAAGTCTAAATATCAATTTATCATAGTGGGACATGCTGTAAGGCCATATCATCTCTGTAGTCCAGTCATGATTTCATATTAAATAAATAGGCTAATCATAACACATTCGCTATTGCTAATGTCCACAGCAGCTTATAAATACACTCACTGAGGAGTGTCTGCGCCTGCTGAAACATTATTGTTGGGAATAGGAAAATGTCGCCTATAGAGTAGACGGAGAGTAGCCAGAACTTTGGTATACCGGAGACAGCTGTAATCCGGTAGCCTGGTGAGACAAGAATGATACCCCTCTATATCTTTTTAAACAGAGGGATATCAGTCTGGGACCCACGCCCTCGTTGGCTGCATCAGAAAACTCAAACGAGCCCGTGCAATCAGATTAGTTTATCTTCAGTCCCGTGAGCAGCGTCACGGGCGCAGAAGTCCCCTCAATAACAATCTATGGATGGTGCACGGGAGAGAGAGAGAGATGATTCTAAACCTTATATATGGCCTTATAGCGTGGCCCAATATGATAAATTGAGATTTAGACTTTAAGGGCCAGATCTTGTGGCGGCGCACGGAGCGGCGCAGGCTCTTGGCGAATTATTTTCCGAGTGGCGGCAATATATGTGCCATTCGCCTCCGCCACCTGTGAGGGGGCGTCACAAGAGGAGGTGACTGCACTGATGGAAACACGGCTGACATTCACTTCCTCGTTTACATTGCGCTGTCTTGCGTTCTTTCTTAAGCCATAGGCTCTCACAGGTCAAACTAAAAACTTTATTTACCCCATCGTGAGCTAAACAATGTTCACGTCTCGAGAGAAAAAGGGCTACATCCGCCGCTCCGTTGGAGAGCTGAATATTACCCATAGTGGATTCCAGTTTGGTTTTTCTTCTTCTGTTTTTAGCGTCAACTAAATATGGAGATTTGAAATACAATCAACAGTAGAAGTGTGGCAAATAAGTCAAGTTTATAAAAAGTTAATTTTAAAATGAAGTCTTTATAGGCCTAAACTTATTGAGAATTTAGGCCTATATTGTTAGAAGGAGCACTGCCTTGGGACCCATCTCTATATCGTCAACAATATGTGTTTAGAAGTAATTAGCTGCAAGATTATCCTTTGGTGCAAAAGGGTAATCTGATTACTGATTCTTTAAAAAGTTAGTTGCTTTACTGATGACTTTATTTTCAAAGTAACTATATTGGATTACAAGATACATGGTTAAGCATGTTTGCGGCCCTAACCTAAGCCGATTTACATTATTGCTAAAACACCAAGAGTCAAGGGACCCAATTTCTGCATATGCCAATGTTCATATGACCAACTATTGACAGTATTTCTTTGTAGAGCACATTAATAGGTATTTGGGCCAGAGGAATTGTGCTGGAGGGCTGGATTTGGCCCCCGGGCCTGACGTTGCCTACACCTGGGACAGGATATGCTTTATCTCCCCCATTTGTCTTGGACTTGTGCTTCTGGTGGTTAGCGGAACAAATATCCGCGGTGCTTGACACAAAGCTGACCTCATTCAGCGCGGCCTTCAGAGTTCTCTTCATCTCTGCATACTCCACCTTCAGGTACGGAGAAAAGGATGTTTTGTGAGGCAGCTCGGCATTGATGGGGGGATCATTTTTATCCCGTCACAAAACAAGGGCGAGACAACCAGCATTTCCTCCACAACATCCTGCCCGACCAACTTCTCCCACTCTCCCCCACTTGCTTGTTTTGCAAGCCCGGCCTAAGTAGTTTTGGTTGATTTCAAATTTTGAAGCTAAATGACACACATACAGCAAACCTTAATATTGTCATTTTTAGCCGACACAAGCTCAAAAACGTGACTATGAGTGTTTCCAGCATTGTTGTTTACATTTGTGTAGTGATCTTAGGCTAGGTTCAGACCGCAGGCTGAAGCGACCCAATGCTGATTATTTTTACTCCTTTCGTATGTGCTCTTTTCATGACAGTCTGAACAACACCTATCTGATTTTTTCAAATGCGACCCTCTTGGAAATGTCCTAAATCCGATATGTATCTGATCTTTTGCAATGCGACTTCAGTCTGAACGGCCAGGTGGCATTTATCTGACACACATCATCAATGCTATTCATTCTGTATTAAAGTAGACGGGGGCGGGAGGAAAACAACACGTGCACTTGTTATGAATGACGTTCGTGTGAGTGAGGCCCATACGAAGTCAAGCTGAGGACCAAACGCAATGATTTTAGGCCCAAGCCCGACCCGAGTCCTACCCGAAATTCGGGCTGGGTCGGGCCTAGATGTCACGCATGACAGTCGGGTTTGGGTTGTGCTTGATTTTTTAGGCCCGATCTTAGCTCGAGCCTGAAGCTGTTCACCTCCCTCTCCAAGGCCGGACTTCACCTCTCGTAAAAGACATGGCTGCCTCTGCTCCACATAAGTCAATTGACCAAAAAAACTGTCTCTCTTCCTTCTTAAAATGATTTGGTTATTGATGTATTGGCTTCGTTAGCATCGCACAACTTTTACATGTTGTGTTTTATATTATATTACACTGTTTCCTGTTTACTTCCTCAAACAGCAGAGCGCCGTGCCATCTAATGCGCATCCCGTTCAGACGGAGATCACATACAGGTCACATTCGAGAGTAATATGAACGACCCCGCAAAAGCAGCAGTACTAAGTAACTTGTTTACCTTAATAAATCCTTTCCCTAGTCCCTGTGGGGGTAATACAAGTGTTAATGGGATGGTTGGGGGGGTCTTTCATCTCCCCCTGTGGTCTCTGGCCAGAAAACCACACTTGCAACTAACAGGCTAAAGGGGCTAGCGCCACTTAAACATTGTTTACCATCGAGTTTGAGTCTAAAAAAAGTTATATCCATGGTGTAATTGGATGTACAATATCCCTCTCTCCCTCTCTCTTTTCTGTCAGCGTAGTATTTACTCTCACGGACAATTAATGAGTAAAAAAATTTAACATGCTACAACACCTGCAGCGCCGCTTATGGCCTCTAGGGGCATGAGTTACTTAGTACTGGTTTAACTCAGAATTGATCATTAAGACCTGCAGTCTGTTTCTAAGTAACACACTCAGACATGGGGAGCAACTCCTCCCAAATAAAGGCCATGGTCCAGGAATCAAACCCGTAACTGTCTCGGTGTTTGTCTTTGCCTGCCTCTTATTTGCAGAGAAAGGGAAAAAAAATAGTAAATAAATGAATGGTTGCAGATGAACTCTTGTTTGGAAAGGTGCCAGAAGCGTGGTTCACACTTTGCAGTGCGAGCAGGAGGTAAGTATAGTCTTGGTCTGTGAATTTACACAACGGCTGTGACCTGACGAAATGTCAGCACAATCGCACTGACACCAAAAAGGGATGACAAATATGGCCACCTCCTCACGCTCGTGTTCACGCTGAAAGCAGCAACAGTAAAGTGGCAGAGACACTAGCGCCTTGCGTGTGATGTTGGCCTGCTGCTACATTCAGCAAGACCGAATGTTGTCTGAAAGAAGCCAAGAGGCACTTTTCACCATGGATAATTCAAAATGTTGCCAGAGGTACAGACAAAAAGTGTCGACGCTCTGAAAAAGTTATCAGTCAAGTGGCAAATCAGGCCCTTAATCAAGCGAAAACTCCTTCAACGTCAAATATAATCAAATATAAGTAGGTCCATTATGTCAAATACAGCTGGAAATACTAAAATGTCTTTTTCTTACAAGTTATGCAGCTTCATCAAGGCTGGGTTGGTGACTGTTGCTCCCACAAGGAACTGCACAGCGATGAGGGTTGCAAAGGGACACTTTCAATGAGAACTTAAGCTCGGGAATTTGGGGAAAGCTTAAAATAATCCTCTACATGCATGTGCCCTATTCTCCTTGTTTATCACGGCGCCATGAAATTGTTAGCATGCTGTTGGGTTAGAGTGGGGGCTCGTGTGGTGTTTTAAAAAAAATCATGTTTAATTCCCTCCTGCTGCCAGCAGAGGTTTCTCAAACCAAACATAGAGATGGAACTCAACATCTCCCTCGATGAAAGGGTCTCCTTTCCATACTAAATGATCAAGTTAAACATTGCATAAACAAAGCTCTTCTTTGGAGCTATAGGAACACATTGGGAGAGGCCAAATGTTAACAACATCTCTGCTCATTTTGCGTGACTGAGGGCACGGACAAAGACCAGACAGGTACGCATCATCTCGTCTGAGCTCAGGTAAGAACATAATCTCAGTATGTAAAAATGGTGGCCTGTTCCTTTAAACTCTAGCTAAATAGCTTTCTAGTTTGACTAAAACCCTGAATACAGCTCTAAAACTAAGTACATCCATTGGCAAAATGTAGGATCTGATTACCGGTGCTGGACGAGGAGCAAGTGTGGCTAATGTTAGCTTAGGGGCCCATTCATTCCTATGTGTAGCTTAGCCTAGCTGCTTCCGTTTGTTTACGTGCATCAATTAGCTTTGGATTATAAGATTATATGTTTTTTTCCCCTTAAGAATTCTTAACAAATTGAAATGACATCAATGCCAACTGTATACATGCGTTTCCAATGACATCACGCATAGTTCTGGTGGCCATTTTGAATACTGAAGTAGAATTATGCAGTACTACAACATATAACAATATCACCACTCAGGATGAAAATCAAAGTCAACTGATTGACATTGGCATTTTTATGAACTCGTAATCATTGCTCAAGAAAAAAACTGTTAAAACACGGCCCCAGAGAGTAAATGTGGCACAGATGTAGAAGCTCTGTCTGTCGAGCTACAGCAGGATTTACTAAAGATCTGCTTCATTCCTCAGACTAAATGAACACATCAAAGAGGAAACAGAAAACCTTCCTCTGTGATTTTTACAGTTTGAGTCTCAGTCTGAGTCAGTGCTTCAGCTGTTCAAGATGCTAGCATGCTACTGGTTAGCAACTGTCAATCAACTGTCAATGGCTTCAACATGATAAACACATGTGTGGCTCACATCTATGAACTGAGGAAATACTACAGTAGCAGCTCAGCCCTGACCTCTGTCACATGTTGTATCCAAGGCTAGATGTTTGGAGTGTTGTTCAGGGCTTTCTCTTGGAGAGACTTATCATGTTGAAGCTAAATGCTAACCAATAGCATGCTAACATCTCAAACACTGACTCACTGGTTTCACATAAACATGCGCTCTCTGGGGCTGTGTTTTTACTGTTAAATTCTTGAGCAATGATTACCAGTACATAAAAATGCCACTGTCAGTCAGTTGTCTTTCCTTTATATCCTGAGTAGAGATATTGTTACATGTTGTAGTCTGGTTGTAGTACTGCATAATTCTACTTCGGTGTTCAAAATGGCCACCATAACAACAAAAGGCACATGACTGAAATGCATATATAGTTACAGGTTTACTATATGGAGTTGAATTCGGTGTTGAGGTGTTTTTCCACTCTCAAAATCTGTTTTTGTTTTGTATTGTGGCAACACTACAATGTGCCCAAAGAATGAGATCAGCAACCCTTTATTTGGTCATGTACGTAAAAATGCACTGACCAAAAGCAGGTTTATAAGCTACAATTATGCACAATACAGTATGTCCACTGTTATGTTATGTTTAACTGCTGTGAAGGCAAACCGTGACAGAAACAGTCCCTGACAAACCTCCAGAGACACTTTCAACTCCACCACCTCTTTGTGTTTAGACAGAGACAAACTCCATCTGACGCTGCTCTCAGAACCCATTCCCTCCCTCCGCTCCTGGATGAAGCGCCCGGTAAATGTGCCTCTTAAACAAAGCTGTGCCATATTTGAAGAGAAATCAGAGTTTTTTTTTTTCCTTCCCTCTTCTAAGTGCTCGGTAAACGCCGCACACCTGCCGTGCGGGAGGATCCCGAGCCTCAGTCGCTCTTCAGACAGGCAGCGGGTTTGGCCTGGAGCCGTTTCCCCATGCCCGAGGATATATGTTCAAGTCAAACGCTCGCAGAAGGCGCGCAGGAGCTGAGGGGGTGGGGAAATGTGGAGGCTGGATGGTTAGAGAAGGAACAGACAAAAATAAAATAGTACAATAGCTTGCAGCTTGATGAAACAGAGATGCACTGTGTTCAAAAACCAGCCCTTTGGGTCTCATGTGAAAACACAAACATACACAAAAAAAGAGTCAAAGGCCAATATGCCTCGTTACTCAAATATTCCACACATTCAGTCCTGCTGCACGCATTCAGCACAAAAAGTATGTGACAATGTTGAGGTGGGCAGCCTTCATACCATACCTTCCCTGCTCAGTACGTAGAACGATATTGGCTGTTTCTAAATTGCAAGGATCCCTCCTCCGTTGTCCACTTCCTGAAACTTCCTGAAACCGAGAAACTTCTTCTGGAACAAGAGTCACCTAGGCTGTAGTCCCTCCAGGATTTTGTTGGCACTTTTTGTGATTGTTGCGGCTAAAATGGCTGATTTTGTGGTCCATTCAACAAAAGTTGCGATGCAAAATTTGTGATTTTGATTTTTCATATCCAAAATCAATCATCACTTTACCTCGGTTTTAAGAGTTTTAAGAGACTACAGGGAATGAGAAAAGACTTAAAATAGGCGTTATGTTCAATTGTTGTATCATCTAAAAAAACAGAAGCATGTGCGCTCTCCACCCATAAAGCCTATCGCCAAATACAGATCCAGCAGTAAAGAAGTGAACACTCAAACAGGGCGAGATAGGAGCAGGCCGTAGTCAGACCCGGACGAGTGAGAGGAGGCAGGGAGCGGAAGTCAAATGGATTCAACTGATCAGAAAATCACTTCAGTTGTGCAGAATTTGCTGAGTATTGGAATAGTCGCGGAAAGGTTGTGTGTTTTTGGCACAGACTGGAAAGGAGTATATGAGCGCAGGACGAAGCAGAGATTGATTAGAATATCTAGGCCAACATCGAGCACTTAACCATCACCTTGTTTGGGTGTTAAAACCGCTGCTGATTACTGCATCCGTCTGCTACAAGTTCCTGATGAACTGCTCATTCAAAGATTCAAAGTCTGTTATTTAAAGGAACAGGCCACCGTTTTTCCATACTGAGATATGTTCTTACCTGAGCTTAGACGAGTTGATGTGTACCTGTCTGGTCTTTGTGTGTGTTTAACACCAGACATGCTCAAGGCTTTGCTGCAGCTGTTCTCATTGAAAAACCTAATTGACGTCCATAGACGTCATTGGCAGTCAAAGTTTGGATTTCAATTGACGTCTATAGACGTCATTGGCAGTCAATGAGTTAACAGACTCCATGTGTTTCTGTGTAGTTTCAGATGGAAAATATTGAAAAAAAAAAGTTCCCTATATACTCGCGACCCACTTTTGAGTCCCGACCCACCATTTGAGAATCACTGTTTTACATTATATATGACCAAGTGCGATGGTCGGCAAGGACATTTAAAAAATACACTATAAAAAGACAGTATTTCTCGCATTTTTAGTGTACTTTAACAGGTATTTGAGCCCTTATTTGCATTGTAATATTTCTCAAAATCATATTGGGGGCCAGAGGTTCTGTACTGAAGGGCCGGATATGGCCCCCGGGCCGGATGTTGCCTACCCCTGGAATATGCGATATGGTGGTGCGGTAATAACGATATTATTGCGATATTTTACCATTTCAACATGACATGATCTTTTCAAATGAAACACAAATCGCATGTTTTTCAGCGAGCAGAAATGATCAAAAAACACATTATCAAGATCAAAACAAGCATGAAATTGAAACAAAAATATTTTAAGGTGTGGGCGAAAGGGCGAGGACCAGGACTGCACGATCAGCCCGGGACAGTGAGGCGAAGGTGCGCGACAGCTCATAAAACAACTTTCCATATCTCCCCTTAATAAAAAGTAAAGTGAACGTAGCGCGTCGCGATGATAAGTGTAATAACCGCGGCTCTTCGGGGGAATTAAATCCTGCAGAAACGATCTTCCGGATTTGGCTGAGATTAGGCCTCGTCCCGGCGGGTTCGTTTGTGGACCGTTCAGCGAGAGCCTGATTCTCATCTCTGGCGTCTTCTCCCTGTAATGTTTGAAAGAGTGTAATATATATATAAATATATATACTTTGTGGGATCTTCTGTGGTGGCATGAGACGACTTTGAATGCGGGGTGGAAATTCCTTTGTGCCACCAGTGAGGGCTCCTGAAGTGGGGAAAGTCGGTCAGAAACTATAGCAGTGTGGAATATATAGGAATAATATAGATTTCTCCTTGTCAAGTTTTCATCTCATTTCTTAGGATTGGTTTTCCCCATGTATTGATTTCATGCCATATTCGACCTTTAATATCATGCTAGTCATATGTTCCCCTGTTCCCACATGGTAAACGCAGAGCTTTCCCTCATGACCAGTTAACTACATCCGTGTTTCGGGTCGGTTACAATCAAAGTGTCAAAACATTTGCACATAGATGAAAATTCAACCCTCTTTCAATTAAGATTGTATTGTTATTTCCTTGGTGTTTAGTGTAGTGTGTGGTGTTTTAATGAACGGCAAATTTCATTCAGTACAGATCCTTTATTTAAAAAAAACAACAAAAGTCCATTTATACGAAACAACTTACATTTACATTATGTCTATAGAACGCAAGGCAAGGCAAGTTTATTTGTAGAGCACAATTCATACAAAAGGCAATTCAAAGTCCTTCACAGTTGCATAAATACAAGAAAAAAAGTAGAATCAATAAAAACATCAACATAAAATTAATCAATTACAGTAAAAGGCAAGAGTGCAGATAAAATACTTTGAGTTGTTATATACATGGGTAAAAAGAACTGTTTTCAGCCTGGATTTGAACATTGTCAGAGTTGAGGCCTGTCTCACATCCTCATGAAGACTGTTCCAGATTTTAGCTGCATGAAACTGAAACGCAGCCTCACCGTGTTTATTATTGACTCTGGGAACCACCAGGAGGCCCCTCCCTGAAGTTCTCAGGGCCCGAGATGGTTCATACGGCTCTAACATGTCAGAGATGTACTTTGGTGCTAAACCATGAAAAGACTTGTACACAAGCAGAGCTGTTTTAAATTCTGTTCTCTGAGTGACAGGAAGCCAGTGCAGAGACCGGAGCACTGGACTAATATGGTCGTATTTCCTGGTTCTGGATGTTCTGCAGCTCTAACAGTGAGCAGCCGTTACAGTCGTCTAACCTGCTGGAGACAAACGCATGGATAAGTCTCTCTAAGTCTGGTTTTGACACTATTCCTCTGATCCTAGCAATGTTTTTCAGATGGTAAAAAGCTGCTGATGTCATTGCTTTGATGTGGCTGTTTAAGTTCAGGTCTGAGTCCATGATCACTCCTAGATTTCTAACCTGATTATGTTGGTTTTAGAGAGAGAGATGGACATAACATGTGTTCAAAATGAAAGAAATGTAATCATGGTTTGCCTGTTTATCTTTGGGTCTAATGCCAGTGCTGTCCCGTTACAGACACTACATTAAACACCAGACAGTTCAATTCAAATTTCAATGGTTCGTCGTTCACTTGTAGTATTTTGTAATACTGAACTGCCATGGTTTGATCTTTTCGAACAGCACAGACACAGTTTTAGCAAAAGAAAATGATAAAATATCATTTTCGGGGCGAAAATACTCAGCTCTGCTTCTCTCAACCTGCCGCTGAAAGCAAAGATGCATGTTGTCAGGAAAAATAAGAGCTCATTTCTGAAGATGGAATGGTTAAGCTGTTTCTTCCCGTCCCCTCTGATCAGGGGGATGGGGTTAGGGCAATGGGTGAGGAACGCGCTTCTCTTTGGTCCTCATGGCGGGAAGCTGACAGTGCTGTAATACTGACTCCAAAAGACACTGTGCACTCTTATGTACTTGTTGCACCTCCCAAACACTGCTTAAAGGGGCTAGATGCAAGTTGGCCATTTTATGCTCACTACTGCCACCTCAGGTCATACATGTAACTACACCTTCTATATTAAGCTCGTGCATGATGGCACTTTGGACCTAGCCTGGTTTGACCAGACCCTCTTACTCATTGCATTTCGTACAAGGGTCTGGACTTTCACAATTGAGCTTCGTTATCAGGTGGGAGGGGTGAACTCCTTTGAAACGATTAGATCGCTATTGTTTGGTCGTGACGTATGTAATGAGTGAAGCAGCTATCATAACTCTATCAAAACTCTATTATAACTCTATTATAACTATCATAACTCTATTATAACTCTATTATAACTCTATCATATCTCTATCATAACTCTATCAAAACTCTATTATAACTCTATCATATCTCTATCATAACTCTATCAAAACTCTATTATAACTCTGTCATAACTCTATTATAACTCTATCATATCTCTATTATAACTCTATTATAACTCTATTATAACTCTATTATAACTCTATCATAACTCTATTATAACTCTATCATAACTCTATTATAACTCTATTATAACTCTATTATAACTCTATCATAACTCTATCATAACTCTATTATAACTCTATTATAACTCTATTATAACTCTATCATTACTCTATTATAACTCTATCATTACTCTATTATAACTCTATCATAACTCTATTATAACTCTGTCATAACTCTATTATAACTCTATCATATCTCTATTATAACTCTATTATAACTCTATCAAAACTCTATTATAACTCTATCATAACTCTATTATAACTCTATCATAACTCTATTATAACTCTATCATATCTCTATTATAACTCTATTATAACTCTATTATAACTCTATTATAACTCTATTATAACTCTATTATAACTCTATTATAACTCTATTATAACTCTATCATAACTCTATCATAACTCTATTATAACTCTATTATAACTCTATTATAACTCTATCATTACTCTATTATAACTCTATCATAACTCTATTATAACTCTGTCATAACTCTATTATAACTCTATCATAACTCTATTATAACTCTATCACATCTCTATTATAACTCTATTATAACTCTATTATAACTCTATCATAACTCTATTATAACTCTATCATAACTCTATTATAAGTCTATCATATCTCTATTATAACTCTATCATAACTCTATTATAACTCTATCATAACTCTATTATAAGTCTATCATATCTCTATTATAACTCTATCATAACTCTATTATAACTCTATCATAACTCTATCATAACTCTTGGGGACATTCCTTGCACATTCCAAGGCTTCAATTTTAATTTCTGGATATTTGGGAGCCGAGCCAGGATGGATTGAAGAGCTTCCATTTCTTTCGTATCCGCCGCCATTGCCAAACTAACATGTAAATCAGCAATAAAACGTTTAAGCCTAAGTCTTTGATTGACTTGCTCGACTGTTCCCCCTGCTTTTTCAATCAAAAACAATTTTTTTAAAAATCAGGAAGGTCTCACAAACAGTCTCTAAAAGCATCAATCTCCCCCTCACAGACCCTTCTGTCATCAATAAGAAAACAGTCACACGCCTCGCACGTACAATAGCCATGGACTCTGATCATCCTCTCCACACACACTTCGTTCTGCTGCCATGAGGTGTCTTTGGAGATATTATTGCGTGAAATCTTAAACTCAGTCATGAAACTTTGATTGTAGCTAACCTGCAAACTGCTGTAGTGTATGTATTCAACTCGATTAACTTCACTGTCAATTCTTGCTCACATGAAGCACATGCAGAGACTCTCTAATACCTTTTGGTCCAAAAAGACAGAACTCAAACTTTGACATTTTAACTTTAAAATCAGGTGTTGGTTTCATTAAACTAACATGTTTCCATTTGTGGTTTTGATTCATTTGCAGATTTGCTCATCACGGTATTCAGTTTTTCTCGCGGATCCGTAATCAGATAATTGCGTGTTTTATTCACATGGTGACCTTCAGTTTGAGTCACATTTGTGCAGAATAAGAGCTGTCCCTGTGTTGGCCGACTCCTGTTTGAAGAGTAGCTCACTGCAGACCCACAGTGTCGACGCTTTGTTAAAGGGGGGGTATTATGCAAAATTGACTTTTTCAAGCTTTATATCGTGTTATTACGTCATTCCCTCATTAAAAACATGCCGAAGTGTTGCCTTGGCACATTCACGTATTTTTGAGTAATCTGTAAAAACTCTGACGGCGGCCATTTTAGGGATAGGTTTGCCTGAGTCCTCCTAGGAACGCCCCCACCTCCTGAAGACGCCTCCGAGCTTTCGTCACCAGCCGAGTAACCAACCACTGCTCCTCAGCAGAACCCCTTCCCCACTGATGCCACAGACAGCGTGTGGAGGGGGCGTGTCTGAAAGAGTCAGAGGTTCTTAAAGACACAGAGGCCTATTTCAAGACATTCACTACAGCCATTTTGAGAGAGCAATTTTATACAAGGCAGTTATTCTAATTTACTGCATTTACAGACCAACAGAAGGTTTGGTCATAGTGTGCTATAGACTGGTGCTATGTGATTGAAAAAAGCATAATACCCCCTCTTTAAGGTACACCATTTTTCCAGTCTTAAACGATTTGATCAAGAATGGGGGGCCACACTACACGACTGAATGGGGGTTTGCACACGACGGCTGAGAATCGTAAGAGCGAACGCACTACACTTACCTGAGCTTAGACGAGTTGATGCGTACCTGCCTGGTCTGTATGCGTGCCCTCAGTCACGCAAAACGACCCAAGATGTTGTTAGCATTTGGCCTCTCCCATCATATTCCTATAGCTCGGAAGCTACCAAGCTCTTCCATGGGCACACACAAAGACCAGACAGGTGCGTATCAACTCGTCTAAACTCAGGTAAGAACATATCACAGTATGGAAGAAAGGTGGCCTGTTCCTTTAAAAAGAGGCGGAGTAGGCAGCGGAACAAGCAGAAAGAAGTTCACGGAGAAAAGTAGCTGGAAAGTCCGTCTCCAAACTCCAAGTGCTGCTAATCTGTAGCTGGAAAAGGCGGTTCTCGTGAATGTTTGCTGATATAAAGCTGTGCTGTTTTGTGTGGTAAAACCAGGCTACTAATCTATGAATGACAGTAGATGTTGTCCGTCTGTAGGTTCTCCCATTTCTCCCCTGATTGCTTCGTTTGGACGGACGGGCCCAGCTCTAGGAAGAGTCCTGGTGGTTCTGAACTTCTTCTACTGACGAATGTTGAAGGTCACTGTGCTCTTCAGGACCTTCAATGCTGCAGCAATTTGTCTGTACCTTCCACAGATCTGTTCCTCGATGCAAACCTGTCTCTGAGTCAACAGACAGTTCCTTTGACATCAGGAACTGTCTGACGTCACTGTCAGCTGTGGGACCTCTAGAGAGGTGTGCGTCTTTCCAAATAAAGTCCAATCTATTTCATTTAGCACAACTGGACTGTGGTCAGTTTGTAGAAGCATCTCAAGGACAATCAGTGGAAACAGGAAGCACATGAACTCAGTTTCAGTGTCATAGCAAAGAGTGTGTTTACTTATGCACACGAGTTTTAGGCTATATCCACACTTTATGAGACTTTATGGGGGCTCAGCTCAGTAAATGTGTGTCCGACATGGATTGACTCAAGTCCATGAAAACGCTGTGATTCATCTCCCAGGCCTGTGTGAGGCGATACCAAAGAAAACAGAACAAGACTTGAGATAGCACATGTGCTATTCACTTCTCAATGGATTTACGATCTACAGAAGAGACGAGGATGAGAGTTTATTCTTCAGATTCATGGGACTAACGCAGATAATGTGACCGGACTTTCCAAAAACACAGACTGGATCCAAGCCAACTCTGCTGAGTTTTTTCTCCGTGTTTCGTATGGATGATACGCTGGATTGATAAGATATTTTTGGCAAAACATTCTGAAAGACTTTATGGGGTATTGAGTGTAGATTGATGAGAGAGAAAAATGAATTTAATCAATTTTGGAATGAGGTTGTAAAATAACATGTGGGGAAATATGAATACTTTCCAGATGCGCTGTATATCACCTCCTTTTTAATCTGAAGTATTTCTCAGAAGCCCAAGCCGTCAAATACCCCACGTGCATCCTTCTGCCTACTCCAGATTGTGAAACAATGTACATTACCCCCGCTATTCCCGCTAACAAGCTCCGGCGCCTTATCAGCCCAGTGCACAATGATCCCCCGCTCCAGCCATCTGCATCAGAGAGGCGCGTTAGCCGCTAATCGCTCCCACCATCGCGACATTACGGCCCGGGTTAATTGGAAAAAGTGATAGCTTTCAGCACTTTTCATTCCAATCAGCCACGGCAGCAGCACGTTTCGCAGTTAAGAGGTGTTTTTAGCACTTCACAGCGCTAACGTGGCTAACGCAGGCAGGGCAGCGCGGAGCCGGGTGTGTTAATGCTACTTTAATCAGCAAAAATGACTGATGCTATCTCCAGAGCCCAGGAAGTCAGGCCATGGCGCCGCAGCGTTTGAAGAGCAATCACTGATCGCTGCAGTGAACTTTAGGAATATTTCTTTTAAGACGTGTTAAAGATGGTTGAGATTTTTCAGTGCTTTTAACCATGTTGTAACATCGTTCCCTCGTCAGAAACATACCTGGAGTTATGTTCCTCTTCATTCAGGCAGCTTTGAGTAATCCTGTTCACTTTAGTCTTTTTTTCCTGGATTTTGTTGTGTTATGGATAGAAACACATTTTCATGAGGTAAGAACCAATAAACAACTAAAAAACTATTTTGACTGCAGGTGAATATGACAAAAAAAAGAATCTGTACATTACTGATATAAATATGAAACAAGTTTTTGATAATTTTATGTTTTCTTCTTTTATATATAAAAAATAAGTCATTTTATCGGGGGGCAAAGCTCTCGGTTTACTGATCGATCTACGTTCCCACTCTCACCTATGGTCATGAGATTTGGGTCATGACCGAAAGGACAAGATCGCGAATACAAGCGGCTGAAATAAGTTTCCTTCGCAGGGTGGCTGGGCGCAGGCATGTTTCTAGTGGGACGAGGCCTCGTGGAAGGCCCAGGACACGGTGGTGGGACTATGTGTCCGAGCTGGCCTGGTGTCGCCTCGGGGTCCCCCCAGAACAGCTGCAGGAGGTGTGTGTGGATCGGGAAGTTTGGGCATCTCTGCTGAGACTGCTGCCCCCGTGACCCGGCCCCGGATAAAGCGGAAGAAAATGGATGGATGGATTTTATACGTTAACCATAAATGCATGGTTTTATTTTGTCGATAATTTAATTACAAAGATTTGTTCAGAGGGAAATCGGCAGGAGCGATGATCCTGGATTCCTGGAAATCTCCGGCTCCTTCGTGGACAAAACGTCATATGATGAGCACCATAAAGGGTATGTTTGTTTTGTTTTTTTACTCTGACATTAAAACTAACACGTTAACCTGTTACCTGCCATCTTAGGGTTACAGTTATTTTCTCATGCACATCCAAATCCCAAAGCATATTGACTTGAAGTCCCTTAGGGCCATTTTTAGGCTTTAGAGTTAGTTTCTGTGACATTAAAAGGTCTTCATTAATGCCCTTTATTTTCCCTGCCTCAAATGTTGTTATCGTGACAGGCCTATTCATAGCAAGTTTATTTGAAGAGCACAATTCATACACAAGGCAATTCAAAGTGCTCCACAGTTGCATAAAATTACAAGAACGCAGATAAAACCAATCCATAAAACATAAAAGTGAACATAAAAGTGAGTGAATTACAGTAAAAAGAAAAGAGTGCAGATAAAATACTTTCAGTGTCATATGTCATTTTACAACTTTTAGAACCAGACCATTTTTCTTGTGTCGGGGACCTGATATCATGTGTGCTTGTTGGTGAATTGTTGGATGAACATTGTTAAGTAGTTGGACATTGCCCTGTTAGCACTAGCCACAATGCTAACAGTGACGCTAATGCTAACATGAGGTCACATGTATTCTTTGATGTCCACTGATTTGTTTTTTTTTAATGTTGTCTTCATATGCTAACATGCTACTAATTAGCATGCTAATGCTAAACATGGTCTCATATTAACTTACCTTTACCTTTTACCTAACCGTTACCTTTATTAAGTATTGTTGGTCCATGCAGGGCACCTGGCTGCGACAATATTTTTCCTAGGATAGTTGGTAGATCAACCAGTCACAAGTCATGAGAGTAAAACGTCATATATCAACCAATCAGCTTTACCCTGACCCTGCCCTGCCACTAACCTTAAGGAGAGTGGGCTGGTGCCTAATCTGATTGGATAATGAATGTCTACCGTTTACCAACTATCCGAGGAAAAATCTTTTTGCCACCTGGCCCTGTCCTGGGTTCCTACTCTGGTTGTCGAGATACGAATCAAGGCCAGGAGCCTCAGGACATCCCCTGATAAAGTCAACCTCTGTGCCCATGTCGCAGCCTGTCTCTTTTTCCTCTCCCACCTTCTCGAACCGAGCAATACAACCTCACCTCAGTATGGACAATTAACGTGCTTGGATATTTTCCTATAATCCTCGCTCACACATTTGCTGCCCACAGACCATTCGCTGGGACGGGCCATTGAGATCATTTTTGGTTAGTGCAAGCATCAACTTGTTGAGGTGACTTTTGTTTAATTTTGTGCTCTTTGGTTAATGCTGGTACTTCTTTTTCACTTAATTCAGTATATTTTCACTTTAAAATCTAAATCACTGTTCCATTATCTTTATTTACTGCACTGCCCTCCAGTAGCCGCCATAGTCTTTTGCTATTTACTCACTAGTCTATAATCCCTTTTTTTTCCCCGTAATAACAACTTTATAACCACTTTATTAACTTAATATAACTTGCTACACCTACCCGTAACAAAGGGAGGGCAGTTCACATATAATACGCAGATGAGATCAAATAGTTTAAAAAGGTTGAGAGGTATAACATTTTACAAAACGAGGAATGACGGGAATTTCAAATCTTTGACCACTCCAAGATGGCGTCCAACAGAGCAGCCTGCCAACACTCCAACACCATCTGAACATCACCATTCAACGCACCTTTCACCAAACCCATCACCGCTGTCTCCGTTGTGAACTTCTCCCTCCCTCGACTCCTGAAAGATAACAATCCGAGACACGTGTTTTTTTTTCTTCTTCTTTTTTGTGTGTAATTCTTTTAATTGAAACAAGATATTTCCAGATAAGTCATAGCATGCGTGGTTTTTCATATTCCGCTCCTATCTATTGGCCGGTGATGAATTCCGCTCCGACGATAAGCACTTCTTTCGAGCTTCTGGCCATTTGCCTCGGAGTGAATGAAAACCGGGCACGTGACCGGCTGAAGAAACGTGGGGAAAGGGAAATGAATTGGCTTCTTCATTGGCAGCGTTAAAAAAAAAAAAGAAAAAGAGAGAGAGAGAGAGAGAGAGAGAGAGAGAAGTAGAGGGAACGAGGAGCCAGAGACAGAGACAGAGAGAGGGATGAAAGAGAGCGAGCGTTATAAAAGGCAGGCAGGACTTGAAAAGGCGATGAAACAAGAAACATTAGCTTAGGAAACGAGCGCCATAATCCGTGCAATTAAAACGGAATGGTGGCGACTGGCTGGGTGGGTTTTGTGAGCTCCGAGCATCCGTCTCCTCTGTTTGTTTTCCTGCCGTCTATAGGGACACTATCTATGGGAGAGAAACTATGGGAGACAATCTATATGGAGGGACATTGTGTAGGACAGTCAGAGATCTTTAATACGACTCTAGATATAGGACATGGCCCATAGTGACAAACTGGAACGCTCCACTGGAAACACCACTCATTTTTGTATTGAGAAATATGTTATTAAACAGTAGTGCAGACCAGTTCGACTTGACCCAAATCTAACAGCTTACAGCCCCTATAGGCCAGTGTGATGCCTCATTTGAAAGCTAAAGCCGCCAAAACTCATGGAAATGTATCTTTTTCCTGGCGTTGTTGCCGTGTTGTGGCCACTTTTTCGTCTTCGTCACACATTTTTGGCACTTTTTTGTTGTGGCTTTTTTGTCACTTTTTCATTGCTTTTTTCTTTTTTTTGCCAGTGACTCTTTTGGGGCTTTTTTTGGCACAATTCCATCACATTTTTCCCACTTTTTCATAAATTTTTTACTCACGTTATCGTCACTCTTTTGTTCCATTTTCATCCTCATTTTCATCTCAGAAAATGTGCTCGGTTTAGGTGGGGGTTAAGAGGTTAACATTGCTGTTTATATTGACGTTGTATATATGCCAACATCTGACCTTTTCACAATTGAGCATGAGGCAAAGTTTGTCTATTCAGTCACAAAAGGAAAGAAAATGGTAGAATGGTTATTCAACCTGAGGAGACTCACAGAGAGAGACTGCATTAGTGGTAGGATGAGACCCGGGGCGGCCGGTCGACACGATGAGCCGGCCAGAGGAGAGGCTTGGCGGAGGAGGGGCGGAGGAGGGTCGCAGCGCGGCTGGGAATTAGCCGAGTGATTGACCAGTTGGCTTAAGGCAATCAATTTGAAACTTTTGCTGTAGATCACTGGCATAAATGTGAGAAAAAAATACATTGCAAATTTTCTGTCATTTTATCTTTTCATATAAGAACAAGGTGTTTGATGCCTAAAAATGCCCCAAATTTCCCATCTTTTCGGCGACGAAATCTGAATAATGGATAGAGCTACATTCAAATTTATAGTTTGATTTTATTGATGAATGAGTTACCAAGACTTTTTCAGAGGGGATTTTGGATTTCTTGTTTAGTTTTAAAATAAGCTGTTTTTTAGTGGAAAAATTTGTAAAAATTAAATTCTCGCCTTATTTTTTGACATTCAAAACTCAATAAATCAGGCTAAGTCACAGCTAAATTTGAAGTCTTTAGGTCCTACTGACGTGGACATAGTGTCGCCACAATGACAGAAAAATGTGTTTTGAGAAAAAGGCCCTTGAAATTGCATTCTCCCATATAAGTCTATGGGGGAACATTGAATCAGCGCAATATTTAAACATGTTATTGTGAAGATTCGGTATATTTTCGGTTTCCGGGTGAAAGCTTATATGTTCAGAGACCAATTTGGCCCAAAACCTGAAAACTGAAAAAATGCTGCTTATTCCTGAAGCAGGAATAAGCAGCTGCGATGATTGGCTGATGCGAAGCCGGGGCCGTGATTGGATGATTAGTGAAGGCGATGAATGAAGGCTGCAGGTACGTCTTCCTGGTTGAATTTGCGCTGAAGCTTCATTTCCCAGCCTGATTTATTCAGCTTTGAGCCCAAAAAAAAACAAGGCAAAATGTTAGTTTTTACAGATTTCCTCACTTATAATTAGCACAACTTGTATGTCAACAAAAGAAAACCATCAGTTTAAATCTGGGTCTATCTATTATTTGGATTCCGTCGCTAAAAAATATCGGCAATTTTGGCCATTTTCTTTTCTCAAAATGCCTTATTTTCATATAAAAACCTAAAATGACAGAAAACTTGCAATACATTTTTTCAAAAGTATATATTTTTTCCTATTCACCTGCAGTGTCTCACCTGAAGAAGATTGCAGGTTATTGGAATAGTCATGGGAAAGGGCTTCTGGAAAAGCTGAAATGGATTTTGTGGCGTTGGCGTGATTTTGATTAGTTGCCATCACAACATCGCAAAATCCACAGGGACCGAACAGGGGGACAGATCTACATAGAGAGAATCCATAAAGAAATCAATATGGGACAATCTGCATTACTCGTTTTTTGAGCAGTTCGGTTTTTCAAACTAAAACAGGACAACAGTCGTAAGGAAGAAAGGAAATCAAATGCCAAAGAGGAGTCAGCTGAAGCAGAAAACACTTATCAACACCTATACCCTGCCCTACTTGTATTTACATTTTTTAGATGATGATGATGATGCAGGAACAGAGTATATCATTTTCCCCGCATAGAGTAAAAGAAAGTGGCCAAATGCGCTCGGGAAAATCGCCGCCTGTTTGTCCTCTCTTCTAACTCTCTCTGCGATGTGTAGTTTTACCGCGGCAGCCTTGGATTTTGTCGGATTTTCGGCCCCCCGGCTTTGAGCTCTAAATTCCCGCGCAGAGCGAGAGGGAGCGAGAGGGAGCGCGTCCTTGTGTCTGATGCTGTGAATCACCCCCAGACTTCAGCCATAACTCCACAGTCCACAAGCCCGGGGTAGAGGAGGAGGGCTGGGCTCACGCAGGATGGCTGCAGGGAAACATAGAGGGCTGGGGGATGAAATAGGTGCACCAATGTTATTTTTTTCCCAACATTTTTTTCAATTTGAAATTCACTGAACTGACTATTTTGGGCTTTTATCAATGTTATATTGATTTATTTAATTGTAATTGTTTCACTGATGCACATCTGAGTAATCCTGAATATCCAGTCTATGTCCTTGTCAAGATCTCAAACCACTTGATCATCTGAATCTGGAGCAACATAACCACCGCGACTCAATCATAAAGACACAAGTGAAACGGAAACAGTGTCTGAGCTTCATGTCAAGCAGCAGCTGTGGTTTGAAATGCCTTTCCAGAGCCCAGGCATTCGGATCAGAGGAATCATACGCTTCAATAAACTTAGGAAAACACGGGCGTGGGCGCGATAAACAAGGCACTGGATTACAACGATGTTTAAAAGGGGATTTTTACGTGACATGAGGCTGGACAGACAGGTAATGCACACTCTAAACACACACATAATGCAATAATATCCAGGAGAGGGTAGAGAAATGTAGGCTGGTAAAACTATTCCACTGTCACCAAGGTACGGGGATATCTCCGCCTCGCTCGCTGACAAAACATCATTAAAGGGGCTAGATGCAAGTTAACCATTTTATACTCACTACTGCCACCTCAGGTCATACATGTAACTGCACCTTCTATATTAAGTGCGTGCAGGGCGGCAATTCGGACCCGAAGTGACACGTTTTTGAGTGATTTTAGAGGCAGTTGTGGTGAACAGGTCTGAGCTCATTCTAAACCATAGGACATTGTTGGAACATTTAGGGGGAGGAAATTGGATAATTTTACATTTTTAAACTCTGTATAGTCCGTTTAAGTAAGTGGGTACGTGGGTATTTTTATGCCAGTTTGACTACTGTGTGAAAAATGTATACTTTCACCTGCGTGTCTCGCTTTGATAGTCATTAAAGCAGTACTAAATAACTTGTTTACCTTAATAAATCCGTTTCGTAGTCCCTCTAGGGGTATTACGCGTGTTAATGGAATGATTGGGGGGTCTTACCTTTCCTGCACCGGGTCGGAGTCACCAATAAACACTAAAGGAATCATGAAGAAGAAGCTAACAGGCTAACGAGCAAAGCTAAGTGCGGGCTAGCGCCACTTAAACAGTATTTACAGCCAAGTTTGAGTGAAAAAAATGATCTCCATTGTGTAATTGGATGTACAATATCCCTCTCTCCCTTTGTCTTTTCTGTCAGTGTAGTATTTACTCTCACGGACAATTAATGAGTAAAAAACCGTAACATGCTACGACACCTGCAGTGGCGTGCATGGCTTCTAGTGGCAGGTTGAAAAAGCATTACATCAGATTCAAACTGGCCTTGAATCCTTAGAAAAGATCATTTTCTCTTAGAGACAGAACCCTCTCAAAGACATTTCTCAACTGTTCTCACTTCATATGTCAAAAACACAAAAACTATGGTCTCAAACTAATTCCGCTGCCGTTCTGACTGACATTTTACACAATCTTTTGCTCAAAAGTTTTGTCCAATTTAGTTTTGAATTTCAACATTTCCCCTCAGTGCGGTGGGTCCATAGGTTTTGCTGACACCTCATCGTTTCACATGGAGAGGACATGACGACTGCGTTTTCCTGGAGACTGTTGTCGTGTCTCCTGCTCCTTTAAAACCAGTTAATTCGATAATGATCAATCATGAATTTTATGTCACAGTGGCCTAAACTTCAGTCAAAAAGGCCAATTCGTCAGCATGCACATATAATCTAGCCTATTTTTATTTATTTGGAATCAATAACCGGATTCATAAGATAAGATAATCCTTTATTGATCTCACAATGGAGAAATTCACTTGCTACAATCGGCTTTCAATAAGATCACTCAGAGTGTGCAAAAAAAAGACAGGAGATGTGCAAACAGTTAAATAGTAGAAAAACGAGGTATGCTATGTACAACAAGTAAAGTAAAAATCTGGCGGAGTTATAACAATAAGGAAATAGAATCAATAAAAATAGGATAAAAATTGGAACAGATTTTGTAAGTAGAATCAGGGGTGTAAAGTTACATACAGTCCTAGTGCAGGTTGTCAATAAGTGATGCTGGTACAGGGAATAAAGTGCAGCTGATACAGAGATTATTGCACGTAGTGTTGCAAAGGGGTTATCGCACATGTTACTTTACAGTCTTGTTGTTCAGTCTGACAGCAGTGGGGATGGAGGACCTGCTCCTTCTTGCACTGAGGGTGTCTCAGTTTCCCACTGAAAGAGCTGCTCAGCCCCTCTACAGTCCCGTGCAGTGGGTGGGAGGTGTTGTCCATGATGGAGGTGAGCTCCTGTCCCTCACCTCCTCCACAGAGTCCAGGGGGCAGCCCAGGACGGAGCTGGCCCTCCCGACCAGCTTGTTCAGTCTGTTCTTGTCCCGCTCTGTGCTGCCCGGGGCCCAGCACACGGCAGTGTAGTGGAGAGCAGAGGCGACCGCAGAGTCATAAAATCGTCCTGAGCAGAGGCCTCAGTCTCCTCAGAAGGTGGAGGCAACTTTGGCCCTTCTTGTTAGTGTTGTGGGACCAGTCCAATTTATTGTTGAGGTGAACACCCAGGTACTTGAAACTGTCCATCTCCTCAATGTCCTCCCCATAAGAGAAATATAAAAAGCAATGACAAAAAAAGAAATCCTCTCCCATAAATAACTTCAATAACTAAACAACCAGATCCAAAATCCCCTCTGAACTTATCGTATCATCAAAATAAAACCATTCACTTAAACCTGGCTCCATCCATTCTATTCCGTCGTCTTTTCGCCCTCCTCCTGACCCTCCCGACTGCTTCTGTTTCCAGCTCTTTCTCCTCCAAAGCAGCCTTTGCCGTGGAACCTGCCCTTTGTGTGTGTGTGTGTGTTTTTCACGGAGAAAGCGAGAGACGGAGTGAGGCGGTGATGGATGAGCTCCGGTCTGCACATGCAAAAGAAATGTGGGAGCACTTCAGATGGCACTGCCCTCCAGGGACGCACCTCCAAAAGAAGAAGACGACCGGAAACACACGGCTCGACTCTCCTCAGCCAGTCCCCGTCTTTGTCAGAGCCGTATTTTTTGTGCTGACAACAACGAAAACCAAACAAAAGAAAAAAGTCATTATTGAAAAGTGATGCCGTGACTAAAACTCCTGGTGTTTTCGACGACTGAGAGAGGGAAAAAAAAAAACAAAGATACAAAAGGAACAATTGCAAAGTCGGTCTAAGCTGATTAAACTATTTTAATTTGATTTCTTTCTTTTGGATCGAACAGCCCCAAACCACTCAAATCCAGACACAAACTAGTAACTGAGACCAGACTGCCGCTCGGGATTTCTCTCACAAACCTTTCCTTTTTTTTCTAAACTGAAATTAAACTTGTCAAAAGGCTTAGAGTAAAATAAATCGAAATGTGTTTATTGGATCAAAGTGAATTGGATGAGAGCACGCGAAGTCGGGTTCAAAGTTGAATTCCCAAGTCATTCCTAACTTTGCTTCTGCATCCCAGTTCTTCAGAGGGAGACGTTTATGGACACAGTTCACACTTTGACAGAAATGCGAGAAAACTATCCTGCAGGTTGGCGACACTGATACAAATGCTTTATACTAAGATGCACAGTGTTTTTATTTCTCGCAAATATCTTACTTTATGAAGGAGGACTAAAACAAAACCAGATATAGTGGCCTTTAAGTACGGGACTGTGATGTTTGGAGTCTGAAGGGTCTATTAAAGTGATCGTCTGTAAGTTAGCAAAGTGAGGAGGGATAGAGTGAAATGTTACAATCAAATTCCTCCCCTCCAGTGTTGGGCAAGTTACTTTAAAATTGTAATATATTCCATATCAGTAGTTCTTCTTCATCCATCAGGTCGACTCCAAATCCACTCGGCACCTCCATCTTGTCCTGTCTCTTGCCGTAACAAGACAGTTCTTCAGACTCGGGCCCTTCCGAAACGAGCAGATTGGTTAGAGGTCTTACGCCAAACCGGATGTGCGTCAGCGTCCGCCATGATAAGAAGCTAAAAAACATAAATTACAAACTTTACTTTACAAGCTTGTAATTTATGTTTTTTAAATCATTTTTCCACTTTGCCTGCAGTGTCTCACCCTTTTAATTTCATATGAGGTGGTTTAATGTTATAAAAGCTCACAGCCCCATGTTCATGAGCTACTTCCTGTGATGTCATCGAGGTCACTCGTTCCAAAAGCTGAAAAAGCCGAGTCCACACTCGTGAACTCCACAAGTTCATTCTCCGAGTCTGCACCCACAAGTCCGTACCCCGGAGTTCACCAGTACAGAGTCTGCACTCTGAGAATTGAGAAAGGGAAAGGATTGTCTTTACAAAAAATAATATATGTATTTATCTTATTACTTACTTTACATCAAAATGCAAGACCAGGTGGTCGATTTGCATATTTTATAAACTGTGTAAAGTATTTAGACTATCCAGACTAGCACTTTAATTTGGAGATGTTGTTGCAAGAGTTTTTGAAGAAAACACCTCTCATTTGTTTAATGTGAGGGATGCACACACACTGAGGGGGGATGGAGAGCGAGCGGAGATGAAGAGGAGGAGACAGGTAGACTCATATAATCCATCCCTCTGACCTGTGGTTCTCTCGGCCTCTGTCCTTCCAGTAGTTTGTTGTTGTTCGATGTTGCCATGGAGCTCCTGTTACTCACCAAAACCACTCAAATCACATTTGAAGAGCAAGAAATGAAGAGATGACATGCCTCAACTGAGATTTATTTTTGGGATAAATATTTTGGGGCAAGTAAGTTAATAATGTTCTCTCATAGTTTTATTATGCAGTATTATACGTTATAGTCACATTTTATTGAAGAGGTAAATTCAAACAGCAATAACAACCCTGATGATTAAAAACTCCCCACTGTGACCTTACAAGAAATCTAAAGGTAGATCTGCTGCCTTTGAATGTAGCTCGCAAGCCAAAAAGAGTGTGGGCACCCCTGTGCCACTACAATATCTAAACCGTAAGTTTTATGTAATCTCCCCCTACATTTATTGGCCTTCGTTCCTCATTCCTCACACAACTACGTTACTGTATCAATCCACTAAAGAAATGTCCTCTTTCCTCTGCCTTGGTCCTGTCGCCCAGACTCAGGGAGAGCAGAGGAGCTGTCCAGTGTGTGTGGTGCTGAAACACACTCTCCCACTTAGGAAGGACATTCTGGCTTCTGTAAAAAAAAATATGACCAGCAACACAAACGTCTCTCTGAGCACTGTGCCATGTAAACATGAAGGAAATATGCATGTTCTTTTTAAAAATGTATCAGTGGCAACACATGATAAATTCAGAAAAACCTATAAGTTTCTATAGAGATAAAGAACACTTAAACCAAGTATTTCCTTCTGCAGTCAATCAGCTATTTCTTTCTAAAGCATCACATAGTCCATGGAAACACTGCTCGACAGGATCATTGTTCATTTGTTGCCTTTATTACTGTTTTAACCATAAAGTGGACCACTGGGGATGTGTGGGCGGGCAGTTAGCTGGAATGACCACAGAGAGAAGCAGGTGGGACAGCAATACTATTTGAAAATATACTCATGGGCTTCCACTCCTCTTTTCTTTTTTTTTTCATTTGACCTTTATTTAACCAGGAAAGTCCCACTGAGAATAGGAATTTGTTTTTCTGGGGAGTCCTGGCCCCAGAGGAGAACCTATTGTACATGTTTTAGTAGTAGGGTAAACAGGAGTACTCGGAGGACACCGACGCAGACACGGGGAGAACATGCAAACTCCACAGAGAAAGGCCCCGTCCAGGTGGGAATCGAAACCACGACCATCTAGCTGGAGGAGTGTTTTTTGTAGTATATTGTTTTATGTAGGGATGATCCGATATGAAAATGTTCTGCCGATATCCGATATTTGCCGATATTTATTTCGACGTTAAAAATCAATAGAAAGGCTTACTTAAATGTGGTAAAGTTTGTAAATTGTTCCATTATTGGAATGTCTTATGCCTGGGACACGTCTCACACACCAGGATGAAACAAACAATCCTTGTTATTAGAAAAATATTAAAAAGACCAAATGAAATGTTGGAGTGAAATGTCATTTTGTTTTTGGCTAAATATTTACTCAGACCTACTTATTATTATACTTTCACCCATATCCTCTATTAATGGGAAACAGTGACACTGGGAATATGCTTGGCTACTATTTATTGTATTTTTTATTTAAACATGTAGCCTACCATGTTATTTAAGCTACATGTTTTAACTTTTAACAAATCTGATAAAGTTCTCTGAGGACACACAGCTCTGTATGAAGCTTTGGAATTGCCAAAAAATAGCATCATGTCACTTTAACAGCACCTTATATGAACATATGAGGCCAGACTGAAGATTTAGAGTTGGTTTAGAGCTGGCAAAAAGCAAACAGTAGATTTACAAGATTAGCATGAGCTTTGAACTGCATTGTTTTCAATGGTAAATGCGCGAACGATCGCAAATGTGTCTAATTAAATATGTGAGAAAATGCGACATAGCGCCTCGTTTTCACGGGTCATTAACATGACAAAAGTGGGCAGAGTAAACGTGAATACTGAAATTATCATCACTGTAGTTAGACCTACATGATGACAGAAAGGTCATGTTTATGTGTTGTAGCCTTTAGCCTGTTAGCAGCTATGCTAGCGCTAACAAACAAAGTTATAAATCTGGCGTCAGGACGGAGAAACTTTTGCAACACTCAGCTCAGATGTAGCGACAAATAATCCATCAGAAAATGATTCCTGTTAATCCTGTCTCAGAATAATGTCCATGGAGGCAGTTTTAGTCTTTAGTTTGTTACAGCAGCGACTTGTGGCTCTGTATCTCTGCGGTGTCCAAGTGTCCGCTCCACTTTGTTTAAACTTTGTAAAAACGTATCTTCTTTTGAGGACGTGTGAATTTATGCTGGAGTTTCTTTATTTTTAAACCCGGTCAGGTCCGTGCAGCCCGTCTACACTGCTGCTGCATTCAGGTGCGCTACGACATTACGGTGCAGTAAATAATTCAAGGGAAAAAAAATTGGCCAATATTTCCCCATATTGGACCAGACTCTGGCCTCTGATTGGCCATGAGAGAGTGGACAGAGAGTGGACCGCCCTCACTATTGACACGCAGGTGATACGGATTTAATATGTCACAACATCATACGGCTGTTCTAAAAGGGGGTTTTGCCGATATTAGCATTTAGCCGCTGTTAGCGCAGCTTTAGCTGATGTTAGCATAACATTTGCATGTAGCTTACCTTCATAGCTGTATTTAGCGTTTTTTTTTTTTTCTGTTTTAATCCAGCTTGGCTCCTCTGAATGATTCCATAACTCCCACCAGAAGGCAGCATTTGTCCACATGTGTTCATCGTGGCTCTAAAAACTTTTAATGACGATGTGTGCAGTGTGCTCTTCCGTGAGGGCTCCGCCCACAACATCCATCCAAACAGAAGTGTGTGCAGGGTCGACACGTGCACGTAGATCGTGGCGTGCGCGGTCGGGTCGCGTGATGTGGAACGAGGGCTTTACAGTTGACCTTATCAGGTGACAAGGGGATAGGAGCTAGGATCAGGATATAGGAGCTATTATTCGAGGAATTCGGAAGGACACTTGGCAGATCACAGCGCACAGGCATGAGGCCATTTAAATATTTAGTTTATTTTAGGAGGAAAAACAGGTCAACATTAAAAGTTCTTTCTTAATAACGTTGTTCAATATGGAGCTAAAATGTAATGACTGGGATGTATTCCCTTCACATTTGGAAAGTAACTGTATTCTGATTATAGGTTACATGTATTTAGTCACTCCCTAAGAGGACTGCACCGCTCATAAATTACGCTTTCTGCAAAATGACAACAACAAACTAAAAAGACGGTAGAAATTCCTCCAAACGGTCTTCGGCAGGTGAGTCTATCATTGTCTGCGAGTGAGAGAGTGCGCGCGCCATCCTTTGCTTTAAAGGAGAGAGAGGGAGAGAGAGAGAGAGAGAGAGAGAGAGAGAGAGAGGAGAGAGAGAGAGAGAGAGAGAGAGAGAGAGAGAGAGAGAGAGAGAGAGAGAGAGAGAGAGAGAGAGAGTATACGGAGAGCCACCGAGCGAAGCGCCACATACGGAAGGCAGCGGAGGAGGCGAGAGGAGGCTCCCGTCTGCCAAACTGACTACGCGTCGCCGTGGGGATCCGTACGCGCACAACCTTCCCGTGGAGTCGTGGACGTTTCGCAGTTTCTCTCCAAAAGACAAAAAAAAAAACATCCTTTAGGCTATTTACTACCTTTCCCCCCCTTTCTTGTCCTGGACTTTTCCCCTCGACTTGGAATCGTAAAACGAAATGACATGAACGTTCGGTGTGGATTTTAGCGATGGATCTACCGCTCCTCCTGCGCGCGTTGACGCTCGCGTTTTGCGCAGCCGTCCACGCCGCGTCCGCCGCTTCCTCCTGTGAGTATTATACAGTATTCCTTCCCCACCTATACGCACACACATTTTACGCGCGCGAGCTGCGATGTCAACTCTTTGCGCACGCTGCCCTCTACGTGCACCTTTTGTTTTTCTTCTTTCTTTGGGTGTCTTTGGGGAGGGAGAAGGAGCTCGTTGGAACTGGACTGAAACCAGGACTAAACCACGACTGAACGAGCATCAGTTTGGTGTCAGGACCAAATCAGATCCGAAGCGAGACGTGTCCACATGTGTCCAAGACGAAAGCCTAAAGATTGGACTAAAGGAGGACCGAGCCAGCTCTAAAACGGGACTAAACAGGGCAGGGAGATTGTGTTTTGTCCACTACTTAGGGGAGGGATAAACCATGAGTTAACCGGACTGAACCTATTTCCTAAAACAGGCAACTAAACTAGGACTAACCCAATGTGTCAATGTGTATGTCCCGGACTAAACCAGGGTTAAACAAGGACTAAATACGGACTAATCCATGCACGCACAGGCTACACATGTGTCTGGGACTAAACCAATCGTGTCAAACTCATGAGTGATGTGTCAAGGTCTCAACGAGGACTAACCTGGGTCTAAACCAGGACCAAATCAGCATTTTGTTCGATACAAACCATGACCAAACCAGTTTGAAATCCATCGGTGGATTTATAGAAATGCACTGGGACTAGACAAAGACTAAACAGGGATTTAGTCAGAACTAAACCTGTCCTTCTCCAAAAGGAGGAAGTCAAGGACTAAACCAGGGATAAATCAAGACCAATACCAGGTCCAGCAGTAACCAGAATGTCTTGAACTAAACTAAGTCTAAATAAGCACTAACCTGAGTCCAAATCAAGGATAAACCAGTGATGAACCAGGACTAAATTAGTTTTGGACCGAGGGACGGTTCAAGGACTAAACCGGGGATAAACCAACACCAAGACTAGTCTAACTGACTGAGACTAATGTATACAGAATGTCTTGGACTAAAACTTAAGTCTAAATAAGCACTAACCTGCATGGGACCAAATCGAGAATAAACCAGGACTAAATTAGTTTCGGACATTTCTAAAATAAACCGAGACCGAGACAAGAACTTAATGAGACTAACTTATACAGAATGTCATAAAATGTAAGACTAAATAAGCACTAACCTGGGGTCAAATCAAGAATAAACTGGCTCTATACCAGGGCTAAATTAGTTTTGGACTGTTTGAAGCTCTAAACCTGGACTAAACCTGGACTAAACGCAGGTCCAAACTGGGATAAGACTAGGAATAAAACAGGACTAAACCAGCACTTTGTCACAACCCAAACCTGTCGTGCTTCAAGGAGGATGTCAAGGACTTGTCGGACTAAACAAGACCGAACCAGCACTAAATCAGACTAACTAACACAAATTAAGACTAAAACAGGGCTTAGTCAGGACCGAAGTAGGACAAAAACAGGGCTAAATGCGAGGGCTAAATAAGCACTAAACCAGGACCAACACTAAGATTAAGACAGGGCTTTAGCCAGGGCCAAACTAGGACTAAAATGATCTAAATACAAGGGCTAAATGAGCTCTAAACCAGGACCAAACCAGGACTAAAAAGGCACTAAAAACAAGAGGGATGCTTCAACGACTGAGCCAGGACTAAACTAGCAACTAAAAGCAGGTCTACGCCGTGGCAGAAGGAAGACTGAACCGGGGCTAAACCCAGAACTAAACCAAGAGTCGTTTTCATTGACATTTCCATCGGCGTCTCACGCGCCATCACCCAATTACGCACAGCCAAAATAAAAACAACAAAAAAACGCAAGAAAATCCGCGCGCCTTCCCTGCCCCTCTCCGCGGCTCTCCTCGCCGTTTTTTTTTTTAATTGTAAGAGATCGCCCTGTAGTGTAGAAAGCGCACGGCAGCCTCGCGCGTGAAGGTCGCACGCACGCGCCTCCCTCCGTGTGTGTGTGTGTGTGCACGTACGGCCGGTCTACGCGACAGATTTGGCGTTAAATGGAGTTACGCGCGTTCATCAGAGCGGCAGATTGAATGAGAAAAGGGGGGATTGTGCGCGCGGAGGAAGAGAGAGGGAGGGAGAGAAAGACAGACAGAGTGGATCGATAACAAGTTTGGGGCCGCCGTCAGAGGGCGCTGTTGCGTGTAGGTGTGTGTGCGCGCGTGTGGAAGGCTGTGGAGTGGAAGTGTTCGCGGCGCGTGTGGAGGAATGTGATTTAATGCTAGATGCGGGAGATTCGGTGATTTGTGAGGAGGGGAGAAAGCAAAAGGAGGAGTCTGCGCTATGTGGAAGCGTCTACGAAGACTGTGCGCCAATGTTGTTTTCATGTCAATGTGAGGCATTCAGGCGTGGAATTGTCAATGTTTTTTTCGTCGGACAAAATAATGGATAGTGCCAGGTTTAAGGCGAGACTATGTAAAAATGAATCTGAAACTTTTGCTGTAGATTTTCAATATAATTATGACGGGGGAAACGTATTGTACGTTATTTTATGACAAAATTGCCTATAATTTCAGTGTTTAAATCTAACCTAGGTTTTAGTTTACTGATATAAGGGGATTTTGGATAGCTAGCTAGTTAGTTTTTGAAGAAAAAACCTTTACTGTTCAAAGCTCAATAAATCAGGTGGGATTAGATATTTGTTTATCCCTTTTATCAGAAATATTATATATTAATAAATATTGTTAAAGGTGCACTAGGCAACTTTTTATGTGGGAAAAAAAGTTGATAATTGTGCGTATTTGACCCAGTGGCTGTATCATTGGTCCGCATGGCGCCTTTACTTGTCATCACCGTGGTCTCTTGGACGCTCCGGGATCAATTGTTTGGAAGGTTTTCATTGCTGATGGAACCTCACCAAACAAAATCTCCAAAACAATAGATCCTGGAGTGTTGCACAGACCACGGTGATGAAAAGTAAAAGCGCCATCACAGCCTCATACAGCCGCTGGGTCAAATACGCACAATTATCTTTTTTTTTTCACATAAAAAGTTGCATAATGCACCTTTAAAGATAAGCCCAGAAACCCTCATTTTGAGGAAGCGGCCCTTAAAGCAGTACTAAGTAACTCATGCCCCTAGAGGCCAAAAGCGCCACTGCAGGTGTTGTAGCATGTTACGTTTTTACTCATTAATTGTCCGAGAACTTCGTTCTTGAGGCAAAAAGAGTGAGAACAAAATGAGTCTGGGCCCTGACAAGACGTGTTGCTGCCGAACTTTCAGCAGCCAAAACAATCAAGGAATTACAGAAACAAACGAGACATTTGAGTTCAGACTATTATAAAATGTATCAGTCACGGTATTGCAAACATTTTGAAGAGTGACTTCATGTTTAGCACACATCTCCCGCTGGTTTATTATGTTTGAAAACGTTAACGTTTAAAGCTTCCCTCTGTTTCTATCGGTAAAATCATGTTGTTTGACGTCTGTGTAGCTCTCAGTCGTCCAAGCATTGACCGTCCAGAACCTTAATTAAACATGTTGTTGACGTTTCCCGGTGTTTGATGAAGGGTCTAAGGTGTATGAGCCTGGTATCCCTCTGTCCACGAGCCTGACCACTTTTTTCACGCAGATAATGCCAGGCTCTTCTGTTTTCCACTTTGTCCTCGCCCAAAATGTCGTGTTTCTTGCCAGGAATTTTTTGCCATTTGCCTGTCCGTGTAATCCTTCAGTGAAGTGCTTTACTGCCGCGAGTGGTGCCTCAAAACTATCCATGTTGTCTCCCGTCTTCCACACCGGTGTTTGGAAGTAAACATTGGATTCTCGCCAAATTAACCCCGCCCACTAAACATCTAGCCAATCACAGCAAAGTGTTCTCGCAGTCCTGCCGAACAAAGTTCTCAGTCGCTTTGCGTTCTACACATGGATACCAAACACGTCAATATTCATGAATGAATAATCGTGGGAAAACCGGCCAGTCCGGCGTGATGTTGTTGTTGTCGCCGGGAAATCTCCAACTCAGTAACGAACATAATAAGCATCGTAAAGAGGGAGTTTTTACTCTGACAGTAAACTTGGTCTTTCTCTGTTGATATATTACTGTAATGTAATTTGGTTCGAGTCAAATGAGGGCTTACCTGTAGACTGTAAGAAGCTTTTCGAAAAGTTTAAGAGGTTAAACCCGCCTCAGATATCGACAAAGGCTTCTGTAAAAACTTCACAATAAAATGTGTTTCAAGAGTTGGCATTCCTCCTTATCAATGTTCAGAAGAGAAAATCGAATCAGTGCATTCGTTAAACAGCTTATCACGAGGATTAGGACATAACTGCTCTCAATCGCCGCGGCGCTGCTTCTGTTTGTGGGCAATTCTGGTATTTTTCGTCCATACCCGATAATCAGACTGAGATAGCGGGACTCCATTCTGAATCCGCCGGCTTTTGCTGAGGGCAGAAGCAGCTTATATAGAAACGGCGAGATGGAGCTGATCACAGATTATTGGTGTTACACCGAATTTGAGGAGGACTGGAGGAGATTAGACACGGGCATGGACACGCCGGCTTCATATCGGCTGGACTTTATTTATTTTAAAACCACGCTGCGCAAAATTCCAGGTTGCTTCACTTTGCCACATGCCACCAAATAAACAGTCCCTAATGTTCAGCTAGACGTCCACAATGCTCATCTTTGCAACGGGTCGTCAAAATAAGAGGTCCTCAGGTACATATGAAAAGGTTTATGTGCTTTAACCCTTTACTAGTTTGCTCAATCATTTGGTAGAGCTCGCTTTATCAAATCAAATGTTGTTCTTTATCTGCCTATCTCTACCATTCAGTTCAAGTGTGTAATACTCCAAATATCCAGTTTGGGGTTGGACCAGTTTAGGCGAGGAATGGATAGGTTTAGAGCGGGTTTGGATTGGTTTAGACCTGATTCGGACTGGTTTAGACCTGATTTGGACCGGTTTATACCTGTTTTGAACTGGTTTAGACCTGTTATGGACCGTTTTAGACCTGGTTTGGACTTGATTAGACCTATTATGCACCGTTTTAGACCTGGTTTGGACTGGATTAGACCTGTTATGGACCGTTTTAGACCTGGTTTGAACTGGTTCGTGCTGGTTTTGAAAGGTATTGACTGATGTAGACCTGGTTTTAACTGGTTTAGAGGAGGTTTTGAGCAGGTTTTGAGCAGGTTTAGATCAGGTCTGGCTGGACAGGTTTATGCTGGTTGAGATCAGGTTTGGACTGGTTTACAGCAGATAACTAGGAGGTCTATAAAAAAAAAAAAAAAAAAAAACATTTTTTGTCCCCCAAATGGTTAGAAAATAATAGTTATAAAAAAAATGTGTAGGGAGTAACATTAAAGGGTTAAGACTGTTGGCCCTAGATAAAGCCAGTTCTAATGTATTATTCTGTTTCTTGATGAATAAAAACATGTTCTTATTTTACACCCCCCTCCGTGCATAATGGTTCGCTCCTCCATACTGCTATGTGCCAGAACTGCAGCTCCTCACACTCGGCTTCTTCACAGCCACGTCAGAAGTCAGGCAGGGCCCGGCAGGCTTCAAACCCAAGGTTTGATTTCATCTTTATCACGTCTTCGAGTGTTGAGACGCTGAAGCAGTGCGTTCTGTCCTCCTCTGACTTCTCATTCTCAGAACGAGAGGCGCAGCTCCGGCAGCCGCCCACAGCCAGGCCCCTCACACCGGGAACTAAACACCGATCACTGCATCAGCTCGGTCAGTCAGAGCTCGCTGTGCGCCCTTTGATCCCGACCCCAGCCCAGTTTGGCATCGGCCAATCTATCCCCGAATATGTCCATAATACAGCGGTCTGCTCAACTAAGACAAAAGGGCAACCCCACACCCCCCACATGTTAATGCTAATGACTAAACAGAGTCTACCTGTGTGTAATCTAATGTCAGTTCAAACACAGCTGCTCTGTGATGGTCTCAGAGGTTTGTTAAGAGACTATTGGGGAACAGACAGCATCATGAATATGGGATAAAGTTATTGAGAGTATAAAGCTGAGTTAGGTTATAAAAAGATTTCCAAAGCTTTGAACATCTCTCAAAGAACAGTTAAATCCACCATCCAGGAATGGAAAGAGCATGACATCACTGCAAACCTACCAAGACCTGATGAACTGCAGAGAGCTACAGCTCAGGTGGGGGAAACTGTACACAGACCTCTGAGACCATCACAGAGCAGCTGTGTTTGAACTGACATTAGATCACACACAGGTAGACTCTATTTAGTTACTGAGTCATCATGTGATCATTCAGAAATCATCAGGAAACTTCTGAAGGCAATTGGTTGCACTAAATGGAAAGCGGGCCTATACATTTGCACGTCACACTTTTCAGTTTTTTATTTATAAAAAAAAAATCAAAATGATGTATACATTTCATTTCACTTCACGATTGTGTGTCACTTGGTGTGTGTCACATAAAATTTCAATTAAATATATTAATGTTTATGATCCATAGTGTGGTAAAATGCTGAAAAGTTAAAGGGGGCCCATACTTATGCAACCCACTGTACGTGTCATTCAATAGTACATGTGACTACGGCGACTTGACTCGTGACGAACTGTTCACAGTACTCAGATCAAACTGTTACAAAAGCTAAATAAAACATCAGACTGTCAGGACTAAAGCTTTAGCCTGTTTTAATGTCTGGGGCCAGGGTCCGCACTTCACGGACAGAAATGAAGTTTACATCAAATAAAGATATATATATTTTTATTATAAATTTAAGAGATAAGTTTCCTTATACCTCTTTATGAGCCTTTTATTTCCAACTGTGTGCTGAAATATATGAATAGGCAACACCAGCCTTTATCGCAGAATTTGATGAAAATTAAAATCCACAGCTTCAACCACTAACCTGCTGGAGCACCAAGCCCCCACCCATTACACATGAACAGCATCATACGGTGTGTTCAGTCAGGCACATTTCATAAACGAGCATTTCCAAAGCGCTGCTCATGAAAAGGTTGATAAAACTGGCTGAATAAAACATCGAAATGAAACTAGAGATGTTATGACAATATGTTTTGACCTCCCTCACTCCTGTATAATGAGCATGTGTTTCCTGAAAGACAGACCTCCATTACATGTGACACACGGTGAGCAGTTGTTCTTTTCACGTAGACTCATGAAATCATTATGGCTTTAAATATGTATCTTTTCCCGTTATTGGAGCCTTTCCGTCTTGTGTGTTCCCCCCTCCTTCTCCTTCTCGGGAGGTTGTGACTCAGTGGTGAATCACATGAGCTCCAGCACATATAGACTGCACACGGAGTCAGCCTCTTGATAATTGGATGGAACTATTTTCTGCAACCGAGCCCCGAGGACCCATGCAGTATTTTAGACGTTCTGTCTTGGATTCTGCTGAAGATGTGATTAAAAGGCCATCCCGCATTTGCTCTGCCCGATCCCGTCACACCTCGGAAGCTAAGCAGGGAGGGGCCTGGTCCAGGGGCGGACTGGCCATATGTCCATTCTGGAAGAGCGCAGAAGGGCCACTGGCTCTAGGGCCACCGGTCCCGCCTTAACTGAGCTTTACTCAAATCTAAAAGCTAAAAAGAAAAGCATCAAATTAGCGACAAAAAGAGGATGAAAAGAAAACAAAAATGTGCCGTAAAAGCGACACAAAAAGTGACGAAAAATGTGATGTCAAGTCAACAAAAAAACACGTCAACAAAGCAACGAAAAGGCCACAAAAACATAACAAAAAAGTGATAGAAAAAATGTGACAAAAACACAACAAAAAGCCACAAAAAAAGTAATGAAAAAAAAAAAAAAAAAAGAGGTTAAAAATTGCGGCGACTTGACAAAAAGTTTCAATCACTCTTGTAGGTCTTAGCTTTCAAATGAGGCGTTGCATTGTTGCTCTCCAGTCGAGAAGCTTTTAGATTTGAGTCCAGGGAACTTGATGGGGGACCGTTTGGTAACACCAGGAAGCCTAGCGAATGTAGTGAGTGAGTGAGTGGTTGGTGGTGGTCGGAGGGGCCGATGGCGCAGACTGGTTGCCTCGCTTCCTTCAGTCTACCCCAGGGCAGCTGTGGCTACAATAGTAGCTTACCACCACCAAGTATGGAGTGAATGAATAATGCAATGTAAAGCGTCTTTGAATGTCCAGAAAAGCGTTATATAAAACCCATGCATTATTAAAAAAGGCTGAGAATTTAAGTTTCTTTCTCTCCCTTTTTAATGTCAGAGTAAAAAACAGAACACACACAACATTTATGCTACTTTTCTTATGACAATTTGTTTAGTATCGCTTCGGAGTTCTCCAGGAGATCACTACGACACGGCGGCGCTCCCCCGCTTTATTCATTCATCTGTATGTTTGGTATCCACGTGTAGCTCGACAGGCTGTGACCGAGATGAGGTGATTTTTATGCATTAAATACTAAGTTATTATGATATGAAAACATCCATTGACAGAAACACTCAACACATTTCCTTCCTCGTGCACTACTAATGTCAGTAATCTTCAGCGTCTCACTTAAACCATCAAACCAATCCGAGCTTTGCATTTGCATTGTGGGTAAATTGGTCTGCTTTTTTTGAATGACTGAATGCATTTTAAACAAGTGTCAAAGATGAATTTCTGCCTCTATTGGGACAGACAATAAAGATCTCTATCTTATCTAAAACCAGATAAAACAACCTTTGATAGCCAATGTCTCTCTTGATCGGGCCCTTTAGTTAGAAATACTCAGAATTCTTGTTTAGTGGCAATTTTTTGACAATTGTACAGTCTAGTACATATCGATATTTAAGATAAATTGATACATTGTTAAATGAGATATGGAATTAGACCATATCACATATATCGGGATATTCCAAATTCAGATAAGCTATTATGTTAACATAAAGAAACCTCTCTAATCTCAAGCCGATTTTTAAAAAAAGTTTATCTTAAACTCTTTGTTTTGTTTTCTCTTTATATATAAATGCTGCCCTCAAAAAAAGATTGACCTATTTTATTTTCTAGGCAAATTTTATTTAAGATCATTTTTTATTTAAATGTGACCTTACGGAGCTTTGTTATACAGTGACTTTGACTTAACATTTCATTTCACAGCTCTCACAAATATCGGGATATATATCGTATATCGATATTCAACCAAAATATATCGGGATTTGGCATTTAGTCCATATCGCCCAGCCCTAGTACAGTCCTGCTCAAAAGTTTAAGACCAGTTGAAAAATTGTTAAGCAAAACTCACATTGTGCACAGTTGGATCTTAAAGCAGCACTAAGTAACTTGTTTACCTTAATAAATCCTTTCCGTAGTCCCTGTGGGGGGTCTTTCATCTCCCCCCGGTGTCTCTGGCCAGAAAACCACACTTGCAACTTCACTGCCACCGGGTCGGGGTCACTAATACACATTAATGGAATCACGAAGAAGAAGCTAACAGGCTAACGGGCCAAGCTAACTACAGGCTAGCGCCACTTAAACAGTTTACAGCCAAGTTTGAGTGAAAAAAGGATCTCCATTGATAATTGGATTGACAATATCCCTTTCATCCCTTTGTCTTTTCTGTCAGCGTAGTATTTACTCTCACGGACAATTAATTAAAAGTAAAAAAACGCAACTTGCTACGAGATCTGCAGTGGTACTCATGGCCTCTAGGGGCAAAAGTTACTTAGTACTGCTTTTACAAGGTTCCAAGAAGAACTTCAATATGCAACCAGAACAAATGGGGGTGAGACAAAAAATGTTTTTGAATGAACGTTTATCTAAGGCCTGTAAATATGCCAAAAAAGGTGAGATTCTAAACTTTTTGTACATAAATATACATTTAGATTAAGGTGTGCTCATGAAGTATTAAAAAGCATTAGGAATCATTTTAGGTTTAGATTAATGGTCAGGGTTAAGGGTTGGCTATGAATAAGTGTATTATTAATGGCCTATTGGTGGGCTAACAGACAAAAGTATATTAAGCAATGTGTTAATACTTTACAATACTTTACTTTTTCAGTTTTCAGGTTTTGGGCCAAATTGGTCTCTGAACATATAAGCTTTCACCTGGAAACAGAAAATATACCTAATCTTCACAATAACATGTTTAAATATTGAGCTGATGCAATGTTCCCCCATAGACTTATATGGGAGAATGTAATTTCAAGGGCCTTTTTCTCAAAACACTTTTTTTCTGTCATTGTGGCGACACTTTGTCCACGTCAGTCGGACCTAAAGACTTCAAATTTTCCAGCCTTGGACTGAACAATATTTGTAAGATTTTTTCAGAGGGATTTTTTTCATTCATTTAATCCCTAGCCCCATTTATTGAGTTTTGAATGTCAAAAAATAAGGCTAAAATTATTTTTTTACAAAATTTTCCACTAAAAAACAGCTTGATTTAAAACTAAACAAGAAATCCTAAATCCCCCCTGAAAAAGTCTTGGTAACTCATTCATCAATAAAATGAAACCATGAATTTGAATGTAGCTCTATCCATTATTCAGATTTCGTCGCCGAAAAGATGGGAAATTTGGGGCATTTTTAGGCATAAAACACCTTGTTCTTATATGAAAAGATAAAATGACAGAAAACTTGCAATGTATTTTTTTCTTACATTTATGCCAGTGATCTACAGCAAAAGTTTCAAATTGATATCTGTAAATATACATTTTTTTCCCTATTCACCCGCAGTGTCTCGCCTTAATACCTTATTAATACTTAACGAGCACACCTTAATATAAAGCGTGATCATTACTTTCTTTTGTCTGGGAACAGATTGAGAACCACTAATCTAAATGGTACACAAAGTATATCACTGGTTCCGCTATGAAAAGAATACGTTCTAAACCAAACATTCATCAGACATTTAGTGCAATATCTTTAGAAGCTGGTCCTCTGCTGTTCTGGCAGAATTATGAGACCACTTTTGTCCCACCGTGAAGCCTCATCAAATCGGTGTTATTAAAGTTTTTGTCAACGTTTATACCACTATGGCGACGCATTTCACGCACCGATGCCTTGTCCTCGCCCTTCTAAAGCTCCTTCATAAACGTTACTTCCCGGTGCCAGGCGCAGACAGAGGAGTATAGGGACGGAGCGGCCGCCTGTCACTCACCCATTGTCTGTAAAGGTCGTAGCCGCCATATACCCTCCCCTCCTGATAGACATGATGGACAGGACGGTGAGACACAAACAGAATACATACATATATAGAGAGAGAGATGGAGGGTCAGATTTCACAAGAACTTCCACATGTGACTGACAGCTCCGAGTATAGTTAAGGATTCCAATTACATGCTAATGGAGAGCTATCAAATGTGTCCGGGGCGGTACTTTCGGAGGCAGCGACGACGAAATAATAAAGTGTTTTCAGATCCAGGGCTTCAGAACGGTGTAGATTCCAATAGTCGGGGGTTTTTAATTCAATCTCTCACACGCATATTCTTTCACGATTATTGACATGTTCGGTGTCCACGACAGGCGGCCGAGATCTGTATTCCAAATATGGTCATTTCCTTCCTGGGAGAGAGCCGTGGTCATAAAGACGGGAGAAAGACACGGTATAGATCCCGCGGACTCCACATTTTCCAGGCTTTGACTTAACCATATTTTTAAGGCTTTTGAGAAGAATTTGTATAGATCTAATTCATAGCCTGACTAATTGAGCTTTGAACTGCAATACAACACGTTTTTTTCTCACTTTTTTTAACAGATTCTTTCACGTATACATGCCTTATTCAAAAATCCTTTCAAATATTTCAACCAAATAAATCCATACATTTAGTAAGATTACGTCACTTAAAGCTGGGGTACTTGACTTTTTGTTGTTGAAAAGTAAATTTGTTTTTACCACCTTAGGGTGAGTTATAAACACAGCAAAAAACAGATATCGTTAAATTGTCTTCACCTAATTATTTATTGAGTGATTGAAGATAGAAATACCACTCAAAATGAGTGATATTTTGTCAGGGGTGGTCACCACTTTTCCACTTTTCCACTGCTCAAAGCGGTACATGGGCGTGAAACGTGCATATAAACAATTTGCTAGAACAATTTAGACATGCAGGAGGGATTGTGAGAGCTAGAAACGAGAAAAAAAAAAAGTCAAAGTTTGTGTGGGAAAAATCAGGTACCCCAGCTTTAAAGGGACTAGATCGGGGTGGGCAATTCATTTTCATATAAAGAAGCCTGAATTGAGACAGAGAGCCGCACCAACAAAAACTTAAACATATTCTGCTCAACTTTATCCTATTGTACATTGCACTAAATTGTGTATTTTGAATAGCTTATGACATTTAGAAGGACTATCATTTTCTGTAAATATTTAGCCATATGAAGCCAAGGACTAAACCACATGCAAACCAGGCCATAAAAAGGTCTACAGTAAAACCAAACAAGACAAAGGCTGGAGAGGAGGAATAAGGTCTTCACCAAGACCCCAGTGATCCTCAAACAACACGTCTCGAGTCTCGGTCCTGCAGCTGTGTGGACAGAGGCATCTGTCTGTGTCCAGACAAAACCCGTTAAATGACAGCGACACTCCGCTTGGAAGTGCGAACTTGTGTGCATCGATATTTATTCAACTTCTTCTCTTCGTATGCTAAAGAGACGGAGTAAAAGGGGAAAGGAAGCAATGCACTTAATTCGTTAGATGTTATTTCATCCGCTTTGCAAACACATCCGCAACAGCTGTCTCTCTTACCTTGAAGTCGCTGCATTTGGGCAGAGTGTCTCATGAGGAGTCCTGCCTCAGCGATGTAGCAAACCCTCCGCACAGACTTTAAAAACACAATGCACGTGGTCCTTATGATCCTGTTTTGGGACATCAGTCATTCTGTCCAGCGATGCACCTGCTGTTTTCTTTTAGTTTAGTCTCGTATTCCGTTTGACAGAGTTTGAACCGGCTCAGTCAGGTAGGTGGGGGTCGGCCCATTAGTCCGACGTCTCATTAGTCCGAAAGTGTCCCATTGAGTAGGGGTTGAAAAATAAAATTAGGTTCAGGCAAGAGTCCACTGACCTTAAGGTTAGGGCTAATGGTTGTATTTGGCTTTCTAATCCACAACACAACTGGGTTAGAGATGTCGGACTAATGGCACCTCTGCTCAATGGTAGGTGAGGTAGGTGCTGGTCATGGTGCCAACACAGCGCTACTCAAAGGGGCGCGACTGTGAAATGCCGAAAAAAGTATACTTTTATGGACTAGATGGAAGTTGTAATTATTTTACTCGCCACTGCCACCTCAGGTCTTACGCATAACTACAGTCTCTAAGTCTCTAAGTTAAGCTCGTGCATGACGATGGAGATAGTTGGTATACTACATTTTTAAATTCCCTTTAAAATACAATTGTGGCCATATAGAAACGCCTTCTATTCATATGAAGACATAAAATGGCAGAGAACGTGTCTGAATTTGATCACTCTAAATTATTATTGCCCCATCACCGGAGCGTCTCACCTTAAACCTGTCACTCCAGGTAGTTATGCTCACTATTCCAGTTCAGTCTCCTTTAGTAAAAAGGATTATATAGAAAATCATGACTAAAACAGAACTAAATTGGTCACGATGCCTTACAATCCTTTTCCAAAAATGTGTTAATTTGAATGAGCCCGCTGTGATGTAGTGTTATATTGTGGCCTCCTGCGATGTGGATATTGAACCTTTGTGATCATTTTACACTACGTATTGCACCCATTGGTTTATTTACAGTAAGTGTCTCTTGGCGCAATAACGGATCCGCCGCAGCCTCCTTATGAACCCATACCGGAGTCCACCTTGCCGACATCCTACCCCACTTAGCCCGGCCCTGATGGATGCTCCCGCTCCCCGCCGTACATCCGAGAGCCTTTTCCCCCCTTCTCATCCGAGCCGCGCACGTCTATCCTCATCAGGCGGCGCGTTTGAGAAGCCTGGCAGTGTCATAAATGAGTAATGCGCCTGTCATTTCAAAAGAGCGAGCCACTTCTTACTCTCCCTTCTCCCCCGCCTATAGCCGAGTGTCATGGCCGCCCCCACGGGAGGCCCCCAGACGCGCGACCCGGGTGTAAACAATGTCACGGCGAAAGGATCCGCGGAGAGGGAGCGTTCACGGAGAGGACGCGCTAAAGATGACAAAACGTCGCGGTCAATCAGAGGGGAAGGGAGGAGGAGGGCGGGGACGCTGATAATGGGGGATAGTAACTTGAGGACGTAACTACGGTTCTAGGTCAACTCACGGAATAATTGACGCAGCGATCCGGTTGTTAGTTCTGATAGGCTGCCTGAGGTTTAAGCGATATCTGATACCAACCGATACCAAGAAACTTTCTTAAATGAAAAAGTAAGGTCTTCTGCGCAAAGGAGATGTTACATATCAAAGGGTGGACGACGCTTTTCTACATTAAAGGTATAGCGGAGGATGTTCTATTTCCGGGTGGATCATCAAGACGATTGGTCCTCCTAATTGTCAATCATTCTGGTGACATGCCTACGTAAGGCCGTCGTGCGCGCTCGCCCCTTGTTAATTTCTGCGCATGCGCACTTTCAGGCCTATGTGAGTTACGCTGTTAGCCATTCATTGCTGCTCGCAGAAGGCACCGAGTCGTTTGAAAATGGCAGAGGGTCGCGAGAGAAATAGTGTCTTCGAAGTGTAAGAGAAGAAGAGAAAGGCTTCAGAAGAGAGAAACAAGACCAGAGTGTTTTTGGGAGATTCTACCTCCTCGGAGGCAGGTAGAGCGTTGCGCATGCACATTTTTTTTTTAAAGTGGAGAGGGCGGTTCTTTCCTTAAATTCGGGAAAATCCTCCTGTATACCTCCAAATAGCTTTGGCCATATCAAAGTGAAGGTATCACAGTTCCTCCAGGATTTCGCAGGATTTTTTTGTGATTGTTGCGTGGTAAAAGGCCTGATTTTGCAGGCCATTTTTTCAAAAGTTGCGATGAAAAGCTGCTCAAAACAATATATTTTTACATTAAAAAATGTAAAAAATGTACATCAGTTTAAACCAAAGAGGCTCTGGGGAATAATAAAAGGCTTAAAATATCTGTTATTTTAGATATTTGTATCATTAAAAAAAAACAAAAATAAAACAGAACCATGTGCGCCCCTCCCCTCTCGTCTCCTCCGCTCAGCTACAGAAAGTGGGCGGGGCTAAAAAGCACCTGCCTGTTCCTGTGAGCGCAGGGTCTAACTCCACACAAATCTGATAAGATAGAGCCATGAATGAGACGAATGTTTGTTTATTTCAGACATCGTCATTGAGCTTCGGCTCCGGTTCAACAGAACTGTGACTCCTAAAGCTCACGCTGTAAAAGCCCCTCACACTAACGCCACGGACTGCTTCACGGCTGAAAGAAGCGTCTAATGCGGCGTTTATCTGTCAGATAAAGCCTATATAGCCAAATAAAGAGAGAAGCAACTTGGACAGAGCGCGGTAGGAGATCCATGTGAGCACACAGCAGCTCAGGCTGTAAAGGCCTGAGTGAGAGGAGGCGGAGCAGAAGCCAAAGTCCTTCAGTCTGAGGCAGAGGTGCTGGGGCATATACAGTATATAAAAACATAACATATAACATAAGTAAAATATTTTTTAAGGTGCTAGATGCAAGTTTGTGATTTTATACTCACTACTGCCATCTCAGGCCTTATGCATAACTGCACCTTCTATATTAAGCTCATGCATGCACTTCAGACTCGAAGAAACACCTTTCTGAGTGACAGGTCTGAGCTCATTCTACACATTAAGACATGGCTGGAACATGTAGGGGGAGGAAACTACTTAGTTTTAACATTTTTTAACTCTGTATAGTCCCTTTAAATGATCAGAAACTCACTTTAGTTGCGCATAAGTTGCGAAGTTAAGGAAAAGTTGCGAAGGAAATTGCGTCGTATTGGAATAGTTGCGGGAAACTTGCTAGCTTTTGGAAAAGTTGCAACTCTGCACTGATTCCGCGGAGTTTGGTTGATGTTGCGTTAATAGTTGCTATCGCAACATCGCGAAATCCTGGAGGGACTGGTATACTTCTTCCTATGTATTTGACCCATTCATCGATGCCGCTGTGGCAAACTGTAAGGAGCAGTGGGCAGGGGCAGTAAGCTGCGCATGGGGACCCATCTGCAGATGTGGAGCCAGGCTGATGGTCAGAAACACCTGGTTGGAGGATTCATCTATTTCGCATGTTTTCAGTGGTTGGGGAAACCAGAGAAACTTATGCAGACATGGGAGGAACATACAAACTCCACACAGAAAGGCCCTGACCAGGGATCAAGCCAAGCACGTTCTCGCCATAATAATAATGCATTGGTTTTATATAGCGCTTTTTCTGGACACTCAAAGACGCTTTACATTGCACTATTCGTTCACTCCATACCTCGGTGGTGGCAAGCTACTATTGTAGCCACAGCTGCCCTGGGGTAGACTGACGGAAGCGAGGCAACCAGTCTGCGCCATTGGCCTCTCCGACCACCACCAACCTCTTACTCACTCACTACATTCGCTAGGCTTCCTGGTGTTCCCAAATGGTCTCCCATCCAAGTCCTGCCAGGCCCTTCCCTGCTTAGCTTCCCAGGTCTGACGGGATTGGGCAGAGCAAAGGCGGGTATGGCCAATACAATAGGTGTGTTTAAAATGAGCCAGGCCGCTGCAGGCAAGCAGTGGGTGCTGACTGAATCTGTGCGACGGTCCTGGTGCTCCCGCAAAAGCAAAGAAGAGCTAAGATTGGGCCCAAAAAAACCAAGCCCGAGCTGAGCCCATGGAAATAAAGCCCGAGCAATTAACTTGAATTGTCGGCCCGAACCCGAGGCAGACCCGACGTAAATAATTATTTATTGAATGCCCAGTCAGAGCCTCTGCACTGTGCATTCAGCCAGAGGAGCGAGCTGTGGGCCGTGTGGCAGGGCTGCACACATACCTGGACAGGCGGAGAGATGTGTGCGGTGTGGAGCATGTTACGGGCTCCAGGAGCAGCTGCACAGGCCGTCACTGTCCCTCCTGCCGTCTCTCTCTCTCTCCTCCACCTCGTTGTTCATAAACATCACGCTGTGTTACGACCTGGCTCAGCTAGTTAAAAAAAACAAAAACCAAGATGTAAAATGGAAAAATAAAGTTCTAATTTAATAAAAGAAGTGTAAAAGGTAATCTTAACAAAATGTGTGTGCAACAATAAAAACAAAAACAAAGGCTATTTACAATATGTACAAAGTTTAGCCGAAACAAAGGCATTAAGACTAAAACAAACCACGAGTGTCACATACAGGCCTACACAAAAACAAGTGACACAGAAAAAAACACACGAGAGAAACAACTGAACGAACTGAGAACTAGTGTCTCTGAGCACAAAAGGTAACTTTAACACAAAGAGACACAGAACACATGGCGTACTGGCCACAAAGACCAGCAGCCCCGAATATTACAAATTGTGGCCTTTTATAGGTGTGGCTGCAGCAGGTGGTTGATTGGGGGCCAGGCGTTCCGATACCGCACCAATCAGGACCAAGGAAGAGCAGCCAACCAGAACAGAGCATGGAACGAGTCCTCCAATCGCAGGCCAGAGTCCTCAGAGATAGATATCCATGGAGGGAAAGGACAGGTTTAGGCCACACAAACAAAAATATACAAAAAGGAGGAAGCCTGGAGGCCTGGGGCCGTAACACGCTGCATTTGCGAAAGCCTACTTTTTTACGAACAAACAGGAACCAAACTGCTGATTTATCCAGTGCAAGTTAAACGCTGTCCTGAGAGAAAGAGTGAATAGCGATGTTCTCTGTGTAGCACCGGTATCAAAGGTGCCTGGCCATGCTGCTTAAACGTGACATCAGCATGTGCGCCCGCCCCCCCGCACCACTTCCCTCCCCACCCAGCGCCGCAGGGAATAAGTATAATCATATTTTGTATCCAATAGTCCAAGCCTATATCCTTTTATTATAGATTATAATGACATTAATTTAAAAAAAGGAATTGCAATAATAATAATAATTCTTCAAGCCTGACCCGACCCAAACCTGACTGTCGTACGGGACATCATACCTTATCTCAAAACCTTTAAAGTTAGTTGCTGCTAGCATTAGCATGCTGTTGCAAGCTGCGGTATTTTGAGCGACAATCGAAGATGCGCTGGCAGAGTGTTGAACTCACTCAGCGGTTGAATTTCTTAGGTTCAGTTTCAAAATTATTTTGTAGCATGTCCAGATTCACAGAGATGAAGAAGTGTGTGAAAGTTGTTTTTTAAAACTGTATTTTTTTTGCAGGATCAGCTCTGATATTTCAGAGTACAGATAGTAAATCTAGTTGATATAACTAATCAGTTGAAAATAGCTGTTGTGAATAATAACTTTGCAGCTTCAAATGCATAAAGATTGCATCAGAAAATCCTCACCTGCACGACAACACAACGGGGACAAACCTTCTTCCTTACTTCGTTTTTGTAGCATTGACAGTACACCATAAACAGCGCCACCTAGTGTTCTGGATGCTTTTAAATGGGACTAAACTCACTACCACCTTTATACTTGTTACTTTGGAGCCTGTATAGAAATGTAGGAGTAGAAAGTATCATAATGTTTAGATGTAGCAACAATAGTACTCCTCATAAACTCCACTTAGAACTGAATTTCTGTCTGAGAAATCTGAGATCTGTTTTTGTACTGTATCTAATATGTCAACTACAGCAAACTTGAAACGCATTTCTCTCCGCGCTCCTTTAATGAATTGATTGATTCCTTTCCCCCTGCAGTGTCTTGCTGTTTTAAAACCCCTTCAAAGCCCCATTTGTTTCCAGCCTGACGTTTGAGCCGCACAAAGCGCCGCTTCTTTTCTCTCTCCTTCTTGTCTGCCGCTAAAGTGGTTCTCCCCATCTCCACTGCTCTCATTTCCTTGGGCTCGAAGGCTTGTGTTTCCCAATCAGAGTATCGACACGCGCTTCCTCGAATTCCGCCGCTTACGGACTAATTGTCAACTGATCCGCTCGCCGCCGCGGAGACAGCTCCAGACGGCTGGATAAACGAGGACACTCCTCACTAGGATCGCCATCGATTTAGATTGGCCGTAAAGCCGATAAGTGCATGAAAGAAAATAATACCAGTTTATGATAATCGTTCACCGGAAGAATAGTTATTTGATTGGATTCCAAACATGTGGGCTAACTTTGCCGTCCGTCCAGTTCTCGGCTGGCTTGTTTCAGTGCAGAGCAGATCAATAAGTCAATCAATTTTGCAATTCTTCATTTCTCAGCCTCTCCTCTCATAAACCACGCAGCGAAATATTATGTCGGGCAGTGGTTTGAACTCGAATTAACGGGTTAACTGACGTATTGTGCATGTGCCAGACTCTTCATTCTTCAGGTGATAGAAAACCAGCAATAACAAAATTACAATTACAATTTTACAATTACAATTTTTTTTTTTCTTGCCCTACCTGCCAGAGACTCCTCCTTTCTGTTCAAAAGAAGAACCGTCTGGACAGCTCCTCTCAGCCAATCATTTCACGATTTTACCCACATCGGTCCAATCACGCACCGAGAGGCGGGACTTTATTCCCCCAAGACGCGGAAGCCGTCGCCACACTCTACCAAAACAATAGAGATGGCGTGTGCGGCGAGTGATACGATGTTTTCTTCTGCTCTTTTGTCTGTTTTAAATCATTTGGAAAAAAACTGAATCCCTAAAACAAGCACAGAAGCAGCGAGAAACAGCGTTCAAAGCGTTCCTCGGAAATAAGGACGTTTTCAGAAAGGCTTCCTGCCGCTTGTGGCTGCGACGTATCTAGCGTTGCTCTGATTGGTTGATGCCGTCTGTCAATCACGCCCACCGGGAAATCGTTGAGATCATGCAGTGTTAATTTTGTCGACTAAAATATTTAGTCTTAATTTTAGTCAAAGTGATATTTTTGACGACTAAAATTGGACTAAAACTAAATGAAAAGTTTTTCATGAGACTAAAACTATGACTAAAATGTCCAGATATTTTAAAATAAGACTAAATAAAAATGAAAAGGAGAGACTAAAATCATCCAAACTTGTATTGACCGTCTGAAAGAGCCTCAGATCATGTAAATTCTCTGCCAAAGGATCAGCTCTGAGCTTTGTTCATGTGGAGCAGCACCATGAAGCAGAGGAACAAGATTACATATGATTATAATGAATATTATAAATGCAACGTCGACTAAATTAGTCTTGAATTTAGTCGACTAAATTGACATTTTAGTCGACTAAATTGACAAGCAATTTTAGTTGACTAAAACTAGACTAACATTTTTTCGACTAAATCTCGACTAAAATTATATTACATTTTAGTCAAAAGACTAAGACCAAAACTAAATTAAAATATGTTGTCAAAATTAACACTGCTTGCTCTCAGACTATATGTCTGAAATATCTATGAAAAAGCATGTGGTTTGGCAGGCCAGGCAATTTTTTTTCCATCCATCCATTTTCTTCCCCTTTTCTGGGTCTGGACAGCCTCAGCAGAGATGCCCAGACTTCCCGATCCACACACACCTCCTCCAGCTATGCTCAGAGACATAGTCCTACCAGCGTGTCCTGGGTCTTCCACGAGGCCTTGTCCCAATAGGACATGCCTAGAAGGCGACCAGGAGGCATCCGAAAACCTAGCCACCTCAGCTGACTCCTTACGACGTGAAGGAGCAGCAACTCTACTCTGAGCTCCTCCTGGGTAACTGAGCTCCTCACCCGATCTCGAAGGGTGCGCCGAAGCAGAACTACATTTTCAAAGCGGAGCATACGCGAGAAAACAGGAAGCAGCGAAGGGCAAACATGTAATAATGAATCACGATTTATTTCATTCCTGTTGTTCTATGACGGCCTGTTTGCAGGGCTGCCCCCGATGGTCATTTCGTTGACTAATTGGCCGGTGCGGTCTTCGTCGAACACAATTTTCATTGTTCGGCGCTCTGCCAGATTCCGTATTCTGCGTGTTCCACTCCGCCCGACCTCCGCAGCAAAGGCGTTGATATTCCAACCGTTCAGAAAGATTCCACATCGTCCTCTCTGCACCCAGGGGCCTACGTTTTCTCTCCCCGATAAAAATACGGATCAACTCTATTTTCAGTTCATTCAGTGCCGGCCGGATCAAGCCCCACAGTTCAGACCGCGCCAGACAGATAGAAAATCCGGATGTTATTGCCGTTCTGTAAGTAAATATCCTCTGAGCTTTATTTGAACGAAGATGTAACAATGTAACATCTATATTTCCCTCTGTATGAAATATAGTTAGTTAATCACAAACACAATCACACGACCCGATTAAGCTTCTGTTGCTCTCATTCACTTTTTTTCCGCCTCTCTCTCACTCGCGCTGAAGGGAAAAAAACTTGTAATAGTGAGAGAGAAGTGTCTCGCTTCAACGCGCCTGCCCGTATAGTTGTTTATTATTTTATTAGGAGGAGAAACTTGCTTCTGAATCTTGGTGTTTTGCACGTGCTGGCCTCAGGCTGTGGAATGTGGAATCTGGGGGTTAATGCACGCACTTGTTGGAACCATTAAGGGTGTTGTTGGTCCGACAACCCATTAACCATTAGGCACACAGTCTCTTCAAGGTTATGCCTTCAGGGAGGAGACTGCGGAATCTGCGGAACCTGCGGGTCAGTTCCAGTCAACTGAGGAACAGTTTCGTACACAGGGCCATCGGGAAGCTGAACTCCCTGCCCTCCCTCCCACCCCTCTTCCCCCTCCCCCCTCTACACAATCAAGGATGAGAGAAACATAATTTCAAACCATTCACAATGTTTTGACAAATACAAAATCTTGAATCTTGTTTAACCCAGTTGTGTTGTGGATTATAGAGCCATATACAACCATTGGCCCTAATCTTCAGGTCAGTGGACTCTTGCCTGAACCTAATTTTGGGTCGTTGGACTAATGGCCGAACCCCCCAATTATGTAGGTTTATAGTAAAAGTCGACATAAATATAATTAAAAAGCAGGATTAAAAGCTAAAAGGACTGGGGCATTAAAATAACTACAAGAGGGCATGTGATGAGGTTAGTCAGGTCTCCAGGAAGGGAAGGCTCACCACGGAGGCGCTGCAAGGGTCCATCTCGGGGAACGTATGCCCGGAGAGCCTGCCACTCCTGTCCGGGGGACATCCCTGGCCTCGAGGCCCGCTCCCTCGCCGCCATCGCTCTGCTACGTCCCGTCGTGTCCCACCCAGTGCCCTCACTTGCATCAGCTCCTTGTGCGCCCTCTTTCCATGCTCGGTAGCCAGCCCTTCGTCCCTGACTCTCGTCCGGCGTCCGCCTCCCGCGCCTCATCCACGTCCTCCCTTCACGCCTATCAGCCAGTCCCTCGCTACTGCGTGCAGGTCGGCATCTCCCGGCTCCGGCACTCCTGTGTCCACTGTCTCTTGTCCGTCTCCTGCTCTGTCTCCATCCATGTTCTTCCACTTGTCCATTGCCGGGTCGTGGAGCTGCCCAAATCACATTGCACCAGCCCCTATGGCTCCTCCTGCAGGAGGTGGGTCCACAGAAGGGCGGCCTCACGATTTAACGGGCCTGTTGGTCTCTCATAAGGGGCTTCTGAGCCGCTCTTTGTCTGACCCGCCAACTAGGACCTGTTTGCCCTGAGAGACCCTACCGGGGCACAAAGCTCCCGACAACAGAGCTCCAAGGATCATGCGGGTGCTCAAACCCCTCCACCACGTTAAGGTGGCGGTTCCAGGAGGGGTCCTGCTATGTCTCTGCCTTGCCAAACCACTTCTGCCTTCTAAGTTTCTCCATGGGCCACAACACAGGTGCGCTGATTGTGCTTTGCTACCCGGCGATGGGTGGCAACCAGTCGTGAAGTTAAATCATGCAAATAAAACCATGCGATAAAAACACAAATTAAAAACAACTGGCACCATTTGACGCAAGTCTGACAGTCTGTGGGTAGAGCTCTGGTCAGAGACAGACATGCAGAAGATGGAAAACCCGCTGTTTTTATTTTAATCCCATGATTATTTCAAGCCACAAAATAAAGAAAGCCAAAGATGAGGCGTATCATTGTCCGCCTGTGCACCGCTCCGTCCTCTCTCTGATGTGATGGCATTATGGCGGTGGACGTTATTGTTAATGCCTTCCTTATTGAATGATCAGTGTTTCTTCCGCAGCCTCGCGCTCTCCCATAAGGGCCGTTGTGTTACTTAGGAACACATTACAGGACATAAAGACGCCATCAACATGCACTCCGCCGCTCCAGCAAAGGTTTTCTCGCCGTTGATACAGCTGGACGACGTATCGAGGCATAAAAGCTGTCCGAGAGCGCAGCGGATCAGACTCGGTCAGATCGCAGCAAATCACCCGTTCCTGAAAGACGAAGTCGTCAAAATGACAGGAGTTAACAGACATCTCGGAGCCAGTATCTGTAACATAGTCCTTGTAACAAAATAGTTTTATCGATAAGGACCTAAGATACAGACAGTTGTCCTGCTTTATCTCCGGCCCTTTCACCTTTTCCTGAACCGGTTTAGCTGCTACATTGATTTGACGCCGCAAAGCCTCAACGTTTCCCCGATGACAAACTTAAGGCTTATTTTTAAGGCAAGATGATGCAGGAGAAATACATTTGGAGGAATTCATTTGAAACTGTACATTGCTGACAGAAATGTTTCCGTTTACGATCAAGTGAGCGATGGCGAGCTTCTGCCGTGCATTGGAAGTCGTAATTGACCAGTGACACAAGGACTGTCGGTCTGCGAACTACAGTATATCAGCTTTGGTTTACTGTTGTCCCATTCTGACCTGGGACACCTGGCTCACCTCTAGTTTCACCTTTATTTGTGGGGGTTGAAAGCTCAATAAATCAGGCTAGGAATTAGATATTGGAAAATATCTCTTAAAAACCTTCTACATGTTCAGCACCAGACCGGAAAATATGGTCTCTGTAGGTGCTACTGTTGTGGAAATGTTAGTTAGTTAGTTAGGAAAAAGTGTACAATATGTACAACATAAGACAATGATCCAAAGAACACTGATAGTCAAACAAAGAAAATCCACCGCTGCTTGAAAAGGAATGGGATGAAGTTTAACACTTATTAATTCCCACCCCCTCTTCCAAAATCTTAATACAATAGTTTACTTCCTTCTGTTATATCCACTTTCTTACAAAACACAAGTACATATATCGTATTTATACAATATATTAGCAACAAACTTCTCGGCTAAACCAACTCATTTTCCTTCATTTTTACAACATTGAAAAATAATTTCTTTAAATGTATGATCCTTAAAGCTCTCTTCTGTAAAATGACAAGTGGCTGAACTGTTGTTGTATAATTGTTTCCCCACACAGTAAGTAAAATATGGCAGGACTAGTGAACAATAGAGCATACGTAAGGACTTCTAATTTAAAACTTGCCTTGCTCTACTAATTATTGCTATATTCTTAGAAACCTTGCTCCTAACATGACTAATGTGTGATTTCCTGTTCATTTTATTATCAATTATTACTCCTAAAACATTTATTTCATTTACCTTTTCAATATTTCTCCATACAGCTTAGTTTCAATTTGCTAATTTTTTAGACCATTACCAAACATTAAATTTAGTGATAATTTGTTTGTATCAAACCATAATTTAATCTTCTGTAATTCCTTATTTGTCTCCTGCACTGGCAACTGTAGATCACTGCCTGAACAAAAAAATATTGGTGTCATCAGCAAACAACACTAATTTCAGTACTTCTGACACTTGGCATAAATCATTGATATAAAGAATAAACAATTTTGGACCCAACACTGTCCCCTGTGGGAAACCATAGGAAATTTCCTGGCATTCAAAAAGTAATCTCCCAGTTTCACAAACTGCTTTCGCTGGGTTTTAGGGTTGGGTTAAGGTCAGGGTCAGGTTAAGGGCTGGCTATGAATGAAGTGTGTTATTCATGACCTATTAGTATGTTCACAAATAAAAGTATATTAAGCAGTGTGTTAAAACTTCACAAACATATTATTAATGCTTATTAATACCTTATTAATACATAACAAGCACACCTTAATATAAAGCGTTACCAAATGTTGTACCAACTATGTGACAGAAAGGCCTTTTGAGAAAATGGCCCGTTGAAATTAGAAGAATCGATCAATTGCTGGTAAACGCAGAGTTCATAAGTAAAACGAAAAGTTCTTTAGAGGAAATATTATTGACCGGCAGGCATTGTGTGATGTGGTACTTTTGGCGCTTACCTCTTCGGCATTAGTTCTTTGTTTCTGTAGTCTCCTTGGCTGCAGCGTTTATTATGTACATTTCATTGAAAGTGGTTAGATTTTTCTGTTGTCCTCTGTGTCCTCGGTTTATTGTGTGCAACATGGTCGCTTACATTTGTGATACATTGTCCTCTGAAGGTGAGACACTGCAGGTGAATACATTTAGAGAAATCAATTTGAAACTGGCTGCAGATTACTGATACAAATATGATGGGGAAATGTATTGCAAGTTTTAGGGCTGGACAATTAATCCAAATTTGATCTTAAATCGCAATCCATACTCTGGTCAGTAATAGTCATGGTGTTTATAATCGTCAGGTTTACAGACATTTCTTTGGCAGAAACAGCACACAGTTGTGGCGTTTGGCCAAGAAGAGTGGAAGATTTTTGTGTGTTAAGTGTTTGGGCTGAGGTTTTTATACAGTTAAAGCTCTAAGCTCAGCTACATGTCTTTATTTTCAGCAATCAAATATGAGAAAACAAAAAAGTCCTGCCCTAGCAGCTTTTCTGTCATTGTATCATATGAAAAAAATAAGGCATTTTATGCATAAAAATAGCGACAAAACAATGGATAGAGCCAGGTTTAAATTTATGGTTTTATTCTGTTTAAATATTAGTTAAAAATAGTAATACTAACTGGAGATCTGTAAAATCTGTAAAATTTCCAAATGTTGTCACTTCAAAACATTGTTAAGTCCAGGACTGGAACGTTCGGAGTAGGGATGGGTATCGAACCCCGGTATCATTGCGGCCCCGGGGCCCATGCGTGCCGGTCCACCTGGACTGATAAGCTCCAGCCTCAAAGGTCTTCTTAAAGGAACAGGTCACCGTTTTTACATGCTGAGATATGTTCTTACCTGAGCTTAGACGAGATCTTTTGTACCTGTCTGTCTGTCTGGTCTTCACGCGTGCCTTCTATCATGTAAACACAGCACAGATGGCGTTAGCATTTAGCCCCCCCCCCCCCCATTTTAAATATGGTTACATGAAGTGATACACTATAAAGTATAATTACACAAAATTAAACTGTGGATTTTCTAAGCGGATAAACGGCGGAACTATATTGTAAGGCGTAATAATATCAGGAGTAGTTTAGTGAAGATATTACTGCGTGGATGTCAAACTACTCCTGGTATTATTACGCCTTACTATATAGTTCCCCCTTTTATAGGCAGATGACAGGCTGTAGCTCGAGTTTTGTTCATCACTCTGCAAGTTTTCATTTGGACTCAGTCCCCAGAGCTGCAGCCAAATCTAACCAATAACCTTGATTTACTAGATAATAATAATGATTTAAAAAAAGTAAAGTAACAGAAGTATTTTAACTCCCATATATTAAGTGTATGTGCAAATGGGAAATAAAAAGTAGAAAAAAACTTTTAAAAAAGGCCAAGGATTAATGCTTACATATACAGTAGCCTCTAGCTAGCTTTTTTTTCCTTTTAAAGTACCGATTAGAGTACCGTTAAAGTACCGGATCGGAGTACGGAGTATTGATAAGACTAGTAGTATCGATAAATCCTTAACGATACCCATCCCGAGTTCAGAGTCTACAGGAGCTTCCAAAGTGGACAGGTCGTTTTCACATTTTGAGAGAACAGCCAAGTTTTTTTGTAACGCCTCATTATGCGTGGATATATTTCTCCCGTCTTTAGCCGCGGCTGTCTGTCCCAGAACAGAATCGTCATCTCACTGTCAATATTTTTAAGACGAGGGAGTGCCATGATGTTGTCGGTATTACAGGCTGTGTGTACGAGTTCTCTTTTCACTTGACTATACTATACCAGAAGACCAAATGCACAATATGGACTTTTTCAGCCCCACCTGATCATTCTCACCTATGTTCATCCTTGAAACCTAATCTCCAGCAGGGTGCAGCGGTATGAATTATGAATCTTGTGTGCGCAGGTGTTAAATATAGCCGATTGAGGCGCGTCGGCGTTGCTGCATGGTTGGGCCCGGGTCATGAATGTTTGAAGCCCTCCTCCTGCATGTTTGTTGTGTTTTAACCCGCTGCAGTTTGGGCCGCTGTGCATTAGCTCGAACACGCTTCACGCCGCGTTAGCTCCCAGCGGGCACGCAGGCAGTGGCCAAACGCTCGCCGCTGTTCGCCTATGAATATGGAGGGGAAAAGTGGCAGTGCTGACACTCGCCTCACGTTCTGCACATGAATATTCAACAGAGGAGGATAAATAAATAAACTGAGCACAAAAGAGGCCCCATGGGGAATGACGGTAACCTGTGTGGGACCTTTGGTGTCTTTTCTTAATATTTGTCAATCTAAATCTGCATATCTGGGGTATTCTTCTCTTCTTTTTTTTTCGCTACACAGGAGTTCCCAATCGTAGACAGAGGTCCTTGGGTCTTGGAGTATTTGCAGTCCTGTAACAGCTGGACTTTCTGCTTCACTTCCACCAGGTTGTGGAGTGGGAGGTGTCACATCCCAGTGTTCAAAAGTCTTTCACTTATTGTACTGCGGTGGTTGAGTGTCACACTGTGATAACAGGGAAGAGTGAGATATGTGACACTGCATTGTCAGATGAATCCCAAGAATATAAAAAAAATCAATGTACACACTTGTACTCAGGCTTGGTGTTACATCTGTGTCACTTACTAATCGCTGTTACCCGTCAGGGCCCCATGGGAGTCATGAATGATGCCAGACATACAGTTTTGCTTACCCACGGATATCTTCCGATCCATAAAAGATAGAAACGAGCTGTTTTTTCTTCGGAAAGATGAGAGTCATAGCTACACGGTGATATCTGGGAAATTACGTGTTACGTGTTAAGTGTTCTGCAAAGACAGTTCCTCTCTATTTTGTGCATGGATGCAACCGGAAAAAGCCATCACATACAACTTCCTGTGTTGTGGAAAAGTTTCATCTTGAGGCGCTAAAGGCATTTGTTTGGTTTACGGCGGAGGAGAACGAGTTTGTAAGTAAACAAACGCTATTTCCTGACGCACTTTTCACCGTGAGGGGCACCAAGGGGCCCCAAGCAAGAATGTCGGTAGACCTATTCCCTGTGTACTGCGCACTGGGAGAGAGGACAACTCCCATAATGCAGTTCTCTGCATACGTTTCCCAGAACGTATGCAGAGAACTGTCGTTCTTTAGGTCATAATGAGTGTCACAATAAACTGGTGTCACTTTAGAAATACAATCTGGTGGAGAGTATAAAGTTTGTCCACGGCTCACTATAAGTTTACATTATAGGGAACCATGACTCACTAAAACATGCAGCAAGATGGGGATAAACAGCACCACAACGCTTTAGTGGAGACATGGTGTAATTGCAGCTCCCAAATCTTAGGAAGACTGTGTATCAAGCGTTTGATGCAAGTTTAAAAAAAAAATGGGTCAGTTCACGGGGACCCTTGCCTGTTGGGGGCCCCATGCAGGTGCCTGCCTTGCCTAATGGCAAGCTACGCCTCTGTCAATGGGATTAAGATCTGGACTCTGTGGCAAGTCACTCGATCAATCCTGGCATTGTCATCTTGGAATATGCCTGCGCCATCAGGGGAGAAGAAATCCACTGATGGAATAAACTGATCTTTAAGCTGATCTCATTCTCACCACCACTCTCTCTCGTGCTCACCTCAGTCGGTGCTTGAAAAGTTTACAAACCATCATAATGGACATGGATGTGGAACTTGTCGCAGTTTTCGGTATGAGAATGTCTACTTAAATGGATCTACTTGTACAAAACAAATAGGTAACAGCATAGTGTTCCAGTTCCATTCTTTGTTTAACTGAGGTATTTATCCAGACAGTTAAACCCTGGACAGTGAGTGAACTTAAAGAGCGGGCATTATGGATTTACAGGGTTGGTAATGAACTCAACCTCATCTTTATCATTATCTTACACTTTTTTGGCTAGAAAATTTGATATTGATCTAAAAGTGCTGAAACCAAAGATCTAGTGTTTGACAATACATAGACGCTTCCTGCATATACATAGACAATCATTGTCACTCTGACCTAGCCTTTATCCACTCGCACACGCCTACGGATCGAAAGCACATAACATACACTTTGATCGAGAGTCAAGCGTACACATACTTCCCACTGTGGCATTGCCCGTTAATACAAAACACAGCGGTAATGAAGTGTGTGCAGAGGCGGCGTGCTCACAAAGACAAAGTTACAAAGCAAGGCTACATGTTCGAAAAACAAAAGCGGAATGAAAAGCGTTTGGAAGAAGTAATAGCCAGCTCTTTGTGCCTCCTGTGTGAGCGCTGCGGAGATTAGTCCAAGGTCTGAGCGTGAATGTGAAAATGAAAAGGGCTTTTAGTCAGAACGCGGGGTTTAATTGGCGCGTTTAAAAAGAGGTATTGAAAGCGAGCGGCGAGGCAAGACGGGCAAGGACGCGGAGCGACTTTGCTTTTGTGTGCTTTATTTTAAAGTTCTCAAAACATTTCGCGCGGCACACCATCTGATTTTATGTTCGACCTTCCGCGTGCCACCTCTTCAGCGCGCAGAGGTCGTCGACTTTCTGCCGCGTCAACCGTTACAGGCCGTCCACACTCGCCAAAATGACTGTATTGACTCATCACTCAATAGGACAATCGTGTTTTTAGCGATCACAGCGCCGAGCATCAGTTTGCGTTGACGCTGACCCCATAAAACATCACACAGACTAGACTACCCGAACTACTCCTACTCATAGGGAAGGCGGTATAACCAACTGTATCCGCGCTTTTGGTGAACTCGATAGTGGCGAGGGTCCCACGCGGTGAGAATTTACCAAACAGAGCCTGGAAGTGCCAAAAAATGTAGAAGCAAATGGCCCAGTGTCTGCGCCAATGTGAGCGAGGAACAGAACCTCTCACCTTGGCATCCCGATCGCTTTCGCCAACACTCGAAACACAGGCGATGGTCCCTGACTGACATTACTCAGTCTAAGACCTGTTCTGAAGTTCATGTGGCTGTAAGTTTGACTCAAGAACAGTGTCGGGAAGAGTCTGGGTTTGCCGGTGCTCGTCCGACTGCTTTTCATGTCAAGTGTAAAGTTTGGTGGAAGAGATCAGCTGTGTGGGGTTGTATTGTTCAGGAGTGTTTGCATTTATTTATTTATTAGTTGTTGGACCATATTGTTGTGTTTTTCATTCCAGACCCAATCAAAAGGTTTTAGCTTATGTGTCTTGATCAATAGTTGTTGAGACTTTCCTCACATTGGGGATGTCGTTCAGCACGGAACACCTCGTACTTCTGCACACTTCAGGTCAGTTACAGCTGCTGAAAATGACGGTGCCGTGCCATTGGTCCGACAACCCATTAGTCCGACGTCTCATTATTCCGAAAATTAACCATCGAGCAGAGGTGCCGTTAGTCCGACATCTTTAACCCGGTTGTGTTGTGGATTAGATTTGCCGGATTGATGGGTTGTCGGACTAATGGGCCGACCCCAAAAGGGACAGCACTGGTAGATTATGGATTCACGATTTCTTCAGTCTTTGACCGTTACTTTGCGTCTTTTCCTGTCAACTCACTTCACACCTGTTGGCAAATATTTGTTGGTTCTGTGTCCCGTCCTGATATTTTTCAAATTTCAAGAAGGCTGCATCCCTCAGACCAGCTTTTAACAATCTGTTTTTGAGATGGTTTTTCCTTCCCATTTTGTGTGAGGGGAAATAGCTGCATCCCTATTCTGCTCCTTATTCAGAATGTGAACCTTCTTTCACCAGACTTTCTCTCATCACACACATCGCCTCCTGGGACACTTCAATCGCCTTACAGTTTTACACCGTTTGGAGTTTGAAAAAGTGAAGACAAAATGGAATGGCCCCTTCCTGTTCTTCTTCCTAAATGTGCGTGTGCACCAGTGACCAACTCCCTCAGACATGGATGAGAGAGTTTGGTGTGGATGAACTCGATTGACCTGAAAGGAGTCCTAACCTCAACCCCATAGAACACCTTTTGAGACGAATCAGAGCTGAGACTGAGAGCTTCTCGTCCAACATCAGTGTGACCTCACAAATACACCGCCTGACCAAAAACAAAGTGTCCACCTGGATGCAACAAACTGTTCTGATCTGGGGTTGCTCCGATGGATTTCATCTTCCCTGATGGCACGGACATATTGCAAGCTGACGATGCCGGGATTCAACGAGCTCACATTATCACACAGTGGTTCGGGAGACATAATTTTCAAATATGGATTGGCCACCACAGAGTCCGACCCCAATGACAATCTTTGGGATGTGATGGTGTCGGCTTTGCGCAGTGGTCGCACTCCCCCATCCATCACTACAAGAACGCTGGATCTTTTGATGCTGCAGAAGCTTATTGAAACAATGCCACAGCGAAAGCAAATATCGGAGTGAGTGACCTTTTTTTTAATGATGAACAGCCATCTTTGTCAAGACTTTCTTTCCCAAGATAAGGTCATATTTAAGGAAGTATTACTTACCGAGTACTTCCTAACTCGAGTTAATCATGAGCTAATTGTGGACTAACAATGAGCCAATGTCTTACAAACACGCCAGTTCATGAAGCGTTTACAAATGACGCCGCATATATCTTTGAACTCCTTGCCTAATGAGAAGCGTTCATAATGAGTTCATTCTTTGTCCATAATTGGATCATGGTGAACTGTTTTCGCTTGTCTTGCTCCACTCGGTAATGACTCATTTTGCCTGTAGTCAGAAAACACCGCCGCCATATGATACTGCCGTTATGTTAGAGCGATTATCCTGCCCGCTTCCCCCCCGGGGGAACGCTCCGATCCATGCTGACGAATGTGGCGCCAGGGAGCTCTCCTCCCCGCTTCAGCTGGAGCGGACTGCGTTTCCCATCAGCCACTGCAGCACGTGTACGTTACAGATGGACACTTCAGTTTGCTTTATTCCTGGCTGTGGCCGTTTTAAAATCGATACGCTGATTGGGTGTGGCGGACGATGGAAGATGAAGCGGTTTAGATTGTGCTGGGAAAGTGACAAACTGCCTGTTACAACAGAACTGGGTGTTTTACTCGAAGTAATTGTTCGGGTGAAAATGAAAACATGTATATTTTTGAACCGACTTAAGTATTCAGTAACTGAGCGTGAAAGTCTGATTTAAGTTTTGGTGTTGATATGGTTTGGACGGAGAAAGACCAAACCGAATGACTCAGATTGCCCTTCAAAAGACAAATTCACTAAACGTCCGAGTATCGTCAACTTGGGCGTCTTGTGGCCTGAGGGTCGGTGCCTCGAATCCCGCAGCTGGGCCCTATATTCGTGTCCTTGGGCAAGACACTTCACCCACCTTGCCCCCAGTGTCTGACACAGGTGTATGGATGAGAGAGTGTGAATGGACGAGTGTAACAACGCTTTGACTGCCATTGTAGGTAGAAAAGTGCTATATATATGTGACCGTTTAATATTTCTATGGGATTTTCTTGTTCCTTTTTAGCGCTGCCAAACTCCCGCGACCCAATTTTGTTCAGAACCACTAATTGTTCCTGGTGCCATCTTTTTTTTCACTGGCTTGCATATAGCTTACACACTTAGGTTACATATAAAGTTAGTTGCTCTGGCAGTCCCAACTAGGGTGCCAGGTTTTGGGCGTTTCTTTAAGCCTTGCCGCAGATTAAAATAAACAGTTGTTTTGTATGTGAAATAGGTTATTCATGTCTTATTTCCTGCTCCAAATCACTATTTCGAATGACAAATCCAAGGCTCGGACAGCTGGGGAGAGAAAGTTTATCATCATTGCAAGACCACATGGGCTCTTTTAAAGGAATAGGCCACCGTTTTTACATACTGAGATATGTTCTTACCTCAGCTTAGACGAGTTCATTTGTGCCTGTCTGGTCTTCATGTGTGCCCTCAGTCACGTAAACACAGCACAGACGGCGTTAGCATTTAGCCTCTCCTCTCCTCTATAGCTCCAAACGAGGTGATGATAGAAGCTACCAAGCTCTTCCACGTTTCCCTATTTAAATATGGTTACGTGAAGTGTTACACTATAAAGTATAATTACACAAAATGAAACAATGTTTTTCTAAGCGGATAAAAAGGGGAACTATATTGTAAGGCGTAATAATACCAGGAGTAGTGCGACATCTGCGCAGTAATATCTTTACTTTACTGTGCGGATATCGAACTTCTACTGTCCTTTATGTGACTGAGCACACGCGTAAAGACCATAGGTACAAATGAACTCGTCTAAGCTAAGTTAAGAACATATCTCAGTATGTAAAAACGGTGGCCTATTCCTTTAATAAGAAAAAAACCCATTGCAAATTCCTACCACGTTTTCAGATATGTTTGTGGGGCTTCGGCTGCCGAGACCTGGCAACCCTGGTCCCAACTATTTCAAATGCGCTGTTATTCTGGGTATAACAGGGTCACTTGTGTGCGAGTGGGACGTTAAAATCCTCGCCCCTCACCGGCGTACAAAATCCGTCAAATTTCATCAACACCTTCATTGGTTTGGCCCCACCATTTCAGCGTTCATGTTTCCTTCACTTCGGCACTTGTGTTCGGACAATTCAGCTTCTTGTCTCCACCGTCAGGTCCATTTCTGTCCATCTCCTTTTCCTATTGAATCCACTGGAAATAAGTCCTGCTTCTTTACGTCGCCTACTTTTAGTTTCCACTTGAGAGAACTATAAACAAGATCAGGAAGAGTCGTACCAGCAGACATTGAACTGTGTTCTGCTGATGCACATGCGCAATCATCACAAGAGCGACCAAAAAGCCACAAAACAGCGATGAAAAAGCCCAGAAAGCTTACAAATGCATTGAGGTGGCGAAATCGCTTTTGTTCTGCCCGATCCCGTCAGACCTTGGAAGCTAAGCAGGAAGGGCCTGGTCGGTACTTGGATGGGAGACCATTTGGGAAACACCAGGAAGCCTAGCGAGTGGTTGGTGGTGGTCGGACGGGCCAATGGCGCAGAATGGTTGCCTCGCTTCCATTTGTCTACCCCAGGGCAGCAGCTGTGGCTACGATAATAGCTTACGACTACCAAGTATGAAGTGAATGAATAATGCAATGTAAAGCGTCTTTGAGTGTCCAGAAAAGTGCGATATATATATTTTCTAAGCGGATAAAAAGGGGAACTATAATGTAAGGCGTAATAATGCGGATATCGAACTACTCCTGTCCTTAACGTGGCTGAGGACACACGTGAAGACCAGACAGGTACAAATTCCTTCAATAAGTAAAACTGATGCATTTTTATTATTATTATTATTAAAAAAACGATTAAAAAAACGAAAAAAAAAACCCCATCAAAAACGTGACAGAAAAGGTGTAAAAAAAGGGTCAAAAACATGACAAGCAAAAACAAAAATGCCTCCAAAAACTCAGGAACCAACGAGAAGAAAAATCTTTCAAATGAGGCGTTACACTGGCCTATAAGGTTGGCAGGGGTAAGGAGGTTAAGAAGTAAATTTAAATGATATTTTCTCCCTATTTTTGTACTTAATTAGGCCTAGTCATTTGTAATAGCCCATCACCCAGACGGGTCAAAATAGTTTAAATGTGGGAACGTTGCTTGCGTTCATAAATGTAAAAGTGTTTTCATTCATCTCGCAGTAGGAGGCGCACGACTGGTCAGGAGGTGCCCGGCTCCACAAAGTTTGGGAACCACTGGTCTGGTCTGTCCTCAAACGCCGCAAACTGTTTGTAGAAACACGGAAACACACGAATCCCAGCTCACTCCTTTCTTTAAGCCTCATATCCGTCTGCTCTCGCTCACGTTCAGAACTCTCCACCACGGATCTCGTATTTACCCCGCGCTTCTCGTCTTACCTTTGCCGTCCGTCTGTTGACAAAAGCCTGTCTCCAGCGATCAGACATGTTCTTTTAAGTCCTCCTCCGCTCCTCGGAGATTGATGGCGCTCTGAGTTTGTCTGCTGTTGTTTACCTACTCTGTTTTTTTCTCTCTTTCCCTCTCTTTCTCTCTCTTCCTTCGGGCTCTTTTCTCTCGCTCACTGTGTGGAAGGTAAAAATAGCGGGGAGCTGCGGCGGTTTACAGCCGTGAATGGGCGTAATGTGATTCGGAAAAGAGCTCGTAGCAAGTATTAAACGGGCTGAAATGAGATTGTAAAGTGTGATAATAAACATGTGCGAGAGAGGGGAAGATCAATTGGTTTGCGGCTCGTCGGCCTAGTTACAAATGTGCCTTTTTGACATTGAAAACGATTCTATTCTTAATGCTCCTTTGCAATACTTCCGTTCTCTATTATGTCAAGTTGGAAAAGTCAAACTTGTGTAACTTTTTAATCAGCGTTATCACTGTATCCCCAGGAGGTCTAAGTTGCAGCGTTTTGAAATGTGTCGAGACGAGGTGTGGAAGTCGGAGGTGTTTCCACATGACGACCTGTAAACGCACCTTCAGCCGTCAAGCAAACATTGTTAATACTAAAATAGAGTCTTTGGATTCACTAGAGCTGCTTTGAAACTGCCTGCAGATGGTTTTAGACGTTTCTTTCAGCCTCCCCTTTCGGACGGGAGAGCGCTGGAGAACGTTTCAGTTTGAAAACGAGAAAAGAACACGAGAGTGAGGGCCTTAGTTTACGAAGTGTAGAGAAAAGTCATAAAGTCAGAAATGTCCTTGCTACTTCAGAACAGCTGCATAGTGGTACATGTGAGAAATAAGTCTTTACTCATATACTGCTTGGAAACAAATTGCCTAGTTTTTGTGTGTTTTATCTTTGCTCTGCCTTTCAACTGCCTCTAAAATCATGCACTGTCACTGAAAAAGTTGTTTATTCGGGTCCGAAGTGCAGCCATGCACAAGCTTAATATAGAAGCTGCAGTTACGTGGAAGACCTGAGGTGGCAGTAGTGAGTAAAGAATGGACAACTTGCATCTAGTCCTTTTAAACCTCAAATTTGGCTGACTTTAGTCGACATCTCCACGGAGATGAGCTGGAGGCGACCTGCTCCCAGGAAGGTTACAGCCGGGTCTGAGGAGAGCTGAGCCGCTCACAGTAAACACACACGTTTGTTTGGCCATTTAAATTTTATATTCTAAATGTATTTGTGGTGGGCCGAGATACTGGGCCACGAGACGAAACGAAAAACGAGATTTGGACATAATTTGCAATAATAAATAATATTTAGTTCTATTTCCTGGTAATGTATTTTTTGTAACAACAACTAATAAGGATGGGATTTGATAAGATTGTACCAATATCATGGGGAAAATTATCTATTTGTGTGCATAGGTTATTACATTTGGACCTTTTGACAGATGTATCCTGATTAAATTTGGCTATAATAACGAATAATTAACCACCACCATTTGAAGCTTAAAAGTTGATTTGACACTGACAGACAGATTTATTATCCGAACAGTCTGTGTCAGACACTGACACACAGGAGGCTTTAAACTTCTAACAGATAGTGATTCTTAGTTACACTGACCTCTTTCAGTCTCAAACGTCCCGCTCTAATCATCCCTTCATATTTTGCATGTTGTGCATTCTGTCTTTCCCTCGTTGTCCACGCGAGTGACTGCCGCGCATCTACTGTCAATGCATCCGCATCGTTTTGCGTCCTCCATGCGCGGTAGAGTGCGCATCACAGCATGAGTACAATCTCTGAATAGAAGGTGCGTGAATCTGCAGCGGCTCCAGTCTGCAGGCTTAAACACTGACGCAGTGGTCCCAACTTGAAAACTTATTAAAGTTATCTTTCTTTGATCGTGCCGATCAATATATTAAGTATAATCAGTTAACTATTGCCTAAATATTCCCTTAAGCCCTGTAAACAGTCGACAGTAAGTAGGTCTAGATCTAAATTGCAGCCTAAAAAAAAACAAAAACATGAGATTACTTTGCATTGTGACGAGAAATCTCCTGGCTATTTGACATCTCGCGAGATCTCGTGATATACATACTTGTATTTTATTCTGTGTATTGGGTGAAATGTCACGCAGTGTGGCTTTAAAGTGATAATTGTTTGAGCTTTAGATTAATGTGTGCTCATTTAGTGTTAATGAGCATTAGTAATCTTTTTAGGGTTAGAGTTAGGATTAGGGATGGCTATGAATCATTATTCATGGCCTATTAGCACGGTAGTTGATAATAATATAATTAATATCTTTATATTAAAATAAATATATCATTAATGGCCTACTAGTATGTCAACAGAAAAAGTGTTATTAGCAGTTTTTTAATACTTTACAAGTATATTATTAGTGCTTATAGATACAGACGGCATGTTTAGAACTGCCCATATATATATAGTCATGTTGGAAGCAGCCATGGGGAAAACAAAGACGCCCAAAATCGCCAGAAAACGGTTAAAAAAAGTGAAAAATTGTGATTCCAATGATAGGTTTACTTCATCCTGTATGACGCTTTACCGTTTGTATTAATACCGTAATAATACTTAAAGGAACAGGCCACCGTTTTTCCATACGGGCACACACAAACACCAGGTAAGAACATATCACATACCTGGTGTTTGTGTGTGCCCGTGGAAGAGCGTGGGAGCTTCTAACTTCACCCCTGTTTGGAGCTATAGGAATATACTGGGAGAGGCCAAATGCTAACAACATCTTTGGTCATTTTGCGTGACTGAGCGCACGCACAAAGGCCAGACAGGTACGCATCAACTCGTCTAAGCTCAGGTATGAACATATCTCAGTATGGAAAAACGGTGGCCTGTTCCTTTAACAAGCACACCATAAAGGAGCTATACCTGAATTATGTTTTTTTTTGCAAGGCAAAATTATTTTTGCCCGATAAAAGTATATAGTATAAGTAGTCATCAGCCGGATGCGTGACATTTATGTCATGTTATTACGTTGATGTTGTGTATGGTCAACCCAAGTAGTCAATATGTGACTGACGAAAAGGGGTTCACCTTTTTAGTCAGATAGTGACATGAAAGGTCGGCCGTGACGGTAAAAATACCCGTTTCGTCACATTTTGACGAAATAGGTTCAAATTAGGTATTGTCCCTTTAAGATAAAGCGTTACCGTGGTTTGTTTTTCAAATGTAATATGACTGACCGACTGGGCCTGCAATTTGATGTTACCTAAGTAATATTAAATAATCATACTGTTTCTAAAGCCAATCAGAATCCCCCAGTGCCATCCCGTTGACCAATGAGACGAGCTTTCCTGTGAACCAGTCCAATCAGGAGGAAGGGGGACGGGGCTTGATCATTTACTTTTACATTTTTTTCTCCCCTTCCTCATTTGGCAAACATTTGGCTTTCTGGTCCAATCAGGTGCGGGGGTGATTGTTTACTTTTGAAATTTGTCTCTCTCTCCTCATTTTGCAATCTTACAAGCTGTCACTTTAAAAATCTTTTGGAAGGGTTTCTGTGGGGGAACCGCAAAAGAAGGCAAAACGTAGCTTTTTTCCTTTATAAAACTTTCCACTAATAGTTAGCTTATTAGCAGTAATACATCGTCAAAACCATACATTTAAACCCGGCTCTGTCCACTGTCAGATTCTGTAAACATAAAAGGCCGTACTCACTTACGCACATTTATTCAGCAATTAACAGCACGGGTTTCAGTGTCTCGCCTTTAAAATTCATCTGGATAGACTTGTGCATAATATCCAGCTCCGGTCTCCGCCGCCCCTTGTTTGTCGGGCTAAAAACTGTGCTGTAATGTGTCCCGTGTGTGTGTGCGTCTCTGTCCTTGGGCTGGTCCTTAATTAATGAGGCCACTGCGGCGCGTTCGGGACCCCGGGCAGAAGCCGACATCTGAGCGCTGTCTGTCTCCCGCGCTCATCACTGTTTTTTTTCCGATCAGATGTGGCTGCGTACACAAATTACGGCGGCTCCGCGACTGTTTAATTGAACGTGAAGCGGCGCAGCGAGATAGACTAATATTGTTGCGGTGCGGCTCGCTGGGGCCATCAACTGAGAACATGCTCTGTAAACATGTGTATGCTCTTTAAATCTGCTGTTTCCTCAAAGGATGTTACGGTTCCTCTCTTTTAGTCCAGTGCTCAGACAGTTGATTTTCAAATAGCTTTTCTTGTGTTTAAGTCTCTTCAAGGCCTGGCACCAAAGTACATCTCTGACATGCAATTTGGTCCGGGCCTCGACTCTCTCCACAATTGATAACATTTTTCTGCATTTTCATTCTTTTTTCCCCCTTTTTTTTCCCTTTTAATTCATTCGTTCAAAAGTGAAAATGAAATATATACAACAAAACTGCTAAGTCAATACAGTCTGAAGAAAAATAATCAAAGAGAAGAGCAATGTTATGAAATCTTCCTCTTTGCTTCCTTTATAATCACTTTGGATGACAGTAATACTAATGGCTCACACTTAAGCTATAGTCATTATTCAGTCCCTCCATACTCAGTGGTGGTAAGCTACACTGCAAAAAGTAGCTAACTAGATCAGTATAAACATCTCAATTTGAGCACAATAATCCAAATTTTAGTTGTTTTGACCAGTTAAGAAATTCTTGGGCATTTGTCCTAGATTATTTCACTTGTTCTGAGATGTTTCTGACTCGTTTCGATACGTTTCGTCCTTATTTCAGGTCATTTTCTTTGCCAATGGGGCAAGAAAATTGGTCTTATCTCATTGGCAATTTTACTTTCTTATTTCAAGCGAGATTTACCTTAGAGCTGGTCTGAAATGTCCTCAAACAAGCAAAGTAAACTTGGTCCGATCAGGAAAAGTGTCTAAATGAGTGAAAACCGCTCAAAACAAGATACATTTCCTCAATTCAAGTCATTTAAGCCAATGCTTGATATTCACTTTTTGCAGTGTATCATGCAAACAGAAAGGCCCCGTCCAGGTGGGAATCGAACCCGGTACCTTCTAGCTGTGAAGCACAAGCGCTAACCACTGTACCACCAGTTCTGTTCTCGTCGTCTAATTTGATTCAGGTTACTCATATGGCCCCTTGTAAAGATGTTTTGCCGACATCTGTGTTAGAGCCATATGAACCAGAGAACCTCAGCGAGAGGTCTCCTGCTGGTCCCAGAGTCAGGACTAAACACGGTGAGGTTGTGTATCAGTTTTATGCAGCTACAATCTGTAGCAGCCTTCCAGAGGACGTGAGACAGGCCCCAGCACTAACCATGTTTAAAGGGACACAATCCATGCTCCTAATGAGCAGCTCCACACAGATAATGCTATTTCTTCAGTGGGTAATGAAAGAATGGATTTGGATGAGGACTTAACCTGTTCTCAAATTCTGCTGACTTTAGTCACATCTCCATGGAGACGAGCTGGAGACTCCTGGTAAAGTTCACGGTGATGTCTTAGAGCTGAGCCGCTCACAGCAAAAGCTCATGTTTGTTTGTGCATTTATGAGCTAGAATTGTGTAGAAATCTACGCGGCGTGGCTTTAAAGCAGGGCTGAAGACAGTCCTATTCTGTAGACCGCACTTACAACAACTGAAATAGCTTCATTTGTTATTTGTTGTTTTTTTTGTGTTTGTTTTTTAAATGATGAATGATTAATGACTGCTTTCATGCTTTATTCAGAATCAGAATAGGTTTTCTTTCACAAACATGACATTTTCCTCAGTGCAAACATGAAACATTTAACATAAAACTTTATAGTGATAAATAATTAACTATAAAAACTGCAAAATAGACTGATTAATCTTTTAATATTGCATTTAACTGAATTAATAATTGTTGTTCTCTCTGTGCGGCACCTCTTTTGCTCAAAGGTTGCCTTGTGAATAACACTAAGGAACACTATGGAACAGACGATTTCCCACTCGGGCTTGAAATATGTTGTGTCCTGTTTGTGTGGGCTTTGAGCTTTCACTTTGGTTTTCATAAAAAAAACATTTTTTTTTTTTTAATCAATGTTTGACATAGAAGGTATTTCTTTTTTTTCTTTTCTTTTTACAGTTTTTAGTATCAAAATATGACCACAAACGTGTACTCCTTTTTGTTGCATATGGACAGTTTGGGTTAAACAGACTCATCACCAGATCATTATACAATGCAGACAACACACAATCCACTTTATGGAGCAAAAACTCAGGTATAAGACCTTTAAGGGATAATAAGTATGGGACCTTAGAAGAGGAAATTTACTGTCGATTTTGTGCTGTGGTTGGATAGTGTGAGACGCCATACAAATCGTGGATGTGGCGTTCATGGCCAAACTGGATCTTTCAATGGTTCTTTATGTGAAGGGTTCATGCGGTTCTCATTCGTGAAAAGTGAGGAGGAGTCCTTTTGGTCTGCATTTAATGCAATGTCCCACAGACCTAACTGATATAACACGATAAAGAGGACAACAGCGGGCATGGGCATCGGCGGAAAGCTTTCTGTTCTGTGAGTCATATTTTCCTACATTTATGAAACTGATTTGAATCTTGCAATTGTTTAGGCCTGCAAATAATGTCATGGGCTTCCCTTATATGGAACAGTGACAGACTTTGATATGACTGATCATATTAAACATTTGTGAACACTTTTTGTGAATATACGGTGACCGATAGTAGATCAGGTTACAGAGAATAATAGGAGGAGATACATGAATCCTGGCACATGCCCCGTTTGAAAGTGGCACAACCACATTCTGGCAATTGAAAACTCCGGATTCACAGCCCTATAGTCAATAGCAGCCATCTTGTTCAAAGTGTGTTTTGGCGACGGCCTGATCTGAATGTAAATAAGCCAGCCCCGCATTTGCATATAGCGCCTGCATCCTAAACCGTATCCCGCTGCGGCTCGAGTGGATTTTCAATTATCCCAGAGTCCGTGACGGCACTGCGGCTCCATAAGTCGCTTTGATTGGCAACTCTTGGCGTGGCACCAGGCGGATCTTTTTTTTTTTCCTTCTTCTTCTTCTTCTTCTAATAAACGAGTACCGGATACCATTACAAATAATAGACATGACATCAATATGGAGGTAAGAGTCTATACTAGCACAAACGCCAGGATTAACCAGAACTGAACCCTGACGAGGCTGAGACTTCACCAGAACTAACCCCAAGACTAAACCAGGACCATTAAACCAAAGACCAAGACTAGACAAGGACTGAAGAAAGACTAAACCAGGGGTGTCCAAAGTGGACCTTTTTATTTGAAATGTAATAATTCTATACAATTCTAACCTAACAACTAACATTTTATTGTGAGACAGAGCTGGCATGAAGGTTTTAAGCTTAAATAGAGGTATCGGGCACAATTTAAACCTCTGCTAGTCAAAGGTTTTGCGGCACTAACTACTGATCTACGGCCCTTCACCCCGTGTACACTTCAATATGCGGCCCCCCATGAAAAAAGTTTGGACACCCCTGGACTAAACCAACACAAATGCAGCTGGATTTGACCTTGTCTAAACTAGGACTAAGTCAAGACCAATTCAAAACCAGGTTTGAATCTATATTAGGATCAAACCAGAAGCAAACTCTAAAACCAGGGTGTGTCTGGACCAACCTGGGAGGCAATTGTGACCCATCACATGAACGGGGGACACAACTGGGTTTTGGGGCATTCTGAGCGGGACATACTGTAGCTTGTGAAAGTGTCATCTCCAAAGTTTCCAACAATTTGTAACACATGGAAATCTGATCATATTTGGAGAAAATGTGGCAAGTTGAATTTAGGCACTGGAAATATGTCAAAGAGAGGAATCGGCCTCTAAACTTTTGGGCTGTTCTCACCTCTCTGGGAGTGACAATAGGGCTCATTTACATCTCATTTAGAAAAGCCATCCCGCTGTAAAGCTCCCCCTGTCGTGTCATGTGTGTGGGGGTTTCAGAGTTCACTCACTCAAACGCGCAGAAACTGATCCACAACACTGAAGCTGCCGTGACCAAAGTCGTCCTGTCTGGGGAGCAAAGCAGCGTCTCTGTCCTGCTGTCACTATTTTGCTCTCAAGGCTCTTCATGAGGAAGCGGCGCCACATAATCCGTGATTAATAAATCCACTTCCAAACATGTTCATTGTAGCGTCCACCGTTCAGCTCGTCTGATACAATCTTTGTCCATCCAACACAACCCGGTGTTTACCCAGTATGTAAATACACACAGACAAAGTCACGCCTCTACTGCACACTCCCAAATCTCCCTAAACAAGCCGGTTTGAACTTAAAGGTTTACACTTATAGATATACCATTACTGCAGCTTAAAAATGGAGAGGCTTCTTCGTGACTTAAACTGAACGATTCTGCAAAAGAAAAGGGGTTTTTCTCGAAACTTGGGCTGCAGACTTGTGTCCCTGGTTCTAGTGACTCGGCACAATTAGAACCAAAATCGAGGCCTAATAAACAAAGTCTAAACCAGGCTAGCCCGCTGTCCGACCAAAAGTCACCTCTTTTGGTGACTCGTGGTCATGACTCGCCTTTGCTCTGAAGTGTCTTGTCAGCCAGTTTAGCTCTATCCCTTTCCATAATGTGGTTTTCCCCTTTGCAATGATTGGAGACAATTCTGGTAAATGTTTAGATGAATGAACTTTGTAAATGTGCCCACGGGATAGTTAACTGGGGTGCGGGAGGCTTTTTTGCTTAGGCGCACCTGGGACTACCACTGGTTGGAAAACAGCGCAAAGAAAACCCTGTCGAGGGGGATGTTCTTTTTCACATACACAGTGCATGTTTGACAATAGGACAGGCAGAGCAACAGAGAACAAAGAGTACGGGGTTCACTCAGCGGGGCCTGTTGTTGAGAAATGCGACGGCTGACGGGATCAGGCTTCTTTTAAACCGAGCCTATACCTTCTGTCCTGAAGGCAGAGAGTTCAAGCTAAAAAAGGTGCATCACAGGAACATTACGCGACCACTGTGAAGAAGACTGTCGGAAAGGAAGCACTGGTCGGATAAAAAATAAATAGTTAAGCATCAATATTAGGAGACCAAATGGACCCTTTTGTAGTCTGAAGCGATCCTGGACCAGAACTATTACAGAGCTACACTTGAACTGACCAGGCCTAAACAAATCTGAAATAGACTACACAACAGCTAGATTGCTTTCTACGACCCTCATATTGTTGCAAAGCCCATCGCGCTGACAGTTATGGCTGCTCCAACAGCCGGCGTACGCTATCAAAACATTATAGGCCTGCTTTCCTGTTGGCCAAGGTTGCGTTTGTGGAGCCGCAGATGGGGCTGGGGCGGAATTTAAAAGCTGCCGGAGATATATTGGAGATTGAAGTGGAGATTTTACATGTGGACGTCCAGTAAAAGTGTCGGGTCCGCTCAGAAATACGGCTAACGGACTCGCGGGGGGAACGGCGGCTCATTTCGCCGCGGTTACGGTCGCTGCCAACCCCGGGGGGGAATTGGGAAAGTGAGCGCAATGAGAAACTGCTGCCGTTACTTGACGCTAAAGAAAGGTAACAGGAGTCGAGAGCATGTGCTGGAGTAATAAGGCGGTAAATTACATGGATTTATGTTGAAATGAAGCCTGCTCGGATGAAAAAGTGTGATGTGCTGCAGTTTCAATGGTTTGAAAACCGAATAATAAAGTGGATTTGTATATTGCTGGCTAGTTTGTATTCGTTTACGTTTTAGTCACTGTTTAGAAAAGTTATATTCTGCATTTTTATTGATGCATTATCTTCTCCCGGATGTGCTCCTCCATTTTTTCTAAGGTTCATGGCGTCAGCACTGATTGACATTACAATGGTTACAATGGCAATAACATTAGCACAGTCATCTTAATCCGAAATGGCTCCGGTTTGAATTGTTTTGAGAAGATGACAGACTTGTAGTGGAGCATGTGTTTTCGTTTTAGCCCATGGGTGAGGAAAGAGCTTCTCTTTCTCTTCGTCATAGTGGTGTGCTGACATTGTTACAATACCACTACCTAGTGGTTACGGGCGACTCCAGAAGGCTGGCTGTAAGATGGAATCCAATGGGGACTTCACACCTGTCAAAAACAAGATAAAGGTCTGGCTCCAAAGACTTTTATTGTTTCAAAAAATGGAATGTCCTTACCTCAAGTGGAGGAGTTCAAGTATCTCGGGGTCTTGTTCACGAGTGAGGGACGGATGGAGCGTGAGATCGACAGACGGATCGGTGCGGCGTCAGCAGTGATGCGGTCGTTGTATCGGTCTGTCGTGGTGAAGAGGGAGCTGAGTCGGGGCAAAGCTCTCGATTTACCGATCGATCTATGTTCCCACTCTCACCTATGGTCATGAGATTTGGGTAATGACCGGAAGGACAAGATCGCGAATACAAGCGGCCGAAATGAGTTTCCTTCGCAGGGTGGCTGGGCGCACCCTTCGAGATCGGGTGAGGAGCTCAGTTACCCGGGAGGAGCTCGGAGTAGAGTCGCTGCTCCTTCACGTCGAAAGGAGCCAGCTGAGGTGGCTCGGGCATCTGTTCGCCTCCCGCGGGAGGTGTTCCAGGCATGTCCTAGTGGGACAAGGCCTCGTGGAAGACCCAGGACACGCTGGTGGGACTATGTCTCCGAGTTGGCCTGGTGTCGCCTCGGGTTCCGCCAGAACAGCTGGAGGAGGTGTGTGTGGACCGGAAGTTTGGGCATCTCTGCTGAGACTGCTGCCCCCGCGACCCGGCCCCGGATAAAGCGGAAGAAAATGGATGGATGGATGGAATATCCTGTTTTTGCAACAACAACGAAATTGTTAAGCGACTTTGAGTGTCTGGAAAAGTGCTAGATAAGACAAATGCATTATTATTATTATTATTGACATAAAAGCACATTTGTATTTCAATATTCCTCATCTTGAATCTTTGAGACATTAAGCATAATTATTATAAAATGAGAGCCTGCGCCCGTGTAAAGATGTGGAGAATCGGAAATCTGAGCGTGGGTCCCGGAGGAGTTTGGAACGACTGAATTATTTATGCATTCATAATGTGATATCCCGCTTCACTTTCGGCTTTCTCCATTGGAACTAGGGATTTTTGAGTGCAGCACTTTTCATTGACTTGATTGCAAACTGGTGTATACTGTACTCATTTGTATTTGCTGGGCTCTCAAACTGGGGAACTGGAGCACAAGAGAAATTCAATTTGTTAACAGCTTCTGTCTTGTGGGCTGTATTAGAGGGAACAGCTTAGCGTAAAACAAAAAAAGATTTCAAGGAGACGTTCAGAAAATTGAGCAAAACGTGCCCAGCTTGTGCTGCGTCTTTTGGCTCTTGGCGTGGTTTGTTTTAGTGCTAGAGTAATGGGGCCCGGTGTTGTTGGAGTCATCTTGGTGTTGTCTTTCTCATAAGTGTATGTTTTTTTTACAGATTAAATAAAGCAAACTAAAAGCTTTCTTGTGACACCGTGTAGGCCTACAACTGGATGTTGTCAGGATGGACAAATTATAGACCCTAGATACCCATTTTTCCCCCTCTATACTGAACAAAAATATAAACGCAACATTTTTGTTTTTTGCTCCCCTTTTCCATTCACTGAACTCAAAGACATTAAACTTTCTGTATATACTGTATACAACTGACCCATGTCTCTCAAATATCAAATCTGTCTAAATCTAAGTGAGCACTTCTCTTTTATCAGAGAATCCACCCCCTCACAGGTGATGCTGATATGATAAATAAGGTGTTTTTTCTTCTTGTTACATATTGAAGTTCTAGTTGGAACCTTGTTAAGATCCAACCACACAAAATGTGCATTTTTGCCACTGTTCAACTGGTCCTTTGATTGGGACTGTATATTACCGTGACAGTATTGCTCCCTGAAAGTTGTAAAACGTGCTTATAAAGTTATTGCTGTGAAGAATCCGCATGTAAGAAATATGTTAGGAAAGTTAGGGATCAGTTCAGACTCCTACTTAAATGTTTTGGGGATTTAGCTGTTGAGTGCCAACAATCCAGACCTTTTTTCATGATATTTGTAGCACCACAGCAAATTCTATGTTATGGCTATGGACACAGGCTATGGCTCGTTTGAAAGATGAAAATCTAAGCTCTCCGTCAAAATGGTTTAAGTCTATGTGCCTCGGTTCCTGAGGAATCTAAGCTAAACAGAGGCTAGTTTTGATCAAAATCAGGAGATAGCGGGGGTTTAATGCAACACTCTCCTTTCTGATTAACTCCTCTCCTCCTCTCTCCTCTCTGGACAGACACTAACATTATGGGAAGAGGCAAATGCCTAAATTTTCAACGACAACATTGTTGACACGTTTTGAAACACTGCGTGTTGTCGATCGTTTTTTACCTCGTGTGCATTTAAACAGCCTGATCCTCGGAGTGAAGACTTTAACAGGATGTTTCTCAGCCGTCCTTTGAACAATTTTGACCATTTAAAAACTCAGAAACATTAAAATCTCAACTGTTTCGATCTGTCCATGGAAAAATCTTTCCATTTGTCAAAGAGAGAAGTGTCAGGTTTACAGCTGTTGGCTACGCAACACCACGACCCGCGGACAAAAAAAAGAGAAACACAGTAATATATATATAATGTCCAGATTGTGACTCCACAAGTCATTTATTTCACTTCTGTTCATCACAGAGCTGCCAAAATCACACTAAAGGTGTATTAGAGTGTCTAGTTTCGTATTTAAAACAACAACAACAACGCAAAAACGAATGTTTCCGTTTTTGGCACTCAATGTGTTAAAATGCATGCACTAACGCTCTCATTGTGAACTATAATAATAATCTGGTATAGGACTGATGTGCCGGTATGATCTGTTTTATATCTAAATGCATTGAAACATGGGAACTTATAAATGCACTTGAACTGAATAAAAAACATATTGTATTGTATTGTATTACAGTTTATAAAGTCATATATTTTTCAAGAAATGAAAGTATTGTCATTAAGATTTGAGGATCAGTTTGTGTGCTCCAGTACTTAAAAATATCACTGTTTTGGCATAGAACCACCCGTCACTAATGCCTCGTATATGATACAAAAGGAGGGAAATCATGCTCACTTGCAGGACACGCAGAAAGGGTACATCTATTCTTGCTTCAAGTGACACATCTGAAGTGTGAGAGCTGCTCTTTTATCCAAATGTCAAGTGTGGATCAGGAGACAGTGCTAATCACTATGCTGACACTTACAGCCAAGCGCTAACAGCTATGCTAACACTCCTTTTCTTTTTTTACCCGACCGATGATTAACTTTTCTCTCATCTCCAGGAAAAGAATGAAAAAGTGTAGTCCAAGAAAGCACGCGCCTGTTTTGATCCAATTTAGTCACACTTGAAATCTGCTGGAGAAGCTGGGCAGCCCTGTCGTACGGACGAGGCTTCAATGTGCTCTGTTCTGCACATTTATGGATTAATAATAGGCTCCGGGGAACAGAAATAGAGATGCATTAGAGCCGAGCCGAGGACACTCCGATGTGATTGTCAAGTGGAATAAAGAGAGGGATAAGACCTGCTTTAAGAAGGCACAGTTTCCCTTCTGACGCTCCTTAATGTTGGATTTCAGGAAAACATTGGCTTTGCTATATGGGAAAGTAAGCGCAGGAACACCAGATATAAACAGAACTGGAATGGTCAAATGTGCAGAAAAAACTGGGAGCCGCTCTCTTTCGGTTTTGTTTGTGGATTTAAACGCTGCAGGTGAATATTCAGACTTTCAAACAAATAAGCCATTACAAAATCTGTAATGCAAGGTACTGGACAAATATTCAAATATTTTTGGTACCAATATTTTTCCTGAAGTGTAAGATAATCCATGTTATAATTAAAATGTTCTCTTTGGTTTTTGGAGTTATAAAGAATTCTCAGGGTGTGCAGAGTAGGCAGGAAATGTGAGGGGGAAAAAAAACAATTAAAGAGTAAATAGTGGTATCTTATATACAATGACTAGCCAAAGGAGTTTGTGGGGACAAGAAGTATAAACAGTAAAAAAATAAAGTAAACAGACTAAAAAATGTTATAGTCAGTATTAGCAGTGCAGGTTTACATCATAGTGCAAGTGGTTGATTAGGTGATGCAGATAAGTGATGTAAATACAGGGATTATTGCATCCCCACAGGTCCCTCCACAGTGAGAGTACACTATAATGACTTTTATCGACTTATCTTATATCGCCACGGTTTTGTCACTCTTTTGTCGCTTTTTGTGTTTTCATCACGTTTTTGTCACTTTTTTGTTGCTGTTCCTGCATGTTTTTTACGCTTTTCAGTTGCATTTTCATCCTCGTTTTCGTCACAATTTCATGCTTCTTTTAAGCTTTTGATTAGCGGCAAGCTTAGTTTAATTGTCATGGTATATTGCCTGTTGGCCAGACCAGATTATTGAGCCGCCAATTCAATTGGCCTGTCATAAAATAAACACCCTAATGTGTGTGTTTGATTGTTTTTTTTTTCACCTGCCGCGTCTCAATTTACTCATAGATTAAGCGACAGAATTTTCCCAAGTAACATCTTGAAGTAACAGTACCTTTTGGAGTAGTTTGATCGCACTGTACTTGTTTACCAAGGCCGTGGGGACCCAGGGTGCTGAGGGTGGTAATATTGGCAATATTAAATGAATAGGAAATAACCACAGAAATAGCGTTTTTGCAGAGCAATCTTGCCTCTCAGCACAACCTAGCCAGTATATCTTCCCAGCAGGGACGGGGCCTTTCTGTGTGGAGTTTGCATGTTTTCCCCGTGTCTGCGTAGGTTTCCTCCGGGTACTCCGGTTTCCCCTACCACTATAAACATGTACAATAGGTGAATCCTCCAGCCAGGTGTTTCTGACCACCAGTCTGGCTCCACATCATGGAGATGGGTCCCCGAGCGCCGGCCCACTCTGGCAGCTCACTGCTCCTACAGGTCGCCCCAGCGGCATTGAGGGTGGGTCAAATGCAGAGAATGAATTTCCCTACGGGGATTAATAAAGTATACCAGCACCTTAACTCATTTCTCCTTGAGTAATATAGTTTTGAAGTAACAGCGCTCTTACTTAAGTACAGGCTCGGCAGATGAAGTGGGACAGAATGTGGAAGCAAACTGACACCAATTAGGTAAAAGCCAAACAAAAAGAATAATGCAGCTCAACGTTTTTTGCCAAACCTCGACAAATATTGGACCAGCCTGGAACAGATTTTTGGCGGCCCCGTTTCTCTGCGAGGATGTAGCGTGGACTGAACCCGCGCAGATGCAGAGTGTATGAAAGTGACAGAGACAACACAAAGCTTCCGCAGTCACTGGGTCCTGTTAGTCCGCTCTGTTTGTTTTGCCCATTGTGTGCGGTCCATCTGTCTCCTCCCTCTCCCGTCCTCCCCGGAGACAGCAACTCTTCTGGCACCGGCTCCTCCATCTGACTCTCAGACACTTTTCAGACCGACTGCTCTCTCAGTAAGTCAGGACAGAAGGGAATATTTACACAAGAAAAAAAAAACTTCTACCCATGATGTAATGTTGTTCCCTTTGGCAAAAAAAATAAAAAATATACATCCCTGGTGTAACTTTGATGCCTGGTCTCCAGCCCCGTGACTACGAGGTCATCGGCTCTGGAATACTACTCCCAAGTCATCCGCCCTTTTGTCCTTCCGTCGGATGATGAAAACCCATTTAGTCCGCTACAAATTTATGGCTGCTGCACCGCTCTGTTTCATGGACTTTCTCCCACACAGCCCCAGATTGGTTCCTTGGGCGTTGAATTTGAATGACAGGAAGATCATTCATAGGGCTAGACACTGGAAGCTCCTTTTCATTCTTGTTTAGTTGTCACCAAAAAGTATATATCCGGAGATGTAGGCATAGTTTCAAGCATAGTTTAATAGCTTTGACAAAAATGGTGTTAGGAAAAAGGTAAATGTGGTATATTTATACGCTGCTGGGAAAAAAGCTCCCGCACACTGTCTCACTCTTTTACTTTTATTGCAGCAACGTTTCGGTCACTCTGACCTTCATCAGACTTGAAGACAGCCCCTTCCGCTTGGTCATTTATAGCTCAGGGACTTCCCCGAAACAAGCAATATCCAATCAGGAACAATCACATATAGTACCTGATCAGAGCACACAATAATCACCAAGATCACAAAAAATCGTGCCTTCACAGCACATATACTTAGGCAGTTCACTTCCATAATAACTACAAAATGATGCAGATTATTTTACAATCAAGAACTTCAGTAGATGTCAGAAATAATTAAAAATGGAGTTTCACGGGGAGGTCAAAAATACTGCAGCACCATTACAACATTACACTCAACAGCTGTTCGTCATTAAAGGGGCTAGATACAAGTTGGCCATTTTATACTCACTACTGCCACCTCAGGTCATACGTGTAACTGCACCTTCTATATTAAGCTCGTGCATGACGGCACTTAAGACCCGAAGTAAACTTTTCAAGTGACAGTGCAGGATTTTAGAGGCAGTTGTGGTGAACAGGTCTGGGCTCATTCTACACATTAGGACATTGTTGGAACATGTAGGGTTGAGTTTGTAATGTGGAAATCCAGAAGGCCTCGCGTCTCTTCAGAACAAGGTTGTGGTCGCCTCCCCTGGGTGGGGCCGGCACCTGCTCTGTCCCACAAAAGCGGGAGATGACACGTCATGTTTGAGTTTGTTAAAGTGTGTTGCGACTGGATACTTTGGCGCTCACTTATGCGTATTTGTAATTTCCGTGTTGTTTTTCCCACATAAGCAAGTGCAGCGTAACATGTAAACCACATGTATGGATGCATGTCTGGTACCTTTGCCACATCTATAGTTCCAGTTCAGTATTGTCTGTGCATTCGGCGAGCTCCTGCCCCGGGCGAAGTCTGTGTGGAATATTTATACACTGTTAAAGACAAAGTGGTGATAAAAATCTCAAATAAAAATCCGAGATATGACACACAAAAAAATTCTCGACACAGAAAAACATAAACAAAATCAAAATAAATCCAGTTCTCCAATTTTATGACTTCAGATAAATGCAGGTTCAAAAATACTGCATTAGATAAAACAATACGAACGGCAGACCTTTACATCAGGAGACCTCAAACAAAATGTAACAGAAAAAAACACTTGAACTCACCCCGGACTGCTGAAGCATCTGCCCAAACAAGATGTGAGCATCCGCATAATCCAAACCACCAGGCACCTCCGAGTGAACATAAGAAGTCCTAGCAGCTGTAGGCTAGCACTATTCCAAGCAAGCAGTCAAATCAACAAATATATGGGATTAAAAATCACACATTACTCAAAAGAAACCCAATAATAATACAATTAAAAATAATTAAAAAGTAAATAAGCATTTGCACATAAACAACATAGTAAAAGTAGGTCAATAATACTGGAACAAAGAAGAAACAAGACAAAAATCAAGGCTGCTGATTGTAGTTCTGAAACTGGAGAGGCAGCACCTGCAGGTCCTTGGTGACAAAGTCAGCCGGGTCAGTAAACCCGTGAACAGTTCCATCAGGAAGTGTGATCCTGAGCTCAGCAGGGAAGAACAGGCTGAATTTGATCCCAGGGCAGGAATGGAGGAGGTGTTTAACTTTGGTAAACATTTTTTGTTACCGCTGGAGCAAAATCAGGAGAAATGGACAGCTCCTTATTTTTGATAAAGGAGAGGGGCAGCATTCAAGTCGAAAAGTGTAAAATGCAATTCCAATGTCCCACTTCAAAAATGTGACCAGGAAATGCATTTAACAACCCATTTTTCATTTTGCATTAGGGGTGTGACAATATATCGATTTTACAATATATTGTCGATACGATACTTGTTTTTCCTATAGTGATACTTTTGATGACATATTAATGAGCGACGTCATGCATATTAATGAGGCAGCAGTTCTCTACAGTTTTCAGTCAGTAGAGGCCAATAATGATCAGTAGAGGGCAGCGCTACAATTTTAAGCACTTTGACCAAACACAAATATTTTACTTTTAATGATTTAATGCAGGGATGCCCAAACTTTTTGTCTCCGAGGGCCAAAATGAATAAGTGCCTGTGGATCGCGAGCCAAACACGGCGATGTCAATCATAAAACACATATAACTGCGAATAATAATAGCTACTTTATTATATTTTTAGGTACACATTTGATTCTATCTATGCACATAACATGCTACATTAAAACAAATGTTAACTGTGGCAAAAGCCTAGTTTTAGTAGAACAAAATCAACTATTTTAGCAATATACCGTAAATGCTCTAATATAGGCCGAGGCCTTTATTTAAGATAAGATAAGATAAACCATTATTAATCTCACAAAGGAGAAATTCACTTGTTACAGTCGGCGTTACTTCACAGTCTTATTGTACAGTCTGACAGCAGTGGGGATGAAGGCTTTGCGGTAGCGCTCCGTCCTGCACTGAGGGTGTCTCAGTCTGCCACTGAAAGAGCTGCACAGCTCCTCTACAGTCCCCTGCAGTGGGTGGGAGGTGTTGTCCATGATGGAGGTGAGCTTGGCTAACACCCTCCTGTCACTCACCTCCTCCACAGAGTCCAGGGGGCAGCCCAGGACGGAGCTGGCCCTCCTGACCAGCTTGTTCAGTCTGTTCTTGTCCCGCTCTGTGCTGCCCGGGGCCCAGCACACGGCAGCGTAGTGGAGAGCAGAGGCGACCACAGAGTCATAAATTTACTCAAGGGCATCTAGGACCAGGCCTTTATTGTAACCAGGCCACAATTAGAGACAGGCCTTTATTTCTATTTGAGGACCAGGAAAATGAAAGAAAAACGAGATTTGTGTCCATTTGCACCTAAAATATTAGGTTCATTTATTAATTAACATTTCAAACCCTCTCCCAGTGGCTGGAACATTGACGCCTTTTATTTTGTCGGGACAACAGGAAGTGTTTCGTTGCTGTTAGCGGAACATTGACATCAATGTCACTGCAGGTTTCTGTTTCGTTTTTACCGCGGACCAGATTATTTGTTGTTATCTTTCGTTAAAAGGCGAGTTTAGACGGAGCGTTTGTGTTTGTGATCGATGATAAAACAGACCTGAGAGAAGACGCTAATGCTCACGCTGATCGGAGGAGTTATTTTGAGGCGTGGGACTTACCTGCACACGGAGCAGCTGGACGTGCTTTGAAGACGCGATGGTGACTTTATCAAAACCCTGGAGGGTCACACAACATTTGTTTCTTTCCCTGTTTCTACAAATAGTCACTGGAGGTTTGAAAAGTGGCTAAATCTGTGTCAAAGTTACGCTCGGATCAGCTCCTCCGCAGCGTCCCCATCGGCCCGGGTTCCCGTTTGTTTACTTCCTGCACATGAGTTTTCTTTTACACCAGTATGAGACAAATTCCTAACATGGGGAATAATTCTACCACTATAGTTTCTAATAATCGCCCCGGCCTGTTTTAGAGACCGGCTTTAATTTGCCTCCGCCAGCCGTGAACCCGGCCTCTGTTAGAGACCCGGCCGCTAATGGAATACAGGCCAGTATTAGAGAATTTACTATAGTGAAAAACAACACCTGTATCTGCAGCACCTACAGTGACTTTACCCCATTCATTTGTTAACTCAAAGAAATATATGTAATTTTTTATATATATCTTTTATAAATCAATTTTTAACTAGTGCCTTTGTTGATGTCAACGACCTTTGCAATAAAAGTTTAAAAAATGGGAAAGTTGATGCTACAACGCTCTGTGATTGATAAACACCAAGACACCAGAACAGTGTTTCCTTAACTTAAACACAAGGAGTAAAACAGCGCCCCCAATTGGACACTGGTGGTCAGCAAGTGTACTGCATCCATATTTACCATTGAGAATGAATGGGAGAGAGTTAGTATTAACCATAGGCACAAAAGTAGGTCACTCTCTGGCGGGCCAACGCAATTGTTCCGGCGGGCCAACTTTGGGCACCCCTGATTTAATGACCCAGGAACCGGTGCTGCAGAGAGAGGCTGGACAGGGGGAGTAAAGAGGGGGTGTGGTAGAGGCGAGTGGGTAAGCGACTGACCATGAAGAGTTAATAAAAACATGTTTTAAACGTTTTAATATCATTTCTGTATCAAACACTGTAAATCCAAATCATAAAATCTCCCGTAAAACGCCAGAACAAGTCAATTAATTTGTCCAAACTGTGCACTTCCTCTCGCCGGGAGCAGATCCAGCCTTGGACTCCGCGGCTCCATCTGCCTGTTGGACGGAGTAACCGCCGTTGGATTGCTTGAGCTTCCCTGATTTTGGCACGTGAAAGCCTGGGGGATTTGTGCGACCGACAGGGAAAAGAAAAAAGAAAAAAAAAAACGCCTGTCCTCGTTTTTATGTTGTTGAATATTAAGATAATCCTCTGAGGAGTCTTACAGTGGTCGGCCCCGCTCCTCCAGATAAAGATCTAATGTGGGATTAAACTCGCCATTAATGGAGCTCTGGCCTAAGGGCTGTTGAAAAAGAGCAATTTTGAAATCAATTTTGTAGTGCATTAGCCCAGAAGCATGTTTTTTTTCTTTTTTTGTATCTTATTGTGTGCTGTAGAGCTAATTGAGTCGGGTGGTAGGCCAAAATTATTACTATTGCAGGGTTTCCGCGGGGCATAACAAGAAAAAAAAAAAAAGCATTATTAGTCACTGAATGGATGGTGGTAAAATGAAGGCTTTAAATGTTATTGGAAATCGTTACATTTTTTTCCCCCAACTCGTGATGGGATTCTTGGCTCTTGTGGCTGCCAAATGGCTCATCTTTTTTGTTATCTACAACCTACTAAGTTTAGATTTCAGACAAATTCAGCAGAGATTTGGATTTGCTCCCTGTGCAAAACATCTACAATCAAGCGGGGAAATGAAAAAGAAGGCAAGATTTTCCTTTTTTTTCCATGGGCGATAAATTGGCTCATGGTCCGTTGTTGTTGTTTCTTGGCTTCAAACGGTAAAGCTGACATTGGGAAGTGGTGGAACCTTTGTTTAGTAATACTTTAACACACTTTAACGGGTGGCGTTACTTTTGTTTGTGTACTTTTTGTCTTGTTTACAGTCAGAATCCTCGTGTGTGATCGTATTGTTTTGCTTTTGACTCCACAAACCCGGCGTAACTTAATGAAGCCATAAAACTGAGAAAATGAGGCCAATTGTTGTCAAATAAAAAGTGGCTAAATGATCCAGGCTTCTGTTTGTAGAGTTCTTGATTTTATCGGTAAATGCTGTTTTATAAAAGGAGTTGTTTTCACCCAGAGGGGGCAGGAACTTGACAAAGGCCTTTCAAGTCGTGGCACGGCAGGTCAAAGTATTGATTTTTCATGCAGTGGTCAATGTGGACATTTTTAGCCATGTTTTCTCCCATGACATCTTAGTTGTCATGTCAAACAAACTTTGCAGCCTTGGACCTTACAATATTTTGAAGGTTTTTTCAGAGGGATTTTTTTTTAAACCTGGCACTGTCCAGTATTTAGATTTTGTTGCTGACAATATAGGCAATTTTTAATCACATTTTAAGGCATAAAACATAAAATGATACATGAACGATACATTTTTTTCTTCATATTTATGTCAGTAAACTTCAGCAGGAGTTTCAAATTGATATAATTCCATTTATTTTTGTTCCCTATTCACCCGCAGTGTCTCGCCTTAAAGGGGCTAGATGCAAGTTGGTCATTTTTATACTCACTACACTGCAGTCTCTATATTAAGCTCGTGCGTGACGGCACTTCAGACCCGAATTAACAACATTTTGAGTGACAGTGCAGGATTTTAGAGGCAGTTGTGGTGAATATGTGGAGGGGGAGGAAATTACTTAATTTTAGCATTTTTTTTTACTCCGTATAGTCCCTTTAAGGCGAGACATGGCAGATGAAAGTATTGATTTTTCATGTCGTGGTCAATGTGGAAATGTCTAAGCCAGTTTTCTCCCATAACATCTTAGTTTTCATGTCAGAGTAGGAAAAAAATACCAAATTTACCCTGTACGATGCTTGTGATGGCAATTTTTGAGGGTGACTTGCAGTCTGGGCTGCAGCTTTAGCTCGATGTGCTTTGAGTAAAAGATATATGGAACGTCCAGACTTACAGGACAACGGAATGGATAGTTTTAATGTGGTCCAAGTTCCATAGGGCTCCAAAACAGACAGCGCTAAACTGTACAACTGTGGAATTGTGGAACTCACTGTCAAAATACTGTCGGGCCTAAACCCAGGCCAGCTTCCACACCACTACTCACAGGTTCCCCCAACTGTCCATAAAAAGAACTGCATAGCCCCACCCAAACATACAAAATTATAATGATTTGGTGCCTACAAAAGAAAATATTAACTTAGGAATTTGATCGCGAACAAGGCGAAGATATCCGGGAAGTAGCTACATCAAAAGTTCAGGGCCGCTTTTCTCAAAATACGTTTTTGCTCAACTCATCACTTTAGCAGCTCCGACAGACTCCAAACTTTGCAGACTTAACTCGTAGACTTAAGAATGAACTTGATTTTTTTTTTAATATCTAATTCCTATCCTGGTTTATTGAGCTTGGTATACAATAAAACAAGGCAAAATATTATTTTATACCAATTTTTTCACATATGATTAACAAGATCCAAAATCCCCTCTTTGCTACTAATATGCAAACAAAATATTACAATACATTTAAACCTGGGTATGTCCATTATTAGATTTTGTTGCTGAAAATATCTGCTATTTTGAACATTTTAAGGCATAATCACCTCCAGTGTCTCGCCTTAACAGCCTTAAAAATCACAAATCTAAGAGCTGGTCTAAAAGAGGTGACAGCGGATTGGTCAGTATAATGGCTTATTTGAAAGCTAAGACCTAAGAAACTGAACGAAGATTCTTCCTCGTGTTGCTGCCGTGTTGTCGTCACTTTTTCGTCGTATTTTTGAAACTTATTTGTTGCTTTTTTTGTTGTTTTTTTTGGCTGCATTTTTGTGACTCTTTGTTCTGTTTTTGTTGCCGTTTCGTCCTCGTTTACTTCTAGTTTTCTTTGCTATTTTGAGTCTTTTTTCGACACCACACACAGCCCATCTCCTCGGCGTCCTGGTTCACTTGAGGATATCTTGTGGCCGCGTGGCCCCAGCTGTTGACAGCGGTTCTCTGACTGTGATTACGTGGGAAGTACAGTTGTTGTAATCTGCGGCTGCTGTGTCAGGGCGGATGTAATCTCGGAGGATTAAACGCTCTTCTCACGGCGTCGCTCAAGTCGCCGCGCAGATGCGGCCTGGCCGTTTCTCGGCATGAGCAGGTTCAGCGTGGTTTTAATAGTGTGTTTGTGCGCGGATCCCAATGACAAACAATACGTTTCTTTTATTTGATACTAGGAGGTCTTTGAAAAGTGACATCACTGACATAGATATACAGTAAGAATATAAAGTATTACACTTTTTCTTTTCATTGAATACTTTCAGATGGAAATATGGTCATTTGTGAGTAAAAAGGACCAATAGTATATAAGTCTTAATTAGGGGCGACAAAATCTGAAAATTGGTTTGAACTTTATATAAATGTTTATTTTGTTGACATTGGTTACAAGGGGAGATTTGGGGAGTCAGAGGGGAAATCAGGGGATGAAAGGATTTCCTAAAATGTTAAGTAAAAAATAAAAATAATAATATTGGGGTTCAAAACTCAATAAATCTATAACTATATAAAAATGTATATGTGTATATACATATGTGTATACGTATGTGTGTATAAATGTATATGTATACAAAATACCCCTCACACATACCCCAAAACAATATATACTGTAATTGTTGCTGCTTTAAAACTGCCTAAAGCGATGTCTTTTGGATTTTTTTCATCAGCAGGTGTCAGTAGTGAACCTTGCTCCACCACCCCCCTCCCCTCACCTGGCTTTCCCCCGTCACCCACGCCCCTCACTCCCCTCCACACTGTTTAGACCACACACTGCTTGAAAGCAATCGCATTCACTGAGCTACGGAAATCTCATTAATCTTGTGTGAAACACACATTCATCCGCATCAATAAAATATGTGCAAAGTAAATTGACATTTATTTGTTAAACCTCAACTTTCATGAAAGTCTGTGTAACCCACATGAAACAATGGGCTACTAGACCAGTACATGTTGTCTAAGCTGCAATTGCACTAGTTGTCCACTAGAGTGTGCCACAGTGCATCAAATAACTTAAGCTCACCCATGCGCAGGGTTGCCAGGTCCGCGGTTAAACCGTGGAATTGGGCGGTTTTTAAAGCCATTCCGCGGGTGAAAAAAACTGTCCGCGTTTTTTTGCCTTGCTGTAATCAATGTTGAATTGATCACAATCACTATTTCGAAGGCAAATCCAAGGCTCTGTAAGCTGCTTTTTCAATAAGGGAGGGAAATAGGGGCAGTTTCTCATCATCGCACATGGGCTCTGTTAGCTAGTAAACAATATTGAAATGTCCGCAGGTTTTCCGCGGTTTTCAGATATTTTTGGGCGGGTTTGGCTGCCCAGACCTGGCAACCCTGCCCATGCGGTCATTGTCACTTCACTCGAAGCACGCTCCTCCTGTGTCTGATCAAACGGAGCGAGTAAGTACTAAAAATAGCAACTAAATATGATTATTATTATTCTAATTACTTATACTGTACTGTAAACAGGCAAAAGGTACAAGTCTGTGTGCTGCAGAAGTGACTCCTTTGAAAAATCTATGAAGAAAACCCCGGTGAGTGCTCATGTTTAGCTTGAGGCTAATGTGTACTCAGATAAATTGAGAACACTGAAACCAGATATTTCGTATAAAAAAACAGTCGGGTGTTTTATGATGTAAGCCCAATGTTTTACCTGCTTTGGTCCACATGTATCATTGCAATTCATCGGAATGTACTATAAAATGCTAAGTGGCTAATGCTAGCTTTCGTTGCTAATGGCTAACGTGGTCATGTTTTTCTTGGCCAGTGTTAGCACTACATTACAAAAGAACATGCTCTTAGCGGAGCAAATGTTGTATTTGATATAAATACTGCATATTTGAAATCACAATACATTATTTTGGTTTAGAATGGCAAACATTGTACAACTTTGGTTTAAAAAGTCAGTTCATTAGTTTTGATAAATACATTAAAAATTCAAGTAAAAAAAGATATGATAAATAAAAAGAGGTTCATGTGTTTAAAGGTAATTTCATCATTGTTATGTGTTACTGCTAACAATGTGGTAATTCTTTATTGGCTGACTAAGCTAAAATCTAGAGAAATTGTTCATTTAATGCAGTTGTCCTTAGCAATTGTGTAAAGAATTGAAATGACCTTTATTGGAGAACATTGCATGAGGTCTCGTAGGGAAAAGAACTGGAATTAATTTACTTCCTGCACTTTGTGTAGACTGGTTTGATAGTGAGCCCTGAAAAGTGATGGCGAGCCCGGCCCGATCCATGCAGGCGAGTGTGATGGTGTGGCCAGCCAGACGCATTCCGCTGCAGAAGAACCGAGACTGGACCCTGTCCATTGGATTGAGATAAGACTGAAACATTGGTCACAACACTACCCGGGTAGCAACGTTGCAACCAAACCTTAGAACCAAACAAACTGAACTTTGCACTTTTTGGGGGGAAAAAGAGCTCTATTTTATTTTCTTTGTTTTATTTTATGGTATACACATTGTATCTGTTAATGTGGTTGCCATATTGGTTGAGCAATAATCCACAGGCTGTTCATCTTTTCTTAAATCTTGGCAAATCATTCCAATCTCTCTCTTGGACGTACCTAGCAGATGTTAGTGCTTCTCATACTGGTCCACTCTAAGGGCGCTACATCTGACACTTTTTTTGGACATTTATAACATAATTTCATTTAGAACTAAGTTTACAGCGCAGTACTTTTTTTTTCTGCAACCCTTGAACGCCTCAGCCTCTCCTTCGGTGCTGCTTTGCTTTGTAAGAAAACAAAAGACCTGACAGCTCCTGTAGATATTGGATTAATAAACAAATGGACATTTCAGGAGGATTTCAGCGGCATCAGAGCATCGCTTAGAGCAGCTTTAATAACATTTTAGTATTATTATTATTATGTTTGTTTGTTTGTTTGTTTTAATTGTTTGTTTTTGTTTTTATGTAGTACCACCTTAAATAACTGGCTGTTTTTTACTTAGGCTGATCAGTAGTTATAGTTAAGGTGGATCTACTGTATTGTCCCCGTACAGAAAGTTATCGCAGCAAAGTTAGAGAAAATGTACTTCTGAAGTTACAATTTCAAATATTGATTGTGGCCTGGCCCGTCATGGTTTGGGGCTGACATTGCTTAAACATATTCATACTTAACATAATAATAATAAAAATAATATAACAAAAAAAAAAAGTTATGCATGACTTTCTTCTAGGGCTGTGCAATTAATCGAAATTCGATTACGATTTCGATTATTACACTAGACGATCACAAAAATAGCCTAATCGAGAAAAAACGATTATTAAGGATGCCCTCCCGCTCGTCCATCCAAAGCACAAAAAGTCCGTCCTGCGCGGTTTGTGTGACGCGTCTGATCAGCTGAAATAAATACCAGCATGATAGAACTGTAAATAATATCGTACTTATATTTTTTATACCTAACTCTTGAGATAACGCCACTGTTAAGTGCTAAGTGCTCACCTTGTGATGAAAGGAGAACAGCCTCGACATCCTTTGCTCAGGCACTGGTTTTGTTTAGTAGAAAAGTCTAAAACTCTTCTTCAGGAGCAGATCTCAAGGGAGCTCAAAGCAAACTCTTATTACTTCATGCTGCTGTGATGATTGTTTCTGTTCCTTCGCATTTCACGAGCTAAAGGCTCAGGCTTTGGTCTGACATAAAAACATTAGCGCTGTGTGATGATGTCATCAGGCCGCGCGGCTCTGTTGGACAGGTGTGAGGGCTGGCCAGCAGGGGGCAGGTGACCCTTGCTGGCCAGCAGGGTTAGGATTAGTTTAGAAACGTGAGCATATTTTAAAAAAATGCTTTTATTGTCCAAAGAAAATGTAGTCCATAGTTGTTTTTAAAACAATAATGAAATTGAATAAATAAAATAAAGATTTTTTTTAAGGCAACAAATAATCATTTGAATAATCGTGATTTCAATTATTTCTAAAATAATTGTGATTATTATTTTTTCTATAATCGAGCAGCCCTACTTTCTTCTATGTCAGTGAACATATTGGAACATCTTATCTGCCAAGATATTTGGGGCTTGCTCATGTTTGGCCGGATATGAATTTATAATCTGTTTTGAAATCCTATGACATCATCTATTTGCATTACAACCCGTATTACAAATCTGGAATCTGGAATTACAAATCTTTACGTTCATACACTCCCTGTAGTGAAGTTTAACTCGTCGACAATAAACGAAGAAGAAGCATCTGTAGATAGAAGGGAAACGTCCTCAACTTCAACTCAATCCACTCCATTCGGTCCAGTGGATTTAGTTTACTACGATGAATACTTCCTGGACATGTGAGAGGCTGCGCTAACATTTACACTCATATACTGTGTGTGTCCTCTTGCTCTGCTGCTGGGCCCTTCAGTCTGAGCTCCTGTCTGTGGATGTCTCTATTGCGCGGCTGTCTTACAAACCCCTCCAACAGCCCCCTCAGCTGCCCCCGTCAGTCAGTCTGGACACCTGCATGTCTCTGTCCTGATTTCCTTTCTCTAACGTACCGACAGCCTGACCACCCTGTATGGCTCTCTCCATGCTGACTTTGTTTCCATATTCCTTTTACGTTTAGACAGTTGTATAAAGTCCAATCAACTGAACTAACTGGATTTTCCAGACTTTACTGTATATGTCAATGTTTTGCCGCAAAACATGTACCTCACTGATATTGGTTAGACCAGGGGTGCCCAAACTTTTTGTCTCCGAGGGCCAAAATGAAAAAGTGCCTGTGGGTCGAGGGGCCGAACACGGCGATGTCAGCGTGAAACACATATAACTGCAAATAATAATAGTTACTTTATTATCTTTTTTTGATATACATTTGCATTTAATTCTATCTGTGCAAATAACATGCTACAAAAGCCTACGTTTTAGTAGAACAATCGATTATTGTAGCAATATTGTGCAAAATGTAAACAACACCACCTGTACCTGCAGTACCTACAGTGACTCATTCATTTCTTTAAGTCAAAGAAAATGCCATATTAGAGCAATTTGAAAGTGTCAGTTCAGCATAAATTATTTTATAAGTCATATATGTCAACGACCTTTGCAATAAAATTTGGAAAAATGGGAAAGTTGATGCTACGACGCTCTATGACAAATACCAAGACACCACAACAGCGTTTCCTTAACTTTGCGAAAGGACTGAAACAGCGCCCCCAATTTGACGCTGGTGGCCAAAACATGTACTGCATCCATATTTGCCATTGAGAATAAATGGGAAAGAGTTAGTATTAACCTGAGACTGCGCAAAAGTAGGTCACTCTCTGGCGGGCCAACCTAATTTTTCCGGTGGGCCAAATTTGCCCCACGGTCCCACTTTGGGCACCCCTGGGTTAGACAGTTGTAGGAGGTAATACTTAAGTCCAGGAGTGTCAAACTCATTTTGCGTCGTGGGCTGAAATTCAGCTCCAACGGCAGGACGCGGGCCACATATAATTTAAACAGGAAAAAGACTTTACCACGTGGCTGTAATGTGTTGTTTATATTCTGATCTCATATTATGTCAGTGCCCTCTGCTGGACATGTGTGCAATTCTAAACTTTTTCTTTTTTTTATCTTGGGAGCCCCCTAGTGGCTGGAGTGAGCATTCTGGCTATTTCTTTTTAAAACAAAATCACAACTCCGCACAGGAATGGGCAAAAGACTTACTGTTTTTGTTTTTGACATATTCTAGAATTGATTCTCTACAAGTCGCGGGCCGGATTAAAGCAGTACTTAATAACTTGTTTACCTTAATAAATCCTTTCCATTGTCCCTCTGGGGGTAATACAAGTGTTAATGGGATGATTGGAGGGTCTTTCATCGCCCCCTGGTGTCTCTGGTCAGAAAACCACAATTGCAACTTGGCTGCCACCGGGTCAGAGTCACCAATACACACTAATGGCATCACAAAGAAGAAGCTAACAGGCTAGCGGGCAAAGCTAACTGCGGGCTAGTGCCACTTTACAGCCAAGTTTGATTGGAAAAAAATGATCTCCATTGTGTAATTGGATGTACAATATCCCTCTCTCCCTTTGCCTTTTCTGTCAGTGTTGTCTTTACTCTCACGGACAATTAATAAGTTAAAAAAATCGCAACATGCTACGACGCTTATGGCCTCTAGGGGCATGAGCTACTTAGTGCTGCTTTAAATCATGGCCTTGTCTTGTTTACAGCAGGTCTGAACGCCTGCATGGCTCTTTATGCTGGGTGTTCCTTTTTGTAGTTGTAGTAATGCCTCGCTCTCCACTTTTTAAAATCAGTCTGGACACCTGTATGGTCTCTATGCTGTTTTCCTCTTTGTTTTGCTCTTGTTTACAGCAAGTCTGAATTCCTGTTGTTTCGCAGTCGTAGTAATGCCTCACACTCCACTCTTTTAATCAGTCTGAACGCCTGCATGGCTCTCTATGCCAGGTATTCCTTTGTTGCAGCTGTAGCAAAGCCTCGCTCGTCACTCTGCCAATCCGTCCGGACACCCGCATGGCTTTACGCTGGTGCCTTTATTGTTTTCTCTCACATATACCGACAGTCTGAACACCTGTAAATCTCAACGCTGACGTCTGCGTTTTGTTTTTTTTCCCTTCAAACAAACCACATTCTCGACACCCGTGTGGTCTCCGCGCTGTCGCCCTATTTGTTTCCACTCACGTGCTGTCACTCAGTGTGCGCTGACGTTATTTTTGGTTTCTCTCTCTTGCAGACAGTTGCAGCAGTCCCCTGGTGTCCTCCTTGCCCCATTCGTCCTTCCAGAGCTCATCGCAGTCGTCCTACAGCTACGGGGCACAGCAAGCCAAGATCAACAGACGGGACGGTAAGAGAGAGTCTTTAGAGGCCGGGAGTGTAGGATTACTTTATGAAATTACAGCCCACCGCGAGTTTGGGAATGATACGGTTCCATAATTACATCATATCAATTTCCACCTAAAAAGTGCCTTGATAGGTTTACCGCAGTATCCAAGATGTTGTGACCTCAGTATTCTTTGGTGTAAAAAAAAGGCTAAATTTGGCTCGGAAACAAAATCGGCTTTAGGTGCACACCGATGACTTGGATTTGACCCAGATAATTCCTGAGTGACTTGGACTCTGCTCGAGCACTGAGGACTTGAGGGTGACTTTGAGTCTTTACATTGGCCCACTGTTCATTTTGGAATTGATTTTAAGATTGTTTTGTGTTTCCCCCCAAACTGAATGAACTGGCGCAACGATCCATCACCGACCTCATCCACATTTACACCCAGAGGGCCAGCCCCAGCTCATTCCTGCTCGACTCGGTTCGAAACACACGCACACACACATACACATGGAGCTTTCTGACCGTTTACCGTGTGAACGTGTCCCGTTTACTCCATTAGTGCACTGTTTGTCCTGAGAGTGTGAGAGCCATGTCAACGGAGCAGTGCATGAGCTAACCACAGTGCAACACACGGCTAACCTTCTCAAGAGATCAGAACAATATGCAGACAAATCATCACTTTACCTTGTTCTCTTGACTGTTCTTCAGTAAACATGGTGTAAAAATGCAGGTGCCACCATAGTGTTCTGCTTTTCTTCTCCCGGAAATTTTCTGAGTCACTTCCAGCGCCCTCCGGTGGTAACTTTCACTAAGACAGGCTTGAAATTAGAAATAAGACTTTATTGACCTCACGAGGGAGAAATTCATTTGTTCCATCAGCTCTCAAGAAACACTCACGGGGTGCAAAATAGACAGGAAATGTGATATCAGTAATAGTAAGGTATAAATAATAGTACTATAATATAAAACAGAATAAAATATAGAAATTTCAGAAGTATTAAAACTCAACATTGGCAGTACAGTCATAGTGCTGGTGGTTTATTAAAGGGATATTTCAGGATTTTTGACATAGGGCCTCATTTCCTAGTTATCCAGAGTGTTGTTGATTTCTGGAGATATTTGCATGCAGCTCTTATATTTGAAGAGCTTAGTGGTGCTAGGCTAATGCATTTCTATGGTATCAGCGAGCCTGCATTAAAAACACTCTGACACACTCTCCAGTGGACCGGAGGTAAATCAGTTATAAAGCCAGACGAACAATATAAATGTCTGTGTCGATAGAATAATTTTCACATGAATGATCGCATTTTGAGGGACTATTTTCTAGCAGATCACTCCGCCGCTGCGTAGCTTATACAACCACGAAGCTGATGCTGCTCAAATATAAATGCAAAACAGTTATAATGATTCCATTAACACAGACATTGATATCATTAGTCTGGCGTTATAAGTGATTTTCCTCAGGTGCACTGTGGAGCGGGTCAGATTGTTTTTAATGCAGGCTAGCTGATACCATAGAAATGCACTAGCCTAGCGCCACTAAGCTCTTCAAATATAAGAACTGCATGAATTTAAGAAAAACATATCTCCAGAAATCAACAACACTCTGGATAACTAGGTCCTGAAAAATCCCTTTAAGTTATTGCACACGGTGCATGGCGCAGTCAGTAGAGCTGGTCGTCTCACGATCAGAAGGTTGTGGGTTCGAATCCCAGTGCCCGCAAATTGTGTCCTTGGGCAAGACACTTCACCCTACTTGCCTCCAGTGTCTGAGTACATTGGTACAGTATGAATGGGAGTGTGAATGGGGGACTGGTTCCTTACTGTAAAGCACTTTGGGCCTGAAAAAGGTAGAAAAGCAACTAATCTCCAGATGTTGAGCCAGGCTAATGGCCAGAATTAACTGCTGGAGGATTCACCTATTGTGCATGTATTTGGTTGATGGGGGAAACTTGTGCACCCGGAGGTAACCCATTCAGACACAGGGAGAGAAACATTCAAAAACTCCACACATAGAAGGCCAGCACAGTCTGGGAAAATGGGTGCAGAGATGAGCCTTAAGATGCGGCCTAAAGGAACAGTGCCTCCTCTGTGGTCGGCCCGAAGCTGTGAAAGAGAGAGAGGCCCAGACTTGCCTTTGCATATACTCACTTCTTCCAACTCAAACGGGGGGATCCCGAGGCTTTCTAGGTCAGCTCCGAGATACAGTCCCTCCAGGCTGTCCTAGGTCTTCCCCTTGGCCTCCTCTCAATGGAACGCAGCATCCGGAACACCTCCCCAAGGAGGCGACCAGGTGGCTCCGGAACAATGCATGCTTAGAAGGCTGGCATTGATCATGTTCCTGCACAGCATGAAGCACTACTCACCACAACTTTGACTCGGGTTTGTCCGACTTATGGAAATATGGTTTGCAATATTGATCACAGACAGTTCCTGCAAATTGAGTTGTCTGGCGTTTTAGAAGAAGGTAGACCTGCGAAAAGCCATGTGAATAGATATCAGGATAGAATGTCATATAGGCTATGTTAGAGTATACTTTTACGTATTATCCATAGACTAATTCTGTGTTTGCCAAAAACAATTTAAAAAGCAGAAAAAACATCTAGCACAGTGTGATGTCCAAATGTTTTTCTGTGAACAATCGCTCCAGTACTTTATGTTTTCAAATTCACATTTGTTGATTATTGAAATGCACCACGAGTCCCTGAACAGTTACCGGTTTTGACGACACAACCCCAAGCTCCATAATGTCTCGCATGATGAAGTGTTTCCATAGTAACGGGCCCCTCGGCAGAATGCAAAGTGGCGTCCCTGAAATGTATCTATTGACGGTTCCCTTGTGTTTCTGTCCTCAGGAGCGGGAGGCTGGTCTCCCATGGTGACGGACCGCGAGCCCTGGCTACAGCTGGACCTCCGGGAGCGCATGGAGGTCACGGCCGTGTCCACCCAGGGCCGGGCCAACAGTCAGGACTGGGTCACCCGCTACATGCTGCTGTACAGTGACACGGGCCAGGCGTGGAAGCAGTACCGGCAGGAGGACGGGGTGGGGGTGAGTGGAGACGACTCGCCTCAAACAGATGTCCAATAACACGGGGTTTTACGATAGATCAACACTCGACTGTTAGGACAGACGGTGGTTTTTCGCTGGTGCTGGTCGGACTGGCGCTTTGGGTCATATGAATTCTTATAGTCAGATCACATTTGTAGTAACTGTTTGTGCAATATAGCAGGCGTGGGAGTAAGTCACTAAATGCAAGTCTCGAGTCAAGTCCAAGTCGTGAAAGTCCAAGTCTCAAGTAAGTCCAAGTCAATCGGTCATGGGCTCAAGTCAAGTCAAGTCAAGTCTTGCTTTAGCCGGCAAGTCACGTCAAGTCACAACCGCCAGTGTGTCTACTTTTCATGTGTTTAATCTTGAAAATAATAAGTGCCTTCTCAAGATACCGTAATTTTGAAAATTTGGGCTAAAATCAAACTTTTAAAAACTCATGGATTTGGATTTAAAGTCGAATTAATATTTAAACGCCACAACAGTCAAAATATATGTATTATAAATAAACAGTCTATGTACAAAATTGCTGGGACAGCATTTTAAGGAAGGGGGCCCGGGGGGCGACTTAAAAAATATGAAATATAGTATTTTAAATATGAGCTGCTTTTCCCTGCAGTCTGAAAGATAAATAAAAAACAATATTTTTATTTTTGTTAGTTTCTGGCAGTTTTTCTGTCAGTGGTTCCCCTGTAATGCCCCAACCCCTGTATACTCGGATTCGCCCCTGCTCAAAATAGATTCTGCGCAGCCTTCAGTCCCGCTGTCACTGGGCTCTGTGCGGATGCGTAAACTAGCCTCTAAATGCTGTAAACTTTGTGTGAACGCCTTAAAACATCGAAAAGCCAAGATTCCTCTTGATTAATCAGCTCTTACGCATTGTCGTTCTGGAGGCTCTGTCTGCGCTGTAGGTCCAGCCCATTGTTTCAAACATTTTCCTGTCCGTAAATCTCCACCTCTTCACTGTCTTTAGAAAACTTTTAATGCACGTATTTCGACGTCGTATTTCCTCCTGCCTTTACGCGCTGTATTGATTAGAAGCGCTGTGTCGGGTAACCAAACACGCCTGTGGCTAATTACCATAATGTAAACATAGATGCGCCGGTTTTACGCAATGAATCTTGATCTTTCGTCAGTTTCACTCAAATGAATAATAACTATTAAGTCACAGCAAGTCATTGGGAGTCATTGGCCTCAAGTCCAAGTTAAGTCTCGAGTCACAAACAGCAAGTCCCAAGTCAAGTCAAGTCTTTTTGCAGCTTTGGTCAAGTAAGACTCAAGTCCCAAAAATTGCGACTCGAGTCTCCCACCTCTGCAATATAGCTGTGTTGGGTACACACCTACGATCACTTGTCGTGGGGAAAGTCTTGGGTCATAGCTCAAAATCGAATACGACCAAAGACAATCAGCGACCGAAATCAGGCAGTGTCTGATTTGGAAGGTTAGTCGCAGAGTGAGCCTCCTCTCGCTGCAGATAGGATCTCTGTCTGTGTCCCATCAACACTGCACCACCGCCAGGGTGGTCAGCAACAGAAGCCAGGCATGACTTTCCCCTGCACAACCCAGCTAGCATGCAGCACTTGCCTAAACTACTTCTGTAGCCTGATACTCGCTTTGATAAACTTTGGCAGCGGTTTTCTCTTTGAACCATCGCACACTGGAGACAAGAGCGGCCCACAATTTTAACATCCCCACGTCATGCAATGTGACATCTAAAAATCTTCCATCCATCCATTGTTTAATACTTTTCTGTTGCCGGGTCGTAGCCCATGTGGCTCCTTCTACAGGTGGTGGGTCCACGGGAGGACGGCCTCAAGGTTCTAACCAGGCCTGTTGGTCTCTCATAAGGGGCTTCTGAAAATCTTATAAGACTAAAAAAATCACACCAGCCAAACACTTTCCATTAAAACTTGTTAACTCTTTAAGTTCCCCTTTTGTTTTTGTTTTTGGTTATTTTTGCCCTTCTCTAAATATAGAAGCTGGCTCCAAAAACCCAGCCAAATTGCTAGCATGAACGAGCTTCGGTTAGCCTACGCTAAAGCCAGCTTCACTTAGTCCATGATAGTTTTACAGTCTATATAGCTGCTTTTGTGTCATCAGATTTTCAATATGTGAATTGCTTCGATTTTTTTTTTTTTTTTTTGTGAAACTGAAAATTCTGTTTTTGATATTTTTTCAACTTGAATAAAAACAAAATTAAAAATTTAGAGAGTGAAATTCAGGGGAGAAACCAGATTCCAAAATCGAATACAACAACAACAAAAAAACGTCTGTACTGTGCGATTCAGAAAAGAAAATTATATGCAGCCATTTATTTTTGAATAAAGATTTAAAAGATTATTTCCCTTTGCAATTGGAGCATATTTGTAGAGATCTAAACTACAGGGTACATATAGGGCCCCCAAAATGCAGCTTTTCCCCACTTTGTAGTTATCACAATGGAAATTACAATTTTGTATTGATTGTCACCGTACACAGAAATGTGTGCACTACGAAAGCTTATTCATGTGTCAGTAGGATTACTTTTGGCCACGAGTGCAAAAGTACACAATGGGTTACTTCAGTTATATGTTGTGGTAAAAGAACTTTGTCTTGGCAAAGTGGTGGGACTTCTACTTTAAAATATTAAACATATGAGTGTCAGGGAGCAGAAGGTGGACAGTAATGTTTAGTGGGTTGTACTGTTTGTCAAATTAGTTTTCCTGTGCGCTATTGCTTCAGTCAGTTTAGTAATGAGTGTCATTTATCACTACTTTTCCTTAGAAAATGAAGCAAAGTTTTCTTTACTAAAGAAATATGCATCGTTTGCCTGTAAAATGAAACTGCTCTGTGCACAAAATGTTGCTAACTTATAGTGTAATGACTGTGCTCCAGCATTGAAGCTAAAGGCTATTGTTAATTTTATGCTAAAAAATTGTAAAAAAGCACCACCATGTGAACAAAATTGGCTTGATGTTTACATTTGTAGTAAGTTTGTTTTTAATGTATGTTAAAGTGTAGACAGGAAGTAGTCTTACTCTACACTGGCCAACAGGAAGTTAGCCAAAAACATTCCAGCAAGCCAGCTAGTCCGGGAAACCTTCCAGCGTCCATTAGCCTGCTCAATTTAAGCTATTTATCCAATAGCCGTTAGCATTAGCCACCAAACATTGCACAATTATGAAAGCTGTTGTCAACTCCTCAACCACATTAAGTTGAGGTGAAATCCTACTTTATAATCGTTGACGAATGTACAGACCTTTTTAGATTTTGTTCAACATAATAATTAGCATATAAAAGTGGCCTCTGAGCGAAATGCTAACTCATACTGAATACATAATGTTAATAATGGAGAACCCACAAAAATGATATAAATATGATGAAACGGACATGTCACCCCTCACCATACTTACATACATACATTTGTATGGGGATAGAACGTTGGGTAAGCATTTGACTGAACTTGGTCAGACAGCAATTCTGGCCCTGGATATACTGTGTCTGGAGGCCTATTTGTTTGGTTAAAGTACATTGATATTTGCTCCTAAAACCAGTAAACTCAGATTACATCCCCTTCAGTAATTCATGTCAGCCGTCATCTGCTCACACCAGCAGTGACTTCTTAGTTCAATGCCTAATGTTTTCTTAGCGCAGTCATGAATATTTCAGCATTTACTGCGTTCGCCCCAGTTCCTGTACATGTGCCCTGTTTAACTCTGCTTATGACTGGCCCCACACCAGCCCCTGCCGACCCTACTTTATGGTTCATCTACCGTACATTAGCGGCAAACCTCCTGGATCAGTGAACTCTTCAACCCAACACCACCTCAGAAGATATTACTTTACTTTACAAATAACAAGATCTGATTCATTTAAGCGGACATATCATGCAAAATCGATTTAAACCTGTGTTTCTCAAATTTTTTCAGCCCAAGGACCACTTTAAGTTCCAATTTTTTTCTGAGGACCACCTAACAGAATCCCACTCCAACACGCCCCCAAAAAACAACAAAATAGGAAGGATAAGCTAAATTGATGTTTAATATGCAACTGTTTCAAGTCAAAAACAAATTATTCAAACACAAATGCAATGATATGATATGAAAATCTTATATGAATTTCATTTTATTTGAAAAAGTAAATGTGAAATGAGCTGCAGCTTAATATACAACAAAACGTGAGCAAAAAAGCTGCTGTAACAGCCTTAATGTTATTCTAGAGAGCCAATAGTTTCAAACTGAGGTTGAGACTATAGGAAGTCTATGGTTGTAACCATGATAACAATAAAATGCTAAAAATAATGCTGGGAAAAAATGTTTTTCCCTTAATGTCCAACATCACTGAAACTACTGGGATTTTACACATTAAACAAAAAGAATTTCAGTCTCAAGCCAACCAGTGTGGAAAAGCCAACTTCACAGTTGTACAGTGTTGGGAAGGCCATGAGCTTTGAGGGCAGACTCTGCGAGCTTTGGATGTAAACTCATGCATAGACGCACATGCCGTGGAAAATAGGAGACATTTGGCTCCACAGAAGCTTCTCTGGATCACAAGCAACAAAACGCTGCTTATTTAATGAAAATCCATTGCATATTGACGTGAAACACCTGCTGTAAAGACGATAGAATGAGTCATGGCTGCAGACAGTGGACGCACGCGGCCGCGGTGAGCGGCCCGATCTGCGGGCATGGCTGTGGAGACACTGCGCTGGTTACTCTTAAAGTTTGATCAAATGGTAAGAGTCGGCCAAAAATGCCCAACTCCCTGTGCAACGTGTGCTGGTTCGGGGTCAGGGAAAAAGGAGTTCGCGGACCACTAGTGGACCACACTTCGAGAATTACTGATTTAAACCATTGTTTAAACCATGCTTTAATGTTGTTCCCTCATGAAAGACAGACCTGGAGTAGTATTTCACAACATTTGCGCAGTTTTGAGATAATCCTCGGACAAAGCTGTTAAATTTCGCTGTTGTTTCTTCAACGGTGTCAGTGCCTCGATCTGTACTTGATCTCGATCTGTACCTGATTATAATTGCAGCATTGTTCAAACCCAAAAACTGTCCTCCACATTTTTAAATCCCATAATCCAACATTATCGACTTAGAAGTGCTAAGAGTGTGTATCACGCACTCCTGGAGCTGCTAAACACGGCGTATCCAACCTGAAAGTTATCATCCAAGAAAATGATTCCAGTAGCTGCTACCAAGAGGAGCCACAGAGGATTTTCACCAGCTCTTTCCCCTGCATTTCATTGTTACTATTTGATTCTAACAGAGACATACTGTATTTTCAAATCGTAAATCGTAAAAAAAATATCAAAGCTGAGGCTCCCAAAATAAGGTTTTAAAGTCTATTTTTAAGCTCCATATTCATAACATACCAGGCTCATGATCGAAGTAAATTTTGAGGAACCCGCACTTTACTTTGCTTGAGTTACTACATTACAAAGATAAATGCAATACTTTCTACGCTTCAAAATAACAAGTACATTAGGTGTTTTAGTCATTTTAAAAGCCTAATAATGCACATTCCAGAACAGTAGGTGGCGCTGTGCAAGTGTACCATCAGATGTCACTTACTCACAACAAGGAAGAAGCTTTGTCCCCGTCGTGTTGCCGTACAGAGGGGGAATTCGGGCACAATATTAGCATGTTTTGGAAGCTGTAAAGTAATTTTCCTTAAAGAGGGGTATTATGCTATTATGTCATAGCACACTGCAATGATGATGCAACCTTATGTTGGTCTGTAAATGCAGTAAATTAAAAATAACTGCCTTGAATAAAACTGCTCTCTCAAAATGGCTGTACCAAACATCTTGAAATAGGTCTCTGTCTCTTTAAGAAGCCCTGACCCTTTCTGACACGCCCCCTCCACACACTGTGGCATCATCACAACACCACTGTTCTCCTCTCGTCTCCTCTACACGTATTGAAACTAGATCGAGTTTTGGTGCATTTTGATTTTACTATTTGAAAGGAGCAACACTTTATGACTTTGTGAACAATGGCCACGCAGGATGTGATCTGATCCAGCGTCTCACCTGGAAAGTGACTCTGGAGACGAACCTTTGAGAGTTCAGGGGCTCCGTGTCCACACCGAAGGGGCTCTTGCCTGAAAAATAACTGCTGTTTGGAGGCTCTAGTCCCTCTTTGCTACTGCCATGCCCTATGGATCTTTAGCTATACCCCATGGTCTACACCAGGATCTCCCCAGGGACATTTTCTGAGCAGGTGGACAATGGTTATTTGAGGTTGCCCCCGTTAGCATGTTGCTACAGCTCATTGTTGATGAAAAGTCTGCAATAAACCACAAATGAAATGCCATCAGGGCATCATCAAGGCCCAAACGCATTGCCAGCGCAAATCCAGCCATGGAAATAAGTTTTTTTGTCACCGGTTTTAATCCTGGGTATTTAGGTAGAAGAAACACTGATGTGTGTCTTAGTAAAAGTCTCAGAGCTGCTGTAGCTCCGGATTAAAACACATGAAGCTAATCCTCTATGATGACTCTGACTGTTTACATCTGCTCTTGTTTTGATCAAAATCACAGATTTTTTTTCTAGAAACTGAGATAATGGCTGTTTTATGAATCACTCTCCTTTCCGATTAACTCCTCTCCTCTCTCCTCTCTCCTCTCTGGCAAACTTGCGTTATGGGAAGAGGCAAATGCCTAAATATCTCAGTTTCAATTACATTTTCAAAGACAGCATTGTTGAAACGTTTTGAAACACTGCGGGTTGAAGACTTTAACAGGATGTTTCTCAGTCGTCCTTGGGCCGATTGTAACCATTTAAAAACTCAGAGAAATGTCTAAATCTAAACTGTTTTGATCTGTACATGGGAAGACGCTGTGCTTTGTCAAACGTGCTACAGAGAGCAAGAGAGAAGTGTCGGCTTTGCAGCTGTTCGCTACGCAACACCACGCCCCCTCGGACTAAACAAAGAACAAAAAGAAATGCAATAATATATATGAAATGTCCAGATCGTGACTCTTCACAAGTTTTGATGGTCATTTATTTTACCTCTGTTCATAACAGAGCTACCAAAGCCACACATAAGGTGTATTAGAGTGTCTAGTTTCGTAAACAACAATGCAAAACAAGTTTTTCTGTTTTGGCACTCAGTGTGTTAAACAGCTGAGTGATTAGTTGGATATTATCTTTCATTCCATATTTAGCTTGATAGTTTTGTAAATGTAGATGTTTGTATTAAAACAGAACCAAAGAAAGCAGACATGCTACCATAACTGAACAAAATACTGGAGAAATATTATGGACGCTGAACTATTATTAGTGTTCTCTTACCCCCGAGCTCCAGGGTCCTCCGCTGGCAGCCCTGTGAAAGAATGCACTAGAATGAAAAGGTTTGAGTTGGTCTACGGTAGCTGGAGATGTTAGCGGGACGTGTTTTGGAGCTGCGCTGCGCAGAGGCGGCTGTAGGTTTGAAGGACTGAATAATTGATCCGCCTCCACACTGTGTTAAAAATGTATTGGCTACACAAGAGAGAGCAAAGAGGGAGGGAAAACTCCAGCAAGAACAGCGGCCACGGAAAGATACAGGAGAAAAAAAACACACAGATGGAACAATGCTAGAATGTGACAAAAGCCACATTTGAAAGGGATTAGGATCGCCTATAGAGACCCGAGGACGTCAGTGTTTCTACGCTCGTGTGAATCAGCCACATCAATCATTTTAAGACGAGACACTGCTGACGAATAGAGAAAGAAAATATCAATTTAAAACATTTGCTGTTTATTATTGAAATAAATATAAAGAAATGGGTAGCACTTTATAATAACTACACTTTATTAAGCCATAATAAATTATGATTTAACACTTACGTTTGTAGACAAGCAGCAACCTCCCTCTCTCTTGGTACAGCTGTGTTTTTTGCATTTTTTTATTAGCTGCATTTGCGGTTTCTATGCTCCACACTGTTTTGCTGGATGATTTTGTACGCCTTTGCTGTGATTTTGTGGGGCTTGGCGGATTCTTTGCTGCGTACAGTCCATGGTAGTCCTGAAGAAAGCAGCTTTTATGGTGCGTTCATGTGGTCCTCGGGAAACCGGGTGAACGCTCGCTCAACTGGGGAAAAGAACAAGTTTCCTGACTTCCACACCTGACTGCAGAAATCAGCTGATTTGTTGTCTAATTGTCTAACATGAGCTTTTTAATTAAACACTGCTACTTTTTTGAGTTTAGTGTGAGCTGTCGCCATCCTCGTAACAAAATTGCGAGTGAATTGCCTGACATCAATGTTAGCAAAAAGAAAATTTACATTATTTTTTTTTTTAAACTAACACACTAACTTTTGAGACCTTAACAACACATTTAAATGATTATCTGAGCTAAGCGCTAATCAATGATAAAGGACCGTTTTTATTTGATGACATCAAAATCCCCACTTTCCCACATAAAAACCACATGAACACAAACCAACTGGGGACAATGACGTCACATCTCGGGAAAAAGAGCTCCCCAGTCCACATGAACGCACCATTAAAAACAAACAAACCACTAGCTTATGAGATAAAGAGATTTGAGACTTACACATTTCTTCTTCTGAAACACTGAAGAGGCACCAAGAGCCCCCACACCTGCCGCACAGTGAAGGCGTCACAAGAGGCGCTACAGGAAACAAGAAAGGGACAAATGAGGAGGTATCCGGGCAAGACTCCCAGCTAAGCCACACATGCCTTCTATTGTTCAGGCTAGTGGACGTGCACTGGAGAATAAAACAGATGAACTGCTTAGCTTATCCCAGAAGATGGTGAATGACTGTTGTGGAGCGGAGGGAGCTGCGCAGGAGGAGGAGGAAGGGGGAGGAGCTGATGAGTGACTAGTGCTACTACAGCTAATGCCTAACTCATGATGAATAGTTCTTCACATACTTCATTTATCAGGTTAGTTACACTTATTTTAAGTATTGTTTAAGTATTGTTTATGATTATTTAAGTGTTAACTAATCATTTATTAAGCTAAATAAGATGTAGTTATTGTAAAGTCTTACTGGAAACGGTTTAGAAAAAGTTTACTTTTATTTGATTTTTTTCACATCGAAATAAGGAAATGTATGCAGGAAAATTGCTAAAATGTCCTTTATTTCTGGCAACAAAATCTGAATAACGGATACAATGGTATGGTTTTATTTGACATATTAAATACAAAGATTTTATCGGGGGGATATCTTGTTTAGTTTATTAATAAGCAAGTGATTTTTGTTTTGTTTTTTGGGGTTCAATTATTGCTGCGAGCATATGGGCACAAAGTGAAAGTCCGTAGAGAAACTGTGAGCCTTTCGACTTTTGTTGTTGCTTTACAAAGGAATTGATTAGGTAGAGAAAATAAATGAGAGACATCATTCTTTTGTTATTGTTGTCAGGAAAATATAAAACCTCACACCTCTCATAGAACAGGAACACTGTGTTTTGAGCTCCAACGCAACCGATTCAATATCATTATTGTGAAGGTGAAAAAACATTGGCTCATTTACTGCACTGATGTGTGAAAGTGTACAAGTTGCACTGAGTCACATTTATAAAGTGTAGGTTCTTCATTGTGAAACTAATTATCAAGTGTTGTTGAATATGAAACGCTGGCAAAGCTGTGGTACGTGAAGTTTTTTTTCTCAATAACTTCATTGCAGTGGTATTGGATGATTCATTAAAGACTTGTTTGTCATATTTTAACTTTTGCCGTTTTAAATTGAGTTTGAGTTTTCGCCTGCTGTGGTAGAGTGTAACTGCCGGGCATCAAGCTCCACTTACTAAAAGACATTGATCTGAATTTAAAGCAGTCAAAGCAGTTTTTGACCACAGTTTGGGCTGATGACGTCTGGTAAACACAGCGTAACCCGCAGTGGACCAGGGCGATATCTGCTCAACAGTTTGAGTTGATTGCACATCAGAGGCCCAAGCATCTTCCTTTACACTTCACAATTTGGACCGTATGCAACAAACGATCACTTGTAGCTCAAAATCTTCAGTCGTACTGTGAGACAGAGACAAAGATTTGAGAGTGTCTGATATTTGGGAATACTTACACCATGTTCCAAATTATTATGCAAATTACATTTTTCTTTTTCCATTAAACTTGCGAGTTTATGGAGAGTTTCTGTCTGGATTTCTTTGCAAGATATCAGAATAGCCTCCCAGAGCTGCTGCTTGGTTGAAAAGTCAGTCAGTCAGACCCTCCACATATTTTTCAAAGGTCAAAACATGACTCCGCCCCCTCCTTACTGACGTCACAGCCTTGTTGGGACATGGTGGCCATTCACCAACCATCCACTAGTCCATCCATCTGACCATCCAGGGTCACACGGCCTCATCAGTGAACAAGACTGTTTGAAAATTAGTCTTCATGTATTTCTGAGCCACTGCAGCTGTTTTTGTTCATGAGCTTCAATTAACAGTTTAGGGGAGGCCGGATAGAAGGTTTAGGCACAACTGCAGCCTCTGGAGGGTCCTACACCTTGATGTTCGGGAGACTCCAGAGGCACCAGCAGCTTCAAATACCTGTTTGCTGCTTTGTAGCAGCTGTTCTCTTAATCTGATGTTTGTCTGGCTGAAACCGTCCTTAGTGTACCTTTATCTGCACAAACCTGTGTGTGCTCTGAATCAGCCACAAATCTCTTAACAGCATGATGATTAAGCTTAATCTTTCATGAAATATCAAAGGTTTTCATACCTAGACCAAGGCATTCAACTATTTCACGCTTTTCATCAGCAGAGAGATCCTTTTTCTTTCCCATATTGCTTGAAAATGATGGACTGCTTAATAATGTGGAACGTCCTTTTTCAGTATATTTTTCCCTTTACTGGGCTTAACCCGATGGCATCTGAGATTAATGTCAGTGATTCAAAGAGCCCTGAGACACAACACCACAACACCATTTTTTTTTAACCTTTTTGACACTGAAATACAATTTGTATAATAATTTGGAACTCGGTGTAGCGGCAGAGTGAGCCTCCTCTCGCTGCGACTAGGATCACTGTCAAATGTCTTATCAACAAAATACAACATCAGGTCACCTCTATAGTCACATACAACACACGCCAGGCATGAACGGGTTTTACTCTGCATTTCACTTTCTCTGCAGTTTTCAGGGGAAATAAACACAGCGAGAAAGCGGCACTTGCCTCAGCGAAACACACGCCGCCTGGAGCCTGAAAGTCGCTACGATTGTTTCTTTCAACCGTCGCACAGTGAAGACAAGCATGCTCTCACCTGCACTCCCCACGATTTACAATGTGCAGAGAAATCATACAATGTTCACCGGGCACTAAGCACACCACTTTAGAACTGTTTTCCCTAAAAACAAGATTCTCTTCAGATACTTTACATTACATTACATTATACTTGCATTATTTAATATGTAATAACTTCAGGTCCTCAACCAAATCATCTTCCATGTCATAGTATACAACTCTACTTCAGTCTTTTCAGGTTGAAATTAGTTCCTTCACTGAAATCAGCTGAAAGAGACCTTTTTAAATGAGATATCTGTGCTTTGAAGGTTGTTCTCTGGATACAGTGTGAGTAATCATTGCAGTAAAGGATGTTTGACGCTGTCTGACGATGCGGTGTCTGCTCTGGCTGGCTTTAGTTCCGTTTTTAGCTCTAGTAAATAAACATGTGTCTGGTTTATAACTGCTATACTGGCAAAAACACCACTGAAATCATGAAACTAAAGTCTGTCCAGTCAGTTTTGTGAGTAAATTCTCCTTGCTGGACACATTACGATCATTGTTTACATCAAGTGTTGGCTTAGGGTGCTGGGGTTTGATGAGGATCAGGGCATGTTCAGGTCAGTTTAGTTTAGCGAAAGTCTAAACTAAACTGTTTAGAGGGGACGTTTTTCCCCCTCAGGTTGGGATAAACGTCAATCAAACATCAGTGTAAATGAGCCAGGACTGCAGAAATATTTGTTTGACAGATGTGATTTTCTGCATTCTGGTGGATTTTAGATCATGAATAATACTTTTAGTTGGTCTATTTCCTCGCGTTAAAGAACCGCTTGGAGTTAGGGATGTCTTCCCCGGAGTCTGGACACTGGTGGTGGTATGGAAGACCCGTGAAGATGCAGCAAGGAGAAGCCGTGAACAGAGGTGGAGACGGGGCGAAGGTGGGTCGCAGCGCAGCTGGGAAGCAAACGAATCATGATTGCTGGAGCTTAAAAGCGCGGGACCGAGGGCGATGATTGGCTGCTACAGAGGTGCGGCTCTTACGCTGATGGCTCTCAGAAGCGATCACTGGCTGGAGGTCGATGATGCTGAAATTAGTCTACCTGGTTGAATTAACGCCCAGGCTTCGTCACACAAAAATGTGTCCAAAAAGCAACGAAAACATGATTTGAAAGCAACAAAACTGAAGATAATGTGATAACAAAGACAAGATGAAGAAACACTTATTTGGGGGTAAAACTGGAGAAAATGTGCTTGATGAAGGTGGGGGTTATGGGGTTAAAGCTGGACGTGATTTTCTCTTGTCTCGTTGCTATTCCTGCCACTGAGCCACTGGCACAAACTATCTATGGACTTTTTGGATTGGAATTCTGTTTGGAATCAGCTTTAGCCATATTAGCTTTGGCTCGCTTTACAGTCTGTTTTTTTGAAACAAACTGTTATTTTCACTTTGATTTACAACTGCTTTTGTGCATCGATCGCACCTCCGTATTCTTCCATCAGCGTTTGACCGTCAGCTTGTCCCCACACCTCTCTCCTCTCTCTGTCTCTTTCCGTTTAATCTCTGCGTTCCTGAAGGTTACCTGTGGCCGTGATTTGGCGGTGATTTGGCTGCTCTCGGTCGTCCTCATTAGCTCCTCGGCTCGGGCGCAGCGCCGCCGTGTCGTTTCCTCGCGTTCAAATGCCAGACGGAGTGAGCCAAAGGTCACCGGCGTTGGCCCCTTCATCACGGCGCCGGGATAACGAGCTGCCTCTCTTATCGGTACATGTGCGTAACGCCGGCGGAGAGAGGCGGGCACGTCGTTATGGGAACGCGCTACCGGCGAATCAAGCGTCTTTTGGGCCGTCATTCGTTTCTACAGTTGCTGTTTATATCAAGATACTCGTCTGTGTGGAGGGGTCAGCAGTACCAAAGATGACCACTAGGGGCTTACCGTGAATTAACTCTTGAATAATTTGTTTTTTCATAAATTTGTGTATAAACAGGACTGAAAAATTACACAATAAGAACACAAACGAGATCAAAATAGAACTAGAATTGCAGACGCGAATGCAAACATTTCGAAATTGCATTCATTTGCATAAGTCCTATAAATTAGATAAACTGTTTAAATTGCATGGACTGTATAAATAGCATGAACTGTCGAATTCACATAAACTGGTAAAATGCTTAAATCGTTTACAGTGCATAAACTGTTCTGTTGCATAAACTTTATATTGCAACATCTGGTTAAACTGCATAAACTGGTCAAATGCATAAATTGGTTAATTTGCATAAATTGTATAAATTGCATAAACTGTTTAAATTTCATAAACTGAAAATTTCAGATGGCTGAAAGGCCTGAAGTCTCTGAAATCCTATTCAAATGCATTGACCTGATTCCACATGCACAATAATGGGCCAGATTCCACATACACACGCATGCGAAAAATTCCCAATCCTGTAGAAAAAACAGGAACACTGCAGAAGGTGGATTTTTTTCTGAAAACCGACAAGTTGCGGAAGCTGAACAAGCACAAATTGCAGAAAATGCTGAAAAAAATGCTGAGAAGCATGAATTTGTGGAAGCCCCATTATAAATCAGTGGAAAAAATGTGCGGTATTTCGGCCTCCACGTGCGGAATGTTTTCATGCATAACTTACAGAAATTGCAGAAAGCAAGAAAGTGCAGAAAGCTGCAGAAAATCTGTAAAAAGATGGAATAATAAAGAAACGGGATGCAATGATTGACTGTGGCACTAGGTTCGGAGAATCCTGACTAAAACTTCCCATGCATTTTGATATTACACTGTGTTTGCAAAAATATGTAAAGCTATATCTCTGATTTTGCGATATAGTTTGCGATGACTGCACAGCCCCTCATATTAAGTGTACAGACCTCAGCAAAGGTGCAAGGGCTAGCAGTTGCAATGCAAAAATGTCTTTATTCTTTGTGTCTTCCGCTAAATCAGTTAATAAACAGTCTTCATTCGTGAATGGCTACTCTATTGATTGGCGTATTTCCCACTGCTTTGGGCCATGTGATGCAGCTTTGTCAGAAGAACCTTCAGTGAAAGTGTGAACAGCCATAATGAGCGGCTTCATCTCTGTGCTTCGGGCCCTGTGACGGGAGCTCTGGCAGAGGGACCATAAGGGACACTGCAAAACTTTCTGAGGTTATAACCGTCGTGATGTTTTTCCTTTTTATTTCGCATATGTTTCAATAATACTGTGTATTCAGCCTTTTGAATTCAAAACGTCAGCTCCTGCTCTTAGCTGAGCCCTCTGCCCTCTTTGAAATTGTATAATGTAGGTTTCTATTCATAAACAGCCTTTAGACTTTAATGCCTCCGCTGGTTATACTACAGGAAAAATCAAGGCTAAGAGCTAAAATAGTTACAAAAACCTGAATAAAGCATGATATAAATCGGGTGCCAAACTCATTGTGGGTCGTGGACTGAAATTCAGCTCCCACAGCGGGTCGTGGGCCACATATAAAGTAAACAGGAAAATACTTTTGAGAAAACATGTTTCAATAAATGAATAATAATAATGAGCTGTGATTTTAAAATAGAGCTGAGCCCGACAGGACTGGAGCCTAATCAAGAATAATAACGGCTTACATTTGTATTGCACTTTCATTATTCATCTGGTATCTCTTATTATGTCAGTGCCTTCTAAAAGCTAGGAGTTTACAGCCTATAGGGCAGTGTAACACCTCATTTGAAAGCTCAGGCCTCAGCTCTTTCCTTGTTTTTGTTGTCAAGTTTTCATAGTTTTTTAGGGTTTTTTGATGCGTTTTTGTTGCGTTTTGGTCACATTTTTGTGGCTCCATCACAGTGACATTGCCCTAAAGAAAATGCAGCCAAAAAGCGACGAAGAAGCAAAGAGACCGTGACAAAAACGCAACTAAAACTTCTTAACCTGGTCGGGGGCAGGTAATCTATTATAGAAAACGCTATCTCCATGGCCGCCGCCTGGGCGCCGCCATTTTTATTTCCCATACCGACTTTGAAGCTAAGCAGGGACGGGCCTGGTTAGGACTGGGATGGGAGACCGTTTGGGAACCTGGCGACAGTAGTGAGTGTGTGCGTGGTTGGTGGTGGGGGCTGATGTGCGCAGTGGACTGAATGAATACTGCAACAAATTGTACACCGACGAGCGTCTGGAAAAGCGCTATATAAGACTTGCCATGTTCATTTCCCAAAAATCCGCGGCCGGCCCCCACGTGACCGTCCCACCGGCCGCGGGCATTGGTCACGGGTCCATATGGACCGCGGTGCTGCTGTCCGAGGACAACCCGCCGTCACAACAACGCGAGTGCACGAGATCTATCTGCCGTGCGTGTGTGCGCTTCCAAACAGGCCGATGTGTCATCATCACTCACCGCTAAACTGGAGCTGTAGACGCTCCGCACAGGTACAGGTACATCCTCCAAAACACATCTGCGCGTCTTTGTTTAAGTTTCTCCTGCAGTGACCGAGGCTGTGGTTCATTACAGATCCAGTGCTGTCATGTCAGAAGCTCAGACACATGCGTAAGACCCAATCCTGGTCATATTCCGTCTCCAAAGTTTTGTCTCCGAAAAAAAGTACACGCAGAAACACGAGCTTCAAATGAAACGCGCTGCTCCGAGAGCTTCAGCCTCCGTGTGCGGAAAGCGAAAGTGAAACTGCCACTTAACGAGCGCATGGCCTGCACTGTAGCTTTTTTTTTTAATTTCTGTATTTTTTACCTTTGCTGCTGTACCATTTCTTTTCTATTTCTTCTTTACATTCTATAAAGCGGCTTTGAAAGCGTTGCCAATTGTATTCTAAGGATATAAATACTGTCTAATAAAAAACAACTTATTCTTTTTTAGATTGCACTTACACCGTGATGCACCAAACCACGGGTCCTGCACCGTGAACCGAACCGTGAGAGCTGAACCCCTAATATTTATCCATAGGCCTACATGTTCCACTGTCTCTTGAATTCTACTCCCTGAGTTTATCGAACATATTGTGGTTGTAGTATATACGAAAGGAGTACGGGTGCATCAAACACTCCAATTGCAGTTTGTTTGAAATTATTTTTAGTATTCATTATTTTACACATTTGTAGTTGCCATAGTTTTAGGAATGGGTTGGGAACCACTGGTCTACTTACTGCAGGTCTACAGCTATAGCGAGTGACGGGTTATAGGGACTATACTGGACATTTCTTTGTAATAACTCATAATCTCTGAATATCAAATGTGGAGACTAGCGAGGGCCGGCCGAAGGCCGGGTCTCAGCTAGTCTATTATAGAAAACGCTATCTCAGTGGCCGCTGCCTGGGCGCCGCCATGTTTATTTCCCATACCGACTTTGAAGCTAAGCAGGAAAGTGCCTGGTTAGAACTGGGATGGGAGACCGTTCCTCGGATGCTAAGCAGGGAAGGGCCTGGTTAGGACTGGGATGGGAGACCGTTTGGGAACACCAGGAAGCCTGGCGACAGTACTGAGTGTGTGCGTGGTTGGTGTTATTACATATGGACCCGTGCATTGGCCACGGGTCCATATGGACCTCGGTGCTGCCGTCCGAGGACAACCCGCTGTCACAAAAACGCGAGTGCATGAGATCTGACTGCCGTGCGTGTGCGCGCATCCAAACAGGGCGCGGTGTGTGTGCGCGCGTGTGTGTGTGTTCGTGCGTGTATGTATGTATGTATGTGTGCGCGTGCGCATCCAAACAGGGCGATGTGTGCGTGTGTGTGCGTTCGTGCGTGTGTGTGTGTATGTATGTGTGCGCATCCAAACAGGGCAATGTGTGCGTGTGTGTGCGTGTGTGTATGTGTGTGCGTGTGCGTGCGTGCCCAAAACCTGCTCAAACACGAGCCTCTAATCAAACGCGCTGCTCCGACTGATTTTTCCTCCGTGTGAGTCAAAGCGAAAATGAAACCACTTAACGAGCGCATGGCCTGCACTGCGTAGTTTTTTTTCTTTTTATCTTTTTTTTTACTTTGCTGCTGGACCATTTGTTTTCTATTTTGCTTTCACGTATTGAGCCCAGAGGTACATTTTATTCTAAAGCAGCTTGGAAAGCATTGCCAATTTTATTGTAAGGTTATAAATACTGTCTAACAACGATCATTAGGCTATTTCAGTTCAAAACCAACTTATTTCTTTTTTGATTGTACACTACCGTGATGCACCAAACCACGGGTACTGCACCGTGAACCAAAGCGTTGGAACTGAACCCCTAATATTTATCCTGAAATATTCCACTGTCTCTTGAATCCTGTTCCCCGAGTTTAGCGAAAATATTGTCGTTGTAGTTTATAAGAAAGGAGCACGGGTGCATCTAACACTCCAGTTGCAGTTTGTTTGAATTTTTTTTTGGCATTCATTCTTTTACTCATTTGTAGTGGCCATAGTTTTTGGAATGGGTTGGGAACCACTGGTCTACAGCTGAACTGTGTGACGGGTTGTACATTTCTTTGTAATCACTCATAATCTCAGAATATCAAATGTGGAGACTAGCGAGGCCCGGCCGAAGGCCGGGTCTCAGCTAGTTAAATTAGACATCACAGTGGCACATAGGCTGTGAGCTCTCCAGTCAATACGCTTTGAGATTTGGATATAAATGATTGTTAACCCTAATCCTAACCCTAAAGTGGCAGTTAAAGGTCTTAGCTTTCAAATGATTTATACCATGGTCTGGGTGAATACTGGATTCTGATTGGCTGGTGGGGGCTAACAAGCGTGCATTATTTTTGTATAACCGCACACGTAGTCCGGTAGTTAAATCACTGGGATATCACTCCAACGCGTATCAGATAAACGCGTAATTAGTGACTTACAGGAACGTATGAGGTGGATTTTGTGTTAATTTCAACGCTTTTCGCCGAAACAAACTCCGATGCGCGTCGTGGTGTTCTTGACTCCGCGTCGTGCATTATAACCGTCTAATGCACGGCTCCTCGTTGTTTAATCCTTACGTGTTACACTGGTCTATAGTCTGTAAGCTCCTGTCGAGAAGCTTTTAGCTTTGGGGAAAATGTGCTTGGTTAAGGAGGGGGTAAAGGGTCAATCTTTTGTGTTTGACACATGTGATATTGACCTTTGCGAATAAGCATAAGCTGCAGTTTCATCCCATTGCTCACCAAAGATGATTTTGAGACATTACGCCAAATAGTGATCTAAACACTTGTTGAAGAACTCCAAAAATACAGGAATACTGTCAATGACCACTCGAAAACCCCTACACACTCCTTTAAGATCCGTATAATGTTGACTACCCCTGCTGTAGGCCCTGTCACTCAACTCCGTCAGAGGGACCATCCATGAAAAGTGTTGAGAGCATTAACGATGGCCTCCACAAGTTCAACAAAAACAGTCACAATGAGCTTCTTTTCTCCCTGTTTTGGGTCCAGTGATGCTGCTTTGTCCCAGGGACCATCACTGAAGGTGTCCAAGGCGTTAAATGGCATGAACAGTTACGATGCAGCTCCAACAAAGCGACCGTGAGAGAAAGTGTTGAAGGCGTCAAATGCAAAACGCCATCGGTGTGACAGACGTGCGAGAACACCGTGAGAACAGCCGTAATGAGCTTCTTTTCTCGCCGTGCTTTTGAGCCGGGTCTGAAGAACCATAACTGGACGTGTCGAAGGCGTTAATCAGCCTGAACCACGAGGCGGCCGTAATGACCCCCGCGCGGTGAAGCCTAAACGAAAACGAAGGCGTTATAGATGATCACAACACCATGGGACCGGGCCATAATGAGCGGCTCGTCTGTGGCCACAGCTTTGCGTGCCCAGAGCTGACGGAGTGATGAAATGTGCGGCAAAAATGAGAAATATCCACAAGAACAAGAGCGAGAGAGGAGCTGCCTGTTCAAGCGAGAGACGGACATTTCATTGGGTGGTTACGTACGGTCGGGGTTGTTGACTTCATGTTAGACACGAAAAACGGACGATGTTTTCATCTCATTTATGTTGCCGTTTTTAGGGATGCCACTTTTTCTAAAACCGATACGAGTACGAGTACTTTGATTTAAGTACTTGCCGATACCGAATACCGATACGAGTACAAGGCATTTTCTTCAACATTCTTGCTTTTTTCACAGCAGACTGGTTTGTAATTAGTTAATCTACTCATTTACATTTCCTTAAGTAAAGTAGGCTGCGCATTTAAGAGCAGTTATATTAGAATTGTGCTGATGCCATTTATTTATTTATGTCCATGTCCAAAAAAGCTCCCCAATGCCTGTGCTTTATTCATTTATGTATTTTTATTTAACAATAGTATTGAGATGTTACTTAAACGGTCTCTTTTCGTCTTTACTTCAGCTCCGTGTAGATTTTCTTGTGTGTTTGTAGCGACTTAGCAAGTAGCTACAGTGTTTTCATTGTTCTGCTGCAGCTCATTTTCGCTCAATATGGAAATGCTGTATCTCTTTAATTTTCTGAGGACTTTTTAGTCGCTGGGTTTGTTTTTCAGATGAATAAACCCCTGGGCATAAAACGGCGTCAGAATGGCCAAACTGTTAGCCGCGAGTTAGCAATGCTAGCCTGTATGTTGTAAACACTGCAGACTCCACGCTGCAGCACTAACAATATTAAGCTCTGGTTAAATCCAGCACAGACTCTGATTTAAGGAGCGCAGTCTGTAATAAAGTCAGCTCTATGTGGATTATTGTATTTCCATTAAAGAATTCTCCAGTTTGTTGCTATTTTCTCTCCTCAGCTGAGAGGTGTGCTGGACGCACGTCAAATGGTATCGATTTCTGGTATCGGGACCTCATGAATGAGTACGAGTACAAGCATGTGGTATCGGCCCGATACCCGATACTGGTGTTGGTATTGGTGCATCCCTAACCGTTTTGACACTTTTTCCAAGAAGCTTTCAGATTTGGGTAAAGCCAAACTGGAGACAATGTGCTCGGTTCAGGTGGGGGTTAAGAGGTTTAAAACACACGTAGCTGCGCTTTAGAGACAGCCCAGAGACCACGGCAGAATGAATATCACGACTTCTTACACATTTCCAATCAACAACGGTCCAACAAATTTGACAATTTTGCAATGTAAAATAGGCCTCACAAATTCACCCAAGTTCATTTTACAAACTTCATAGATGGTGTTCGGTTATCCCCAAGCGCCACATAAAAAGCAGACGTGGGGGGATATTTTTTTCTTACATGAGGTCCCTAGTTAATGCTATTCACACAGGGCGAATAGGGCTTTATCCTTCCTCAAATATAGTTTTTGAACGTAATGGCTAGGTTTTCCTCCTTGCACAGGGGCACGGTGTTTTTTCCAAAGCCTTTTACCAGCTCATTGCCTGTCCAGCCTGCTGCCTTCCAGGGAGGTAAATGCCCCCAACGGACCATCATTAAAATCGCTAGAAAAGCCTAGACTTTATCCAACTCTGAAAATAGTTTTTTTTTTTGCATTTCATTTGGACTGAATTGAATTATTTTCTAACTACTACAATCGCGACTGGCTTTGACATTTCTTTTCAAAGCCATGACTCAGTTCACCTAACATAATGAATCGGTTAGAAATCTAGGGACAAAAATTGGGCTCAGTCCTGAACTTTAACAGCCACATTAAATCAATAACATCAGCCGCTTTTCACCATTATAAAAAACCTTGCCAAAAATAATAAGACATCCACTTGTCCCCAGTAGGTTAGACTAAAGGACAATTAGGAAGGGAATATATGGGAATTACTGGCAATAGACAGGGAATGAACACAATTGAATGCTACATCCGAAACGAGCAGATTGGTTAGAGGTTTTACGCCAAACCGGATGTGCCTCAGCGTCCGCCATGATCAGAAGCCTCCCAATCGGTCTGTCAGTGAGGAAGGAGTCAGGAAAAGGAGCCTCAATGCTAACTATAATGGCTACTTTAGCATAGGGACGTCTGGTGCAAACTAACCCGGTGATTCGGAGCTATGTGCCATCCCATAAGCCACTGTGGTTCGATTCACCACAGTCACGTGTCAGGTTTTAAAGAGACGCCTCAGTAAACGGCTTAAATGAAGGCAGTTTGTGCTTTTGTGCTGTTGCTTTCATTTAGTAGAAACTTAAGCTGCATGGCTGATTTGCTACTGTAGCTTTGTGAAACAGCTGTTGAGATAAAATAACTAAATGTAAATGTGATGGCTCATCTGGATTTTTCTTTTTTTTCTTCTTTATTTGGACACTGTTGTTGCATAATTATGAAACACAGTAGGTGGCGGCATGTGCTTTTGTTTGGCCTGCCGTCTGCCAATAACCTTAATGGGCCTATATCATGCATAATCGACTTTTTAGAACTTTTAGCCATGTTGTTATGCTATTTTCTTATCATTTATTTTCTTCATTCATGCAGTTCTGAGCAATCCTCCTGAATCCTGCTCTCTGAGATGACATGTGACACTCTGACATTTTTTACATCATAGCGTCAAACAGGAAGAGCCCGACGTCTGTAATGTGATGCCTTACGGCCTGATGCGTGTTTGGCTACGAGAGGTCCAGGACTTTATTCAACCTTCCTAAAGAAGAGGCCACACGCCAGTAGTTGGAATTTCTTTCTGGGATTCTGCGACTCTCAGCCAAAATAGTGTTTTTCTGTGACTGTCTCTTCAACGATGGATGCTTGGTGGTCAAAGTGGATTAGCTCTCATAACCAACGATCATGGAGCGGCCAGAGCGGTGGTGTTAGCTTGTGTGTGTTAGCCATGAAGCTGTGTTGCAGATGTGAACCTCCTGTAACTGCATTTGTAAAGTAACTTCACTTTTTGCTGTGATGTTTACATTTCTATTACTTCAAAAGTTGCATCGGCTGCATCAACTTCGGCGTCCGCACAGTAAAGTGAAGATTTTACTGCGCGGATGTCACACTTGTGCTGGTATTATTACGCCTTACGCCTTTTTATCCACTTAGAAAATCATTGTTTCATTTTGTGTGATTATACTTTGTAGTGGAACACTTCATGTAACCATATTTAAAAAGGGAAAACATGGAAGAGCTTGGTAGCTTCTATCTTCACCTCGTTTGGAGCAATAGAGGAGGAGAGGCTAAAGGCTAACGCCATCTGTGCTGTGTTTACGTGACTGAGGGCGCGCGTGAAGACCAGACAGGTGTGGCTGAAGCAGCAATGAACGACATAAACTGAGCGTCATATCCTCTGTTCTCATAACCTTTTTTGAAGGCTGTATTTTATCCATAAATCCAAAGAAAGGCTCGAGCAGGTGCCTGTGTCTGCTCAGCCCCCTGCCTCAGCTGAGCGGAGGAAAGGGGGACGTGCACTTCTCTGATACTCTGCTTTGTTAAAAGCGACTTTTTTATTCACCATAGCCCTTTTTGTTGAACTGCAGTAAAATGCAAAGAAAAGTGGAGTAACCGGATTTGACAACGGGGCTAATAGTAGACATTATTTCATGCAGCTGGGTTTATTTTTTGCTCTTCCCTTCCGCGTTATTTTGCGCTGCTGCTGCACATGTACACTTGTAAACAACTCCTCGTGCTTTGCCTCATCAGCTGTGGCTCGGTTTGTTTGTGCGAGTGCGAGCGCGGGCCATTGAGGGCATCCAGACCTTTCCTCAAACGAGCTAGAGACTGGCACGGCTCGGGTGTCAAGTGTGAGTGCGCCCTTAAGTCTCCTTTAACCTCTTAACCCCCACTTTAACCAAGCACATTTTCTCCAGTTTGGATTTGCCCAAATCTAAAAGCGTTTTGAGAAAAGCGTCAAATTAGCAACAAAAAAGGACACAAAGTAGCAACAGAAAGTCGCAAAAATGTGTCAAAACCAAGACAACAAAAGCAACGGAAGAAAAACAATAAGAAGGCAAATAAAGATTCAGAAATCAGGATGAAAAGGAAGTCAAAATAGAAACATCACATAAACGTCAAACCCAGGGACGACCTTTATTTTCGTACTTGCCTGTCACTGATGTGCGTTGGTGAAGTTGTATTACTCGGGACGGTGAGAGGGAGGACCGGGCTGAGACGGATGGTCCCGCTGGGACACGGCGGGGGCCCTTCCTTCATCAGAGGAATCGCCCTTTAATCACTTTAAACACCTACGTTACATGAGCGCTCGCCGTCGGATAACCACCTCTGACAGCAAAGCAGCGGGGGAAATGTTTCCGCACGGGGCGGTATAGTGCCAGCTTCACTGTGGGGGGGCAGCGGACTCTTTTGTCAGGACGATGAAGTACTGGTGCAGCTCCATTAGAACATTGAATCAAGTTAATTACGGAGCATTAATCGTAATTAATCACACTAGATTATTGAATAAATTGATAGAGGCATGAGCTCAACTTCCAGTTCACAGTGGGAGGAAAAAGTGAATACACTGTTTGAAATTTCTCACATTTCGGCCTAAATTGGTCATAAAATGCGGTCTGATCTTTATTACAATCATAAGTGCCTAAAGCAGGTAGAAAGGCGCTATATAAATGTGAACTTTTACCATTTTTCTGTAGTTGCAGATTAGACGCTCACAACAATCTCGGACCATTCCTCTTTACAAAACTGCTGGAGTTCAGCGGGATTCAGGCGGTGTACTTACTTATTCCTCTCTGTCCTGTGAATGTTTACATGTTATTTCCAAAGAAAATATGATCAAATGTAAATATTTGGGTGGTATTAGTTTAAGCAGACACTGTTTAATAATTTCTGTGATTTTGATGAAGACCAGACCACATTTTAGTGACCAATTTAGGCAGAATTGCGAGAAATTCCAAACGGTGTACTTAGTGTATTTAGTGTTGTTAATCTGTAAAGCTCAGATTGGTGCATAGACCCACATTTTCCATTGTGTGGAGTAAAACAAAGAAAGCAAAAAAGGGTGTAACAGCAGTTGAAGTTACCTGTAGTTCATACATCAACCCCCAAGCAGAGCTGTTGCTATGCTAATGACATTTAGAACCTTTACATTGCGCATTTATTTTTATATGCATATATTATTATTTTCCCAACATTTAAGTACAATTTATAGGGCCATATAAACAGCAATATTCGATTTATAATTGGTAAGTCTAGTTTAAGGGCACGAAAAGGTCACTTCCTGTCTATCGCAAAGCTAAAGAAAACAGCACAAGTGGCACGGAAAACTAAGAATTATGAACCAAATTAAACACTGGTTTGTCAACAACCAGGCCAAAGTGGTATGTTTATTTTATAATCTGTCTTTTGTATGATTTTATGTTTAATAAGTAAGCTAATTTTATTTTACATCATTTTTCACCAGTTCTACGGTGTGTACCTGTGGTGTAAGGTGTACAAGACAACGAAATGTCCACAGTAAAACATCAGTGAAGAAAAGAACGCTCTCTCTTAATTGTGTGCAACCCGGCATAAAGGGCATAAAGGCCTTGAGAGAGTTTAACATTTGCTGTGCACAGTAATGTAATGTCGCACCTACAGACAGACAGAACTTTCCATTCTTGGACTTAACAATAATTTGAAGATTTTCTCGAGGGATTTATAAATATCTAATTGTTGCCTAACTCCCTTGCCTATAACTCCCTTATAGCTTAGTGAAACACTAAACAAGATCAAAAATCCTGGTCCTGGTAAAGAAGACAGTGAGTGGTGCAGGAACAGTCCTACACGTTTGAGATAAAAAGTGTAATGTGAGGCAGACACGCTGGCAGTCGGTGTCGGCGACTGGGATTTGCACGGTGACGCGGCGTGTTCCTCTGATCTCCCGCTGCGAGAGGAGCCCTGGGTCAGACGCTCATTATTTCTGCTCACATTTCTGCTCTATCTGTGTTCGTCAGACTCAAGCCACAGATACGGCGAAAGGGAATATGGTTTGGGGGGGGGGTCTTGTAATTGATGAACATGGACTTTCTTTTGTTTTTATTTTTAGCTCTGTGTTTGGCAGAGATGGTCTTGTGGAATTTCAAACCCCTGTGCACTGTATTGTGTGATATTTTGTGGCAAAACCTTACTCCAAGACTTAGATAAGACACGGGGCATGGTGTCAGCAGCGGTTAGCTCCAGTCCCTCCTCTACCAGTCCAAACATGTACAATAGGGTCCCTTATGGAGATCGGATGAATGAGTGTTTGTTAGTGAAAGTGGCCAAGCTATGACTAAGCAGTGGAGGCTTGTTCGTGTGAATGTTCATTGTGTGTTTTCAATTTTGCCATATTTTGAGGGGTTGAAAGCTTAAAGGAACAGGCCACCATTTTTACATAATGAGATATGTTCTTACCTGAGCTTAGACGAGTTGATGGGTGCCTGTCTGGTCTTTGTGCGTGTTTCGCAAAACGTCCAAAGATGTTGTTAGCGTTTGGCCTCTCCCAATGTATTCCTATAGCTCCAAAACAGGGGTGAAGTTGGAAGCTACCACGCTCTTCCACGGGCACGCACAAAGACCAGACAGGTACGCATCAACTCGTCTACGCTCAGGTAAGAACATATCTCAGTATGGAATAACGGTGGCCTGTTCCTTTTAAAAGGACTATATGGAGTTTAAAAATGTTAAAATTATGTATTTTCCTCCCCATACATGTTCCAGTCATGTCCTAATGTGTAGAAGGAGCTCAGACCTGTTCACCACAACTGCCTCTAAAATCCTGCACTGTCACTCAAAAAGGTGTTAATTCGGGTCCGAATTGCCGTCATGCACGAGCTTAATATAGAAGCTGCAGTTACACGTATGACCTGAGGTGGCAGTAGTGAGCATAACAATGACAAACATGCATCTAATCCCTTTAATAAATCACGATGAGGAATACGAGCGACCGCTGTTGTTGTTTACTTCCGCAATTTTCGCCGGATGTTTTGGTGAATGGTCGGCAACAGCTGATGCATACAGGTCTCTAACTCGGTTTTGTAAAATGATAGATCTGCTACACCGCAAGAGAAGCAATGCCTTGTTTATGGACATTGTTTTTGCTGATTATAGGATTTTAATAAAATGTTTAGCAAATATGAAAATGTAAAATGCTAACCACGGCCAACGGATGTGACGACAACGCGATCGCTCGTATTAGATTTGGTAAAAATCTGCCTTGCCTTTAAAACACTGTTAAGTCTGATGTGTGTAGGTGGAGATGTTGTTGCAAGAGTGGAAGAAATATTCATTCACAAATATTAACGTATTTTACATCCACTTTTCTAACAGTAACTAACATGTCACAAAATAAAACCATACATTTGAATCTGGGTCTATCCCATCTATTATTTAGATTTCGTCGCTGAAATTATGGGCCATTCTGTCAAGTTTTAGTCTTATTTTTTATATAAAAACACACAACTATTTACCTGCAGAGTCTTAATTGTAAAGGGTGAATTTGGTCAATTTTCTACTTTGATGTGAAAACTAAACACGATGTTGCTCAAACTAGACCAAACTCTCAAAATGATCACACACATTTTATGCAAATGTGTAATACCTTGCAAACAGGCCGCAAATTGCCTCTTTGAAAATGCAAACAGAGAGACAATTGTAGCAAACTCCGTCTTCCCTCTGCAAAAATGAATAAAACTCCTCCGAGATCATAAATCCACTTTGTAAAATAATCATTGGACATTTCCCCCCCGCCCTGCGCCTCTCATTCTCCGTTAAACTTTCACACGTCCCGGACGGCCCTCCCCGGCCTCCTGCCTGACCCGCTTTAATCTATCTTTAAAACCCTCTCTGAAACCCTACCTCTCCTTCCTCCTCCTGCCTCTTCACATCCCCACGCGTCTCCGCCATCTTCCCTAAGCCAAACTATGAATATGCATGGGGCTGTTTGCTCGGCTCCTGTGGCGGCGTGTTGTTCTCATTCCGTTTGCAAAAGCTTGTTAAAGGTCGTACATTATGCAGAATCCAACTTCATCAGCATTTAAACTATGATGTAATGTTGTCCCTTTGTGGGGCAGGAGGGTGGGGTGGGGGGGGAGCATACCTGGAGCTGTGTTTGTGTTTCATTCATGCGTGTTTGAGCACACATATTGTCGACGTCTCCAAATACAAAAACTTACTTAGCTCTAAACTCCATATAGTAGGGCTGTGCAATTAATCGAAATTCGATTGCAATTTCGATTATTACACTAAACGATTACAAAATTTGCATAATCTGAGCATTTTTTATTATTATTATTTGGGTTTTTTTGCAAAGCAGACTTGCATTATTTCATGGCGCTGGGATTATTTTCCCTTCGCATTTCACCTGCCATGACCATAGACTGTAGAAAATAATGGACGTCTTCTCCTCACTCCTCCCCGTTTACCATAATGACCACGGCCGTGGGGGAATTCATGGCAGATTTACAGACTCCCCCTCCCCAGCTCTGACGAAGCATGTTCCTAAAAAGGACATACGGGCGGGATTTTCACCGTAGACTCGGCCCTTGCGTGACGTGTAGCTCGCGCTGCTCCAATGCTAACAGTCCGACCCTCATTAAGTACGAGATTTCAAAAATTATTTTTACGAAAACAAGCCTGGTTTCATATATTGTGATTAACCCAGCGTTATCTCAGGAGGAATATCTAGCCTAGTCTAGTGTTGAAAAAATTGAAACCAGGCATTAAAGTTGTTATTAAGGTGTCTAAACTCCAATGCTTTTCAATGGGGGCCTAGTGGCGATATGGAGGTACTACAGCAATTGCGGAGCAATGGCGGCCCCCAGTGTCGTGGTCATAAAGCAGAGCAGCCAGCGCCCATTGGCCATGGCTCATGCTTTTGCCTGACATAAAAACAAACAGCGCTGTGTGATGATGTCATCAGGCCGCGCTGCTCAGTTTACTTGCGCAGGTGTGAGGGCTGGCCAGCAGGGGGCAGGTGTGAAACAGAGACCTCTCCTTAATCGAGGCATACTTGAAATCATTTGTACTTTTATGACTGTTCAGAAAACAGAAAATATTCAGCATAGTTTTTTTATTTTTATTAATGAATATATAAATAAAATAAAGACTTTTTTTAAAGGCAACAAATAATCGTTATTATTATTTTTTCAATAATCAAGCAGCCCTACCATATAGTCCCTTTAAGTCACAAGTTTTCGGGACTTGAGATTTACTTCCAAAAAGACTTGACTTAGACTTGCTGTTTGTGACTTGAGGCTTAACTTGGGCTTGAGGCCAATGACTCTCCATGACTTGCTGTAACATTATATTTAATAATGATTTGAGTGAAACCGTTGAAAGAACAGGATGAAACCAGCGCATATATGTTTACATTATGGTAATTAGCCACATGCTTTTTCGGCTTCCCTGACACAGCGCTTCATCAATACAGCACGAAAAGGCAAGAGCAAATATGTGTTTCTTTGAATGCAGTAAGTGAAGAGATGAAAATTCATAGACATTTAAACACGTTTAAACTGTAGCTACAGCGCAGACAGACATCCTCTGCCTCAGTATTTCAAGGCATTCAAGGAACACGTGGAGGTCAGGATGACAAGCCTGTGGAAAAAATGTTTCAACGGAAAGTCCATCAGAACAAGGAACTTCCGAAGCTTGCCACCATTTCCTTTTAGCAGTGTCTGCAAATAATAGCGACGCTACGTCTGGTTTTAAACCCGAAATGGCTCACACATCTCTAGTTAATATTAAGGTGTTTATAATAGGCCTCCTCTTCTTCTTGTTTTCCGGTTAACCTCGTGATGTCAATAAATCCAGTCCTCAGACCTGCTGGCATCAACAGTGCATGGTTGCATGGTTAGCATTCAGAACTGGATTACTTCTGCAGGCAAAAGTAATGGTGTACAATTGTGGAATAAATTGGAGATGGAGATGAAACGATGTCCAAACCTCAACCTGTTCAAATACAAATACAAACAAAAGATTTTTGAAAAGTACAGAGAAGAAGAAACATGTTGACACTAGGGGGAGCAGTAGGATCAATTTGCTGCTCTGAACGGTTGTCATTCTATTGTTTATAATTGCAAATAGAGAAGTAGGGCAGGCGAGCTACAAATCTGCTGAGAGGCCCCTCCCAACGGGCTCATGAACCTCGTCTTTTAATGCACCTCACAGTACAGGAACATCTTCTTAAAAAAAAAAAAAAAAACAGTTGTTAGGGCAGCTGGGTGGGGGTTTGTTGATGGGGAGCTAACGCCCTCTTCAACTAGCCCGCTCGACACCCTGGCTTTTTAACGCACTACACTATGCAGGGCTTAAATACTTACTACATATTACATAATTCATTGGTATTGATTGATGACATTGATAACCATTCGACTGACAATCGTTCGCCGTTTGTAACTTGCTTTGTACCAAACATTGTATATGTAACGAGACTGTTGTTGTAGTTGTGCTGCGCTTCTCTTCTGCTAAATTCTGTTTATTACATGAACATTCCCTTGAAATGTAACAGGTTCCTTGCTAAGGAGGCAAATCCAATTATGATGTTGCTTAATGTATCATTGTATTATAATGTGTTAAATCACAGACGGGTACATTGTGTTCATGTGTGTGCATGCTGTGTTCCAAGGCTCTAGTACCTTGTAATATGTTCTTTGGTACTATTGTTGTGATATACACTTTTATCGTAATGATTTCGGGGTGGGCGTCTATAAGCTTTTGCTTCGGCCCACTCCTTTTGAGCAGAATTTTAACTGCTCAAATGAACAAATAAACTAAAACTAAACTAAAAGTTGGCGGTGAAACATTCTGAAATTACAAATGAGTTGCTCAAGTAATGTCTGCATGACGTTGACTTGCTTTGTTGCGTCTGTACCTCACCGAGCTTCGCACCTTCGGCACCAAAAAAAAAAAAAACACACACACAACTTTGGAGGACGAAGAACGTTACACAATATAAAATGAAATGTGCCTTCCAAACTCCAGTGAGCCCACGTGCCATGAATATGCATATGCAGTTAGCCGGGGCTCCTCTGGCGGCATGTCGCTCTCATTTCGTTTGCCAGAGCCTGTTAAATGATTACAGAGGCTGGGGTTTCCTCTCGGCGCCGGTGGAGATGGGACAAAGTGCTGAGCGCGGCGTTTTCCTTTCCCCCTCAGCGTGAATCACAATAAGGGCCCGGGCCGCGCCGTCGCCTGTCGAGCGGGTTATCTAAATACAAATCAAGTTAGGAATGGGGCCAAGCATTCAACGGGAAAAAACAACAACAACAACGACGGAGGAGGAACGAGGAAAATGATGGAGATAATGGTCGTGCGCGGAAGTGGGTCAGAGAGTTCGTCGCTATTGTTTCTCGGATATGGGTCAGGTACTGGGTTGTGTCATGATTTGATGTTTCATGCAAGAAGGGTGTGTATTTCCTACGACGACTACTGCTATTACCAAAGGCTAACTTCGCTCACCATTTTAGTCTGTCATCGCTTGATCTGGCGCTGCTTTATATTACTTCTTTTCCATGTCTTTTACTCGGGTAAGCCGACATGTTTGTTTTAGGACGGATGGACGGACCATGCGTTTCTCTGATTGGTTTGTGCGTGTGTCGGTCATTTCCATTGGAACTTCAACTACATGTCTTTGTACAAACAGGAAAAGCAAGATTCAGTGTTGCATTCATTTTTTTCCAAGATCTTGTATAGTGGTATCCACATTATTTACGTCCAACTCCAATGTTTACACTTCTTAAATATTGATGTTCTTATATGTATTTTATGAATGCCATAGGAGTTCTTGACTCTTTTCTTCATTCTCAAGATCTGCCCGCGGGGCTTGGAAAACACTTGGGATGTGACTTCAACAGTAAAAGTAAAAAAACATGGTTCTCAACACATCAGTGTAATGGCAGTATACACCGAGCATACTGACACTGTGGTTGTAGGATTGCCCCTTCTCTTGGGACTCGTTTTTGAAACATATTTCAGTGTAAATGTTTTCACACTAAAACTGTTTTGGCTTTTTCATTTTTACCTCTATTTCAAACAAACCGTCGACGCCGCTGAGCACGTAAATGAGATGAGAGTAGGTTTTGTAATTAGGTTCCATAAATGGTGTGTGGCCCATTTGCAACCCGTAAATGTGAATAAGTCCGCCCACACCTGACCAATCAGCGTGAAGCAGAATGTGTTGGGATGGTGATCCTCATCCCTCTGGGCTCACAGCAACCACATTTGTCTGACGTCTCTGTGAAAATGTGCACAATCTCCACATGAGGTCATCCTGAAATACTGCAGCAGAGGAAGCAGATCTTGTATTGATGATGGGAGAGTGTGACCACTGTGCAAAGCCTTCCATCACCAATCCATTTCATCTCAATGTGAGACCTGGAATTGTCATCTTGGAATGTGCCCACGCCATCAGGGAAGAAGAAATCCATTGATGGAATAACCTGGTCATTCAGGATGGTCAGGTGGACAGCTGGTCTCATTCTTTAGGCACGTAGTGTTGCTGAACCTAGACCTGACCAACTTTTTTGAGGTGAACGCATGAATTTGAATTTGTTTTTGACCAATACGTATATTGCCTCAGCCCCACTGAATAAGGCGGCACCTGGGGGTCGACAATCAGATTCCAGGCCATGGACTACCAAACCAATTACAGTCTAGCTTGAGTAGTATGACAGGTTGTGCTCACTAACAAACTGTTGAAAACCCGTTGAGAAATCTTTCCGTCTGCACTAGTTTAGAAAAACTGACCTAATGCAGAGGGAGCACACTGTGTCCTGCACAGATCGGACCGTGCATCACAATCTGCATGCACATGTAGACTTATGCTTCTCCGACTCAGGGAGAGAAAATCACCTTCAGGCTGGTTGATGACATGCAGTTTTATTATTTCTGTGGCAAAAAGTGCAATCACGCCTTGTTCAGCGCAATTACGGCCAAAGTGGTTGCAATTTTGAGCTCCGAGGTTGACAAGGAATGGAAATTGTGCACCGTGCACAGCAATTCACAAGTCATTCATTATTATTAGATTATTCATTTTTCTTTCTTTTTTTTTTAATGGGGAGCAACATTAACAATAAATATATTCAATAAATTAGGGTCAATTATAGGTTAACATTTGCAAGCATGAGGTAGAAGAACAATAGATACGGACGGCAATGCGTCAGACAAGGGGACGGCCTGGAGGGGGAAGAAAACCTCTCAAGGGAATCATAATTTTCCACTATTTTTAGCCATTCTCTGGCAGACTATATTTATCGCACAACAATAATGTCAAGCCAAAGTCGAGTCCATGTGGATGTTTTTTCACCACAAATTGTTCAGTACAAGCAACAAATGGTACTCGTTGCTAATGTTAGCATATGTAGCATGAAGCTACTAGCTTCCTAGTTAGCTTTGTCCGTTTTTTAAAGAACAACTAACCCCCAAATCAACTTTTTTTTCTAGCTAAGTTGTATAAATGGGTATCTTATAGTGTTGTCTACGTGTATATGTCACTATTTTAACAATTTAGTGCAAATTTGTTGAAATCCTGTCTTTGTGTCCCAAACCGTCTGTGTGGCGCCATCTGCAGCGAACTGTCGGTACTGCATTTGATTTTTTGAATTCGGCACCCAATTAGCGGAGGGGAGAGAGATGATGTCAGGAGGCGAGAGATGATGTCACGGGCCCTGCCGCTCTGGGGTATAAAAGGGCTCAGTCTCGCTCACGCCCCCGTAGCGAGTTGGAGTTGGAATAACGAGAGAATATTTTCATCGATTGTCAGGTTTGCGATTAGTTGTCATAGCATTTAGGTAGATTTTATTAGGATAGCTTTTTTATTATAAATAAGTGTATAGTTTTAGTTGTGTTAGTTGTTGAATATTGTAGTTTTAGTCACTAGTTGCTTTTATTGTTAGATTAGTTTGCTCAGTTTAGCTTAGGGCGTTTGTTAGTATTGTTTTTAGTGGTCTATCGTGTATAATTTAATTGTTAGTTGTTAATTGTACTGTGTTAAGATGGGGAGGAAGTGTAGCGTAGTGGGGCTGGAGTTTGAAAAGACCATTTTACGTGCTGATTCCTTCGCCAACTTCACCGAGGTTGAACTGGGCTATGCTAGTCTTCTCCGTTTGAAGAGCGAGGCCGTCCCCACAGACACTCCTGCCCCGCCAACAATGTGAGGTGAGTGAGAAAAATAATGATTTACCCATTTTGGATTTGGTAGTAATTGCATTGATTGTAGCTGCTGTAAAAAGAGGCACTTGGTTCACTCTGTCCCGGTCATTTCTGTCAGTAGTAGCTACTTTGCTCACAGATTGAGTCATGTACAGTATATAGAATTTTTATGTGCACGTCAGAATAGATCGTTATTGTAGTGTCTCAAACAAATTCGCCGTTTTGGCCTCTGATAACACCAATCACATGAGTCGTGTAGATCTGTTGAAAAAATATGGCGTGTAAATAGACACTGCAGCCTCAGCTCCAGGCGACGTGTCCCGCACTCGCTCACTGTGGCTGAGGAACAGCAGCCACCGGTTATAAGCGCGTCTACTCGCTGCCCGGGGCAGCCTGCTAATGCATCAGTCTGCAAAGTTACGCCAACACTGTGCGCAAATGTGCACGAGTCTGAGCACCAAACTAATCGAAGTTTGACATGACTGTAGCTTTTGACAGTAGCTACAAGCTAGCCTGTAAAGCTAACGTATAGCTAGCCTGTAAAGCTAACGTATAGCTAGAACGTACTGTGTGTCTGAGGCTAAACTGACCGGCTCCGTGCGCGCTCTGCTCCCGTTTGATGCTCGAATGCGGTCAGTGAGGAGAGGGCTGACCACTCCAGGTGGACCGGGTGGTCAGTGAGGAGAGGGCTGACCACTCCAGGTGGACCATGTGGTCAGTGAGGAGAGGGCTGACCACTCCAGGTGGACCATGTGGTCAGTGAGGAGCGGGCTGACCACTCCAGGTGGACCGTGTGGTCATTGGGCGCTCACAGATGTGAGCTGTTCTTACGTGGTTTCAGAATCAGTATAGTTGTTATTGCCATTGTTGTTGAACAGGTTCACAAAGTAGGATACATTCTGATAATTATGTTCATGTTGACAAGTTTTCTGAAGTGAACCAAAGTTTACACCTATTTGGACGCAGCTTTTCAAAATGCCAAACCATTTGGAAGTTTTTAGTAGCGACTGTAGCCAGAATTAACCTGATACAAATATTTGGTTGATCTGCTATAGGGTGGCATATTCTGAAGTATATCCTAGGTTGTATTCCTATAAATCATCAATACAAACAATGTGTTTGCATGTCACTTGTGTGTGCACTTTATAAATATTATTTATTGTTATGTTTTCAGCCAAAAGTGAGCAGAGAGAAATGTCCAGACTGATCCAGTCATTACAAGGCATGCAAGTGTCCAGGCCAATGTGAAGCCGAGCAGGCGACGCAAAGGTGAAATCTATTTATCCTTTATACAGCACTGTCATTTTATGTATAAAACAGTCTACACTTTTGTTTTTTTATATACTGTAGTTAGACACAAGTTGTGTAATTACTGCCATTTTAAACGTGTTTTTTTTGTTTGTGTTTTGTACAGCTACTCAAGCCCGGACCGCTTACACAAGCGTCGGTTGTGGGACTGAGGACCTGATGGAAATCCCTCTTCCTGACAGTCCCAGAGCAGCCTCTACATCTTTAAAAAGGAGAAGGTGTGAGGTGTCAGCGTCTGACCCCAGCTTCCACATCGATGACAGTGCCAGCACTGTGAACTGTTCAAGGTACAAAGGAAATCTAGAGTTTTAATTGAAAAAATATATACAGCGTCCTGGTTTTTTGAGGGATGAAATATCCTTTATTTTATATAGCATTCCTGCTGAAGTCCCTCCACACAAGGACAAAGAACATATTGTTCTTGAGGACCAACTGCTGGAGCTGTTTAGGCGATGTCCTGTCTGGGTCACTCAACAGTGTCCTCGCTGTGAGTTCTCCAGTCAGTGGTCCAGTCAGCCCATGGTGAACAACATCCCAGCTGGAAACCTACAGCTCTGTGCTGCTGTGCTGTTCACCGGCTCATCCTTTAGCCAGATTTCAAAGGTACTACAAAAACATTTTATTTTTCCATATATTATCCGATGATAACAGATGTTTTAATTTTATAGTTCTTGGGGGCCTTCAATATTCAGGGACTGTCAGAGCAGTGCTTCTATAGGCATCAGGCAAAGCTCCTCATCCCTACGGTCAACTGGCAGTGGAAGCTGGAGCAGGATGACCTCATCAGGGAGGCTCTTGAAAGCGGCTCTGTTACACTGGGCGGGGACATGCGGGCAGATTCACCTGGTAAATACATTTAATAAACATTTATTTGAAGTATTAAAAGTCAGCTAATGTATAACTTGCATTCATGTAGGACATTCAGCCAAGTATGGCAGTTACACCATGATGAATCTAACGAGTAACAAAGTCATTGACATCGAGCTAGTCCAGGTAAAACATTACAATACAAACATAAATATGTAACTTTGGATAACTGTGCATTATGATAGAACTCATATTCTTATTTTTTTGTCTTATTAGAGCAATGAGGTTGGAAACAGCGTGCGCATGGAGAAGGAGGGGTTTGTGTTTTGTGTCCCAGAGATTGGAAAAAAATGATGCGCTGGGCCAGAAAAGGTGAACGGAGGAAATGACGAGGTGGAAGAAAAGCATTGTGAACCATCTATATGAACCATCTCTACTGGTCACCATCAAAGGCTGTGGCTGAGTGGACATCTGGGCAACTACATTCAGAATGTCCACGGAAAACCCCCTGTTCCCTCGCTGTCTTCACAGGCCTTTGGTTGGGGATGATGCAAGAGTGTGGCCAAAATCAAGTATGTGTAATTACAACTACTCCTCCCAATATCTAATTTATATTGATGTATTTACACTTCACATATCAATTTATTATTCTTTGTAATTCTTTATAATTCTTTGTAGGCACAGCAGCATGCGAGAGACTCTTACTCTTTTGTTAACACCACGTTTTTTGAAAGATTAAGCTAAAATAAGCCCACAATACCACACTTCAAATATTGAGGAATCCATAGTCTGATTCTCACAATAGTCTGGGCCTCTTATTCAAAGGAAGGCTGGCCAGGTAATGATTCCTAAAGGTTCAACAAATATTCACTAGTTATTTTATCACTTTGAAATGTTTAGAAAATAGATACTGCATATTAATGTTTATTTGTGAAATTTTAGGGTGCAGTTTGGTGCCTTGAATTATGATTAAAAAAGGCAAATCGTCATAGTGTATCCAAAATTCAAGCGTGGAGACTACACAGTGAGAGCCATGAAGACCAGAGCTACCTCAGGTATGTCACATTAAAAACAACACAACCAATGCTTTTACAAGGACAAATGTTTTGTGCTTTGTTTACAGTCTACTTTGACCAACTAATGGCCCTGCTGTTTGAAAGTGTGGTCGAGGATCCTCTCCCATATCAGGAGCACACAAAGGACCTGTGCCTGAACCATTCTGTGCCCATTGGACAACGTAATAGATTAAAATCAATGTTTCATGCAAGATTTAATTGTGGGCAGTAAAAAAAAAATGAAGCCTGTATATGTTCTGTCAGATATGTCACAGGAAGGTATATGCAGCACCACTTTATGTTTCTAGAAGCTGAAAACTTACTGCATGTATATTTATTACAGTTGGTATTGTATAACATAACCAGTCAACTTTGTCTGTTCAATTTGTTTATTGCACACATCTATGTAGACCAAGTGAGTGCCACATGCAGCTCAACCTCAAGTGAAATGTGAGCTGTAAGTTTGTAGTAAGTTTTACCAAAGAAATTGTGCTATAATTTGGAAATTGCACTGTTGTAAGAGCCAGAAGTGCAGAATCAAGTACTGGTACAAAACAAGATCTATAATTTTCATTAATATTTCAATATTCAACTAAAAAAGCATACATATAAATACTTCATTATAGTCTTTACTCTACAGTGTCATCATTCAGTGGTAGTTTAGTGTATGTGTTAACGTTGGTTAAACCTTTTAGTTCACTAAATTTAGTAATAGAAATTACTTCAGGCTATTTACTTGGGGCTAACTGGCTCTTTGGGTTCACAATGTTACAGTCAAGCCTTTAGAGAAACATGACCTGAATGATTCTGTCTCACATCTTCAATGGCAAACCAAAAACAATTTCAAAAAGACAGCGTTCCTGCTCAATAATACAGGCCTACATTTATTTATTTGATATGTTTTGTGCACTTTGCTGTAAGAAAAATAATAAAAATCTTTGTAACACAAATAGCCACGTCTCTATATCACACACTCTGCTGAGGACACTGAGATACATCTCCCATGTTCACGTAGACCACAGCAAAAGTCTACATCTAAAATAGATCGGTAAATTCTGAAGCAGCCAGGACAGTTACGTCCCTTAGCTGCGATGCTAACGTCGATCGAGCTCAATGCTAAGCCGCTAGCTTTGTAAATGACAGAGGAATAAATGACCCAGCGCCTCAGGTACAAGGCCGCTGTCTGCCACGATGCCCCCCCTGTGTAGAGAGAGCTGTCGAGCTGTCCCAGTGGAACAAGTTGCTAAATAAGTTAGCTCGCTGGAACTCCATGCTCCCATGCTCGGACTTTGTTTACGAGGAGCGCTGCAGGTGCAGCGTCGAAGTCAGAAGCCTCAAGCCCCTCCCACCCCTCACCCCTCCCGCGTGCCCCTTAGTCCTCCAGGCAACGCCCCCTTTCTGTTGAGATTTTCAAATCTGAGGCTCTGATACTGAGGCTCTGGAAGGAGGGGTTAGTAGCCCTTTAAGTATTAATGGGCTGTTGAGCCACTTCACTCCTCTCCATGTTGCTGTATCTTTATTCAGTAGAAAAATGTATTGATAATGTCTAATGGGAGAAAGTTTTTTTTTTTTTACCCCCTTTGTTTTCCCCCTCTGGCTGCTTCAGATATGGCCTGTTTCAAAGCTGCTTCAAGAGTCGCTTTCCTTCAATGAACCAATGAGAGAATGTCATAGGCCTTTCCTGTTAAGAAAAATGTCCCTAATCCAGGCATAGATTGTAATAGACGCTGATTATTTCCATCCAGAAACAGTAAACGTTACGAAAGCTACAAAGTTTTGTTTATGCTGTGGCAAGCTAACATTTCATATATTGTATTTTGTCTTTGAATGCTGAAAAGCCCTCAAAATGGCCTCCATCACAGTGAAAAGTCATGCCTCTGAAGCACCATTTCGAGGACCGCCGGCTTCAAAATGGCGCCGACCTCGCTCGAAACCTATAAATATCACGCCGCGATGCATTCTCAATTTCTTCCCCAAGTTTGTGCAAATACCCCACAGATCTATCGTCTGTGTCTGTCTAACGTATCGCCACATCTCTCTCCCGCTTATGAATTATGACCCGCTACGCCCGCCGCTCCACCGCTATCTGCCGTAGCCCGAGGCCTCCCCCGTCCACAATCCATCTCCCTGATAGTTCTAATCCAGGTTTTATCGACCCGTACGGAGCGGCACCTGCCCGGAAACCACCGCGGCCCACCTTCGTATATATGCACCCCCCCTCCCCCACCCTCCATCCCTGTCTCCCCCCGCGCCCGGGGCCATTCTTTCTGCTATGGTCCCGCGGCCATCTTGGAACACTTTGTCTCAACAGTTGTCGTGGCCAGTGTGCGGGGCAGTCCGTTAAAATGATGTGTGTTTTCGCCGGCGAGACAATGGAGGCGATAAAAATAGCGGCGGGCTCCATTTACCATTGGGACTGTGCGGTGGTGCGTTCGGGGGAGACCGGTGACAGTGAATGCAGCGCCGTGTGGAGAATCATTGAAGGATTAGCTATTAAAGCAACTAATAACATTTGTATTGTGAGGATTTTTTTTTCTCCACATATCGAATGCGTGGTTGCCAGAATCGCTTTTCAGGCGACAAGCTGCAGGGGAGCAGGGGGGAAAAGATAGGAATTTGAAACTTTTGTCGTGGGTCACTGATATAAATACGTATGAGTTTAGAATGTACTGCAAGTTTCCACTAAAAAAACAAGGCTTTATATGCATACAAATGGACAAATTGCCAGTATATTTTCAGCCACATCGCTGTATCTTTCGCTCAAAAGTTGCCCGTTGTGTCCGTAGTTTTGAATATTAACATCTCCTCATTCCCCCTTTTGATTGAATGTATAGGAATCTTACAAAATTAAAAAATGTCAATATTGGAATTAACATGGCATCAAAAGCCCTGAGTTCAAAGTTCAATCAGGCTTCAATGCCAGCCATTTTCAAATCAGAGAGCTCCCCACTGCCAGAGATTTTTCAGGATTTTGACTGTTTTTTCAAGACCCACAGAAAATTTAGGTCTAGGTGTCTGTCAACACAAAACATACCAAGAGAAAGATTAGACTCTCTTCTTTCATCTAAAAAAAAGTTTGTTTGTACCTCTTTCCAGTCTGTAGAAAATAGGTGAAATCACCCCAAAATGCTGTTTTCTGACCAAAAAGCCGAGGTTGTTGTTATCAAGCAGAACAGTGACTCTGATCCATCCAAAGAGCAATGCTGCCACCTAGTGACTCAATAAAAGAACTACAACTAAGATTTTAACACCAGACACGCTCAAGGCTTTGCTTTAGCCGTTCCCATTGAAAAACCTAATTGACATCTATAGACGTCATTGGCAGTCTACGTTCGGATTTCAATTGACATCTACAGACGTCATTGGCGTCATTGAGTTAAAAAAAAAAACCTTCAAAATATTGTTAAGTCTGAGGCTCCGTCCACACGAAGTCAAGCTCAGGACTAAACACAAAAACATTTTATCAATCCAGCATATCATCCTCTTCTGTACATTGTAAATCCATGAATCCGTTTCATTTTGACTGCTTTAATTCCACAAAGGTTTACTGCACATGCTCTATTTACATGTTGTTCTATTAAATGTGGTAGCGTCACAGCGCCACACACAGGCCTGGTAAATGAATCGCAGCGGTTTTACACATATGATGTGGACACTCACATTTACTGAGCTGGCTCCGTGTTTACAGAGAACATTTCTGAAATTTGAAGCGTTTTGTCTTACGTGGATATAACCCAAGACTGGACCGTTGGGAGTCTGTAGGAGCTACTGAAGTGGAGATATTGTAGAGTGTAACAGAAGACGGACCCTAGTGTTTTTTTAACGTCATCTTGGTCGCCTTATGTACAGCACTTGGATACCAAACAGTATTTGTGAATGAATAAGCGTGGGAAACCAGTCTAGTGACTGTGATGTTGTCGGTATTTCCTGGAAATCTTAGGCTCATTTTTTAACAAAACTCGATAAAATAAGCATCATGCAGGGTGAGTTATGTGTTCTTTTATTAAGTCTGACATTAAAACTAGATGTTAAGAGGGAAAACTAAAAATCTCAACATTGGCCACTGTGTGAAAAACAAAGACTACAAAGACTACAAATTCTGGACAAACAAAGCAACACATTTGAATCATTTCATTGTTTTAGATTAACATAATCTGCTCATGTTGATATTCAGCGATTTGCATAGACTTGGCCCGCCGCTTTTGATGGATTTAAGAAGGTAAAACTCAAAACTCGAGGTGGGATATACTGGCAAACCACTGCTGGACAAACAAGATAGTAAGCACTTTTAGTGGTTCTCAACTGGTTTGGTGATGGGATCCACAGTCATCCTGGGATGACAGGCCATGGCCCGAATATGACTTAGACTTGTACAATATAATGTAAAATATTCTCTTTTCCTCAAACATTGTTGATGAATAAGCTTGAAATAAGCCCAAAAGTTGAAATTATAATAACAGTCATTTGAACAGACATTAGTGATTCTATATAGCCTGGCTAACACCAGACTAAAATCACAAGTGATATTTAGTCTGGGGACCACCAATTCATTTTCTCGTAGGAGAGGTGTGGTTTACGATCGTCCATACTCGTTTATTGGGTGATACGAAAAAAAAAAAAAAAAAGTCTATCATGCGTCTGCACGTAGCCATGGCCAATCGTATCATCGTATGAGATGACGTATGACGTACCCGCTGTAAACGTTTGAGCTAAATTATTTAGAACAAGGTCTAAAGCTTGATCGAAAAATACCATTGTGTCTGCTGCTGTCATGTTGGATCCGTAAATAAACTTTTTTTTTTTTTATCCGTAAATAAACTACAAGCTTCCGTATATCGAATAGCGCGTCATCGTCTTGCCGTCCCTCCTCGCACTTTGATTGGTTCCCAAATCCACCGGAAAATTTGGGCCATGGTCCCCAGGCTGTTGTAACCTGGCTAACACCAGGCTGCTGTGTGCGCTCGAATTATTTCGAACTGCACAACAGCCTGGGGACCATGGCCAAATCTCCGGTGGATTTGGGAACCAATCACAGAGCGAGGAGGGACGGCAAGACGATGACGCGCTATTCGATATATGGAAGCTTGTAGTTTATTTACGGATAATTTAAAAAAAAGTTTATTTACGGATCCAACATGACAGCAGCAGACACGATGGTATTTTTTGATCAAGCTTTAGACCTTGTTCTAAATAATTTAGCTCAAAAGTTTACAGCGGGTGCGTCATACGTCATCTCATACGATGATATGATTGGCTGGGGCTACGTGCAGACGCATGAGACTTTTTTTTTTTTTTTTCGTATCGCCCAATAAACGACTATGGACGATCGTAGACCACACCTCTCCTACGAGAAAATGAATTGGTGGTCCCCAGACTAAATATCACTTGTGATTTTAGTCTGGTGTTAGCCAGGCTAAGGCTGTTGTGCAGTTCTAAATAATTCGAGCGCACACAGCAGCATGGCGTTAGCCAGGTTAGATTCTATACTTTTTCTGTCCATAAATATTAAAATAAATGTTTTCTGGGAAAGGACCACATCACGACCCACTGAAAACATTTCCATGGCCCACTTTTGGGCACCAACCCACCAGCTGACAACCACGCTTATGGCCTGTTATTGTTGAGTGGATTTGCCTTTGTATTGTTTCTGGGTTGCCTGCCTGGGGACAATGGGATGGCTATGAGCATTTTGTGCTACCTGGCACTGTTACACTGTTGTTGCCGATGTTCATCAACATGCACTGTCTCTATGGGTGACAGTAACACATTTGGTTAAGCAGGTCGTCCCATAACCGGTTGCCGGTTCAAAATCCGGCTTCCTCTTGTGGACACTGTCTTTGTGGTTTGAGTGTAAGTGGAGTAAGTGGAAATAGAGACCATTTACCATGAAGAGAATTGATAAATTATTGTATTGTGGTTTTTGGATTACATTGAATAAAAGGCCAAAATAGTTTCCCACCTTTTCATAACACATGTTTCCTAATCATTAACTTGTGTATAGCTATATTTTACAATCATTATTTCCCCAATAGGCCCTCATATTTGATCATCCAAAAAGCTTGTATTTTCTTGTGACTTGCTTTTGAGCCGTGATCCTGTTTAGTCAACAACAAACTTAAAGTAACAGTCTGGAAGTCTAAATGTTTTACAAATTTTATAAAATGTGCACACTTGACCACCCAGTCTTGCATTTTGATGTCAAGCAAGTCATAATATGTATATATTATTTTAAGTCCATCTTTCCTGGATCTCACCATCTAATCAGAGTATAGTCTCCTCCCGTGTCGAGCAATGAGACGAGCTTTTCCAGTGAACCAGCCTGTCAGGTCCAATCAGGTAGGTTTAGTTTTAAAAATTCTGTTCCAGCTCTCCTCATTTTGCAAACTAAGAAGGGCTTTCTGGTTAAAGAGGAGAGGAATTGTATTGTTTATTTTGAAATTTCAATCTACCACTCCTCACTTACAAACTTACAGACTATCACTTTAAAGGAACAGGCCACCGTTTTTCCATACTGTGATCATGTTCTTACCTGAGCTTAGACGAGTTGATACGTAGCTGTCATGGCCTGTTCCTTTAAATACTAAAAAATCATTAGCATTTGTGATTAGCTTACAGCTGCTACGACCGGCTCTTAGAACAAAGGAGGGAGTTGGAGACCAGATACAAGTGCGCAAAGAAATATATCATACAAATAAGTCATGCATAGCTTCTGCGAGTTTGTATTTAGTTGTAGGCGTCCGCTGCGCTCTTTTCTGAGACAAATACGGATGATGGATCGATTGTCCCAAATGTCCAGTGTGTATGTTTTCTGCCATCACTCTGATGAATCTCTACAGCGTACCACTATAGCCTGTTTGTAACCTGGGGGACACTTCTATTCTCACTTCCTGCGGCTGTTCCACCTATAGCCCCCACCTCTCCTCCATCTCATCCCTCCATCCTAACAACTGAGGTGCAGATGAGTAATGGGCAGCCTGCAGTTCAGTACAATACATTGGTCCCGTAGAGCAGGGTTTGCCAAACTTTCAAGCCATGCCTCCAAAATGACCACTACTGTAGACAGGGCTTCAAATGTAATGCGGTTAATGTCATTTTAGTGTCTAAATACTACATTCTTAATGCCACAAATGCACACACAAAAAAATCTCAGTATATTTTGTTTTGTAAGATTTTTATACATTCAGTCAAACAGGGGGAAGAGGGGAAATAATGCCAGTTTGTGTCGGATTTAATGCTTTTGAATGACTTATAAGGCTTTTTAATGCCCCGCAGAAACCCTGTAAAAGAAGTGACATACGCACACAGTGTAAGCTGAGATGCGTGCTGCAGTTACTAAAAAATATATCTGTCCAGTGTGTATGTTTTGTTATTGATGTGCAGATCCTCTTTTTGCATTTTGCCAAGAAGCTGAATGTAATCTCCGAATAATGCGGTAATTATTCAAAAGAAAGAAGCATTTCCTCGGGTGAGATCAGACAGACAAAGATTTGTAAACAATTCCACAAATGGTTTTACCTCGAGCTTTCGATGAACTAAAGCTTTTAATTCCAAATGCAGGTCAGTTGTGTTAATATTATGTATTTTGTTTTTTATATTTGTGCAACATTGGAAATATGCAGTTAACTGATATTTTTTCTTGTAGTGTAATGACATTAGTTTTGTCTTCCTTTTAGTATATTATAAACTCCAACATTGGAGGGGATGAAACATGAAGCATCGAATTCTAAAGCACTTGTATCAGTTTCATGAACTTCATGAATCAAATCAAATCAATTTTATTTGTATAGCGCTTTTCATACATGTCATGTAACACAAAGTGCTTTACAGATTTAAAAACATTCTCTCACATTCTCTCACAGGCTAGTTTTCCGGCATTTCTGTGACAGTGACCCTGAAAAGTGACCCTGCAAGAAGAAGATCTTTATCTATATAGCGCCTTTCACAGATATGGTCACAAAGCGCTGAGAGCATTTTACATTCACTCCACACTCGGTGGTGGTAAACTACGGTCAGTTTACCCTGGGGGAGACTGACAGATGCGCTGTCATGACTGCACACATCGCCATGTATTCACTCACACACATCATTCATCCAGGTACATGTTTTTAGTGGTAGGGCAAACCGCAGTACCAGGAGGAAACCTACACAGACACGGGGAGAACATGCAAACTCCACACAGAAAGACCCCGTCCTGGTGGGAATCGAACCCTGGACCTGATGCCCAAGAATTGAGATGCTACAAATGTGTAAGGAAAGTTAGGAATGAGTTTGAACATTTTTATTTTCATTTTCTAACTTCCTATTTCATTGGTTGTAAAAAAAAAAAAAAAAAAGTATAGAGCCTTTATTTACTTAATCTGTGCAACTCAATTCAGTATTCAGCTTTTCTTTGGCTATAAAAAAACCCTCAAATATTATGGTAAATGGTCTCAACTTATATAGCGCTTTTCCAACTACATTAGGCACTCAAAGCACTTTACAGCAAGGATCCACTCACCCATTCATACATACTATGTTTGGAGATGACTTAATTTTGTGTTGAAAAATTGATCAGATTGCAAACAACAAACTCCAACATCTCTTGGTAATTTGCAAACCCTTAATAGCGCTGTAATTTAGTTAAGACTTACAAACAGGCACAGAAATGCATGGGATTCTTTGTATGTGTTTAGAACTTCACATTCAGTCTTCTCTCGATTATTAATGCACTTGTATGTACATAAAAATGTGCACTGTGAGCTGACTCTTGATTAAAAAAATAATGTTAGCGTTTACCCTTTAAAATAATTAAACATATATAATCAAAACTGTTCTCAATCAGCATAGTAAGTGTCATAAAATACTCAAGTACGAAAGTATGATAAGAAAATGACTTATTTTACAGGCAGATACTACCAAGCCTGCCTCGGGAGTGAGCCATAGGCGGCGTGAAGGTCACTTGTGCTAGTGGGTGAATCCAGCTTGTGTGTGTGAGACTGGGGCCTTATATCCACATATCCACATGAACTCTGGATCCTCTGGCTCTGATTTCCGCCTCCTCCACTCCACTACACAGCGAGCCTCTTATCTCCCTCATCAAATGCTGTGTAGAAGGAGGAGGCAGGGAGAAGACGAGAGAGCAAACAGTAGAGGAGAGAGAGGGTGCCCTTGGGTCTGCCCTGTCAGCACTGAATTACCGGGGCTGGCAGAAACATCTTCAGCGAGCCAGCCGGAGTCAATCGACGCTGTGGTTTGTTTACGCCGCCAAATTATTTACATTTTATAGAATTGTTTGGTGGTCTCAAGGTAGATACAGTCAGTGAGGCATATGAGGCACTCACAATAAAGACTTTAAGTAAATGACTTATTTGCACTTCATTACTGTAGTTAGTAAGCAGTTTCTGGCACACGCTTGAAATGAACAATTTGTTATAGTTTCTCGTTACCTCTCCCCAAAAGTAACTGCAACTGAGCTCCAGTATGCTAAAGGTAAGTAGGTACTGGAGTCTGGATAAAGTAATGACTAGGTTACAACCAAATCTGCACAAAAGCTTGTACTCTTGTTAAAGTTTGCATAAGCCTGTTTAATCAACAAATAACAGTCTTTAAGCAGAACACAATGCACAAAATTACAAGATATATAAGACAAACATATCTAACTATTTTAACTAAATTTACGAACAACCTTTACCCATTTAACCAACTAAATTTCTCGTTGTTAGAAAATCAAAGACAGTTACTGACGCGGTTATTTGAAAAAGCCGCTATTCCCAACACTAGGCAGCATGACGTAGTGATGATGTAGATTTCAGGTATCAGCACTTTACATTTTGGGCCCGATCTTGTGCATCAAAACGGAGACAATAGCGTGACATTTTGTGCTCAGTAGGAGCGCACTTTGTGATCTTGCCACTCCAGACTTAGCGCATTTAAGTGGGTGGAGACTCACACATTTTCCTCCAACCAGATCGACTCCGCGTCCAGGAGAGTGGTTGTGTGGAGTGAACATGTGCTTTTGTTTTGCTTCGCGTTCACGCCAAGCGCGGCCGATCCGCGCCACAGCGGACGCTGTAGCTCTTTTTCTGTCGAGACGTGAACATCGTTTAGCTCACGATGGGGTAAATTAAGTTTTTAGTTTGACCTGTGAGAGCCTAAGGCTTAAGAAAGAACGCAAGACAGCGCATTGTAAACGAGGAAGTGAATGTCAGCTGTGTTTCCATCAGAGCAGTCACCTCCTCTTGTGACGCCCCCTCACAGGTGGCGGAGGCGAATGGCACATATAGCGCCGCCACTCGGAAAATAATTCGCCAAGAGCCTGCGCCGCCACAAGATCTGGCCCTTTGACTTTTACTCCATACTTTTCAAACAGAAGTATCTATTATGAACTCCTTACATCTCATTATTTTTAATGATTTTTTCCCATACAATATTGAGAATTTTTTTACCATGAAAAGCATTATATCAAACCCTGGCTCCAGAGGGGGGCAAAGCTCTCGATTTACCGATTGATCTACGTTCCCGCCCTCACCTATGGTCATGAGATCTGGGTAATGACCGAAAGGACAAGATCGCGAATACAAGCTGCCATAATGAGTTTCCTTCGCAGGGTGGCTGGGCGCACCCTGCGAGATCGGGTGAGGAGCTCAGTTACCCGGGAGGAGCACGGAATAGAGTCGAAAGGAGCAGCTGAGGTGGCTAGGGCATCTGTTCCGAATGCCTCCTGGTCGCCTCCAGGCCTGTCCTATTGGGACAAGGCCTCGTGGAAGACCCAGGACACACTGGTGGGACTATGTCTCCGAGCTGGCCTGGTGTCGCCTCAGGGTCCCCCCAGAACAGCTGGAGGAGGTGTGTGTGGATCGGGAAGTCTGGGCATCTCTGCTGAGACTGCTGCCCCTGCGACCCGGCCCCGGATAAAGCGGAAGAAAATGGATGGATGGATTATACCACACCAAACCACAGGGCAGGGGGGGAATCAACCCAAATGCCTTAAGTTTTACCAGTAATTTTTTATTCTGTTTTGCTCATTAGTTCTTTTATACTGTTTTCTTGAGTGAAGGAGTTGCAACATTACTTTTTCCAGAGCAATGTTGCAACTTTACTTGGGTAAAGTACAGATACTTTACCCAAGTATCTGTACACTAAATGAAGAGATTGTCAATATCATTATTTGGGTGATCATCAAATGCGGGTACTGCGGGGGCCTATTGTCTGTCATCGATTTTGTGAGCTGATGCTGTATTTTTGACCCAATTTTCAGCCTATTTCTGGCCCCCGCCTTGTTGCGTGTCGTTGGAATTGTGCACTGAGTCAATTTCTTCCCATTGAGAGCAATCCGGCAGGGTGACAGTTTTGATTACACCGTGTAATGGCGTGTTCAGGAATGCAGAAAATGAATCGCGAGTTCCCCGTCACATTTCCTGCGAGCCGCACCGTGTCGCCGCTTTGTGTGGTTATATTTGTCTCTGTAAGTTGTTTACGCTGTCAGTTGGCATATCGCTGTGGTGATTGACCGGATGATCAGAAGAACGCGAGATGAAATGTCTCTGTAGTGATGCCCGGAACATGTTTTAGGAAACGAAGAGAGATCGCTATATTTGGGAAAAGGAAATCATCACGAAGCTGGCAGTCATCATTACTGGACCTCTGATCAGACTCTGTGAATCAATGCCTTTCCTTCTTTTATAAGTCCCTTTGAGAATTTTAGAATTTGTTTATTTTGACAACAACAAAATCTAAGTCTCGTCAATATTTCATTGAACGTGTAAATCTTTAATATATGGAGTCAATCAAAAAGTGTCCAGATGGTGTTTTTCAAATTGCGTGGCTTTTGACAAGGTTTCTGTCGTACATTAAAAGTAATTAATGTATTGAAGCACAAAAAAGCATTTAATTAGATCCCAGCAGGCGTTTAAATCTACTTTTCTGTGTTGCTTGACTTAATCTATCAATTCAGTGAAAATACCAAATGTATGATATGTTAATCTGCAGGTTTTGCTGAAATTGTGTGCACATTGTTTATCATTTATTTTCCAATTTACCTTTATCTACATAAAATTTGACAATTCAATATCTTGTATATACTGTATATCCAAATCTGTTACAAATATTAAGGGGAAAATGCAATTGTGGCCATTACAATCAAATCATATGATCCGAAGCGCTGAACAGCCAAGAGAGTAAATACGCAGTAAATACAATGCAATACAAAATTTACGATGACAATTATAACATTGCCAACTGTCTCATTAATTGGCCAAAGCCAGAGAGAACTGGTGCTTTGTCGATTAGAGCTTAAAATGCTTGAGCTTTGAAAAATCTTGCTATGGGCATTCAAATATTACAATTCACTTGCTGCTAGCTGTATTTTTTTTTAATTGCAAATCAACTACAGACCGGACCAGACCAGACATGTTCCTTCAACAGTAATATATTTGGTATGAAATTGATCAAACTTCATATCGGAGGGGAAAGCCAGTTAATGTTTAAAATTAGAGCTGCACCAAATAGTCCACCGTTTTTTCCATACTGAGATATGTTCTTACCTGAGCTTAGACGAGTTGATGCGTACCTTGACCTGACTGGTCTTTGTGCCCGTGGAAGAGCGTGGTAGCTTCCAACTTCACCCCCGTTTGGAGCTATAGTGGGAGATCAGACAGGTACGTATAAACTTGTCCAAGCTCAGGTAAGAACATATCTCAGTATGGAAAAACGGTGGCCTGTTCCTTTAATGGGAAACGGAATTGAAAGAGCTATGGTTGGGATTAACAAAATCCAAAAACTGCATTTATTTACAGTATGTAGGAATTACAATATCTGATTCTCCATATCAGCTATCGTCTTGTCATTTGTGGAGTGTTTAAACCTCTATTACATGTTGTGAAATGCCTGTGTATCTCAATAAAGTACTAAAATGACCCTTAATGCAATGAAAAGTGCTATCTCTAGTTCGCCGCTAGGTGGCAGTTAAGATTTAAATTGATTAAGAAAACTAAATTAACTAACTAAACTTAGAAGAAAACTGTTGTAAAACAAAGTTATCTCATGGATGGCTATCAGTAATAGCAGTTGCCCCACAGACTGTTTTATTTGTACTGTGTGTAAGCCATCCCTCTCTCTTGGAACCACCTGAAGTTCAGTTTTTGCAGAAAGAATAAACTAATCCCAAAGTACTCTCTAAAAATAATTTCTCTAACTCGTCTTTATTGTATTTGTGTTTCAGACCTTTGAGGGGAACACGAATGCGGACAGTGTGGTGCAGAACAGACTGTCCCAGCCGGTGAGGACGCGCTTCCTCCGCCTGGTGCCGGTGGTCTGGAACCCCAGCGGCTGGATCGGGCTGAGGGTGGAGGTCTTCGGCTGCTCCTACAGTGAGTACCACACAGTACACAACAGAAACAAGAGCATTTACTGGAAAAAATGCCACCGTTATCTTAGATTTATTGCTTAATAAGTGCTTGAATTAAGAGAATTTATGCTGATTTTGAGTAGTTTTGAACTGTCTTGAAATATGACGGTGCCAATTGAACAAACTTCCGCCTGGCGCAAGGACAGCGTTGGTCGAAGCGACGCTGATATCTTGCACACACACAATGGTGCTCCAGTGCTTTCACCGGTTGCCCGAGGGCGTCGCCTAGGGGGAAAAGGGTCGGGGAAGGCGTGTGCTACAAGCAGAGCTGACTTCAATGAGCGCCTGCTGCATTCCCTTCGCCCGATCTCGATTAACATTATTGTGCAGGATAAACTACACTGTGAGCTAAACACTGTCCTTGGCCTGAGAGAGAGACAGAGATTTGGTGAAAACCACAAAAGAGTGCAGTTTTATTAATAAAAAACCTATATCGTTTATGCCTTGCTTTTTTTAAAAAATGTATTATTTTCAATTGTTCATATCTCGATATCGATACAATAACAATAAATCATTCAGCCATGGTTGACACACCTTTTTTTAATTACAAAACGATGACGAGCTAAAAATTGCCCTCTGGTGACTAAAACACGTCTATGGATTTACGTTGATGAGACGAAAATTGAGCTCTGTTGTCGGCGGCTTCGTGCCCCTGGTAGGGTCTCCCATGGCAAACTGGTCCAGGGTGACAGGTCAGACAAAGAGCGGTTCAGAAGCCTCTTATGAGAGCCCAACAGGCCCGGATAGAACCATGAGGCCGTTCTTCCGTGGACCCACCATCTGCAGGAGGAGCCATAGGGGGCTGGTGCAATGTGATTCGGGCAGCCCAACAGCTGCCCCACGACCCAGAATCGGACAAGCGGAAGAAAATGGATGGATAGACTTCCAGCGCCCTCTGGTGGTAACCTTCGATAACACAGGCTGGACATTAGGAACGTGGAAGCATAAATGCAGTGACGGTAACTAAGCTTGGAACGCATGGATCTATTTACGGACGAAATGGGAGCATAAAAGAGCCTTAAAGGAACAGGCCACCATTTTTCCATACTGAGATATGTTCTTACCTGCAGACGAGTTGATGCGTACCTGCCTGGTTTTTGTGCGTACCCGTGAAAGAGCTTGGTCGCTTTTAACTTCACCCCGTTTGGAGCTATAGGAATACATAGGGAAAGGCCAAATGCTAGCGACATCTTTGGTCTTTTTGCATGACTGAGAGCACGAACAAAGACCAGACAGGTACATATCAACTCGTCTAAGCTCAGGTAAGAACATATCACAGTATGGAAAAACGGTGGCCTGTTCCTTAAAGACAAAGACTAAAACTAAGAGGTGTGTGCTTTTGTGGTGTGAAACCGCGTGCTGGCCGTCGTGGCCAAACGGTGAACTGCAATTTTATATGGTGCTAATCTCTGAAAAAAAGTGTCATGTGACGTCAAGACCGCATCTGATAGGACGGCCACTAAATCCTGGCTCCGAGCTCGGGAGAAAGTTCCCCCGCCGCACTGCGTTGCAAATATTCAAAGCTGTTTGCAAAAATGAAATCACACAATCTCATAATAACAGCGATTCCTTATCTCTTGCAAAAATAGTGATCTGACTTTCCGGATGACTCTGCTGTCGTCCCAGAAGACGAGCTCGCCTTCAATCTGCTCGCTCGTGTGCCGCTAAAACAGTGCTCAGAGCTGAAGGCAGGCGGCCAGCTGTCAGCCACACATGCTAACATGACAGAGGGGTGTTGTACTCCTCGGCTAAATCCGCTCTAATTGAGCTGTAAAAGTCAGCGGTTAGCCTTCAGCGCTTTTAATGTAATAATGGCAGGCCTCCAGAGCAGCACTTTCTTCACGTGGATTTTGTTTTTCTGCATCTGGCTGCTCCCTTCATCATCAAGGGCTGCCAGAAGAAAGACGATTTGGTCGTATTCACATCTGGATGCCCTTCCTGTCACTGCATGGTTCATTGTTTTAATGCGAGAATGTGGCGATGTGAGTGACCAGTGGTTGTGTTATGTATTGTGCATTTTGGACAAAAATGCTTGTAGTTTTAGTCACAGTAGTATTAGTATTTCAACAAATGCATTTCGAATGTGGATGAAGGCTGACAGGCTGACTGACAGACTACACCACAATAGGCGGAAATGTCATTATGAACACGCCGCTCTCCTCGTCCTCTGATCATCGCTTTGAGATTGCAATTTTTTGGGATTATTATATTAACAGCGGCGTCTGCACATTTTGTTCTGCATTCTTACGCTGCGGTATTCAACTGGGGGAAAAAACAGTCCTGAGAAAAGATAAAGTCCCAGTTTTGACAGTCGTGCTCAGACTGTCAAACTGGGGGGGGGGCCCTGGGAGCCCATGTGACCTGACGCCGCCGCTCTGTGTCCCGTGTGATTGAAAATGTGCATTTGTTTTGTTTGTGGGCGCTGTAGCTCTTTTCCTCTCCAGACGTGAACATCGTTTAGCTCACGATAAAAGGTGGTAAATAAAAGGGGTTAATAAAGGTTTTAGTTTGACCTGTGAGACCTGAAGACTTAAAGGGACTTTATGGAGTTTAAAAATGTTAAAAGTAAGTATTTTCCTCCCCCTACATGCCTACAACTGCCTCTAAAATCCTGCACTGTCACTCAAAAAGGTGTTCATTCGGGTCTGAAGTGCCGTCATGCACAAGCTTAAAATAGAAGCTGCAGGTACACATATGACCTGAGGTGGCAGTAGCAAGCATAAAATGGCTAACTTGCATCTAGCCCCTTTAAGAAAGAATGCACAATGTAAACGAGGAAATGAATGTCAGCGGTGTTCGCATCAGTGCAGTCACCTCCTCTTGTGACGTCCCCTCACAGGTGGCGGAGGCGAGTGGCGCATATAGCTCCGCCACTCGGAAAATAATTCGCCAAGAGCCTGCGCCGCCCCGTGCGCCGCCACAAGATCTGGCCCTTAGTCTATGACAACACTGTCACAGACTTATGCTGTGTTCATGGACCTCGATAGCCTGGTTTTACCAGACCCTCGTACTCACTGCATTTCGTACAAGGGTCTGGATCTTCACAATTGAGCTCCGTTATCAGGTGGGAGGGGTGAACTTGGATCTGCTTTTCGCTAGCGTTTGGTCGTGATGTATGTAATGTGCCCGAGTGACTGAAGCAGCGATCAAACTCTATCAAAATTCAATCAAAACTCTATCATAACTCTCATAACTCTATCATAATTCTCATAACTCTATCATAATTCTATCAAAACTCTATCATAACTCTATCAAAACTCTATCATAACTGTATCATAACTCTATCAAAATTATATCAAAACTCTATCATAACTCTATCAAAATTATATCAAAACTCTATCATAACTCTATCAAAACTCTATCAAAACTCTATCATAACTCTATCAAAACTCTATCATAACTATCAAAACTCTATCAAAACTCTATCATAACTCTATCATAACTCTATCAAATCTCTATCATAACTCTATCAAAACTCTATCATAACTCTATCATAACTCTATCAAATCTCTATCATAACTCTATCATGACTCTATCATGACTCTATCATAACTCTATCATAACTCTATCATAACTCTATCATAGCTCTATCATAACTCTATCAAAACTCTATCAAAACTCTATCAAAACTCTATCATAGCTCTATCATAACTCTATCATAACTCTATCAAAACTCTATCAAAACTCTATCAAAACTCTATCAAAACTCTATCATAGCTCTATCATAACTCTATCATAACTCTATCATAACTCTATCATAACTCTATCAAATCTCTATCATAACTCAATCATGACTCTATCATAACTCTATCATAACTCTATCAAAACTCTATCATAACTCTATCAAAACTCTATCATAACTCTATCAAAACTCTATCATAACTCTATCATAACTCTATCAAAACTCTATCATAACTCTATCAAAACTCTATCATAACTCTATCAAAACTCTATCAAAACTCTATCAAAACTCTATCATAACTCTATCAAAACTCTATCAAAACTCTATCATAACTCTATCATAACTCTATCAAAACTCTATCAAAACTCTATCAAAACTCTATCATAACTCTATCAAAACTCTATCAAAACTCTATCAAAACTCTATCAAAACTCTATCATAACTCTATCATAACTCTATCATAACTCTATCAAAACTCTATCAAAACTCTATCATAACTCTATCATAACTCTATCAAAACTCTATCAAAACTCTATCAAAACTCTATCATAGCTCTATCATAACTCTATCATAACTCTATCAAAACTCTATCATAACTCTATCAAAACTCTATCAAAACTCTATCATAGCTCTATCATATCTCTATCAAAACTCTATCAAAACTCTATCAAAACTCTATCAAAACTCTATCATAGCTCTATCATAACTCTATCATAACTCTATCAAATCTCTATCATAACTCAATCATGACTCTATCATAACTCTATCATAACTCTATCAAAACTCTATCAAAACTCTATCAAAACTCTATCATAACTCTATCAAAACTCTATCAAAACTCTATCATAACTCTATCAAAACTCTATCATAACTCTATCAAAACTCTATCATAACTCTATCAAAACTCTATCATAACTCTATCATAACTCTATCAAAACTCTATCATAACTCTATCAAAACTCTATCATAACTCTATCATAACTCTATCAAAACTCTATCAAAACTCTATCAAAACTCTATCATAACTCTATCAAAACTCTATCATAACTCTATCATAACTCTATCAAAACTCTATCAAAACTCTATCAAAACTCTATCAAAACTCTATCATAACTCTATCATAACTCTATCAAAACTCTATCAAAACTCTATCAAAACTATATCATAACTCTATCAAAACTATATCATAACTCTATCATAACTCTATCATAACTCTATCAAAACTCTATCAAAACTCTATCAAAACTATATCAAAACTCTATCAAAACTATATCATAACTCTATCAAAACTCTATCAAAACTCTATCAAAACTATATCAAAACTCTATCAAAACTATATCATAACTCTATCAAAACTCTATCAAAACTATATCATGACTCTATCATGACTCTATCACAACTCTATCAAATCTCTATCATAACTCTATCATAACTCTATCAAAACTCTATCAAAACTGTATCAAAACTCTATCATAACTCTATCATAACTCTATCAAATCTCTATCATAACTCTATCATAACTCTATCATAACTATATCATGACTCTATCATGACTCTATCATAACTCTATCAAAACTCTATCATAACTCTATCATAACTCTATCACAACTCTATCAAATCTCTATCATAACTCTATCATAACTCTATCATAACTATATCATGACTCTATCATGACTCTATCATAACTCTATCATGACTCTATCATAACTCTATCAAAACTCTATCATAACTCTATCAAAACTCTATCAAAACTGTATCAAAACTCTATCATAACTCTATCATAACTCTATCAAATCTCTATCATAACTCTATCATAACTCTATCATAACTCTATCATGACTCTATCATGACTCTATCATAACTCTATCATAACTCTATCATAACTCTATCAAAACTCTATCATAACTCTATCAAATCTCTATCATAACTCTATCATAACTCTATCATAACTCTATCATAACTCTATCATAACTCTATCATAACTCTATCATAACTCTATCATGACTCTATCAAAACTCTATCATAACTGTATCGTAACTCTATCATAATTCTATCATAACTGTATCGTAACTCTATCATAATTCTATCATAACTCTTGAGAGCATTCTTTGCACATTCCAAGGCATCAATTTTAATTTCTGGATATTTGGGAGCTGAGCCAGAACAGATTGAAGAGCTTCCATTACTTTGGATCCGCCGCCATTGCCAAACTACAACCAGCAAATGCAGTGCAAATGCTTGACGTCACCAACAAGCCCCGCCTCCCCCGCTCGCTGAATGGAAGGTTGAAATTCAAACGATGTTACGCGGCCACTGAGATCAGACCCAGACGTACATGTAGGGAAATTATAATTGACTGGAGTTTAAGGATGGCTAATGCCAGGCCAGGTCCTCGAGAGCTGGGGAAAATAATTGGGGAACCCTACCTGTGCATAGGCCACCCAGACCTCTGCCTAGGCCTAAGGCGCCACCTACTGGTATACCTGACAAGTTTTGGATTTGAAAATAGAAAAGGAAATGTACTGCCCCCTTGTGGGAACTGTTATTTGTGATTTGAGTTTTGCATATACCTTTTGGTGCTTCCATAGTTCAGTAATGTTCCAAGCATTGAAAGCAGTCTCTCTAAACTCCAGTGTTCCAGCCTGTACTTTTCAATTTGGCTCTACACAAATATCTGTCTGTAAGTATTAAGATTATATGGATGTTAGCTTCCATTAGACACCAAATTTAGTCGTTTTAGTAAGTTTCCAATTCGTGATTTCCAAGAATAAATTAGGCGCTAATTTCGTTAGCATCCCTATGGCTTTTCCCATGTATGTTAGCATCGTGCTAATCGCTCGCACATGAGATCGTTTTTTTTGGTTTAGATTATCTCTGAGCTTCTTAATTCATATTTTCAATGTATGTTTGACCAGATGAGATTGTAATATGCACCCATTGTGTTTCTGTATATTACAGTTTTACAGTGCTGCAGTAAAACAACACCAAATACAGCAAGACGCTTCCTGGTATTTTATTGGAGACTGTTCGCTATCTGTGGAGCTAGTTGATACACTAGTAAAGGCAGAATAGGAAATTTAATGGTGCCCTCTGTGAGCCGTCCCACCACCCGATCAAGCTCCTGGAGGGGTAAAATACGGTAGTTTCCCAGGTCAGAACCCTTTGAGGTCCATGCTCCACCATCTCGTGACGTTGTCGAGTTTTGGTCATAACCTCGGAACAGATAGTGATGGAGGCTTGAAGTCTTTTGTGTCGGAAACTAGAGATTCCAAGCTTTCGAACCAACTCTCCCCAGTCCCCCAGAGAGCTAACACCGCGGTCGAGGGGCGGTGTCCAGGTCTGAATGTATACTGGAGAAGGAAACTGTAAATGGTGCCAGTGTTACAGATGACTGATTAGATCGAAATCGAATAGGAGGCCAGTTATACTGTATGATCGATTGACTTTTAATTTATGACTTTTTCTTCCTTCTTTATGTATTTATATCGAACCCAATCTTCTTCAAGGCACCAAATTGGCTCGGGCCGGCACAGATAATAAGCTTCCTAACTTCAGTGCCAGAGTTATTTGTCATTTAATACGAGCTTATTGTTTAAACGGCGCTACTTTTGTGAGTTTGCTGTGAACTGTAATTGATGCCAGAGGGCCATAATTGCACGAAAGAAAGAAAGCCCGACGTGGTGCATTATAAAAATCAGCAGTTCAGCGTTTCAGAAGCTAACGCCAGATCTTAACAGTCAGCCCCGTTAAAAGCTTACCAGTTAGAAATGGCAGTTTGTTTTTTACTTTTTTTTACTTGGTCACATAATATCCCCACTTTCCGACGAACCGAGGTGACAACCGGGAAATATTGCAGAATTCTCCAAAGGCTTCTCTCCCATGACTGAGGAGTTTTTGTTACTTTTTGTTCTTTTTATTTGGCTGAATTGTGGTGTTTTTATACGTCCCAATATTTCTGGCATGGTTTTGCAGACTGGAGAACACAGTTATGTTAAATTAAAATGTACAAAGCAGCAATATTGTTTTATTATAGGAACAGAAAATATCATGAGCCTAAAACGTATGGTAACGTTTTATAATAAGGTACATGATAATGCGTAATTCATGATGACTTTATGCATGAATACATCATATATTAATCTAATATTACTATTATGTGTTCATGAATAAATACTCAGGAATTAACACGGTTAATTAAAGGCAATGGACTCTCACTAATGATCTTGAGTAATTAATCATGATCATGATGAATTCTGTGTGCAGAAGCAACAGACAGTACCAAGCGTAAAGGGACTAGATCCAAGTTGGTCATTTTATACTCACTACTGCCACCTCAGGTCTTATGTGTAACTGCAGCTTCAATATTAAAGGGATATTTCAGGATTTTTGACATAGGGCCTCATTTCCTAGTTATCCAGAGTGTTGCTAATTTCTGGAGATATGTTTTTTTGTAATTCATGCAGTTCTTATATTTGAAGAATTACGTGGCGCTAGGCTAGTGCAAGGCTAGCACATTGCTACAGTATCAGCTAGCCTGCATTAAAAACAGTCTGACCCGCTCCACAGAGAAAATAGTCCCTCAAAATGAGATCATTCATGTGATGCAAGGTCAGTTATATTCCAAAAATTATTCTATCGACACAGACATTTATATGGTGAGTCTGGTGTTATAAGTGATTTGCCTCAGGTGCACTGTGGAGCGGGTCAGACAGTTTTTAATGCAGGGTAGCTGATACCATAGAAATGCGCTAGCCTTGCATTAGCCTAGCGCCACGAAACTCTTCAAATCAGCAACACTCTGGATAACTAGGAAATGAGGCCCTATGTCAAAAATCCTGAAATATCCCTTTAAGCTCGTGCATGACGGCACTTCGGACCCGAAGTAACAACTTTTTGAGTGACAGTGCCGGATTTTAAAGGCAGTTGTGGTGAACGGTCTGAGCTCATTCTACACATTGGGACATGGCTGGAACATGTAAGGGGAGGAATCTACATAAATTTAACAATGTTGAACTCTGTATAGTCCCTTTAAAATGCTAAATCAAACTTGTCATTAGTTCACCGTGAGTTCATTATGAATGAGCCTCTTGAACTAAAGCATCAAAAAAAGCTATGTTTTAAAAGAGCAATTAAAACAAGACTTTTCTTAATACAGTATTCCTTTGCTGGCGTTTTGTATGGAATGGAATGGAAGCTGATTTGTTACTCCCCCAAAGCGTGTGACGACACTTAACTTAGTCTTAGCACTTTTCTTCATAACACATAACATTTAATTTGTTCTGGCTTATACATACCACAGCTATGGTGTTCAAAGAAGTTTAGAATAATAATAATATTGTTATTGTTTTTAGCCGTATTCTCACATATGTCACTTTAAAATGTTTAGTAAAATATGCCGTGCAGTTACTCACCTTTAAAGCATCATATTTGTATTTCTATTTTTGATACTTGTGATTTAACCATTTGTTAAACGACACAAATTTACGTTAAACTTGTCGATTTAGTTTAGTTACTCCTGAAAACATTTTTATTTGAAGTTGTCAAAGCTCCAATGCTTTGTTTAAGGGGCACATCCATAATGAACACATTATAATGATGAGTTCCTTTTTTCCTGTAAATTTACACAAAGCTTGGTCCTTGTGTTCAAATTCATCATGATTATGATTAATTACTCATGATCATTAATGAGGTCAGTAACTGTGTTAAGTATGTCAAGAGTAATCACGTTAATTCATCATGAATTATGCATTCATTCATAAAGCGTTGGTGAATTTACATTTTATTATCAACAGATAGTTAGGTCTTCTGTAACCGTAAGCTTTTTTGTTTAACATTCTTTCTTGCCAGCGCTATTAGGCTTTATAACAAATCCTTGGGTGGGAGGGGCTAAATGGGAATGATAGCTTTACAGTGCTTTTATATCTGTCTTATTTATAAATCTTATTTAAATCTAGTTTAATCTGTTGTTTTTATGTATGACTTCTTTGTGCATCTGATGAACTGAATTTCTTTCGGGATTAATAAAGTATATTGTATCGTATCGTATCGTATCGTTGATGAGTCACATGGGGCACCTATGCTTTTGGTGGTGAGTAACAGGTCTCCATGGTAACGCTGAGGAGTGGGGGGGTTACTCCATAGGAATCCCAGAAATGGCTCTAGCTTTCTGGCCTGTTACTTCATATACGCACATTTTGTTGTTTGCCGTCGAATCCCGGACCCGATTCAAATTGAACGTTCCATCCCCAAACACATGAACAGGGAAGAAATACTGATGTATGTGGAGGCATGTTTGGTCCATTTCATGGCATTTATATCATTTCTGTGGTTTCTTATAAGATGACGTTAAGTGGCCACTGGATGTGTGTCCAACCCCACAAAAGCAGGAACTTGACTTAATTTGAGTTAGCATTTAGCTCAGAGGACACTTTGACACGCTAATTTGTGTCTAAAGTAAAATCTCAGAAGGTCTGTACATTCATTAATGATTTCTAACCAGGCTTTGACCTGAATGTGGTCGATGGGGTGACAACAACTACTAATGCCTGGATTGTTCATATTTTGCGATGATTGGTGGCTAATGCTAATGGCTATCGGAAAAATTCATTGAGCAGGCTAACGGAGTCTAGCGGACCGTCATTAGTTAGTTAGTTAGTTAGTTAGCTTGTTAGCTAGTTCGTTTCTTTATCTTTTTTGAGTATACAGACCTCTTAAAGTGTCCTGTGAGCTAAATGCTAACTCAAATTAAGTCAAGTTCCTGCTTTTTGTGGGGTTGGATACACATCCAATGGCCTCTAAACATCATCTTATATTATGTTAATGATTTCAAACCAGGCTTTGACCTCACCTAAATGTGGTCGATGGGTTGACAACTGAAAACGTCTGGATCGTTCATAATTTGCTGAGTTTGGTGGCTAACACTATCGGCTATAGGAATGATACATTGAGCTCACGGCGACTCTGAAAAGTATCCCGGACTAGCCTACAAAAACAACCACAGCGAGGAACGTGCGACACCTGTCTCTTCCCTGTTTTTCAGCTTGGCCCTCCAAGCTTGTGTGCTTTCACCACAGCTGTTTGCGGGTTTGAGACTAAAGTCATCTCCATTTTCTGTGTGTTTTGAGCTAGAATTCACAATAAGGCCAAGCTAAACTCAGCTAAACCATTACATTTTTCCCCTTTTCATTCACTTTCCAAACTTTGTCATGGCGAGTTATCCGGATCTGCACCCGAGGTAGACTGACGGTGAACCGGTCGGAGAACAAGTGACCTATTGGATCTATGAGGGATAAGCGAGAACTCAAACGTTTGCGCCCCTCGGCTTTTCTAGCTCAAGTTCGATAATAATGCCAAACAATCCTGTGCCTGTGACTGGATGTGATGTTTATATATCTATATAGACTACCAATTTTCTGATCACAATTTCCATCCCTATATTGCTGTCTGTTATTACTGGCTGCCTCTGGGGGATTTTTCGGAGTCGTCGGCATATAATGAAAATTTCTCAACATTGCGTATGGGGGTGGGGGTTGTATACAGAGAGTGTTTATGCATGACTCTGTGCTCGCTCGCCCTCAAATCCATAAATGTATGTGCCTGGCTCAGGAGGGCCTCCGGAGAGAAAGGCTCTGAAAAAACACAGGGATCTCAAATAAAACCGCCGCGGCTCATAATACAGACCGGCCAGTGCACCGTGCGGAGTAAACACGAGGCTCGGAAAGGGATGAGGTTACCACGTGGAGACTTTTAATGTGGGATATATATGCGTCAGCTGTTGAGGTTACACGGGGGAAATGCATTGATTTTACTGAATAAATTATATGTGGGTTTTTTGTTTGTCTTTTTGCTATTATTATAGAGTTTGCCTCCCTCTTAGTTATGAGAAAGCAGTATAATGGAACCTTCTCAAGTTTTAGATTTATAACAATCCAATACTGGCCCTCCATGAGTCTGGTCAGCCAAGACTGCACCCTATTCCGGACATGCTTTTGTCATGTGACTTTTGTTACGGTCGCCGGGAAACTACTGCATTTTGCCTCTTGGAGCAAATCTGGGGTTTTGGGACGATTCGCAGTGGGTATCTTATTTTTATATCAAGCGATGCATCTCCTCTGGCTGAAGTCACTAGCGCACCTTGTGCAGATGAGCGGAGCTGATACTTAAGGCAAGACATGGCAGGTGAAAGTAGTCAAAGTGGAGATTTTTATCTAGTTTCCTCCCTTTATATCTTAGTTTTCATGTCAGAGTAAGAAAAATGACAAAACTTACCCCGTGTGATGATTATTTTCTGATGGAAAATCCGTCTTTCACACGGGTATTCATTCATAAATATTTAGATAGAAATAGATTTTACACCCACGTGTCCTGCGAAGGGTCCTCAAGATGACACTATCACCCAAATATGGTGTTTTTCCTTCTGGGAGCTGCAAAATACAGAAGAGCCAAAGAAGGGGCCGCCATGCGCACTTGGAACAAGACGTTCAGGACTTGTTTTCTCTGAACGAGGATAAGGCCCCACTCGGGCAGCGGGTGAGCCCTTATCGTAGCTCATACAGACTCCAAACTTTCCAGTCTTGGACTTAAAGGGACTAAATGGAGTTTAAAATGTTAAGATTATGTAGATTCCTCCCCCTGCATGTTCCAGCCATGTCGTAATGTGTAAAATGAGCTCAGACCTGTTCACCACAACTGCCTTTAAAATTCTGCACTGTCACTCAAAAAGGTGTTACTTCGGGTCTGTATTACCGTAATGCAGGAGCTTAATATAGAAGGTGCAGTTACATGTATGACCTGAGGTGGCAGTAGTGAGAATAAAATGGCCAACTTTATCAACCCCCTTTAACAATACGTTTTTTTCAGAGGGATTTTTTTATATCTAATTCTAAGCCTGATTTATTCAGCTTTGAACCCACAAAAACAAGGCGGAATTTGTGTTTTTATAGATTTTTTCACTTGATAATGATAAGTTTATTGAAAAACTAAAACTGCTCATGTCCTACTCCCTGGCACGTCCGCTGCGATCGGTGGACCACTCACTGCTTATAGTTCCTTGGACCCAGCGCAAACTCAGAGGAGACCGAGCGTTTTCTGTCGTTGGTCCCAAACTGTGGAATGAGCTTTCTCTGTGTATTAGACAGGCCGACTCCCTTCCTGTTTTTAAATCTCGCCTTAAGTTCTCTTTGGCATTTAGCTAGTTTGGAAGTTGCCTTTTACTGTTCAAATCACCGTCTTATGCCCTTCTTATCCTTTTTGTACGGCACTTTTGGTCAACGTTGTTTTTAATAGTGCGTTATAAATAAAGTGGATAGGATAAACAGTATATTCAAAATCTTCTTTGAAAAAATGTTAGTTACTAATATGTCAATAAAATAAACCATACATTTGAATCAATCCATTGTTTAGATTTCATTGCCCAGAATATAGGCAATTGTTGCCATTTTCATGCACAAAATGCCTTATTTTTATATGAAACATAAAAGTGAAGTTTTCTCATATTTATATCAGTAATGTTCAGCAAAGTACTGTACACTGACAAATAAAGCACATACTCACTTACTGACGCCACTTCAAAGCAGCAAAGCCTTCCATGGACAACATTTGAGGACATGAGCTCCCATTAACTGATGAGCTAGTTGTACAAACCATAGAAATAAAAAGGAGAAGCGATGTTCGATCCTAAAGTGTGCGGACAGTTAGCAACCTGGCTAGTCCGAGCCCCTTTTCAGAGTCCGTGAGCCTGCTCTGTGTATTTTTCCTATAGCTGTTTCCTTCTGTTTTGAACAATCCAGATGATTCCAGCTGTTGTCAACCCATCAACCACATTTAGCCTCAAAGCCTGGTTAGAAATCATGAACGAATGTACAGACCCTTCGAGATTTTACTCTAGAAATTAGAGTGTGGTTGGATACACATTTCCAATGGCCACTAAACATCATCTCAGCCTGAACCGAGTGCATTGTCTCCATTGCGGCTTTACCCAAATCCAAAAGCTTCGGGACTGGAGATTGTTACTTTGTGGCATTGTCGCATATTTAAAACATTTTCTTTTGTGTGTGTTTTTGTCATTTATTGTTACTTTTTGATCACTATTTTGTTGCATTTTTCTTGCTTTTCCGGCGTTTTGTTGTTCTTTGTCATGCTTTTGTTGTTATTTCATTACCTTTTTTCTTTTGTTCTTGTCCGGCATGTCTTTTCATCCTTCTTTTTTGACGCTTTTTTGCTGCTTTTTTTTCTCAAGCTTTTAGATTTCGGTAAAGTCAAACTGGAGAAAATGAGCTTGGTTCAGGTGGGGGTTAAGAGGTTAAAACAGAACAAAGGAAATTCCCGCAGTAGAAAAAGGAAAAGCGTCCCAACGTGCTTAATGAGTGGTGCGGGAAGTTCACACTGAATGACAAGAGGAAATGTGAGACGAAATGTTTCCCACATTTGAGGGGTGCATTACAGATAAGCAGCTGCGATTTGTCTGACGCCGAACGTGGGAAAAACAGTTTGCCGTTTATTTTTGCGGCGCGTCTCAAAATGTGAAAGACACCTCTCGAATATCGCAGAGAGAGAATTTTGTAGCTCCTCATTACCGCACATGCTGCTGTGTTTTGGTGGTCATGATTGTCTCTGTATTGTTATCTTGTTCACATAATGCACCAGTCAGACTGACATTACTGTTTATTGTTCGCCTAACCCTTCTCTTCCCCCGCCCTCCAGAGTCTGACGTGGCGGATTTCGACGGGCGCAGCGCTCTGCTGTACCGGTTCAACCAGAAGTCCATGTCCACGGTGAAGGACGTCATCTCGCTGAGGTTCAAGAGCAGGCAGGCGGAGGGCGTCCTGCTGCACGGCGAGGGGCAGAGGGGCGACTGCATCACGCTGGAGCTGCACCGGGGCAAGCTGCAACTCTACCTCAACCTGGGTATGCACCGCTCTCCTGGCAGGAGGATTTATCCAATAGTTTACTCAATGGATGAACTTTAGTGCCAACGAACCCCTCTGATTATCGCTCTCACACATCCCAGCACAACATGTTCAGGGCTAATTCTAATTGCACTGCTAGTACCAGAGCACAATGCATAGAATACAGAAATATGTATCTGCACAGTAATGGTTGCAATAATGCTTTTTCTGCAATTGTGCTTTTAGAGTCTGCAGAGCCTCCTCAGACACTGTTTAACGGCTCATTTACTCTGAGTGTGTTACGTCTGTCATACCAGTAGCAATTAAATGAAATTCATCTGGTGGTTGACACCTGTCCGTCATGTGTCCGTCACGTCTTCGGCTCTACAGCAGGAATACGCAGCCATTCTATTTTTGATGGATGCCTCAGCGTTATCAATGGCGTTTTTCCACAGCGCAGTAGTTTGTTTTTGCTGCATATTGAGCCATGTGCCCGACAAAAGGGAAAAGCACCGGTTTAAACATTAATGTCAAAGCGGAACTGCTTTTGCGTGTTTCAATGGGGCAATAAACAGTGTAACACCAGTCCAAGCAAGCAACAAACTTTCCTGGAAGCAGTGTTAATTTTCTTCTATGAAAATATTTTGTTTTTATTTTAGTCAAAGTGATATTTTTGACGACTAAAATTGGACTAAAGATAAACTAAAGGTCCTATATCATGCAAAATCGACTTTTTGGAGCCTTTAGCCATGTTGTTATGCTATTTCCTGATCAATAACACCCCCAGAGTGGTTCGTGGCTTCATTCACGCAGTTCTCAGCAATCCTCCTGAATCCTGCTCTCTGAGCAGCTGCGCCGCCCTCTCCTGGTGAACGACTGACGTGCTCAGTTGTGTCGTCACAGCGGAACGGAAGTGCTCGACGTCTGTAATGTAATGTCTTAATTTTATGCTTACGGCCTGATTTTAATTTGTAAACCAGCTTTTTCTTTATTTCTGTTGTAAGAAAGAAATAAAGGAGAAAAAAAGCACCCCTGAGCGTCTGAACAGATGTCATGTTTGCACTGGAAGTTGTGAAGATGGAGCTCTTTCTAACCTACTCTGGACGCCTGTTCTTTTGTCTTAACGAACGATAATGTCACAGAGAAAAGCGCGTTTGGCTGCGAGAGGTGCAGGACTTTTTTCAACCTTCCTAAAGAAGAGGCCACTCGCCAGAGGTTGGAATTTCTTTCCGGGATTCGGCGACTATCAGCCAAAATAGAGTTTTTCTGTGACTGTGTCTCTGATGGATGTTTGGTGAACTTTCGCCAGAATCGTGGATGAACTTTTATAACCAACGCGAGTCCCATAATGTAAACAGCGATGGACCAGAGTGGTGAGTCAATCAAAACGCGTGTTAGCTTGTGTGTTAGCCATTTATGAAGCTGTGTTGCAGATGTCAACTCCTTATAACTGCATCGTGAAGTAACTTCACTTTTTGCTGTGTAGTATTTACTGTACTACTACAGTAAAGTTGTATGAGCAGAGAGAGGGGCGGAGTTAACTGAATCGAGGTCTTCCAGGTTTGAAAAACACCGCCTGAAAGTATTTCTATTAATCACAAAAATGAGTGCTCCATGGTGGTAGAGGTACAATATATCATATGAATGCCTATACTTTACATTAGAATGGCTAAAATAGCATGATTCAGATCCTTTAAAAGTTTTTTATGACTAAAAAACTTTTAAAGGAATATGACTAAAATGACTAAAATGTCCAGATATTTTAGTCGACAAATAAAAATGAAAAGGAGAGACTAAAATCATCCAAACTTCTATTGACCATCTGAAAGAGCCTTAGATCATGTAAATTCACTGCCAAAGACCTGATTAAATATGATTATAATGAACATTATCAATGCAGTCGACTAAATTTGTGTTAAATTTAGAAATTGAATTACGTTTTCGTCAAAAGACTAAGACTAAAACTAAATTAAAAAATGTTGTCAAAATGAACACTGCCTGGAAGTTTGGCCCGTGTCTCTCCTGCACATCTCTGAGTGAGCTAAAGCCGGGTCTCTCTACCGTTACTGTGGACCGAGTAACTACGATCGGAAACTCCTGGGACCAAGAGCACAGTTTCAGACGTTGGACATGAGGATGGTAATGATCGGAGGAGCACAGAATGAACGGCAGCAGGAGAGAGGAGTGCAGAGACAAGTGGAGGAGGAGAGAGGGGAGGACACAGACCATAGCGGCTCTATGTCATGTTTGCAGGTGCAGGTAAACACATGAAAATGAAGATATAATCCAGGAGATAGATATAAGATCCTATATTGTATTGTCAACTCCTTACTTACATGTGATTAAAAGTAGGGATGCACCGACCGATACTGGTATCAGATATCGGAGCCGATACTGGTAAAAATATGATGCTGAGTGTCAGCTACAAATATCTAATACTGAACTAATACTAGTTTTGGATCTCAGTGCCTATAAAACACAACTTTTACCATCTAAATCTAAGAGAATATGGTGTATATCATTGTAAAGCTAAGAACCTGGAGAATTCAATCGCTGAGTTAGTTTCAACCTTCGCAAATGTAATGCTAATGCTAACAAAAACGAATCAAGGCTGGGTCAGAGGCAATGATAGAAGTACCTAAAGTAGCCTTTTAAAATAAAATCGGCCACTGCTGAAGCCAAGTGTTTGTATTTTAGTTTAAGAAATATCTGATCTAACATATTTGTAATCATCAGATCGCTTAATGTGAGCTTGGTAGCTTTAAATATTAATGTAACCTAAATCCTGTCATATAGCCTAGCCAAGGATATTTAATGTTGAAAATTCATCCTTGTTAAATGAACAGGCCACCGTTTTGAGGTTCGACGAGTTGCTACGCACTGGTCTGGTCTTTGTGTGTGCCCGTGGAAGAGCTTGGTCGCTTCCAACTTCACCCCCGTTTGGAGCTATAGGAATATACTGCGAGAGGCCAAATGCTAACAACATCTTTGGTCGTTTTGCATGACTGAGCACAAGCACAAAGACCAGACAGGTACGCATCAACTCGTCTAAGCTCAGGTAAGAACATATCACAGTATGTAAAAATGGTGGCCTTTATCAATAGATATAAAGCAAGCCAACTTTATTTATACCGTGCTTTCCGTACACAAGGCGACTCAATGCGCCTATAATCTATAATATAGATGTAATAAGCGGATTCACCAAGGGTAAAGCATGCTGGTCCAGGTTAAAGGTCAGGCCTACCCAGATCGTATCCCAAACTGTTAACATGACCGAGTGTGACACAGATAATGAATATTTTGAGCGTTGAAAATCGATTTTTAAAATAATTCTGTAAGAAACAGGGACACAGTTACTGGGAAGAGAAAAATAACAGAATATGACTTTATTGATCTCGTAATGGAGAAGAGTCAATTATATGTTTCACTCAGAGAAAGCTACTTTTAAGAAAGTCTCTTGGTATCGGTAAATATCGGATATTGGCTACTCAAACCCCAGTATCGTGTCGGTGCATCTCGAATTAAAAGCCTACATTATTACATGACAGACTGGAGACGTACGGACACTGTGTAAACTAGAATGCATGATTTGACGTGGATATAATGTACTCAGTGTAAATAAGGCTAAGGAGCTCTGTGCACTAGCAGTGTTGACATTGCTGCTTGGAGAACTCTGAATCATCGACAGACTTGATTGGGGTGATCCACTGAACAATCTGATACCGATCTCTGTATTGGATCAGGACACTGATCATTAAGACCTTGTATGTAAGGCGAAGACCTTATCCATACTGCAGTTGCCGATGGGTGCCACTCCTACGCTTCAAGAGTAAAAGCTAGTCCCCAAACTGGTCATCATATGGCTACAATCTAATGAGGTTTCTCTATTATGACCCCATTACTCCAACTTGCATAATCTTTAGGAGCTCATTCAGCAAATGAACATCGTCGGCAATGCTACGGAATGTGATTTTGTATACATATTAATTACTGTTGTTGTTGTTGCAGTCCTCATTTTGAGCTAATATGAACACAATGTGCTGAGGTTGAGGTTGAGCCCTGCCTCGTCCCGTAATCACTAATGATGGCATTTAGAGCCAAGCCCACATTAGCAAGTCAATACACACGCTGGAATTAAGGCTTTACTCGCGCACATCCATTTTGTTTAATTCAGCAAATGAGACTCATCTTTTTTTCAGACGGGGGAAAATATCATAATTAGGTCAGATACACTCACAGCTTGATCCGCACGGGGCGGGTTTGTCCTGGGAACGTGCCGTGCTTAATTAAACTAATGGCTAATTATCATACGAGGAACACGTGTTTTTTGTTGTCATGGAAACTGAGCCGTATCAAAGGGGATAACGCATATATAGGGCTGCGTGGGGGCGCCGCAGTTTACGCTCTTCACCGCCGGGCCGCAGGAATGTCCCGGGTTCGAATTCCTTTCCATTTTGTTCCACAGCAGCCAATCTCATTACAGATTTCGGACCTTTACTGGAGCTGATGTTTCTCAATTTACCCTGTACAATGCTTATTTATGACATCCAGGAAAGTAACTCCGACATTGCGGCGCTAAAGCCGGGTTCCTATGGGTATTCTTCACAAATATTGACATATTTTTGTATCCACGCGTACCCCTACTGCAGGGGTCGGACAATTTTCCAAAACATCAAGGACCGGACCTCACCATTGTAGCCCAAAGTAAAGAACCATTTTCTTCAAATTCCAATGCTTTACAATAGAGATGATTTAATCCGGCCGCTGACTTGTAGAGCACAAAGCACAAAGCACAAAGAGCATGTAAAAAAAAGTAAGTCTCTAGTCCATTCCTGTGCGGAGTTATGAATTTTTAACTAAATAACTATTATACTCATTCCAGCCCCTAGGGGGCAACTTAAGTAAATAAAAAAAAATCCAGACTTGTCCAGCAGAGGGCACTGACATAAGAGATCAGGACATAAACAACACATTATAGCCACGTGGTAAATTAAGCTTACCACCACTGAGTGTGGAGTGAATGAATAATGACTACGGTACTTTGAGAAACTTGTGACACAGGCTTGTAAAGCACAATGCAAGTGTAAGTAGTTATTACTTTGGTCACATTATGCAATGCAAACGTTTTATTTGAAAATAGTTGTAGTGTGGATGACTGTGCCAGGCCAGTGATCTCTACTTCACAATGAGACTGCTGCATTTTGCTCTGGATCATACAATTCTATGTTATAGCCAACCTGGCCTGGCCTCCCATCACAGTCAGGAACGATAATGTGGCCCCCAGAGAAAAAGGTTTGAGGAGTTTGAGGACCTCTGGTTTACATTATTATTTTGAGTGTGATGTACTGCCAGGAAAACAAAAATAGTATTTCCAGTATTTTTAGACAACTTTAGCAGGTATTTGATCCCTTATTTGCATAATAATATTTCTCAAAATCATTTTGAGGGCCAGAGGTTCTGTGCTGGAAGGCTGAATTTGGCCCTCGGGCCTGACATTGTCTACCCTGCCACTCGTGTCACTCACTCCACACATGCGGTTGGAAAGCGATGCATGTAGCCATGGCTGCCCTTTGGAGCAGACCGCCAGAAGCGCGGACTTCCCGACCACCACCGTTCATTTACTCATTTACTGTGTATATTTTTGCCGCCTTATCGTTTCATGTGTGGAGCACTTTGAATGACCTGGTGTATGAATTGCGCTCCTCATTGTCTCCTGATGTGATCTTTATTCTCCCGTGCAGATGACACCCGGCAGCGCTTCAGCGGCAGGCGAGTAGTGGCGACCGTGGGCAGCCTGTTGGACGACCAGCACTGGCACACCGTGGTGATGGAGCGCTTCAACAAACAGGTCAACCTGACGGTGGACGCGCACGGTCAGCACTTCACCACCAGGGGGCAGGGCGACTCGCTGGAGGTGGACTACGAGCTGAGCTTCGGCGGGATCCCTCTGCCGGGCAAACCGGGAACCTTTCTGCGCAAGAACTTCCACGGCTGCATCGAGAACCTGTACTACAACGGCATCAACATCATCGACCTGGCCAAGAGACGCAAACCACAGATCTACTCGGTGGTGAGTTTCAGGCCCGTGTCGTAACAGATCAACTTTTGCTTTTTTAAGGCCAGACACAGCAGGTGAAAACATAGATTTTTTCATACGCATTTCTCACCTCTCTCTGCTGCTCGGAGTGACAAATAGGGCTCATTTACATCTCATTCAGATAAGCCATACTCGCTCCTCCTGTAAAGCTGTAAAGCACAGAGGGAGAAAAGGCAAAAAGCAAGAAAAATGTGCAAATCAAAGAAAAACAAATTGGTTTGCAAACAGGTAATATATAAATAAATGTCTCTTGCATAAATCCACATCCCATAGAGCCTCTACAGCAACTAGCAACACAATGACAACTAGCAACGTTATCCCAACACACACACATTTGACCAGAGGGAAAGAAGAACACACACAGGGTCCTTATTGCCATGGACAACGACCACGTTATATTATCTGTAACCTGTACACACAGATTACGAGCAAAAACAAAACACAAACAAATCCAACCCACTGAACACAGCACGTTAGCTTACAGAACAACAATGGCCTCATCAAAAAGCAAACAGACACGATGGCACAGCGACCACAAGCCAAAAAAAAACAAGCTAACTTTCACTCACCCGTCTGAAGTAACCTTTGCGTGCCTTCTGCTCAGCAACCTTGTTCACTTTTTTGTTCAAATCCAGTTTTCTCGCTCAGTTATTTTCAATGTAAAGTTATACAAATCCGCGCTACATCCTTCTGTCTTAAAACACGCTCTGAGGAGTTGGTTAGTAGGGGGGCGCTGTGCATGCTCACAGCCAGGGCATCATCAGTCAAGTTAGCCTGGAAAAGTTCACTGGTTTCACGCAGAAAAACAAACTTCTGCAGTAGTATTCCAGGGTTAGCAGCAGCGGCCTCGGTCGGCCACACACGGGGAAGTGTTGCAGAATCATGAAGCCACAAACACACAATGACACGCCCCCACGCTGTGCGCTGTTTCTCCGATAAAACAGGACTTTTTCAGCCTGAGAATAAACGCTTTTTAACATACCAATACTGTTATCTAAAACATGGTGAGGCTTCTTCGTGATCTCAACTAAAAGATTCTGCAAAAAAGCAAAAATCACCAATTTTCAAAAAAAAAGTCATCTTTCTCGATTTGTGGGAAACGGAGTCCGCCGACTTGTGCCCCTGGACAGCTTATTCATAGATCCAATCAACCAAATCAAAAGATCGAAAATCCCCTCTGAAAATATCTTTGTTCCTAATATATTATCAAAATAAAAACAATCTGAGTCTATGCATTGTTTTGTTTTGGCCATTTCTATACATAAAATATCACATTTTTATATGAAAACAAAGATGAAGAGAAATGAGAGAAAAAAATAAAAAACATTTTTTTTCCCTCATGTTTATATAAGTAATGCTCAAAATTCAACATTGATATCTACAAATATACTTTTTTTTCCCCTTTTGACCTGCAGTGTCTCGCCTTAAAGGGACCAGACGGCATTTAAAAATCAATTTCAAGAAAGTCTTGCTGAAACCACAGTTCTCTTTCCCTCTGCTGGCATTAACCTCTTAATACCCCGCCTGAACTGAGCACATTTTCTCCAGTTTGGCTTTACCTAAATCTAAAAGTTTCTTGAAAAAAGTGCTAAAACAGCAACGCAAACGAGGATGAAAAACACGACTAAAAAGTGACAAAAAAAGAGCAACCAAAACATGCTGGAAAAGCAACAATGACACAATAAAAAGACATTAAAAACATGACTAAGGAGCGATGAAAAAGCATCTTCGCTTTCTTCTCGATTTGTTGCTAGTTTGACGCTTTTTTCCTGAAGTTTTGAGATTTGGGTAAAGCTAAACTGGGGAAATTGTGCTTGTTTCAGGTGGCGGTTAAATGTGCGAACAGCGGTTGATAAAAACCCCATAAGATGAACCTGCAACGCCCCATTTGAAAGCTCAGAACTAGGGCTGCAACTAACCATTGTTCTGTTCATCGATAAGCGAATGTTTTTACGATGAATTGATGCTGGTATTTTTTACAAATACTTCACCCCATGAAGCTAGAGCGATGGGAGTTATTTTAGCCATAGGATCTGAAACCCTAAAGTCACAATGCTCTGATTTTAACCACATACCTGGGTACGCATATGCTTTTGAAACATATATATCCTTAATAGCAAATGCACAGAGGAAATGGAGTGAACTGCAAAGGAAGGACAGAAAAAGAATCTCTAATAACTAAAGAAAAAGTCCAGGAGAATTCCTCATACTGAACACGTCTACCGGCTGATTTGGTGCTTTTCAAGATCACTTCATTAAAAAAATAGTCTACTTCTTGATGGCGATGATTTCAAGGCTGACAGTCTCTCCTCGACTGGCCATCTGTCGACACCTGACTCATTTCATAGAGTAAAAATGTGTAACTTTGGCGACAAGCCCAGCTGTGAGCCATTGTGCAGCCTTCTTTAGTTCTTTACAAACAGGGTACGGGGCTGAGTAGCCGAGAACAGGTGCATCAGAATTTTGCGTAAGAATTTGTACATTTTTCTGTAAACTGTAAAAGCCATAAAGAATCTCACTCAAAAATCCAAACCTTGTCGTACAGAGCCTCCTTTTAAAACACTTGAGTGAGAGTCTGTATCGCTCTCTGTCTGAGTCCCGAGGCGACGTGTAAAAGGTGCTCATGCAGCTGCCTCAGTCAAAGCTAGACACAGGTTAAACAACAGTCAGGCAGATCCTGGCACCGGGAACAGTTTCTGTGCTCCTCAAGTTACTGATCACTCTTTATTTGATGATGATTGGCCTCGTTTTCACGGGAAAAGATCCAAATGAGAAACACTGTAACAGCAGCATACTGTACTATATGATTTGAAGGCAAGGCACGTTTTTTTGTAGAGCATAATTCATGCACAAGGTAATTCAAAGCGCTTCACAGTTGCATAACATTACAAGAAATAAAACATCAACATAAAATTAATCAATTACAGTAAAAGGCAAGAGTGCAGATAGAAATACTTTGAGTTGTTATATGCATGGGCAAAAAGAACTGTTTTCAGCCTGGATTTGAACATTGTTAGAGTTGAGGCCTGTCTCACAACCTCGTGAAGACTGTTCCAGATTTTCAGACCCCTCCCTGAGGTTCTCAGAGCCCGAGATGGTTCATACGGCTGTAACATGTCAGAGATGTACTTCGGGGCTAAACCATGAAAAGACTTGTACACAGGCGGAGCTGTTTTAAATTCTATTCTCTGAGTGACAGGAAGCCAGTGCAGAGACCGGAGCACTTGACTAATATGGTCGTATTTCCTGGTTCTTGTCAGGACTCGAGCAGCAGCGTTCTGGATGTACTGCAGCTCTGACAGTGAGCAGCCGTTACAGTTGTCAGACAAGTCTGGTTTTGACACTATTCCTCTGATCTTAGCAATGTTTTTCAGATGGTAAAAAGCTGCTGATGTCATTGCTTTGATGTGGCTGTTTAAGTTCAGGTCTGAGTCCGTGATTACTCCTAGATTTCGAACCTGATGTTTGATTTTAGAGAGAGAGACTCAAGGTGACACATAACACTTTGTCTTTGTGTCTGTGGGCTAAAAACAAAGATCTCAGTTTTAGCTGGAGAAAGTTGTTTTGCCTCCACAAACTGATCTGTTGGATGCAGTGACAGAGAGTATCTACAAGCCCATGTTCACCAGCCGTCAGTGACACGTAGATTTGAGTGTCATCTGCATAGTTGTGGTACGACACATTGCTGCTGTTTATTAACTGACCCAATGGAAGCATGTACAAGTTTGAATAAGATGGGTCCCAAGATTGACCCCTGGGGGACTCCTCAGGTCATGGGAATTTTGTCTGAGACACAGTTGCCAATTTCAACAAAGTACGTCCTGTCCTCGAGATAGGACTTGGACCAGTTTAGAGCAGTACCACAGATTCCCACCCAGTTTTCTAGCCTGTTAAGTAAGATCCCGTGGACCACTGTGTCAGAAACTACATGGGAGTGGGACAACACGCATGTGCCGGTGCATGTTTCTTTTCACGCCAACACAGTACAGCATGCAGAATACGAACAATTATGGGAAAATCTTGTCTCTTTCTCATGAACCTTGTATCTCATCTCGTGGGATTTGTATCTCGGCCCACCCCAGTAAAGGTCTATGATTTAAGTGGATTCAGTGGTTGGCCTGGGCCTGGCCTAGTCCCCCATAGACATGCCCCTACATACTACAAGACTCCATTATATCGTGAAAACCTGTCTTTTCTAACCCTGTCTCTCCCCCTTTGGCCTTTCCCTCCAGGGTAACGTGACCTTCTCGTGCTCGCGGCCACAGCTGACGTCCTGCTCCTTCCTGAGCTCCAGCGGTAGTTTCCTCTCCCTGCCCGCCCCCGCCCCGTCCTCCTCGTCCTCCTCCTCCATGGGCGGGTTCTCGGTGCGCTTCCACTTCAGGACGTGGAACCAGGAGGGCCTGCTGCTGGCGGCCCGCCTCAGCCCAGACCCCCACCGCCTGGAGCTCAGCATCATTAACAGCAGGCTGGTGCTGAGCCTTCACAGCGCGGGACATAAGGCGCAGGCGACGGCAGGTAAGGGCACCATTCCCTCTCCACCGGCGAAATGTAGAAGAGCATAGACTATAGTAGATGTTACCCTTTTCCAATGCCAACATTTTCTTGGGATTCCTTCCGGGATAAGGAAAAGGGATGATAAAAACCTCTCTTCATATGATCGTGATAACCAAATCATGAGTCACTCCGGCAGACGCCAAAGCAGCAGTGTTTTGTTGTCACCACAATGTGTCTGTTGAAGCAATATTTCAGGCAGAAGTCGGTTCATTGATTTAACTAAATACACCACACGCTCTTTCATCACTCATCATTCTTTGTCCAAATTTCATATGGCCATGGTGCAGTTCTGAAAATAGCAGGTTTGTGTTATCTCAATCTGTGCGATTCTATTCATAATGTGCAGAGTGAAGTCAATCTTGATTTTTGTACAGGATGTGTATCCGATAGACGCTAATTTGTATCTAAAGTAAAATCTCAAAAGGCCTGTACATTCATTAATGATTTCTAGGCTTTGATCTAAATGTGGTCGATGGGTTGACAACAGCTGAAAACATCTGGATCGTTCATAATTTACGATGTTTGATGGCTACTGCTAACGGCTATAGGGAAAATACATTAACCGGGGAACGGACTCTAAAAAGGCTCCCAGATTAGCCTACTAGCTAACCGTCCGCATACGTAAGGATCGAACGTAAGTGTCAGCCTGATATCTAGAGGTGGGACAACATTAGGGCTCGAGTCGGGACGTGAGACTTACAGTACTTGACCAATGCTCCAAAAAGACTTGACTTAGGACTTGCTGTTTGTGACTTGAGGCCAGTGACTCTCCATGACTTCTGCAACATCATATTTATTAGTTATTTGAGTGTAACTGTTGAAAGAACAGGATTCATGGCGTAAAACCAGTGCATTTATTTTTACTGGTATGGTAATTAGCCACATTTACACACTTACTTAATTTCTTGCAAGGGTCTGGAACTTCTCAATTGAGCTCCGTTGTCAGGTGGGAGGGGTGAACTCCTTTGAAACGATTGGCTCTGATTTTCGCTAGCGCTTGGTCGTGACGTATGTAATGCGCCCGAGTGAGTGAAGCAGCTATCAAAACTCTTGATAGCTTCCATTTCTTTCGTATCCGCAGCCACTGAGATCAAGCCCAGACGTACATGTAGGGAAATGATAATTGACCAGAGTTTACGGATGGCTAAGGCCAGGCTAATGCAGTCCTTATATTTGAAGAGTTTAGTGGTACTCGGCTGGCGCATGTCTATTTTTACTAGTAGTTGCATTAAAAACCTCTTCAAAATCATTGGTCGTGACGTATGTAATGCACCCGAGTGAGTGAAGCAGCTATCAATACTCTTGGGAGCATTCCTTGCACATTCGAGCCAAAACGGATTGAAGAGCTTCCATTACTTTCGTATCCGCAGCCACTGAGATCAAGCCCAGACGTACATGTAGGGAAATGATAAGATAAGATAAGATAAGATGGTACTTTATTGATCTCACAGATGGAGAAATTGCATTCGATGAGAGAGCATCCGGCAGCAGCACCCATTCAGTGCGCACCACTCTTTTTTTTTCTTTGGTGAAAGATCGTTGTGTCGCGGCCGCCATCTTCACTGTTTTGGTCACAGGAGGAGCACTGGTTGATGGGAAATCCGTAGACGATGACCACGGCGGTGGAGCTCTTGCGCTTGGCCACGATGTTCTTGGCCACACAGGTGTAGTTGGCCGTGTGGGACAGACGCGCCTGCTTGATGATCAGGTTGTGATCCACGGTGATGTAGAAGTTCCTGTCCTCGGCCGGGTCGATGATCTCGTTGTCCTTGATAATTGACCAGAGTTTACGGATGGCTAAGGCCAGGCTAATGCAGTCCTTATATTTGAAGAGTTTAGGGGTACTAGGCTAGCACATGTCTATTTTTACTAGTAGCCTGCATTAAAAACCTCTTCAAAATCATGGGGTCGTCCTCCAAACGTTGCCATATCTGATCTGTAGAAAGCTCCTTTGTGAATTCCACGTATAGTAGCGCCGGCCACAGGTAAACAAACTACACTACTATATCTTATTCAGTCAACACAGGTGACTGGTGTTATAAGTGATTTGCCTCAGGTGCACTGTGCTTGGGGCAGACTGTTTTTAATGCAGGCTACTAGTTACCATAGACATGCGCTAGCCTAGCACTAGCCTAGCACCAATAAACTCCATGAATAAAAAGAATATATATATCTCCAGAAATCAACAACACTCTGGATAACTAGGAAATGAGGCCCTGTGTCAAAAAAATCGACTTGCGGTGATTTGCCGGGCGACTTGCTGGGCGACGTTGACCCTGTGACCACTTAACTTGGACTTGCTTGGGCCTTGCATTTAGTGACTTACTCCCACCTCTGCTGATATCGACCGACACACAACGTCAAAAGCTTGTATTGGATCTACTGTATATTAGGCGATGAAGTCTTGATATCAGACTGAGACCGACCAACGCCAAACATTGTATTGGATCTGCAGCCCCCCAAAAAAACTTGATGGAGACGTCACTAATCTATCCCCATGACTCCACTGTCACGTTCTTATCTCCTCTCCCTCCATCAGATAAGCCCCCCTCGGTCTGGGAACGCGAGCTGTAGTGCCTCAGACGGGGCGTCGTTGTCGGAGAAGCACAATGCGAACAGATGGCGAATACATCCATCTGCGAATCATTTCAATATCCGTAATAATCGCCCAGAGAAAGCATTCAGCGAGAACCGTCCCTCCCGCTCACTCGAAATGTCACCAAAACCTCCATGAAGTTTCAATTAACGTCCTCTAAAAGGCTCTCCGTCTGCGCGGGGTAATTATCCTGCTAACACCGCGCGCTCTCACGGACTTAGATCATCGTGATGGAGTCTGAGATAAGATTAGAGGTGATCGTTCGTGTTTTAAATTAAAAATTAGGAGGCTTTTTTTTTTATCTGTGGGATTTCAGGAGGGTTGATGGAAAGGTGGTGTAAAAGCAAAAGTAGGAATAGTTGAGAGAAGTTTTTAGGTATTGAGAGACGTACATCGAGTATGTCTTTTGTCCTTACAGTACTGTCAGACCTTCTCATTTGTCGTACTTAAATCGTGTCTGTCCATGTCTTTGAAAATGTAAGACTTGTCCACAGACGAATCTCGGTTCCTCATTGTCAAGTCACCTCATGGTTACAAACTGCTTCCTGTTTGACTTCAACACAGTAAAAGTCACTGCTTGTTATGGCTTTAGTAAGGGCGTTTTCACACATGTTGGGGCGCCTCGTGGGTCGACCCGAGACCGCCCTACTTTCAACTGCATGTACTTCAAAGTAAGTTCAGTCCGTGTTGCACCAAATGTTGCACTGTCAGCCACTTTCAGCGATCAGCTGTTGTACGAACTTATTCCCATGACAGCGAGCATCAACCTGTCAATGCGCCGACATGCACGTACGCACTTCCCTGATGTTGCGCGGTGGTCATTTCTCTCTCGTGGTTACATACAATGAGCCTGAAATGTGAGGCGAGGAGAAATGCACTTTATCGGCTCGTGGAGAGGAAACCGTTAGTGCAGCAGGAAGGGAACGAGGGGCAGAAGAAAGACACACTTTGATAGGGCAGTTTGATATAAAGCAGTAATCCAAACTATTCAAAAAAGAGGCGTGAAAGTGAGAGTTGTTGGGCCTGAGGTCGGCCACATTCACACCACAGTCGCTCTGCCCCAGAGTGCGAGTAAAGCCGCTGTCTTAGACCGACTGAAAGTGCTGCGGTTTGATTCACACACTGACCCAGATGTGCCGCTCTCGGGTGGAGCCTGTGTGAAAACGCCCTGTGAGTCTCTCAGTCACGATACAGCTACTCGACATGATTTGTTTGTTTGTTTGTTAACTTTGTTGTCCCCGTAGGGAAATTTGTCCTCTGCATTTAACCCATCCTTCGATGCCGCTGGGGCGACCCGTAAGGAGCAGTGGTCGACGGCAGTGCCGCGCCCGGGGACCCATCTCCATCATGTGGAGCCAGGCTGATGGTCAGAATCACCTGGCTGGAGGATTCACCTATTGCACATGTTTTTAGTGGTAGGGGAAACCGGAGTACCCGGAGGAAACCTACGCAGACACGGGGAGAACATGCAAACTCCACACAGAAAGGCCCCGTCCTTGGTGGGAGTCGAACCCGGGACCTTCTAGCTGTGAAGCGGAGGCGCTAACCGCTGCGCTACCGTGCCGCCCAATGATGAGAGGGACAGAGAGGGACAGACATTAAAAAGAGACTAGATGTGAGGGACAAGTGGGTCATTTTATGCTCACTACTGCCACCTCAGGTCTTACACATAACTGCAGTCTCTATATTAAAGCAACAGACCACCATTTTTCCATACTCTGATATGTTCTCAACTGAGCTTAGACGAGTTGATACGTACCTGTCTGGTCTTTGTGCCCGTGAAAGAGCTTGGTCGCTTCTAACTTACCCCCCGTTTGGCGCTATAGGAATACATTGGGAGAGGCCAAATGCTTTGGTCATTTTGCGTGACTGAGGGCACGCACAAAGACCAGACAGGTACGCATCAACTCGTCTAAGCTCAGGTAAGAAGATATCTCAGTATGTAAAAACAGTGGCCTGTTCCTTTAAGCTCGAGCATGACGGCACTTCGGACCAGAAGTAAAAAGTTTTTGAGTGACAGTGCAGGATTTTAGAGGCAGTTGTGGTGAACAGGTCTGAACTCATTCTACACATTAGGACATGGCTGGAACATGTAGGGGGAGGAAAATACTTAAAAAAGTTTAAATTCTGTATAGTCCCTTTAAGATAAGATAAGATAAAGATGAGTCTTTACTGATCTCACAATGGTGAAATTCACTCACTACATTCAGTTCTCAGAAACACTGCAGAATAGACAGGAAATGCGCAAACAATTGAAAATAGAGGTATCTGATATACAACGAGTACCAAAAACCTTAAAGGGGCAAAAAGTATAAACAATAAAAATGAACATACATATACAATCATTGGGGTTTTATTGTGTTTTTAATTTATAAAGTGAGTATGGTATAGTTTTAGGTATATTATTGCAGTGTTGATGATCACAGAGTTAAATAAATGAGTATATTCATTCAATCTTTTTCTTCTTCAGTGCGCAATTTACATTATATTTGTCATGATTAAGAAAAACAGACATGATTTTATAATTTAAAAAATGTGATATTCTATTTTTGCCATATTGCCCACCCTACTACTGAGAGTCCACGTTATCGGCCCATCTTAGCGCTTTGCTCCTCCCTCTGCAGTGGCCCATGAGACCGGCTTTGAGCAGAGGCAGGGACAGGTGTGGACTGGAAACACACAATCTGCAAGTCCTCAGGAAATACGGCGTGTTCAAAGTGTGTGCTTTTACACTCAGAGGCTGGAGCTCGACTACTGTCGCTTTAACAGGCTTGTCCACAAACGAGTCCACTTCTCCAGGAAGCAGCGCGTGCGGCGGTGTGCGGGCGCTCGCTCTACAGTGCGAGTCACCACTGCACAGACACCAGCTGGTCTGAACAGAGTGCGTATGAGTGGCTGGGGAGAGCGGACCCAGATTTATTCAATGTGCAGCATTACATTTTCATTTTGGCTTCTGTCCCCACTGTGCACACATTTACGGGGGGACCGGGGCTATTCGTCACACTTTTTTTGTAGAGTTCACTGCTCATCAACAGAAAATCCCACAAGAGTCAGACCAGCTCTTGACTCTTGACTTAAAGTAGACGTTTTTTCTATCACATTCCAGTTTTTAACCGTTAAATACAAGAAAATCGACAGTGACAGTGTGCCCTATGTGCGAGGCATTTTGTCACAAGCCGTTTTTTCGGTGTTAAAGGTGCAACTTTTCATCTGATTTATTACTTTCGATCACAGTTGTCTCTACAACACTCCAGGCTCAGTTGTTTTGTAGGTTGTCTGGTGAGAACCTTCCAAACAATTGATCTTGGAGCGTTCTGGAGACCACTGTGATGGAAAGTAAAGGCATGGCGCCTTTACTTTCCATCACAGTGGTCTCCAAAACGCTGACCACTCAAACAGCCACTGGGTCTCTACAAGGTCAAGTATGCACAGTTTTTTCATACTGAGATATGTTCCTACCTGAGCTTAGATGAGTTGATGCGTACCTGTCTGGCCTTTGTGCCCGTGGAAGAGCTTGGTCACTTCTAACCACACCCCATTTGGAGCTATAGGAATATGCTGGGAGAGGCTAACAACAACATGCTAACACCATCTTTGGTCTCTTTGCCTGACTGAGCGCATGGAAAAAGACCAGACAGGTACACATCAACTCGTCTAAGAAAAGTAAAAACTGTTCCTTTAACATGCACGGTCCCAACCAAATAAACCAATAAACTAAATTAAAGTAAAGGCGCCATGATGACCAGTCTTACGCCCACTGGGTCAAGGTCAAACACGCACAAATATCAACATTTTTTCCACATAAAAAGTTGCATAATGCACCTTTAACTTTTTTGCTTTTTGAGATAAAAGGGCAAAAATAAGGATCTTTGCAAAATGAGGTGTAAAATATACAAATTCACCAAATGACCCGAACACACAGCTTCTGTAAAAGATAATGTTAAAATAAAGTGATCATAAAAACATATTAGACACAAAAGAAACAATTTCCTGCCATTTAAACCATGTGACAACAAACCCCTTTGTCCGTGTGACACTGGTGTCCAATTTACGAACAATGTAAGCTAGCTAACAAACCGCTTTAGCATGTTAGCTCTAAATTGGCCTAAATCAGAGCTAACATGTCTGTGTCTTTTGTTTATGGCACTAACAAAAGGAAAGCTCTAGCTACAAAAATAACTCAGACTTAGGCATAAAAACACCATGTCTTCTGTCCAAATGAGAAAATGATTATTGGAAGAGAAGAAGAATACCAGCATCACTACTAGAATACAGCGCCCTCTAGTGTGGCTAAAAAAAAGCAGTGTCACAAATAGCCTCCCCTATGGCGGCAGCCTATGAATAAGATGAAAAATACTTGTAAATTTAATAACATTTAATGCGCAGTTCGACTATACTAAAGTATCAAAGTTTCTTACAGCCTATAGGCCAGTATCTCATTTAAAAGCTAAGACCCGCAAAACTGATCTAAATGGATCTTTTTCCTCGCGTTGTTGTAATTTTTTTGTTTCTCTTTTGAGGCTTTTTTGTGGCTCTTTTGTGGTATTTTTTTTTTGCGTGTTCATCTTTGTTTTTGTCACTTTTTAATGCGTTTTCATCATCATTTTCATCTCGTTTTTGTCACCTTTTTTTTTTTTTCACAAAATATAATAAAAACTCAAAGTTGGACCCTTGATTTGGCTTCTGTTGCTACACTGTTGCTGTGCTCGTAGCTGATCACCACTGCGTATTTTAATAGTCAGCCATTCCTTTTATTATTTAACAAAAATATATATAGGATCTCCAGTTTCTCAGCAGACATTGGGCAACACTCTCTGTGTGCCTTTACCACAGCTGCTGCCCCAAACTAAAGTTGACATTTTGAACACACTCTACCCCTCAGTAAACCCGGCTCTGCACTCAGTCTGACATATCCGACTACCCTCCTGACACATGCTGCATTTATGAATACAAATACCGAGAAGTCCGGAGAGGTTTTCACAGTCTCGGAATGGTTCCTGGCATGTGAACGCAGCGCGGCGCACTTGACTTGACCCGCGCCTTTTACTGTGAACGCAAAAGAAACAGCGCAAACTCTGATAAAGTAGACGCTCAAACGGCCGATGTGACGGATTATTCAGACTTTTAAAGTGGACGGTGTTGGTCTGCATCTCGTTTTTAAAGGGACAGGCCTCCGTTTTTCCATACTGAGATATTTTCTTACCTGTCTGGTCTTTGTGCCTGTTCCTTTAAGAGCTCCTCCCTTCCTAACAGTTGGAATTGTATGTCTTAAATGGGGAAAAACAAGCCGCCATTTTGAGCTAACAGCATGCTAGGAAGTGATGAATGCAGTTTGTATGCAACATGCCAGGCTAACACATTTTTAGAGCTGCTCTGCCTGCATGTACCGGTTTCAAACCGTGATTGTCGGAGATGAGTGAAACTCCTGTGTTGGCCTCTCTGCACTGGCTTCCGGTCAACAGATACGGTCGATGGTTTTCACATGTCTGAATGGGTTTGCTCCAGCCTATCTTTCAGGAGCTGAAATCACAGCTGAAAATCAGAGGAGCCCGGGCTTTTGCCGTTGCGGCTCCAAGACTCTTACTTTAAGGCGAGACACTGCAGGCAAAACTCAATTTTTTCAGTTTTCAGGTTTTGGGCCAAATTGGTCTCTGAACATACAAGCTTTCACCTGGAAACAGAAAATATGACTAATCTTCACAATAACATGTTGACATATTGCGCTGATTCAATGTTCCCCCATAGACTTATATGGGACAATGCAATTTCAAGGGCCTTTTTCTCAAAACACATTTTTCTGTCATTGTGGCGACACTATGTCCACGTCAGTCGGACCTAAAGACTTCACATTTTCCAGCCTTGGACTGAACAATATTTGGAAGATTTTTTCAGAGGGATTTTTTATTATTTAATCCCTAGCCCCATTTATTGAGTTTTGAATGTCAACAAATAAGGCAAAAATTACATTTTTACACATTTTTACACTAAAAAACAAATTATTTTAAAACTAAACAAGAAATCCAAAATCCCCTCTGAAAAAGTCTTGGTAACTCATTTATCAATAAAATGAAACCATAAATTTGAATGTAGCTCTATCCATTATTCAGATTTTGTCGCCGAAAAGATGGGAAATTTGGGGCATTTTTAGGCATAAAACACCTTGTTCTTATATGAAAAGATAAAATGACAGAAAACTTGCCATGTATTTTTTTCTCACATTTATGCCAGTGATCGACAGCAAAAGTTTCAAATTGATATCTGTAAATATAAATGTTTTCCCTATTCACCTGCAGTGTCTCGCCTTAAATGTTAAAATGGCCCAGTTTATTCACGTTTTTAAAGGGACTAGATGCAAGTTGGTCATCTTGTACTCACTCCTGCCACCTCAGGTCTGACGTGTAACTGCATTTTCTATATTAAGCTCGTGCATGACGGCACTTTGGACCCGAAGTAACACCTTTTAGAGTGACAGTGCAGGATTTTAGAGGCAGTTGTGGTGAACATTGAAATATTTTCACAACACTTTTCTATGGCCTGCATTAAAAACAGTCTGACCCGCTCCACAGTGCATCTGAGGCAAATCACTTATAACACCAGACTAACCATATAAATGTCTGTGACGATAGAATAATTTTTGGAATTTAACTGACCTTGCATCACATGAATGATCGCATTTTGAGGGACTATTTTCTAGCAGATCACTCCGCCGCTGCTCAATATATAAGGTATTTTAAATGCAAAATGGTTAAAATTATTCTATCGACACAGACATTTTTATGGTTAGTCTGGTGTTATAAGTGATTTGCCTCAGGTGCTCTGTGGAGCGGGTCAGACTGTTTTTAATGCAGGCTAGCTGACATCGAAGAAATGCGCTAGCCCTGCATTAGCCTAGCGCCACGAAACTCTTCAAACATAAGAACTGCATGAATTACACAAAAAATATCTCCAGGTACCAGCAACACTCTGGATAACTAGGAAATGAGGCCCTATGTCAAAAATCCTGAAATACCCCTTTAACAAACCAGCCATTACACATTTGTGTTGGATTCTCCTACGTTTAAAATCCAAACCGAGTTGCTGATGACTCCTTGCATCTTTCTGTTTTTGTGGCAACAACGACTAAGATTGTTCGCATTTCTCTCCGCTTTCTGGCCGATGCTTCATGAAACCACTAACTTCCTTGTTTACAAAATACACCACATGACACCTGCGTCATATCCAGCTTTTCTGTGATCTCTTAACACGCTTGTCAATCAGGCCCATCGGGAATTTGAATAAATCACCCCTGATTCCAGATTACAAGTCTTTGTAGAGTATCGGTAAGTGTGTATTCTGGCTGGCAGGCAGGTGTCAGAATGATTTCCCATGTTTTCTAGTGGAAAATCTGAGATGAAGTAGCGTTCGTGTGCAATTTTCTACTCGACGAGTGGTATGTAAACAAATCAGGTCCCACTATCCGGGTTAGAAATTGCGGATTGCAGAGTTCATGTTTGATAATGGAAATCTATTACTATCCCCACTTTTCTGCCTGTACGGTGGACTAAAGGTGAGCTATACACATTTCATTCCACCTCTGGAAAAGAAAAAGATCAGCCTCTGGGCCTTGAAAGTCACAGTCAGCGCTGCGCTCAGGCTTAGATCGCGATAAGCAAAAGACTTTTCACAACAACAAAAAATAAATCAATGTTCCATCCAACACGACCCGTCTCCTTCGGCGGCAGACAGTTTTGAGACGGCGCTCCGACACATGAGCGATGTCATTATACCGGGGAGGACGGGGATGCGTGGACGAGATACGCCTCGCCGGGGGGGACATGTCCAGACACCGCTCAGACTGATGGGACGTCTCCAAGGGGTTCTCGCTGTAAAAAAAAGAAGCACACACACATATACACACACAGCAGAGGGATGTCAACGAAGCCCAGCCAAAGCCCCCTCAAGACATACACAAGACAAGCTCCAGTGAATTCTGATGGACTTTTACAGATGAAGTTTCCTCGGGAGAGCGGAGACACAACACATGGGGAGATGTTGTCATGTAAAGCTTCTGGGTGAAGAAGACAGTGATAGGGAATATGTGATCATGTGTGTTGGAGCTAAATTAGTGGGGAAAATGAGTGGCTACGCTATTTTTCTGGTTACAGACAGAAATTTTGCCCAAGAAAGAAGGATAATATTGTTAAAAGGAAACAGGACAGGTTCAACTACACATAGTCGGTTGAAGTAGATACATAGGATAGACCCCTCCTAAAAAATATCCATCCATCCATCCATCCATCCATCCATCCATCCATCCATCCATCTTCTTCCACTTTCCCGTCGCCGGGTCGTGGGGGCAGCTGTTGGAGTTGCCCAAATCACATGGCACCATCTGAAACGCTCTTTGTCTGACCCGTCACCTAGGACCTGTTTGCCATGGGAGACCCTACCGGGGCACAAAGTCCCCGACAACAGAGCTCCAGGATCATTCAGGCGCTCAAACCCCTCCACCACGTTAAGGTGGCGGTTTCCAGGAGGGGTTCCTAAATAATAATACCGTAAAAAAAAAACATAATAAATCTGTATGAAGAATAAATGAAACAAAATACATCTATTTCATGCGCCATACATGATGATTTGTCCATACTGAGATATGTTCTTACCTGAGCTTAGACGAGTTGGCACGTACTTGTCTGGTCTTTGTGCCCAGATGCTAACAACATTTTTGGTCGTTTTGTGTGACTGAGCGCACGCACAAAGACCAGACAGGTACGCATTAACTCGTCTCAGCTCAGGGAAGAACACATCTCAGTATGGAAAAACGGTGGCCTGTTCCTTTAAAGGGGTCTCGATTCCGGCGGCTCTGATACAGCAAGTTACTTTCAGTAACTGCCCTTCAGTTCTCTGAGTGTGCATTTTTTTAAACGAATTGCCATCAGGCTAATGGTGCGTTCCACTTGATCTCGGAAGTCGGAATTTCCGAGCTCCGACTTGGAAATTACAACTGGAACGCACTACAACTCTGTAATTCTGACTCGGAAACTCGGGACAGAATCAGCTCACCCGAGAAGGAGCACTTGCGCCAGACATGACATGTAATGCATGTAAAGCTTCAATAAACCGCATTATTTGTCAGATGTTTCCCAAATAAACTTGCTAGATGTCAATGCGAAATGGATAAGCTATACTGCTCTGTTGCTAGCGTCGTCTTATTAACGGTAAAAACAAAACATTTTAACTACTAGTGCTAAATTATCACTATATTTACAACAATTATAAAAAATATTACAATGAAGTTTCTCTGTAAATTGAATATGATGCTCTAATATGAGCAACAAATGGACAGGGACCAGAGGGTGGACATTTAGCTTAAGACTTTAGTTGAGACTGTTCATTCGTCTGTAGATGCAAAATTCGAAATAATGAGGTGTGACGTGTCCTCATAAACAGGACCAGATTAAGAGTGGTGACAGAACATGGTTCTCAAACAGTGGGACAGGGTTCAACAAGCCAGGCTCTGTGTGTGATCATTGTTAAACGGTTCTTTATGTATGTGGTGGCTTTAGCTTATAGCATTAGCTTTCTCCGGAGGGAATGTTATCAGTGCATCATCAAGCCCCCCCCCCCCCTAAAAGATGGGGGGAAATGGTGTAGTCTCAGGATAAACAGTATGAACACGAGGACAAAGTAGGTTTAAAAAATGTTCTCTACAAACACGGACCCAGCTCAGTAAACGTGTGCGTCCACTCATGTAAAACCGTTGCGATTCTTCCACCAGGCCTGTGTGTGGCGCTGTGACGCTACCACAGAATGACAACTTTTGTGGAATGTAAACAGTAACACGGCGGGAAAATGAAACCGTTTCATGGATTTACGATCTTCAAAAGAGACGAAGTGAATTTATTCACAGCAAGAAGGTCCTGGGTTCGATTCCCAGCTGGACGGGGCCTTTCTGTGTGGAGTTTGGAGGAAACCTACAGACACCAGGAGAACATGCAGTTTCCCTTACCACTAAAAACATGTGCAATAGGTGAGTTCTTCAGGCCCCAGAGAGGCCAGCACTGGCTCCGTGTCGGGCACAGACGTGGATAAATGTGTCTCCGTTTGATTGTCACTGATGCTCATGGAACAACTGCATAGATTTAAGTCCCGAGAAACATCAAAAGAAATCATGTTCGAGATGATTCTTTTCAGAAATTGGTCCTGGCAGATGTGAACGTGAACTTTGGAGAGAGAGAAAAAAAAGAAGAAACGAAATAAAAATTGGCATAAATCACAAAATACAAACTCGAGTTGCAGACGAGGAACCTATTGTCATGTGAAATAGATAACAAATGGGATCTGAAGACGGCGAGTGCAGTGGGAGAGGCAAGGTCTGCAGAGGCTGGGGACAGGGTAATGGAAATATTTGGAAGAAAGGTTGTAGAAGAGAGAAATAATTGGACTTATTTTTCCGTTAAATTGGGGCCAGAAATGACAAAAAGAGACGCAGAAAGCCCAGTGTTGTTTAGACCGAGGCAGGAAAGCAGGAAAAGGGGATATTCTCCATCATCAAGATAATTCATTGTCCTTTTCTCTCTTTTTTTTGCCCACAATAATACTATCCTCGCTAATGGCCTGACTGAGATGGTCTTTTGTGAGAAAAACTGCTCCGATAGCTTTGCGCGGTTACATAACTCTTCTGTATGTCGAAATGCGGCGCCTTTGTTAGCACCGTGATCTTGTCCTCGTGTTATGAGGCCGGGACACTTCTGTGGCACCTGCGAGCTCCACAACGTCTGAGTGCCCTTTCCTCCTTTGTGATCCATCCCTGCTCCTCTAGATAATAAGAGTGACCTTCGGTTGCAGCCCTTAGATTGAGCAATAGCGTACGGTGTTGATCTGGACAGCTGTAAGGTTAAGTTTCCTCGCACTCGTAGTGAATGAGAATGTCTTTGTTTTTTCGGGTCATACCGTGAGCAACAGCCTGGCCCTGATACCTTTATTTGGAGAGAATACTCTAGCGTTTGTTAGCCAGAGAGTGAGCTATAGCCTTCTAGTTTGATTTGAAAGGTCCAATTTTATATGTGCCTCTCTTCTGCATTTTGTCGTTTGACCCAAAGAGTGAATACTTAAAGCCACACCGCGTAGAATTTTACCCAATAAGTAAAATTGAAATACAAGCATTTATTTTATGACAGATACTTTCATCATAGAAAAATATCTCATAAATGTACAAACAAACATTTATGAGGCTCACCCCTGCTAAGATATGACTTTACTGGAAGTGGGTACGTCTCCAGCTCGTTTCCATGGAAATGTGACTAAAGTCAGCAGTTTTTGAGATTTAAACAGGTTAGTTTCTCTTCCAAGTCCATTATTTTATTACACACTGCAGTAACAGCATTTTCTATGTCATTAGGAGCATGTTTTGTTTTGCCTCAACAGTATAGTCAAAAATGTTACGCAGTGTACCTTTAAAGTTGGGTAACGGGGGTCACGATGCTGTGGACTTTGGGAATGGCTGACCTACACAAATGATAGACAAATGTAAAGTCCTGACCTGAGTGGCATCTCCATTTTATGTTCAGTATGTACATAAGGTCCATGACAGTCTACGGTTGAACATAACACATCCTATAGGGATGTACCAATCCGATATTCAGTATTGGTATCGGTAGCCGTTGCGGGCATTTGGAGAGCATTGGATCGGATTTGATGACTGGACGGGTCTGATACAAAAGACGGACGTAAATCTGCGGTCATGGATCTGGTTTACCGCACCGCAGTGCTTCGAGGTTTATCGCTGCACAGTGGTGACCTGCAGACCTTCATGCTATCGCTATGCTAGGCTAAGCTAGGCTTTGATTTGATTTATTCTTGTTATTGTGTCTTGCACATAAGTAAGTGCCCAGTCCTCATAGGCTTAACAAGACACATTTCAAAACAGAATTCAGAAACTGTACAATCAATCATAACAGAACAACATCCACATCACACAGGAGGATATAAGAATATATAAATATACAGATGAAAAACGTTCTAATTTAGAATTCAAAGCCCAAACCTCTTGCATGTTTATTAAAAAAAGCCAACTGGTGAAACTACTGTATATAGGCTATAATATATAATGATATATATTGTTTAAAAATAGACCGTATCGGATCGGTATCAGATCAGTTCCGGCCAGATGAAGTGTCAAGACATCGGATCGGGAGCTCAAAACATGTCCCTGTCGTGTGTTGCAGGGCACAAAGTGAACGACGGGCTGTGGCACTCGGTGAGCCTGGACAGCAGGAACCTTCAGATCAGCCTGAGCCTGGACTCTGAGCCGCCCTCCACCATCGACCAGTGGGAGCAGCTGCAGACCCGCGAAGCCTTCTACTTCGGAGGTCAGTACCACGCAATAGCAACACATCCTCAGAAGGGGCGGGATTAGATTTACAACAGGACCTCGGGTGAAAGGTAAAAATCACTAACGGTAAAATGTCCGCTATCACCCTATGATGACAAGGCGTGACTCAAAGAAGAATGTCTGTGTAGGCTCTCAGTCGTACAGGAGTTGTCCATCTTCAATGAAGGTTCTTGCGTCACCTTCTGTACTCTGTAGTTGAAGTGTCGAACGTTTCGCCTCTCATCCAAAAGGCTTCGTCAGCAACACTTAAGTTTTAGTTCAGCCCGCAGACCATATATAGACCACTGGGAGGAGTTTGGCTAAGCCCCTCCCCTCTATTAACGGCTATTCTCCGATGCCAAAGAAGAATATGATCTCTTTTAAGGTGAGACACAGCAGGTGAAAGCACACAATGGTCAATGTTGAGATTTTTAGCTAGTTTTCTCCCCTTCCTACACTTATTCATTCACAAATATTTTTTGGGTATCCTTGTGTACTGCGCAAGGTGACCCGAGATGACGCTGTAATCCAAATATGGTCATTTCCTGTCTGGGAGATAGCAGTGGCTAAATACATTATATACACGTTACAAAACTTTAGGGCCTGTTTTCTTTGTGACTGATATATCAACAAAATAAAATCATAACTTTTAACCCGGGTCTATCCATTATTTTTGGCAACAAATGTTTTTCTTCATATTTATGTCAGTAATATACATCAAAAGTTTCAAATTGATCGATCTTAAGTATTATTTTCTTTCCCCCTAATCTCCTGCAGTGTCTCTTGCCTTAACCCCCACCTGAACAGAGCACATTTTCTCCAGTTTTATTACCCAAATCTAAAAGTTTCTTGAAAAGAAGCATCAAAATAGCGACGAAAACGAGAAGAAACACAAAAAAATCAACAAAAGTCCAACAAAAAAAGTAACAAGAGCAACAAAAAAGCAACAAAATGTGACAAAAATAATGGCAAAAATGAGATGTAAAAGAAAGTGAAAAAAGTGACGACAACACATTTTGTAAGTCTTTCAAATGAGGCGTTGCTCTGGTCTACAGACTGTAAGCTTCAATCCAGAAGCTTTTAGATTTGGGTAAAGCTGAACTGGAGAATGTACGCTCAGTTAAAGGAGCAGGACACCGGTTTTCCATACCGTGATATGTTCCCACCTGAGTTTAGACGAGTTGATACGTACCTGTCTGGTCTTTGTGCGTGCCAGTGGAAGAGCTTGGTCGCTTCTAACTTCACCCCCGTTTGGAGCCATAGGAATATACTGGGAGAGGCCAAATGCTAACAACATCTTTGGTCTTTTTGCGTGTCTAACCTCAGGTAAGAACATATCTCAGTATGGAAAAACACTGTGCCCTCAGTCACGCAAAAAGACCAAAGATGTTGTTAGCATTTGGCCACTCCCAATATATTCCTATGGCTCCAAATGGGGTGAAGTTGGAAGCGACTGATTGTTGTTGATTTCGGCTGAATTAATGGTCAACAGAAGGTCTGCACCAGTCTCGACCAACTATTTGAGAGCCACTGCTTTATAATACTGTTTAAAACTTGGTTACAAAACTGCTATAATGAGTTTTTCCCACATCCCGTCCAGGATGTCCCGCGTCCGGATGCAGGAACCCCACCGTCTCTTTCCAAGGGTGCATGCGCCTCATCTCCATCAACGGTCAGCCGGTCAGCCTCCAGCATGTGCAGCATGGGCTTCTGGGAAACTACAACGAGCTGCTGTTTGACACCTGCTCCATCAGGGACAGGTAAGCCTGGCAGAAATCCGTTCCCTCTGTTCCTGTTTTACATCGAAAAACATCTCCATTTTTCACCACAACTTAGGCTGTATTATTATGCAGACAAGTGTTCCAAGTGTTCGTTGAAGAATTGCCGGCGAGGTTTGCTGAAAAGTTTAAAAGGCCCAAAATAGTACATTATATGAAACTGCATTCTTAAATCTCAGCGCTCTGGGGCGCGTTTAAGAATGTGCAGTGTGAGCTGAATCTTGATTTTAAAGAAGACATTCAGTTGTGTGTAAGTTTGAGCTCACTTTGGTCGTTTCTTCTTCCACCGCCGAAGTGCTCCGGTTGCGCACAAAGATCACTCACCTCTCACTCACATTTGAAAGCTAAGGCCTTCAAATCTGAAGATCTGAGTGGATTTTCATTGCTATTTTGACACTTTTTTTCAAGAAGCTTTTAGATTTGAGTAAAGTCAAATTGGAGAACATGTGCTCAGTTCAGGTGGGGGTTAACAGATGAACAAAACTCGAGATAGAACATCGCCATTGTAACACACTGGAACAAATGGGAAGCTCTGTCGGCCATTTTGTGATTGTCCTTTCGAACAGGAAACACCACTCAGTTTTTGTAAATCTTTAAGAGTGTCTTATTCAAATAGTTGCTTAAATTGAAATCCAGTTTTCAAACAAAGACTTTCCAATTGCGGGTGGAAGGTCGGGGTTGAAGGATAGTGGAGCATACGTTGATGTTGATGATGAAAGTCCACAAAATTCTTTAGCATCTTGTCAAGCACGTAACATATTATACACCACATTAAATGTTAAGCAAAGAATATACCATTTTCATATTATTTAAAAGAGACAGAGTTTGTCCAATATTAGCTCGTGAACTTGAGACATTGAATACCCTGACTGTAGAATGAAGGGTGCAAAATAGCACTAAGCTAAAAAGCTAAAAAAAATTACCATTAAAGCAATACTAAGTAACTCTTGCCCTCTAGAGGACTTAAGCGCAACTGCAGGTGTCGTAGCAAGTTGCAATTTTTTTAACTTATTAATTGCCTTGGAGAGTAAATACTGCGCAGACAGAAAAGGCGAAGGGACAGAGGGATATTATACATCCAATTACACAATGGAAATTATTTTTTTCACTCAAACTTGGCTGTAAATACTGTTTAAAGTGACGCTAGCCCGCAGTTAGCTTTTCCCGTTAGCCTGTTAGCTTCTTCTTCGTGATTCCATTAGTGTGTATTGGTTGCTCCGGTCCAGTGGCAGTCAAGTTGCAATTGTGGTTTTCTGGCCAGAGACACCAGGGGGAGATGAAAGACCCTCCAATCATCCCATCAACACTTGTATTACCCCCAGAGGGACTACGGAAAGGATTTATTAAAGTAGTGCTGCTTTAAATATGAATCTGCAATATCATCAAATGTTCGCATTTCACCCATTGAACTATATTTTACTTAGTCACTTGAATGCTTAGGGGTGTTGCATAGAACTTCCGGGTGGATAGTGCCTCCGGGACGGGACGGCCAGGGCAGTGTCGATCCTCACCAGGCCGATCACAAGATGTCCGCCACATTTGCAACGTCAAAGAGTGCCACGTCCTACCTAGAGTTTTGTTAAAGATCTTGACTGTTCTTTTGCGGTCAGAAACTTTCGTGTTTTTCCCAAATCGTGCAGCATTTTCTTCTTTCTTTCCTATTTTAAATCAATAACAAAACAGCGTCCTGAAACATAGAAAGAACTCTGGCTCTTGCAGCTCCGGTTCAATCGCATTTGAATAAAAACAAAAGCTCCGCGCTCCCTTCCAGACCGTGACTGTCGAACTCCGTCAGACTCCGAAAGGCAGGCCCGATCTGCTTGCCTGTTTACATTCCTAATTTGTTGACTGGAGGTTTTGTATCTTTTATTTTTTCACCCCCCCCCTCTTCCGTGGCGAGGTTAGAGCGGTTGACATGTCACCCCGATCGCGGCGCGGTGACAGCCCGCTCCAATTAAGATTCACAGACAACACGCGGAGAGTGGCAGGGCCCCGGCGCCGTTCCTCCTCCTCTCATTACGAACCACCCGAGGTTTGTACGAGAGCCGCCCGAACGCAGCGCCGGGCCGGCTACCACCACCGCGGCGGCGACGGCTGCGGTTTACCCTCGGGCTGGCTGCGCCGCGCTGTTGTTGCTGCGTCGTTTTGAAGCCGCTCGGAGACGACAGGGACTGACAGGTACGGGGTAGGAAAGCCGAGGCTACGCGTCTGCGGGATTGCGAAAAGGTAAAGCTCGCTTAATTGGACGCGTTCAAGGTTGCGTTTTGACTGGCAATTAAAGCCTGTGAGTCCGAAAGGGGATCCTGGAGACGCTGCCTGCACCGCATGATGAGACGCGTTCAAAGAGAGGAGGGAAATGCAGAAACCTTTTCAGCAACACGTTTGAATACAACCCAGTGGACTTAGCAAAGTACTGTGTGTACATCTACGAGCAAAACGAGGATCCGTTTGAAACATGAGAAAAATATATATCAAGCTTTCTGTCTTTTTATGTTTTCTCACAAATTAATGCTTAAAAGGAGTTTAAAAATGTTAAAATTATGTATTTTCCTCCCCCTACATGTTCCAGCTATGTCCTAATGTGTAGAATGAGCCCAGACCTGTTCACCACAACTGCCTCAAAAATCCTGCACTGTCACTCAAAAAGGTGTCACTTCGGGTCCAAATTGCCGTCATGCACAAGCTTAATATAGAAGGTGCAGTTACACGTATGACCTGAGGAGGCAGTAGTGAGTATAAAATGGCCAACTTGCATCCATACCCTTTAAATATTGCCTCTTTTTCAGGGATGAAATCTAAAAACAAAGGATAGAGGCAGGTAAAATGTACTGTTTTGATTATGAAAAATAGACAAAAAATAGAAGTAGGTGAGGGCATCAAAAGTCAAACAAAGTAGTGATGAATGACTTGCAATGTGTACCTTGTTGTAAATTATGATGTCAAAAACACATCCGAGGCACTCCGTCTACAAAAGAATTAAAGTCCTTTATTAGTATGGACCGTCGATATTGCCCTTCGACCCACACATGTGTCCTGTCTTCATCAGGGCAAAAGCAGCTGATCATGTGATCAATAAAATGCCAAGAAGTACCAGGTTTACCAAGGTGTGCACACAGCACAGGTTCGATCAGTGGTTCTCAACTGCGAGCTTATCATAATTTCAGCTTTATGAAGCCTAGGCATTAATTCAACATGGTAGACCAATTTCAGCATCACCTACCTCCAGCCAATGATCGCTCCACCTCAGCCATCAGCGTAAGAGCCACACCTCTGTAGCAGCCAATTATCGCCCTCGGTCCCGCTTTTAAGCCCCAGCAATTATGGTTCATTCGCTTCCCCGCTTCTCCCTGCTGCATCTTCACTGGTCTTCCATACCACCACCAGTGTCCAGGCTCCGGGGGAAGACATCCCTAACTCCAAGCTGACTTTCATACATCGATGTCTACCACCGGGGTCTGATCGCCAAAACTAATATACATGTCAATAAATCTTCCTAATTGCTGCTTTTGTCTGTTTGAGTCTATCCAGGTTGAATTAGGCTTACTGAATGCTTACTCAACAACATTTTTTGAAGAAAAAATAATATTTAACATTATATTTCAGTGGAGATATAGTTGCAAGAGTGTACAGAAAAGCGCATTAAAGCGCAACCTCAACTGTCTCCTCCTCCCACCACCCCTCCTCTTGCTCCCCTTCACTGTGCAGCTGTTTCAGTGAAGAGATACATTAAAACACTGCACAGTGTTTGTGTGGCTGTAGTCAAACTATGGTGAGTGTTTTTACCGTGTGATGGCCAGAGATGGACCGGTGAGGAAAGCCTTTCCTAGAGATGTAGGCCCTCAGGAGGAGCTGTTTGTGAACAGGGGGAGTTTTTGGGGAACTGCCACCACGGTGTTCAACATAGCCACTAGAAAAGATCCAAAGAATGCTCAAAGGTGCATGAGTAACATTGTAACATGGTAAAAAGCTCTAAAAAGTCGAGTTTGCATAATGAAACCCTTTAAAAATAAATAATTCCCCTTATTCCGCCCTGTCCACTTTTGGTTGTTTGCCATGGCTCTTCCTTTGTCCTGACACTACCAGTGGAGCGCGAAGTCCGTTCACTAAGTGGAGACTGAGGGAAATGAGCCTGATAATGGCTTTGTGTCCATGTAGAAACTGATTTTCTCTTGACGTCTGCAGTCCTATGTAAACTAATACGAGTGAAGAGGCAGGCACACTTCATGCCGGCGCCCACGTGAACTTCCAAAATAATTCCAAGTGTTGGCTTGAAGCTCGACACGGTCGTCACTCTTCTGTAAATGGTGCACTGCTAATGCATCAAAGACACTTTATAAATATGTGTGAACCTTATTAAACCATTCCAATGTGGCCAGTCTCTCCGACTTCTCCTCCCTCTCATTTGTCAGCCGGGCCGGTGTTAACGTCAGCCCTGCACCACTTAGTTCAGCTCCATTAGCACTTCAGGAAGACAAACCTTTACCGTCCCGACCCCTCCCCATGACACCCGCTACACCTACACCCACTACACCTACAGCGGAAGAGCTCGCACTTCATTAAAACCGCAGTGAAACCCCATCCCGACTGCGGACGGCTGCGGCAATTAACGCACACCACGTCCAAGTGCATGAAATTATAGATGCACGCTCCGAAGAGCGGCAATTAGGAGGAAGAGGAGCAGGAGGGAGGGAGTGTTCATCAGCTACAAGAGGTCTCAGGGATGAGCTCCCAGAGATACTTCTGCTCCGTCTAGAGGTCAGTGACATTAGAAAGAAGCAACGACTGGAATACAGCACATGTTTTTGTACGATACAGTAGGGCAATAATTAAAATCAGATCGTCAAAAAGGGTTTTCAGAACAATAGGGGTTTTTGTGGCGTAAAGAAAGTAGGTATTTAACGTTGATGAACAATAATTTTTCGAAAAATTAGGGCGACCATACGTCCTCATTTTGAATCTGAAAAAAATTCTGGGAGGACTCTCTAAATTAATGCGAAATGTCTGGGATTAACTTTGGCCCGGAAGGGACAGGCCCCAACAATATTTCACAGGGACAGTGACTCGGGCAGACTGTGCAGAGTTCATCGCGATGATGCGTGTATTTAAAGGGATATTTCAGGATTTTTGACATAGGGCCTCATTTCCTAGTTATCCAGAGTGTTGCTGATTTCTGGAGATATTTTTTTTTTGTAATTCATGCAGTTCTTATGTTTAAAGAGTTACGCGGTGCTAGGCTAGTGCAAGGCAAGCGCATTTCTATGGTATCAGCTAGTCTGCATTAAAAACAGTCTGACCCGCTCCACAGAGCACCTGAGGCAAATCACTTATAACACCAGACTAACCATATAAATGTCTGTGTCCAGAGAATAATTTGAACCATTTTGCATTTAAAATAACTTATATTTGAGCAGCATCAGCTTCGTGGTTGTATAAGCTACGCGGTGGCGGAGTGATCTGCTAGAAAATAGTCCCTCAAAATGAGATCGTTCATGTGATGCAAGGTCAGTTATATTCCAAAAAATATTCTATCGACACAGACATTTATATGGTTAGTCTGGTGTTATAAGTGATTTGCCTCAGGTGCTCTGTGTGTGCGTAAGACTGTTTTCAATGTAGGGTAGCTGATACCATAGAAATGCACTAGCCTTGCATTAGCCTAGCGCCACGAAACTCTTCAAATATAAGAATAGCATTGCAAAATATCTCCAGAAATCAGCAACACTCTGGATAACTAGGAAATGAGGCCCTTTGTCAAAAATCCTGAAATATCCCTTTAATTCTCGCTGCTCCCGCAACTGTTGAAATGCGCGTGATGAGCGTGGGTATGCATGTGGACATGTGGAGATCTTCTCATTGTGTGACTTGGAGAGTGGAGGGTCAGCATCACAACACTTTTTGTTTCATGTTGATTGGTCAAATGTTCGCGCACTTTTTCTGCTTGCAGCTGATTTACAGTTTGTTCATGGAGAAACAAGCAATGTTTGTAGTGTAATTAGATCAGAGGTTTTACTTCAAAACAAACAGAAAATGCTCTTTCCATTTCTTAGTTACATTTTCAAGTCCAGTGTGAGAGGGGAGGAGTGCGGCTCCTTGGTCCCTGAGCTCATCAGGGCCGAACGGGGACAGGAGACTAACTTATAAATAAGTTTCTTTCTTTACAGTTTCTTAAGAAGACTTTTGGCAAGTCTGTAGGCATTAGGCTTTATTCTAGTTTATTTCTGTGATAGAAAAACAACAAACACAGTGAATGTTTACAAGTCAAAATAAAGCATTTTAAAATATGAAGCTGAAAACTCATAATGAACTGTCCTAATGTCGATAATTCTGTATAATTGTAAAATTGCAATATTTTCTCTCACAATAATAACGATATAGTTTAGATCAGGGGTGGCCAACTAGTCAGAGACCAAGAGCCGAAATTTTCAACCTTGATCCTGTGAAGAGCCACAAAGGCACCGACCATTAGCGAGATCCAGGGGCGGTGCTTTATTGTGATTAAACAGAATGTGACCGTTTTATTTATATCACAATAAACTATAACTTTATGCCTTTTTCTTTTTTCTTTTTTTTTATAATTGTGTTAGATTGAATGGTTTTACTCCTCAACAAGATTGAAATATTAAATGACATTTTGTGTTTCCTGCTCTGACTGAGACAGAATTTGATTATTATTATTATTTATTTATTTTTAATGCTGGGGTGTGTTTGTATGTGGGGCCCTGCCCACTGAGCCCCCTTCTCTGATTCGCCCCTGGCCTGTGCGCTCTGTGCCTGCAGCTTCGTCCTGACTGGACTGTGCAGAGAGAACGCACTCTAGGCTGCATAAAGTTCATGAACTTTAACCAGGAGCCTCTGGAGGATCTGAGAGTCTGTTTTAAGTTGCATCTATTACAGTTACAGCACATGTGAAAGAAAAGTCATGACTTTGCGTATTTCCGCGTTACAATGTCGCAATTCGCATCATATGCTTCAAAAGAGCTCTGCTTTTTTCCATTTCCTAATTTTGATCTTTTTCTGTGAAGATGAGGCCAAATAAAGAGTAGGCTGATCAGAAACCTGAAAAGCACAGAAGCTAATCCTAGTGCCACGATCTGCCTGCCTGTTGTTTAACCTACATCCCGCTTTGACTGAGGCTGCCGCACGGGCACCTTTTACACGCCGCCTCAAAAAGGAGAGAGATTCGACTGTCATTCATGTAGAGATGGAAACAGGGTCTGTTGGACGATGGTTGGATTTTTGGTCAAAGACTGTTACAGTTTATGGGAAATATTTACCAATTATTTTGCAAAGAGCTGCATTGTATTAAACATATCCAATCATGCAAAGAGCCGCACTCTGATTGGCCAAGAGCCGCATGCGGCTCGAGAGCCGCGGGTTGGCCACCCCTGGTTTAGATGGTCATACAAGGGCCACAGTGGGCCTGCTGTTTTTTTGGCGGACTATAAACATATTTGTCACACATAAATAAAGTCAAGCCAAAATCAGGTCCGCAAATTGTTCAGTAGAAGCAAAAACGCCACTTGTTGCTAACGTTAGCATACGTAGCATGAAGCTAACGTAGGTTCCTGGCTAGCTTTGTCAGTTTTCTTTTAAGTATTTATGGGCTGTTGAACCACCTTGCTCCTCTCCATGTCTCTGTATCTTTATGTAGTAGGAAAACATATTCTTAATTCAGCATTTGTAAAAGTAATGGTAAAAAATGGAAGAAACTACTTTGTTTTCTTTCTTTCAGTGCTTCGAACATGACCAGATGCTCCAAACTTTCTAACCTGTCATGTGTGCTTTAATAAAAGGAAAACACATTACACCAACACGAAAGCATTCTCCTGAAAACCCAGCGATGTAGGGCAGCCGTGGTGAAACTCGTGACCTGGAAGCATGCAGCGAGTGTAATTACACACGGGTGAAGCGTCTGATTGACAGGAGGACAGCCGGGGTGAAGTAGGGCATCTCACACTTGGTATTCCGCCTGCTGAAGACGGCCAAGGAACAGGCTGATTCTTTCGCGCAGCGCCTTACCTACAGTATGTGGGGTACGCAAAGGAGACATCGGCAATGCCCCAAGGCCCACCTTTATCCCTCTGAGAGTTTCAAAGTAAGGCGCTCAAACTGGCAAGAAACACCATACTTTTAGAGGCTTAAGTGGGTATTTGGACCAAGCCATTTCGGCAATATCGAAGCTTTAACAATGAACCGGCTATTCATATGAATGTCCACTTGCTGTCCATCTTGCTCACTTCCAGTACAAACCGCAGACCCATCTCCAGAGTGAAGCCGGTCCAACGGACACTGTCCAGATCATCGTCGTTCAGCCATGTGTTGCAACAAGACGGGTCTATGCAAACCTAACCATGATAACTGTTAGAGGATAACACTAATGGATCTGTATCATGCTATTTTAGCCATTCCAAAGTAAAGTACAGGCATTTATATGATATATTGTACCTCTACCACTATGGAGCCCTTATTTTGTGCGAAATATAAGTATTTTCAGGGGGTATTTTGATAGCCCGGAAGACACAACCCTTCGATTCAGTTAACTCCGCCCCCTCTCTCCGAGCGGATCTGCCCATGCATTATTAGCAGTAAAATAAATATAAATATCAGAGCAATAAGTGAAGTTACTTCACGATGCAGTTATAAGGAGTTGACATCTGCAACACAGCTTCATAAATGGCTAACACACAAGCTAACACACACGCTAACACATAAGCTAACACGCGTTTTTACTCACCACCGCTCTGTCCTGGCTTCTCCATCACATTGTGGACTCCCGTTGGTTATAAAAGTGAATCCACTTTGATTTTGGCTTAGGTTCACCAAACATCCATCAGAGACAATCACAGAAAAACACTATTTTGGTGATAGTCGCCGAATCCCAGAGAGAAATTCCAACTTCTGGCGAGTGGCCTCTTTTTTAGGAAGGTTGAGTGAAGTCTGTCCTCGTAGCCAAACGCGCTTTTCTCCACGACATTATTGTTAGGTAAGAAAAAAAGAACATGTGTCTCCAGAATAGTTTAGAAAGAGCTCCTTATTCACAACGTTCAGTGCAAACATGACATCTGTTCAGACGCTCAGAGGGTGTGTGTCGAGCTCTTCCTGTTCCCTCTTCCCCCAGGAGGAAAAATAGCATAACAACATGGCTCGAAGCCCCAAAAAGTCGATTTTGCATGATATAGGACCTTTAAATCGCTATTTATCATGCTGGGTCAAGCTGTGCAGTCGTACTATCTCTGTCACAGCCTTGACTGTGGTGCTCCGGCGCCCACACTCAGCCACTGAATGTTTGCTTGTGTATCAGTCTGACGCTCTGAGAGAGTATTTATCCCTTTTCTGTGGAAGCATAGACAGACTTGAATGGTAGGACTAGCGCAATGTCTCGGGTTCATGTCTCCGGGTCCTGTACCGATGGTAAATAAACTTCTCCTGTATCCAGACTGCTGCCTATTTTTCATCTATCCTCTCCAACACCATTGTTAATCCTCAAACAATAACCATTGTAACAAAAGACAATCAGCACCGTTCTGGCATATAGACAAACGGACTTTGCATATGGTATTGTGTTATGTCGCGTTCAGGAACTTGGTCAAACTTTTACTCCAGTTGGCGAATTCACATGAACAACTTCCGACTTCCGTTGACTGCAGAAAACAGCTGATTTGCTCATTTATCGTTTAATGTGAGGTTTTTGGTAAAACACGGCAACTTTCTTAAGTTTAATGTGAGCGATCATCGTCATTATCGCAAGAGAAATCCCCGACAGATGGCACCCACGAAATTACCATGGGGTAAGAGTTAATGCTAGCAGAAAATAAACTTTACAAGATATTCATTTTAATTAGGCCTACGCGAGCACCAAGTGTAAATGGTTAGCTCAGTTAAATGCTAATCTGTGATAAAAGACCGTTTTTAATTGGTGTCATCGAAATCCCCAGTTTCCGACAGAAGAAGCACATGAACACAAACCAACTTGGGGAAAATGAGCTCCCCATATCACACATCAACATCAAACTTGTAAGATAATCACATGTTTCACTTTTTTTTTTATGCGTTCATGAAGGTTTTGCGGAACATACAACAGTAATCCCTGTCGTCGCTCCTGTAAAGAGTGAGAAAGACAAGACAGCTGAGCATTTGTTCAGAGAATATTTATCTTATTACAGTTGACAGATGTTTGACTTATGACTAAGATAATTGTGAAGTATTACAGTTTTTCTGATACCATTCCAATCTGATGCCAATACTTCTGCCCGGAGTTGCTGCCGAAACCAAGTACCAGTCCAATACCACGTATTGAGTAAAATCAATAGCTCAAAGAGGTCAAACAGATATTTTCTCAGTGATTATTCCAGATGTTAGTGTCTGTACAAGCCCCAGAGTCAATATTTAGACTGCTCTGGTCGTTAGCGTTAGCATTAGCACATCATACCTGCAGTTCACATCAGTGGGATTTAAAGGTCCTATATCATGCAAAATCGACTTTTTGGAGCTTTTAGCCATGTTGTTATACAATTTCCTTATCAAAAACACCCCCAGAGTGGTTTTTGGCTTCATTCACGCAGTTCTCGCCCTCTCCTGGTAAACGACTGACTTGTGACACGTTTTTACGTCATATTGTCAAACAGGAAGAGCCCGATGTCTGTAATATAATGCCTTACAGCCTGATTCATTTTTTCATTATTTCTGTTGTTAGAAAGAAATGAAAAAAAAAAGGAATTGCCTGACATGTCCGCGCTGCCCATGCAGAGCAAACAAACTCGCCCCCTGAGTGTCAGAACAGATGTCATGTTTACACTGAAAGTTGTGAAGGAGCTCTTTCTAACCTACTCTGGACACGCCTGTTCTTTTTTCTTACCCAACAATAATGTCACGAAGAAAAGCGCTACAGGACTTTATTCAACCTCCCTAAAGAAGAGGACACTCGCCAGAAAGTTCTTTCCGGGATTCAGCGACTATCAGCCAAAATAGTGTTTTTTCTGTGACTGTCTCTGATGGATGTTTGGTGAACCTTCACCAGAATCAAAGTTGATTAACTTTTATAACCAACGCGAGTCCCATAATGTAAATATCCGATGGAGCGGCCAGGACAGAGCGGTGAATCACATGTTAGCTTGTGTGTTAGCCATTGATGACGCTGAGTTACAGATGTCAACTCCTTATAACTGCATTGTGAAGTCACTTCACTTATTGCTGTGATATTTCTATTTCTTTTACTGCTAATTTTGCATGGGCGGATCAGCTCGGAGAGAGGGGCGGAGTTAACTGGATCGAAGCGTTGTGTCTTCTGGGTTTGCAAAATACCTCCAGAAAATACTTATATTTCTCCCAAAAATCGTACTCCATAGTGGTAGAGGTACAATATATCATATAAATGCCTATACTTTATTTTGGGATGGCTAAAATAGCATGATACATGATATATGACACTTTAAGACTACCTTGTGACAATACATTGTGATTCTGGTGTAATGTTTGGTACTCGCTGAAACCCTAGTCCCTAAACCTAGCCCAGCTTGGTAGACAGTAGTTGGGGTGGCTAATCACATTCCCGTACCTTTTTTTATCAAGCGCTTACTTTGCCTTAAAATAGACGTAGCTCTGCCAAGTCAAGTCAACCCAAAACGGGCGCGTATTTTGGAAAACATCATGTCCCAGCTGTCAGAGCCAAATCAAAGGAAAACTGATTTACCAATTGTAGCAACCTTTTTCATTTGCGCCTACAGTCTATTGTGTCGTAATGATGGCTTGCATTGCACATTCACCGCGGCATGTTTCTCTAAATGCTGTTTATTTCAGATGATCCTCCCCGTGACACCCCCGTAACGTCTCTCATCAGAGATAAATACGTGTTTGTGCCGAGCGTTTCATGTCCCACTCGAAAGCACGTGTTCTGTCAGCACAATCATCAGTTCAGCTCGCAGACGAATCAAAGACGCATAAACACCACCGACTTGGATATAAATGCGGTGATTACCGACATGGGGTGACTGGGGGAGGTTTGAGCCTTTTTATCAAGGCACGCCATGTTGTGAAGGCAGTTTGAGCACTGACATAAGTGAGTAAAGACGTGTGGAGTTTGAAAACGGGGAGGAGCTGGAGAAGGAGGGACAGTTTCAAACTAACCAGTTTTGGCCAAAGCCCAGTTTCGTTACTTAGAAGTGCTGATAGTACTTACCAAATAGTACCCCAATATAAATTAAGGAAAAAGTACAATTCAGTGAAAAATACAAGTAAAAAGTACAACTAAGTGTGAATAATCATGTTGAAGCTTAAAAAATACGAAGAACGCGACTGAATTCACAGTCTGTACGGAAGCACGATGGGGACAAACCTTCCATGTCGTGAGTTAGCGGCATTGCTAGCACATCAGCGCAGCGCCACCTGCTGTTCTGGAATATTCATCACAAGGCTTTTAAATGGGACCCACAACCAACCTTGCACTTTTTACACTTGGAGATACACTTTCAGAATACTACTGAAAGGGACTATACAGAGTTTAAAAATGTTAAAACTAAGTATTTTCCTCCCCCTACATGTTCCAGCCATGTCCTAATGTGTAGAATGACCTGTTCACCACAACTGCCTCTAAAATCCTGCACCGTCACTCAAAAACGCGTTACTTCGGGTCTGAAGTGCCGTCATGCACGAGCTTAATATAGAAGGTGCAGTTACATGTAGGACCTGAGTTGGCAGCAGTGAGTATAAAATGACCAACATGCATCTAGTCACTTTAAGTATAGATCCTTGTGTAACAAAATGTATTTTGTCCTTATTTAGTATACTGTAAACGCAGACATTTGTGGAAATACTACTGTGCATCTAAGTATTTAAAGTAGATTTCCACCATATGAGTCATGATATTCATGCATGATCCTGCATGGATCGACAGATGGGCGACAGTGGCGCAGATGGTAGAGCGGGTCGTCTCATGATCGGAAGGTCGGGGTTCGAATCCCACCTCCTGAAAGTGCACACTGTCATTGTGTCCTTGGGCAAGACACTTCACCCACATTGCCCCTAGTGTCTGCGTACATTGGGGTATGAATGGGTGAGTGGTTCCTTGCTGTAAAGCGCTTTGAGTGCCTAATGTAGGTGGAAAAGCGCTATATAAGTTGAGACCATTTACCATCCTCATGATCATGATTGGTTGATCATTTTATTGTCATTTCATTGCTGTTTTAGCAAATTCATGTTATATTTATGTGAACCTCATGATCATGATGAATCAGTGAGATTTTCATGTACATTCATTACAATAGTTAGACGTTTCATTCAGAGATGAAGTCGTCCATGAACCAACATGTGATCATGTTTGTTCCTGAGAAGCCATGATTTAGTAATGCATTAATGTATCATGAACTCATGCATTGATTGAAAAATCATGTATGAACTCATGTACCATCATTATAAAGTGTTACCAAAAGGTTATTAAAAAGAGACCAAGTCTGTGTCTGATTATGAAGTGGCAGCACGGTAGCACAGTGGTTAGCGCTCGTGCTTCACAGCTAGAAGGTCCCGGGTTTGATTCCCACCTGGATGGAGCCTTTCTGTGTGGAGTTTACCTGCTCTCCCCATGTGTGCGTCTGCTCAGTGGGGCTTTCCTGGTTAAATAAAGGTCAAACAAAACAAAAAAGTATACAATAGACAATACACAGACTGAGTGTTGTGCAATGTGCTAATTAACTCTTCCGTTAGTAAAGTTAGGAACAAGTCAACAGTTTAAGCTTTCAGTCACCAAGCAAATTTCAAATTCAAGAGCCTGCACTTCCTGTATCATTCAGTGTCTATTTTAAAAAGTATCACATGATCTTTTTGTGTCTTCCAGATGCCTACCCAACCTGTGTGAACATGAGGGTCGCTGTCTGCAGACGTGGAGCTCCTTCTCCTGCGACTGCTCGGGGACCGGGTACTCGGGGGCCACCTGCCATAACTGTAAGCACTGCACCTCTACTTAGCTCACTGTTACGCTCTGCGTGGCTGTGTTAGTGCGTACATTGTGTCATACTGGTTTTTCCACTGTTCCGTAACCGGCACACATCATGCAGTTTTGACTTTAGACTTTTGAGCTTTACGGCGCCAGTGCCTGTGCTGCCTCCAGTCGTTGCAGCTCAGTGGCTGAACTCTGGAAGTTCTTAGCTTTCAGATGTTCACACAAACCTGAGCTTGTGTTGATGTGCAGCTTCGAGCAGCCCAAGTTCAGCTGTAGTGACTTTTAAGTTTACTCTGTCAATGTTTTAGTGAACAAATATGCTGGAGAGCAAATTAGTTCTTAAGCCTTTATGAACTCAGAAGACAGTGATGACAGGAGAGTCACACAACAGCCAGCTTATACAGCACAGAGACTGGTTTTATTAGCCCCACTTCAAAGCATTTGTTGCCAAATAGACACCAAATCCTGCACAGATGCAATGTATGTATTAGCTATAGTGACAAGTATATGACGGCCATTGTCTGGCTTTGCTCTGTTGTCACTCTGAAATGACTGTCTCGTCAGCAGGAGGCCACATACCTCATATATTGACGTTGTAAACCAGACAGCTGCTCTCCCACTTTTTTTTAATTGGGACAGTGCACATTAATCAACATGTGTTTTTTTTCAACATGTAAATGTGCCGGAGTTAGCCATATAGCTAATTTTCATCGTATGGTATGTTTTTTATTTAGACAGGGACAGTGCACAATTTAACATTGACCAAAAGGAAAGATGCTTTGTACCAGGTTATAGCAAAAAATGCTCATTTCCACCTGTAGTCCTTGGGCAGGTTGATGTTGCAGTACAAAAGCTGATTTTAAATGTAGATGAATACTTGACCATGGATTTATACATTTTGGCATAATTAATAACACACATTTAATTTAAATAAGATTGGAACATTAGAACATTTTCTACCGGTCCTTTTTCTAGGTGAACGGTCGCTCCCACATGACGTTGTGCAAGTTTGTTTTTCTAGAAGCCATAACATCATCCATTGTCCCATGGCAGGTTGATGTAAAAACATATAGAATAAGACATACAACAGGCACAAACATACAGCAAAAAACACCATCACAGAGATATAACAAAACAGTGAATGATGAATAACAACATATAGTTAAATATGTAAAAATAGGTCAGTTTGCTCAGCTAAAAGATCAGAAAAGGACAATCTCCAAACACCACAATCTTCCACACAGCAAGACATGTGTCAGTGGTTGGTGACTTTAGGCCATGTTCACATGACTGATTGTCCAAAAGCCACTTCTTCACAGAGTTTCTAAAAGTATGGCATGAGGTCAGGTTCCTCAATTCTGTTGGGACCAAGTTCCAGGAGTGAACTGCACGTATTGAGAAAGCAGATTGTCCAAATGAAGTCTTTCTAAATGGGATTTTACAGTCTCCTCTGCTTTTTTTATGGTTTTATGGTTTTATAGACCATAATTACATCTGAACACGTTACGTTAATAAATAATTACAATAGTGATATGAATTGTTCTTTTTGTCTAATGTTTTTACTGTCTGCTTATAAAGTCTTTCTATGGGCAACAATGTGGTCTTGTCGTCAAACAGTAATTAATATGCGAGAGAATTGTGGCATTTAGGAACAGTTTTGAATAGGGCTGTGCAATTAATCGAAATTCGATTACGATTTCGATTATTACACTAGACGATCACAAAAATAGCATAATCGAGAACAAACGATTATTAAGGATGCCCTCCCGCTCGTCCATCCAAAGCGCAAAAAGTCCGTCCTGCGCGGTTTGTGTGACGCGTCTGATCAGCTGAAACACCAGCGCAGCGTGACAGAACTGTAAATAATGTTGTACTAATATTTTTTATACCTAACTCTTGAGACAACGCCACTGTTAAGAGCTCACCTTGTGCTGAAGGAGAACAGCTGTTTTAGAAGCCTCGACATCCTTTGCTCAGGCACTGGTTTTGTTTAGTAGAAAAGTCTAAAACTCTTCTTCAGGAGCAGATCAACGGAGCTCAAAGCAAACTTATTATATCATGCCACTGAGATGATTGTTTCTGTTCCCTTCGCATTTCACGTGCTAGAGGCTCAGGCTTTGGTTTGACATAAACACATTAGCGCGGCTCTGTTGGACAGGTGTGAGGGCTGGCCAGCAGGGGGCAGGTATCCCTATATGATTAGTTTAGAAACGTGAGCATGTTAAAAAAAAAAAAATGCTCTTATTGTCCAAAGAAAATGTAGTCCATAGTTGTTTTTTAAAATAATAATAAAAATGAATAAATAAATAATAATAATATTTTTTTTAAGGCCACGAATAATCGTTTGAATAATCGTGATTTCAATTATTACTAAAATAATCGTGATTATTATTTTTTCTATAATCGAGCAGCCCTAGTTTTGAAGCATCAGTCGTTAAGTTATTTCTAATGTGTTTAAAATAGGCTAAAAGAACAAATGATACTATTTTCAAGATGCATGAACATAGAGATATAGTCCACAACTCCATGGGCTATATGCACACGAGTATCACGTATTTCCCTATGAGTTTGTAGCGGTGTCTTGTCCGAAAACACAAATAGATCAAGATTCCATGGCTGAGGGTGAGTTACTGATGGACCGCTCAAAACAGAATCCGCCTGTCTTTAGTATAAGTACTGTCTGTGATGTTTTCTTGAACTATTCGTTGATTTGTGCAAGAGATCGCACTCGAAAGAGCCTATTAACATGTAAGTTTGAAAATAAAATCTTTGCGCCTCTCACAGCCAGCCGTAAAAATATTATTTCTGATTAATCGATTGCCAAAATAACCGTTAGTTGCAGCCCTAGTTTACTCACAATTGACTCTTGCTTTGTTATTACCAGAGGTGGGAGACTCGAGTCACATGACTTGACTCGAGTCAGACTCAAGTCAGACTCGAGTCGCAAATTTCGGGACTTGAGACTTACTTGACCAAAGCTCCAAAAAGACTCGACTTGACTTGGGACTTGCTGTTTGTGACTTGAGACTTAACTTGGACTTGAGGGCAATGACTCTCAATGACTTGCTGTGACTTTATAGTTTTTATTTATTTGAGTTAAACTGTCGAAAGATCAGGATTAATTTTGTAAAAGCAGCGCATCTTTGTTTACATTATGGTAATTAGCAACATGCGTGTTCGTTTAACCGACGGAGCGTCTAATCAATACAGCGCGAATAGGCAGGAGAAAATACGACGTGTTTCTTTGGATGCATTAAAAGTTTTGTAAAGACAGTGAAGAGGAGGAGATTTATGGACAGGAAAACTTTTGAAGCAATGGACTGGACCTACAGCGCAGACGGAGCCTCCAGAACGACGATGCGTAAGAGCTGATTAATCAACAGGAATCTTGGGGCTTTTCGATGTTTTAAGGCGTTCACACAAAGTTTACAGCATTTAGAGGCTATTTTACGCATCCTCACAGAGCCCAGTGACAGCGGGACTGAAGGCTACGCGGAATTTGAGCAGGGGCGAATCCGAGTATACACGGGCTGGGGCAGTACAGGGAACCACTGACAGAAAAACTGCCAGAAACTAACAAAAATAAAAAATATTGTTTGATATTTATATTTATACATGAGCTGCTTTTCCTTGTAGTGTGAAATATAAATGTCAAACAAAATGTTTTATTTTTGTAAAGACTTTTTTAAGTCGGCCCCCCCGGGCCCCCTTCCTTAAAATGCTGTCCCAGTAATTTTGTACATAGACTGGAGCATTTGAAATATATATAGTTTGAATTTTTTGGTGATTAAATATTAATTAAACTTTAAATCCAAATCCATGAGATTTTAAAAAGTTTGATTTTAGCCTAAATGTTCAAAATCGTTATCTTGAGAAAGCACTTATTATTTTCAAGATTAAACACATTTTGAAAAGTAGACACACTGGCGTTTGTGACTTGAGGTGACTTGCCGGCTAAAGCAAGACTTGACTTGACTTGACTTGACAAAAGCTATGACTTGACTTGAGCGCAGGACTGATTGACTTGGACTTGCTTGGGACTTGGACCTTCACGACTTGGACTTGACTCGAGACTTGCATTTACTCCCACCTCTGGTTATTACCCAATCTTATCAAAATTGTGTGTCTCGAAAACACGACCACTAAACGATTTGTGGATTTATGAAAAAACCCTTTCTCCCAGTTGTTTCATTGCACTCATAGCAACATTCTCTAACTGCTTGCTGAGTTGTACAGCATCTCAAACACCAGCAGGTACTTCACCACTGAAAACTAGGACCTGGCTGCATATAGACTGAGCAGAAGCAGCTTGTCAACGTGCCCGTTTCGTCTCCTATAGTCTATAAACAGGCTGCGGTTGTTGGAGGGAGTCGGGGGGGCAGGCGGTTCAGAGGCGGTGACAGCGCGGCCCACAGAATGAGCTGCGAGCGCTCGGGTTGGGAAAGTGGAGTTGTCAGAGTGAATGCTGATGGGTGTGCTTTATATGCTGCTCCTGTGTCGGGGCACATGTGAGGGGAAACACACCGGCGCTCGCTGGAAGCTCAAACGACTCACACGTGCTCAGGTAGATAACACAGGCAGTTTGACGGTTCAGTGCATGGATTCACCTGCAGTTTGTTTTTTCTAAAATGTCTATATGATTTGTGCCATAGGGTGATTTTGACAAATGACATTCGGTTCACACTGGAGTCGCCCTAAGTATATTTGATCAGCACATGTTTGCCGTCGAATTTTGACTGATACGCTCCTTCCTCCCAGAATTTGATATGAACCTGAGTCAGTGTCCCTTCGCCAGCTGCACAAACGGGTCAGATTTTCCCAGAAAGGCACTGTGATTCCGTTCACATGGACCAAAGCTGGGGACCAGTGTTAATTTTGACAACATATTTTATTTTAGTTTTAGTCTTAGTCTTTTGACTAAAATGTAATTTAATTTTAGTCTAAAAAATCTTTTCAATTGTAGTCTAGTTTTAGTCGACTAAAATTGCATGTCAATTTAGTCGACTAAATTTAAAGCAGTACTAAGTAACTTATTTACCTTAATAAATCCTTTCCGTTGTCCCTGTGGAGGTAATACAAGTGTTTATGGGATGATTGGAGGGTCTTTCATCTCCCCCTGGTGTCTCTGGCCAGAAAACCATGTTTGCAACTTGACTGCCCCCGGTGCGGAGAAAGCAATATACACACTAATGTAATCACGAAGAAGAAGCTAACATGCTAACGGGCAAAGCTAACTGCGGGCTAACGTCACTTTAAACAGTATTTACAGCCAAGTTTGAGTGATTTTTTTTTTTTTTTCGTTGTATAATTGGATGCACAATATCCCTCTCTCCCTTCGCCTTTTCTGTCAGCGTAGTATTTACTCTCCAATACAATTAATAAATTAAAAAATCGTAACTTGCTACTACACCTGCAGTTGCGCTTATGGCCTCTAGGGGGAAGAGTTACTTAGTACTGCTTTAAGACTAATTTTGTCGGCTTTGCTTTTATAATATGTATCATAATCATATTTAATAAAGCTCTTCTGCTTTATGGAGCTGCTTCCACATGAACAAAGCTCAGAGCTGCTCCTTTGACAGTGAATTTACATGATATGAGGCTCTTTCAGACTATGAATAGAAGTTTGGATGATTTTAGTCTCTTCTTTTCATTTTTCTTTAGTCTTATTTTAGTCAACTAAAATATCTGGACATTTTAGTCATAGTTTTAATTTTAATTTAGTTTTAGTCCAATTTTAGTCGTCAAAAATATCACTTTGACTAAAATTAAGACTAAATATTTTAGTCGACGAAATTAACACTGCTGGGGACACACTAGAGGAGTTTTAAGCACAAATACGAATCGCTCCTGCCAGAGCTACGAGAAAAGTGGCCCAATATGAGTGACAATGTGTGGTGGTTGTCTTTATGGGTGTGGTTAAAATTTTAGGGTTTTCAAAGCTGTTCATGGTCTCGCTTCGTTACATTTAACCCCGATTTACCATACATCGCCCCTGCAGAGCTCTCCGGTCTCCAATCAAATGGTTGTGGACGTGCCCAGGTCTCGGTACAAACAGTGGTGCGATCGTTCCTTTGCGGTGACCGCGCCTAAACTGTGGAACAGCCTGCCCCTCAGTCTGCGTATTTTCACAGATCAGTCCCTTTTTAAATCCAGATTAAAGCAGTACTAAGTAACTCATGCCCCTAGAGGCCATAAGCGCCACTGCAGGTGTCGTAGCATGTTGTGTTTTTTTACTCATTCATTGTCCGTGAGAGTAAATACTACGCTGACAGAAAAGACAAAGGGAGAGAGGGATATTGTACATTGTGCCACAACCCAGTTACACAAAGGAGATTGTTTTTTTTTTCAGTCAAACTGGAACTTAAGTGGCGCTAGCCCACAGTTAGCTTGGCCCGTTAGCCCCTTAGCTTCTTCGTGATTCCATTAGTGTGTATTGGTAGCTCCAGGTCAGAGCAGGGAAAGCTGCAAGTGTGGTTTTCTGGCCAGAGACACCGGGGGAGATGGAAGACCCCCCAATCATCCCATTAAAGGGACTATACGGAGTTTTCGTCCACCTACATGTTCCAGCCATGTCCTAATGTGTAGAATTAGCCCAGACCTGTTCACCACAACTGCCTCTAAAATCCTGCACTGTCACTTAAAGAGGTGTTATTTCGGGCCCGAAGTGTCGTCATGCACGAGCTTAATATAGAAAATGCAGGTACACGTAAGACCTGAGATGGCAGTAGTGAGCATAAAATGACCAACTTGTATCTAGTCCCTTTAACACTTGTATTACCCCCAGAGGGACTACAAAAAGGATTTATTAAGGTAATGAGTTACTTAGTACTGCTTTAAAGACACTCTTTAAATACCTCGAAATCTCTGAATTGTGCCTGGAATGCAATCATTTTGTGTTTTTAAATTGTGTTTTATCCTTCTGTGAAGCACTTATAGAAATAAACTTTGATGGACTGATTTGATCTATTTCAACTGGAAAGAAATACCAAAGTCTTTTTGAAAAGTCCAGGGGATTGCATAGTTCAGGTGGGCCCCGCTCCAGGCCCTGATGAGCTCACAGCAAAAGGAGTTTTCACCGTATTTGTTTCGAAGTGTGCTGTGAATACGAGTCCGTTTCTGGTGGATCTGGTCAAACGCTCGGTTCCAGAGCAGACAGTGAGACCGATGTGCAGTTGTCGATGGCTTGGAGCATAATTCTGGAAAGACGAGGCACCAGACAGTGACAGAGCAGTGCGGTGGCGGGTCCAACCTGGGAGCCTGTAGTAGATCTTGAATGCTCTGTTGTACAGTATCACCACAGGTTCCAGGATTTCCACACACAAAGACAGTACGACAGGGTGGAAAGAACTATTGCGACAGCGGGTGACAAAAGTGCTCTGATTTCGCTCTGATTTAGTCAGATCAGAGTATTAATTACGATTGTCACTTTTATGTGATGCAACTGCGGCAACAGCCAGTCAGGAAACTCGCCACTATCGTTGCTCCTCTTCACTCGTATCCAGCCTAGAAACCTGGCTCAAAGCGCAGCATCCACACCGCTCCCGTGTTTCGCCCTCACATCTTTGTCCGTGTCCATCTTGCTGCTGATACGAGGCATGAAAGCACAGGCCGCTTGTCCTGTTCAGTATCTGCCAGTTGGATCCTGATGGTCTTAGCCTCACGTTTAAACACATTCCTTCTTTTGAGAGTCTTACGCCAAAAGTGTGCTTTTGGTGACACACCTTTAACCTCAATAAATAGAGATCTCCAAATCTAGCTTGAGCAGCAATGGTTGTGTTTGAGTTGCAACGGCCAGCATTAATCATGAAACAAAAAATGCTCATACTTGCACAGTATGTATAGTTAGTTATACAAACTTCTGAGTTATAGATGAACCAAATCTATTCTCCTGTACTCAGTTGCGAACTTTGATTCATGAAACATTGGCTGTTTCTATGAACAAATGTCCAGCTGTCTCCTTTCGCACATGTGCCCTTTAAAGACGATGTAATGACGATGTAAGACAGCCCTAGAAAGCGGCGCACTCTCTATACAAGCTACCTCCGAGAGGCGTCGCTTGAAGATGGCAAACTGTTTGGTACACAAGCACAACCCCCACATCGTGTGCTACTGTGCAGAAAAGCACCGGGCTCTGTGATTTCTGCTTTTGAAGGAAACAGAAGTTCACGACATGCAGTTATCTTTCAACTCCTCTCAGCTTCTCCCTTCACACAAGCTCACAATAAGAGCCTCCTCCACATACAGAACAGGAACAAGACGGAGGGAAAAAAGAGCTTTGTGCACAAGCCTCAGTGGCAGCACAGTTCTGTTCATAACTCGCTTCAAGCAGCATGTATCGAGAGATAAACTACACTCGCACCGAGGATGTAATGCCTTTTGGAAAGGGTTTCGTTTGTGTTTAATGACTGTAATGTAGTTGTGTTGGCTGCACTGAAACAGAACAAAGGATTACTACAACAAAATGAAATGTTTCGCAAATTTACAGTTAAGTACAGTTTTGTTTTTGCTATTCAGATTTTAGGAGGAGTTCAGCGTTCGTCCACTCGTCTGATGGTCTTCGGTTTCACCTCATCTTGCCACTAATTGTCAGATTGCCCTGTGGCTACATACAAAGCTTAATATCAATGTGAATACAATACAATAGTTGTTGTGTTGACTTATTACAGTTTAAAGGCTGTTTGAGTGTGCCAAAGTTCACCCATGAACACCAACAGGGCCGTAGCCAGGATTTAAAAAACAGTGAGGTCCGGATAATTCTTTAAACCAGGGGATCTGGGGGTCCTCCCCCAGGAATTTTTTAAAGATTCAGATGTAATTTCCTGTATTTTAAGTGATCAAAAACACTTTTGTCTCATCCTTGAGCTATTTTCAAGAATTGCTTTTTGTTGCACCGTTTGGGACCAGGAGGCCTGAGTGAATGCGGTGAGTGAGTGGATGGTGGTCGGACATGCAGATGGTGCAGACTGGCCTCGCTTCCATCAGTCGACCCATGGGCAGTGGGTGCAGCCGTGCACCCCCTGAAGTTTTAGGTGACGAGTCACGTACCCCCCACTTTGACATGATGAATATCACAAAACAAAATATCTATTTGATATCTATTTCATCCATTATTACTGTGAAGCAGGTTTTCTAAACAGTTTTGCTCGCCTGAGTGAGGGACAATAAGAATGTCTTGTCCTAAATAAATACTAAAATATTGAATGAAAATTGTTTTGATAACGAGGCTGTGGGTGTGAATGGGTAAAGCTGAGTGTTTTGCTTCGGCTCATTCTGAACATCGGACTCTGGTTTGGACACTGCACTCTGGCCCCGCCCCCTCTGCGTCGCCCTCACTGTCAAACCACTGGGAGCTACAAAGGTGAATGCGCTGGTTTAAGCTCTCATTAAAGCGAAGATCATTTATACGCAGCACATTACAATCTTTGCATGAGACAGAAACAAAGTGAGTAGCAGAGGAGGAGAGCAATGACGAGGCACAGACACTTCTCCTCTCGCTCCTCAGATCAGAATGAGGAAAACTCCTGTTGTAAATCGAGGTCACCGTGACGGTGCGCGCACTGGCTCCTCTCTCTTTATGACAGAGAGCATAGAAATTGCATCTCGATCAAACTTTGGCGCGGTTCATGCGCTGCTGTTGTAGTGAGGCTGACGCACAGCCTCAGCCGCGCCCCCGCCTACGCCAAGTTTTACGCACTCGGGTCCAAAGCAGCTCATGAGGTCCGGTTTTAGAGTGGACACATTTAGGTTCATAACAAGCTCATCCACGTCTGAACTAGAGGCTCTTCCGCCTGTAGAAGCGCGTGTTTACAACATTCATTTGCGCAGGATTCAATGTGTAGAAAAAAAAAAAAAAAGCTAAAATTTTACCGAGGTCCGGACCTCGGTGACCTCAATGGTAGATACGGCCATGAACACCAATTGTGAACTGGTATTGAATCTGATGCCAATACCACTGACTGTTGTGGTGAGTGAGCGAGAGATTCCACGGCATCTGCATGTTCTCTCAGCCAAACGGAGTCCGCCTGGCACCTCGCCCCCGAGAAGCTGAACATCCTATATTTTCATCAAAGTAAAGACCTCTGGGGCTTGCTCTGGTAGAGTCCAGGAGGAGCAGCCTACAGAGCTCGCCTGGCATTAGCCACCCGTAAACTCCGGTCAATTATAATTTCCCTACATGTACGTTTGGGTCTGATCTAAGTGGCAGCGTTACATCGGTTGTAGGTGACGTCAAGCATTTGCGCCGCATTTGCTGGTTGTAGTTTGGCAATGGCGGCGGATAGGAAAGTAATGGAAGCTCTTCAATCCGTTCGGGCTCAGCTCCCAAATATCCGGAAACCTTTTTAGTTTCTGGAATACCTTGGAATACGCAAAATATGCTCCAAAGAGTTATGACAGCTTGCTTCACTCACCCGCATTACATACGTCGCGACCAAACGCTGGCAAAACTCAGATCCAATCGTTTCAAAGGAGTTCACCCCTCCCACCTGATAACGGAGCTCAATTGTGAAGATCCAGACGAAAAGAGTACGAGGGTGTGGTAAAACCAGGCTACTACAGAGCCTCCACATTACGCCTTCACTTAGTCTTTAGAGTGATTTTTTCAGAATTTGGCAACCTTACGGTACGTTATTGTTAAGTTCATTTAAGAAAAAATACAAATAGTGTGCTCTGTGATTGGATTGATATATACAACCTTTTGAGATTTAATTGGCTGTTAGCAAAGTTCCAGACGGTCCTGTTTTTAGGAAAGATACAAAAAGCAGGAGTGGACGACTGGCCAGGCAAGACCAACCTTACAGCACAAAAGCTTTGTATATCATGCTTGATTAGCCACATGCTTTGGACTCGCTGTTGATTCACACACGTGGCATCGTACTGTTATGCGGTATGAGCAGCTACTCTCTACAAAACACCCCTGATTGTGTACCCGGTTGCATTCCACAGCCATCTACGAGCCATCCTGTGAGGCCTACAAACTGATGGGCAGCTCCTCGGGGTTCTACTCCATCGACCCGGACGGCAGCGGGCCCCTGGGACCCACGCAAGTCTACTGCAACATGACAGGTGAGAGAGCGCCCCCCCGCTGCACACATTCAAACGCAATCACGGTTAAATGGTAATCACAGGTCGGCTCGAAACAACTCTGCTTATATATCCCGTGATGTGGATGCTGAGTCCGTCAATGGGAGTGGGGTGGGGGGGGGGGCAAGGAAAGTAAAAACTAAGTGGACAGTTGAGTGTAGTTTCAGACTCTATCACACTCTCTATCGATCCACAGCACCACCAGGTCCTGGGAGAAATCATTACAGTGGACTATAGCCCAACACCGCTGGCACTTACACTCACACACACACACACACACACACACATACTTCCTGTTCCCGCCGCCTCGGTCCAGTGACATGTGACTGCGCCAACACTGCAGGAACACATATGGATTGATGCACTCAAGTCTGACGGTCCCTGAGGCCTGTCTCGTTTGGAGCGATGGACAGGGCTCCATTTGTATTTTGAGTTTCACCAGGTCCTATATCGTACAAAAAACATTTTTTTTAATGAGATTTAAAGCAGTACTAAGTAACTCTTGCCCCTAGAGGCCATAAGCGCCACTGCAGGTGTTAAGATAACATAAGATAAGATAAGATAAGATAAGATAAGATAAGATGATACTTTATTGATCTCACAGATGGAGAAATTGCATTCGATGAGAGAGCATCTGGCAGCAGCACCCATTCAGTGCGCACCACTCTTTTTCCACTCTTTTTTTTGTAGCATGTTGTAGCATCTTGCAGTTTTTTACTCATTAATTGTCTGTGAGAGTAAATACTACACTGACAGACGAGATGAAAGACCCCCTACCATCCCATTAACACTGAAGCAGTTACTTACTACTGCTTTAAACATGTTATAGTGCTAAACCTCATCAAAGACATAGTATCTGGAATGGTGCTTGGGGTATCATCCTTATAAAGCCAGTGATTAGGGGGTCTGTTAGCAATCATTATTAAAGGAATAGGCCACCGTTTTTACATACTGAGATATGTTCTTACCTTAGCTTTGACGAGTTCTTTAGGACCTAAAGAACTCGTCAAAGCTAAGGTAAGAACATATCTCAGTATGTAAAAACGGTGGCCTATTCCTTTAAAACTAGGTCCCGTCCACGCTGTCCGTCCAGTGGAGTGGATCTCTCCTTCTGTGGTTCTCCCTGAGGTTTCTCTTTTCTCCCACTGGGTTTTTTGAGTTTTTCCTCGCAGTGTAGGTTAGTCTAAGGAAGGGCAAGTTTCCATCTGCTGCTGACACTTATCTGGACATTACCTCTGTTTGGACATTACGTTTGCCTGGAAACTATTGCTTGGACATGACATTGTTTTGTTTTATTGTTTTAATTTTTTGGTGCAGCCCTGTGAGGCAGCTCCTGTTGTGATGTTGGGCTATACAAAGCGATTGATTGTTTTGATTTCATTTGATTTCATTTCATTTGATATGGGCTGGACATATGGATCAGCATCAAAAGTGACTTTTTCGTCATGGGTGTTGGTACAATTAAAACTGATACAGCTGTAGCTCTCTACTCTACTCTCTACTCTACCAATTTGTCAGATTTTGGGGTTTGGAACATGGACTAAAGGGCTTTAAGTGATGAATCCGGCGCTTCAACCCCCAAATTTAGAAAGATGATCATGGCATTCACACTGAAAATCAATTTTGAAATTATAAGCAGATTATCTTTGTGTGAATATAGCCTTAGCTCGCTCAAAACACCAGCCCACACTCCAGGGGACGTCCCTCAGAGATGTCCACGAAGCTCCTCTTTGTTTTAATCTGGGTTTGCCCTGATCCACACACTGCCGTATAGTCTGTAAATCGACTGGAAGACAACATTTCTGTCCGCACTCAGGGCTAAAGTTAGCCCTCTGTCGTCAACAAGCCACACGCTAATATGGAGAATACACAAAGTGGGAATAAATGAACAGTGCCCTCGACGGTGCGCCCTTCTAATCCCATCATTCTGCGCTGGCTCCAGGTCGACCCCAATTACACCGTTCAGTACATGTAAAACAGCGTAAACAGCAGCGGGGATTTTCTCCAGGCTTTTAAAATAAATCATAAGGAAGGGGACCAGCGTCTTATCAAGCCGAGCTAAATAAAAATGGATACAAGATCTCTGAACAAAGGGATGTACGATGCTTCTCCGTGGCTTTATCGCAGTAAATGCTTGAGGACTTCTTTGCATTGGTGTTTGTGTTGTTGTTTGAAAACCAGAAAACGCATGAATTAAGCCTGTGTGTGGCTGTTTACGTACGTGGTCCGTGGGAACAGTAAACATGTGTCATTATAATGTGTGCGTGGGCTGAATTACATTTTAATCAGCTTAATTAAACAAAATGGATGAATTGAATACATGTTCGCCGCACAGAATGACACTAATCATGTTGTTTACGTAGTGAGACAATTTGCTCAACGGGAAACGCCAATTAGTTGCTATTTTCAGCGGGTCTGAGCACCATTAATTGGCTTGTTTTCCGGCTGAGCTATACTGTATGTAGGCACTCTTTTAGGGTATGCTCACGCTCTCGGTCAAACGGACTAAACCGGCTTCGGACAGCAAGAGACTGGTGTGTACGACGTTCTCCCGGTAAAATGAAATGAATAGTTTGCATAAATGGTAATACAGAAAAAGTTCACCTAATAATAATAGTAATAATGGATTAAACTTATTTGCACTTTACAAACCTGCATTACCACGTTTCCACCGTCGTCATTATTCATTCACTCCATGGTGGTGGTAAGCTACTGTTGTAACCACAGCTGCCCTGGGGAAGACTGATGGAAGCTAGGCAACCGGTCTGTGCCATCGGCCCCTCCGACCACCACCAACCACTCACTCACTCACTACATCCACCGCAGGCTTCCTGGTGTTACCAAACGGTCTCCCATACAAATAGCAGCCAAACCCTTCCCTGCCTAGCTTCTTATTTATTTTGCACACAAAAGGAACTTCTCAGTGACCCACATGTCACGTACAAAATGGCACACCTAGTGTCTGCAACAGTCAGCTTTTATCCCTCCCCTAATGGGAAAGGATCTCCCACAGGTGAGTACCATTAGTTCATTGGGTAAGTTCCAACAGTTTAGCTGGCAAGTTTTTTCTCTTTTACATAAAATTAGGTCGAGTCCCAAAATGATGAGGTGTTCACCTTAAATCAACAAACAAAAGATACAAAATACAAATACAAAAGGAAACACAAAGCAACGTTTAAACCAGTTTCCCCCCTTCCACATGGTTCAGCCTGAGATTCTAAAATGGCCGACAAAGACCACGCCTTGCCTTTGTTCCGACCATGTGCAGGTAAATTTGTATATTGACAAAATTAACAAAAAAACGTTTTTTATATATATTTTTTTATAATATTGCAAATGAGACAAACAAAGCAAAGTGTCCTAAATAAATACTGGGACAAACCCACTTCACCGTCACACCCTTATTCAGCGGTGTCTTGTTTTTTCATGGTTATGGTCTTTTCAATTTTTTGTAGTATAAAGCAACCTGACCCCTTTTCATTATCAGCTGTAATGTCAAAGTTATAGAGCTTCCGGTCACGTGGCTACGTTGAAAATCCCACAAAGAAGAGCCAGAGTCCAAGCCTCCGTTATGTACAACTTCTACAGAGGGACGATAGAGAGAATCTTGACCAGCTCCTGCCGAAGGAGACTCCAGCGCATCTTGAGAGCAGTGGAGAAGATCCGCGGAGCCCCTCTCAACCACCCCGCTTCCCCCTCCCCCTTTGGACTGACAGCGAAAGTCCAGTCACGGACAGTTTTTATGCTTTAGTCCCGTTGGCTCTGAAGTATAAATTCACCTCTTCGTCTCCTCTGTAGATCATAAATCCAATTGACAGTTTCATATTCACCGCAGTATTATTGTTTTCATTCCAGAAAGTGTACAGCGCATGCTCTTCTTTCTGCGGTAGCGTCACAGCGCCACACACCTGCCTGGCTGATGAATTGCAGCGGTTTTACACACAAGAGAGGCTCCATTTGGACGCGCACACTTACTGGAGCTAATGCCGCGTTTGTAGAGAATGTTTGAGGAATTATACGAGTTTTGTCTTTCGTCAAAGTTTCACAGCAAATGCAGTCACGGAAAGTCAGAATGTAGTCCAATAAAGGCGTGGTGTTGTTGTTTTCCCAGAGGAGCGTGTGTGGACAGTGGTGGCTCACAACAGCACAGACCCAGTGCGAGTGCAGGGCTCCTCCGTGCTCCAGCCGCACGTCATGGACCTCAACTACAGCGCCTCCTCTGACCAGCTGAGGGCGATAGTGTCCGGCTCCGAGCACTGCCAACAGGAAGTGGTGTACAGCTGCAGGAAGTCCCGTCTCTTCAACACCAAAGGTCAGTGTCAACTTCCAAATAGAGGAACTTGTAGTTGTTTTTTAACTTTTGAGATTTGCTACAATTTAACAACGGTATGTTATGATTGTTTTTTATTTCATGTCTTTGCTGGACATGGACACATGGTGTGACCATAGACCGTGGCCGCACGGCTTCCCGCATTGTGTTCAGTGTGGGCTAGCTGAAGCTCGTTCATGCTAGCAATTTGACTGGAATTTTGGAGCCAACTCCATTATTTAAAATAGGGCAAACCTAAAAATAGTAAAATGGATGAAAGAAAGAGAATGTTGCACGTTAAGACAAACACATGGAGGTCCCAATGACAAGCCTGTGTTCAATAATGACTTAAAGAGGGGCGAAAAAAGCGTTTCAACGGCAAATCTATTGGCGCTAGGAACTTCCAGAGCCGGCGCCATTTCCTTACGGTTCAATGAAGAAGAAGGCCACAATAAGTCCATTCTTCATTTTTTCTATTGGTGTGACATAAGATGAGGTAGAATTTCTTTAACTGTATTCGTGCAAGCATACTCTTCCCAAGGGTCATTAGCAATATGAACTCTTCATATGTTACTATTGTTTTAGTTTAGGGCATAAAAGAATCACAAGGCGCAACAACCAACAAAAATGTCACAAAAAGTATATTTATCAAGATATAGTGAACATCTAGTTAAAATCTATCCACTTTGTGTGAAATCCGTGTCTGCTTAGTTGATCATGCGGATATCCTGCGGACCCTGCAGGTTAGCGGCATATTGGGGCCATAATCATCATCACCGCACACCAAAAACAAGCTCAATATGCCTTGTGTCCGCGATCTGTCAGCGATTACACTTTACCTTTGCGCTCTCTCTGCCCTGCCGTATGTCCGCCCTGCAGAAGAAGAGAGAGAGACGGAGCGAGGGTGCAGAGACACAGCAGTCTGTTGGAAATGAAGCACTTTTCCTGACAACTCCTTATAACGCTTCATTGCTGCATCTTGCAGATTTGCATCGTGTTAGTTTTAAGCAACTTTCCAGCGTCTTATTGGACGGAATTAAAGCTGTGGTTCCTTGAGACCTGTCATAGCAATACGTACTATTTTGTAATAGTTGCAGGGCGGGTTGTAATTGGCTAGATAGAAGCAGTGTTGCAGGGAGGGTTGGATAATGGCCTATACGTGTGGACCCCGCGGGCTGAAAAATCACCCTCCCAAGTGACCCACGCATCACTGGCCTTGCTGATTAGGTAAAATTTCCACGGCACCCCTGATGAGTTCTGTGTTTGGAAACACTTCCTGTCAAACAATACATGGGAAGATATATGGGAAGAACAATTGTATGTCCACATTCTTTTTAAATAGAAAATGAAATAAGATTAGAATACCTAAAATGATAAAAACAAACCAAAAAATTGTGCTCAGATAATGCCGCTGTTTAATATTTGTAAGTGCCCAATTAAGGTTACCCTTTCACTTCAACACTAAACCACCTACGATACATCTGGGTGAATAGTAACATCTAAGTGATTATAACTTGCCTATTTATTTTTATGAGTCATCACTAACTCCCCTTGGAATAAACTAAGATTAAAATGACCACAAAAGCTATCCAATCACACTGAGAAAAAAAGCTGGTAAAACCTTATGCTTTTTAAATCACCATGGAGCTGGTTCGGGGAGCAGTAAACAGACTGAAATCTCCATATATAAGATTCCTCCCTCCCTTCCCATGCGTGGCCTCTTCAATCCTTGTACCTGCTTTACAACACAAACAACGCTTCCACAGAGCTGTTACCTTGTTTTCCGTTCTGTTTCGCATTAACCCACAACACTCCGACAATGTTCATCTACGCGAGCAGCCGTCATGAAACATTCATAAATCCCACACTCCTCAGGTCCCTGGATGCGGCGCCGGCACAAACAAACAGCTGATTATCCCAGGGACATCAAACGTAGCGCACTGGTGTGTAATGAGGGTTAGGGTTGGACCGCGATGCGGGTCACAACGTCACACTGTGGATGGGAAGACTGGCATGTTTTATTCCGTGGTTTTGATTTCCTGTGTGCTGTGGGACCATTTGAGGCAGTTGTTGCGGAAACTAAAGTCAAGTATTGGTAGAAGTTTCCATGTTTAGATTAGTATTTAGCAAGATGTTTTGTTTAGTGTTCAGGAAGATGTATATATTTGCATTTAGCACAATGTTTAGGTTAGCGTATGGCAAGATCTTTAGGTTAGCGTTTAGCAAAATGTTTAGGCTAGTGTTTAGTAGGGCTGAACGATTTTGCCAAAAATCAATATTGCGATTTTTTTCAGTTAATATTGCGATTTCGATTTTATTGCAATTTTCCGCTAATAACTTTTTGTTACAATACAATTAAATGTTTACAACTGATTTAATAAAGTATTACTTACTCTTAAGTCCTTATAATCACATGGAATATAATTCCAAATAGTCCACATAGTCATTTAGCCTACATCATTTCTAATAAGCTTATACTGAATTATTTTTTGGGGGGAAATAGCTAAATAATTTCTTGCTATTTGCTCTTGTGTTTTAGTCAGTGGTTGTAAGACAAGTTCTTATTTTTATCCAAAACATTCCCAAACATAAGTGGCCATCAGCTGCAGGGGCCGAAATCGCGTGCCTCTGCGATTTTGAAATCGCGTTGTGTAATATCGCGCTAAAATTGCAAATGCGATTAATCGTTCAGCCATAGTGTTTAGCAAGATGTTTAGGTTAGCGTTTAGCAAGATGTTTAGGTTAGCATTTAGCAATATGTTTAGGTTAGCATTTAGCAAGATGTTTAGGTTAGCGTTTAGCAAGATGTTTAGGTTAGCGTTTAGCAAGATGTTGAGGTTAGCGTTTAGCAAGATGTTTAGTTTAGCGTTTAGCAAGATGTTTAGGTTAGCGTTTAGCAAGATGTTTAGTTTAGCGTTTAGCAAGATGTTTAGGTTAGCGTTTAGCAAGATGTTTAGGTTAGTATTTAGCAAGATGTTTAGGTTAGTATTTAGCAAGATGTTTAGGTTAGTATTTAGCAAGATGATAAGGTAAGCATTTAGCAAGATGTTGACCACAGTTGTTCCAATCATTGCTGTGGTAAAATCATCCAATAACCAAGAGGCTGGTGATTCAAATCCCAGCTCCTCTGGGTGCAGACTGTCTTTGTGTCTCAGAGTAAAACACATCACCCGTTGCCTGTTTATGAATGCTGTCCCAGAACCACCACAGATTATTGCGTGAGGTCATAAATGATTGAGATTTAGATAGAGGGAGCTGGATTGAGTGACTGAGCAAACTTATTTCTTATTTACTTATCCGTGATCTGTTGTTTGGCAGATGGCCGTCCTCTCTCCTATTGGCTGGACCAGAGCGGTGAGAGGCGGAGTTACTGGGGCGGCTTCCTTCCCGGAGTGCAGCAGTGTTCGTGCAGTCTGGAGGAGAACTGTGTGGACATGAACTACTTCTGCAACTGCGACGCCGACGCAGAAACATGGTACTCCCGACTTCAAAGTCTGTCCAATAATTAAACCACAATTGAAGGATTCAACTGTATTCAACTTTTCTGTAGGTTCTGTAGGTTTTCAGTAGGTTGCTGTATATATATATTTTAATATCAATATTTATATTTTACTTTGTACATGGACAGACACCGCTGTTTTGAAAGCATCAACAACACTTTTTTCCCACATATTTAGTAATAATGTCTTACCTTTCAACCAAAAAAGACTTCAGCTGCGGGTCTTTTGTCCTACCCAGTGATTCTCTAAACATTTTCCAATGTTTACCCTGCTTCTTTGCCTACGCCGATCAGACTCGACTTTCACCCTTTGTCGCACTAGAATAAACTCTTAGTTTTTTCTTTTGGAATCCATCCTTCCAAGATTTACCTCTCAGCAGCTTCAGTATGGAGGAGATAGCTAATGCTACACCTGAGTATGAACGCGCCTGACGTCATTATGCATTACGCTGTTTGCTTATTTGCCCCGAGGTGCTCTCTATTCAAGGGAATTTACAGGCACATAGAGGCGATCACAGTGAAAAGGCCAGGGCTCATTCTACTCACCAGGGCATTGCTGGAGCATGTACGCGGAAGACATTTTTAATTTGTATATATTCAGCACGGTATGAAAATGCTGTCTGTAGATTTCCAACCACTCTCTGCAGCTGAACCCACAGCCTCTTCAGCCCATCCCCTCTTCACCATCACCAGTGTTTCGGCCTTGTATTTCACTGCAGTATATAATGATGCTGGTGTTTTGGTTGTTTTTCTTGCAGGTCCAGTGACTCCGGCGTGCTCTCGTACAAAGATCACCTCCCGGTCAGCCGGCTGGTGGTGGGAGACACCGACCGCTCTGGCTCCGAGGCTGTGTACCGAATTGGACCGCTACGTTGCTATGGAGACAGTAGGTGACCACTCATAGGATAGAAGAGTAGACGATTTAATAGACTCTGTGCATGGAATGATGCAAAAACACATGATGCTGCTAACTTCTCTTGGTATCAGCTGTTTCCCGTCCTTGTTTATTCCTGTGGAGAATTAGCCGCATCTTGTTCAAATAATGGATATTCAAACATAATCACTAACAACACATTACAAACTGCACACAGGATGTAAATATTTCACCTGAGGAGACTTCTGTGTTCATAAATTTAGATACATTTAGTTTTAGCCTTGAAGCTAAAGGCTTATCTTAATGCTAGCAATTATAAAACATTATTTAGAATAATTTAAGTCCCAGTCTTCAGCGTAATAGAATATTGGGAGCAACATCTGTGTCACTGAGAAGGTTAGGGCCCCCCTGTGGATGAAACTGTAAGTAAGTGATTTGTTGCTTCAGATAAGTGAAAGCACTTTAGGATGGACTTTGCAAATTAGCTTTTGCTATAAATGTTGTAGTGTGTCACTTGTTAATTGTTCACACTTGTCCCTATCAAATAAATTAAATAAATAAGTAAAATTATTAATATAGATGAAAGTTAATGCTTTTAAACTGAGCAGATGAACCCACTGTGATTATTATTCTGTCCCTTGTACATTTTTATCACATTAAACTTATGTAGCCTACAATGTGGTTTTGTAAATTGTGAGAGCAAAATAAACATGGTTCATTCAGCAGCTAATCTAATACCTGCTTTGCTAACATTTTGTGTATTTTAAGACACAGAGAATCTTCGGCCTAATGTTGAGTGTGTTTAATAAGTGTGAATATTTACTGATTAAAGAAGTACAAAAGTCATAATACATAAATAAAATAGGTCCCAATTGTCTTCTGACAGTGAACTGATGTGTTCCTGAGTAAGACTAGCCATGTTCCTGTGGTTCCGACATTGGCTTGTAATGTTTTATCTCCAGAACGAGAAAAGATCCAAGACTTTGTTGGGACTGTCATAGAGTAAAAGGAGCTGTTTTCACCCAGTGGGGGCGAGGATTGGGCAAAAGTGCCTGGAATAAATAGAGGGTTTTGAATATTTCCTCAGCCAGTGCATTGAAGACTCCAGTGCGTTGACTGTCCTCAGGGTCTGTGTTGCCTTCGCTGTCCTCAGAGTCCCTGTGGAACTCGGCGTCGTTCTACCAGGACCAGTCGTACCTGCACTTCCCCCCTCTGCAGAGCGAGCTGTCCACCGACGTGTCCTTCTTCTTCAAGACCAGCAGCGCCAGCGGAGTGTTCCTGGAGAACCTGGGCATCAGCCACTTCCTGCGCATCGAGCTCAGCTGTGAGAAAACACACACACACACACACATGCAATCTTGTACTTCTATCTTAGTGAGGACATTCATAGACAAAACGTATTACCCAGACCTCAACCCTAATCTTAACCCAATTCTAACCCTACACCCTAAAACCACATCTTCACACACAAACAGTCCTTCAATTAAGTGAGGACCACCCAAAATGTCCTCATTCTGTTGGTTAAAAACTGGTCCTCACAATGTCGTAAGTACAAGAACACTGGTTGCCTAAAATGTCTTAAAATGGTTTGAATGAAGGCACTAAGTTTGAGTCGGTTTGAACTCATCAAGATCAGAAAGAAAATGCTAATGGGTCGAGCAGATATCCCACTTGAAATCAGACTTGTTTTACAATGGTACAAACTAGGGCTTGAATGACTGCTTTTTAAAGGTCGATTTATTTATCAAAATAGTCGAAGTCGAGTTGATTAGTCGTGTTATGACGTCATCATAGAACTCTTCATTTCATCGAGTTCATTAAAGGGACTATACGGAGTTTAAAAATGTTAAAATTATGTATTTTCCTCCCCCTACATGTTCCAACACTGTCCTAATGTGTAGAATGAGCCCAGACCTGTTCACCACAACTGCCTCTAAAATCCTGCACTGTCACTTAAAAATTTTACTTCGGGTCCGAAGTGCCGTCATGCACGAGCTTAATATAGAAGGTGCAGTTACACGTATGACCTGAGCTGGCAGTAGTGAGCATAAAATGGCCAACTTGCATCTAGCCCCTTTAAGTCCACTTCCAAATCCGTCATGTAGTAATGTAGGCTCATATGTAAGCAGGTTTTGCAGCTTATTTTCTAAGTTAATATACAATATATTGGCTCAATTCCGTTTCTTAGGTTTTAGCTTAATTTTTAAGCAACGCTCAGTGTTACCTTCGCCTCCAAAACCATTGCTTCGATCCTCTCTCTCCGCCTCCATTTGTCTCGCTCTTGGTGTAACACTGTTTATTGTCCCACTAAAACACGGTAAAGGGGTTCCGCCTTGACATCAATGTTAAAACTAGGCAGAGAGAGAGGAGGGAGAGATTAACACACGACTTGTCGACTTGTCTAAAATGAGGTCGACTAGCGCCGCAGTAGTCGACTAGTCTGTTTAAGCCCTAATACAAACTAATCTGAATTAAGAAAAAATGTGCTTGTTCCATTGGCAACCAGAGGTTTTAATCTAATCTAAAACTAGTCCAAACCTACTCAAACTTTAGATTTATTCCCTTCAGCGAAATCTATGTCATTTCTTCTTTAAGATGATAATTCTTTTCCCAGTGTGGCTTCTGTACGACCCAGAAAAAAGTGATAAATGAATCAGCCTGAATAAGCATGATGGTCTGACATTAACATTTTTGTACACTGGCCAATGACAAGCTGGATTGTTGGGAGATTTGAGTTCAAAGACTCCCAAAAATCCCTCTGGTAAAGCTCCCACTAATTCCATCCCCTGGCGTGTCTGTCCGTGCTGCCGCGCTGCCAAGAGTGTGTGGGCTCTCCGTTTTTAGATTTGCTGACAATATGCAATATCATCGATACATGGTGCAACACGGCGGCCAGAAGAATCGACTGTGCTGCTGCGTGCACGTGCCTGTTCATGTCCAAACACGGGTTGGAAGTGCATTTTCAGGGGCTGTATGTCGTGCCCACATTTGAGACCGGGCTTATGGTTTTTTGGACAGATGCAAACATTTCTCTCTCTATCCGGAAAGCATCCTCATGGCAGTGTCTGGAGATGATCACGCCCACTGGCAGTGTTGGGGAGTAACTGTGACCACCTGTTTATACCTTTTTGGAGAGATTTGTGGGTAAAAGAGACGGCTGAGAAGCGTCTGCTGATGATGAGCAATTGTAAACTTTAAGTAGCACCAACGCGAAAAACAATTATCCTGGTGGAGACTAGTATCGTAAACTTGACTGTTACTGGACTGTGACTGGCTATCGGACACGGGATTATTTAGCGCCGCTGCTGCGGGTTTGAAAAAATTTGACCAAAAATGCCAAAATAGTAATTTCCCCAGTAAAATATCAATGTAGCGTTTTTCATTTTTAACTAAATCTGTGACTCGTTTTACAGAACGGGCTAATGAGACCTAAACATGGACTTAACCCAGACTTCAATGGACTAGAATTAACCAGGACTAAACCGGACTGAAGGAGAGACACTACATGTGAATAGGGTAAAAAATGTAGTTTAAAGATATGAAGTTGACACTTTCTTAGAGCCAGGTTTAAATATGGTTTTATATTTATAATATACACGCCTGATTACAAAAATTCACATTTTGCACGGTTGAGTCTTAACACATTGAGTTTTTTGTTTATAATTACAAAACTAGACCCTTTAATACACCTTATGGGTTTGGTATCTCTGAGATGAACAGAAGTGAAATAAATGTCAATCAAAAACTTGTGAAAACTCTAGCTCTGGACATTTTATATATACTGCATTTCTTTTCTTTTTCTTTTAGTCAGGGGGGGCATGGTGTTGCGTAGCGAAGCTGTAAAGCCGACACTTCTCTCTCGCTCTCTGGAGGGCGTTTGACAAAGCAGAGCAGCTTCCCATGGAAAGATCGAAACTAAAATAAAATCCGTCCAAGGATGGCTGAGAAGCATCCTGTTAAAGTGTTGAATCCGAGAACCAGGCTGTTTAAATGCAACACGGGTTAAAAGCGATCGATAACACGCAGTGTTTCAAAACGTGTCAACAATGTTCTTGAAAATTGACTTGAAACGGAGATATTTAGGCATTTGCTTTTTCCCATAATGTTTGTGTCTGTCCAGAGAGGAGAGAAGAGGAAAGAGGAGTTAATCAGAAAGGAGAGTGTTGCATAAAAAAATCATTGATTTTGATCAAAACTAGCCTCTGTTTAGCTTGGATTTCTCAGGAACCAAGGCACGCAGAATGAAACTGTTTTCACCTACGGAGAGCTTAGAGTCTCACCTTTCAAATGAGCATAGCATGTGTCCATAGCACTACAGTATATAGACTGTAGTGCTACAAATATCATGAAAAAAGGTCTGGATCGTTGGCACTCTACAGCTAAATCCCCAAAACAGCGCGGCACTCAATGTGTTAACAAGGTTCCAAATAGAAAAAAAGGGAGTGAGAAAGAGGCTGTTTACACTGATCAAAAGTTTAGGAACACATGCCTTTAAAAGGCAAACATGTGCTTTCAGTGTTAATTTCTGCCAGGTGTTCACACTGTCACGATGTCAGAGCTGCATAAGCAGAGCCTCTCTCAGTGCGCCTTCGCTGCTGAGGTGGGACGTAGTAAGACAGCCATTTAGAATTTATGAAAAGATTCTGAGGGTTTTGGAACAAAAAAGTGGAATACCTAAAGAAATGTCCCCAACTCTGAGCCGTAGGATCTGATTGGCCGTCTATCAAGACATTCAACGATCCTCGACCCAAATGGAGCCGTTACTGGAGCCGAAAACATTTTGTGTCTCACTCTCATTTCTTGTTGTTGTATACTGAAGTTCTACTTGGAACCTTATTAAGATCCAACCATGAAAAATGAGAATTTTTGCCCTTCTTCAAACGATCTTAAACTTTTGATCAGGACTGTATTAGATACAAAGATTTGTTCAGGGAGGATTTTGGGTCTAGTTTTGTGAATGAGCTATTTATGTGATAATATCTGTAAAAAAAATCAAGCTTGGTGTTTTGTGTTCAAAGCTCAATAAAGCAGGGAGGAATTAGATATTAGAAGAACAGGTCCTTAAGTCTCGTAATGTCTTTGGCCACGGCTGTCTCCCACAAAGGAAATGACAATTTTTGCACCACAGCGTCAGCTCGGTCGCCTTTCGCTCTACACATGGATACCAAGCATGTCTATATCTGTGAATACATGTAGGAAAAGGAAACAAAGGTCTGCGGCGCAATTGAAACATTATAAAATAAGCAACGTCAAGGGCGAGTTTTGATCTATTTTTAGTCAGACATTAAAACTAATACGTTAAGGGAGAGAAATAGCTACAGATTGACCATAAACCCCGACGCTGTTTGCCTCTCCGATCATCCAGCGCTGTCCGTCCACTGCGGGTGCGATGTGCTCCTTTGTAGTGTTTAGCCGCAGCCTGTGGGACCCGGGGAGATATCGAGCGCGTGTCAGTGAACGCCTCATAAATCCTGGTGCGCTCGCCGGGCTCCCTCTGCAGTCTTATATCATGTTACATCAGCGAGCGGGCCCAAGGCGGGCTGCGTTCAAAGACAACACTGCGCACATGTACCGCTGATGCCCGTGTACCGAGTCAGACCAGAGCAGCGGGAGCAAGGCAAGAGAAAGCTTTGTTTTCACTGTGATATTTTGGCTTCAGGGTGACATTTTGAAGGGGAGACACACTACAGGGAAGTGTCGTTTTCAAAATTTCAGTTTTTGTCCTACTTTGCTCCCCTCACGTGTAAACCTTTATTCGCTGTATTCAGCCCTTCCTGTGAGCGGGGGGATTCCAATGTTGTCAAAGGAAGAGATTGAAGAAAATGAAATGGGAATAAACAGAACGCTCACAAAAAGCTCAAAGGAAATAAGTTTGCTTCGCCTCTGGTTTATAACAGAGTGACAAGATGTCATGTAAAGTGACCTCAGATTATTGTTAGCGATATCTTTGCTTACTTTCTGTTCTGGCTTAGCCTGGCCTTAGCCATCCGTAAACTCCGGTCAATTATAGTTTCCCGCACGGTAGCGCCGCGGTTAGTGCTCTCGCTTCACAGCTAGAAGGTCCGGGTTCGATTCCCACCTGGAACGGGGCCTTTCTGTGTGGAGTTTGCATGTTCTCCCCGTGTCTGCGTAGGTTTCCTCCGGGCACTCCGGTCTCCCCTACCACTAAAAACATGTACAATAGGCCAGGATGAATGATGTGTGTGAGTGAATGTATGGTGGTGGTCAGAGGGTCCGTTGGCGCAGACGTGTGTAGTCGCAAAGCGCTTCTGACAGTCTCCCCCAGGGGAAACTGAAGCTACAAATGTAGTTTACCACCACCAAGTATGGAGTGAATGTACAATTGTCTCATGTAAAGCGCTTTGTGACCATGTCTTTGAAAGGCGCTATATAAATAAAGATCTTCTTCTACATGTACGTCTGGGTCTGATCTCAGTGGCCGTGTTACATCGATTGACTTTCTACCTACTATTCAGCGAGCGGGGGAGGTGGGTGTTGTAGGTGACGTCAAGCATTTGTGCCGCATTTGCTGGTTGTAGTTTGGCAATGGCAGCGGATACAAAAGAAATGACAGCTCTTCAATCCGTCCTGGCTTGGCTCCCAAATATCCAGAAATTGACATTAAAGGCTGCTGTCCCCAAGAGTTATGATAGAGTTGTGATAGAGTTGTGATAGAGTTGTGATAGAGTTGTGATAGAGTTGTGATAGAGTTGTGATAGAGTTGTGATAGAGTTGTGATAGAGTTGTGATAGAGGAGGAGTTTGAAAAGGAGTTCACCCCTCCCACCTGATAACGGAGCTCAATTGTGAAGATCCCTCTGTACGAAACGAAACAAGTACGAGGGTCTGGCAAAACCAGGCTAGTTCTGACTGCGTGATTAACCTTTATTGAATCGAAATTGGGGTTTTAGCTACAGTGGTAACCAAGGTTTTTATTTTTTCCTGCCTTGTGCCTCCACTGTTTGAGCGAAGCACATTTTCGCCAATCAGAATGATCGAGCAGTGTGGTTTTTGTCATCGAAGACGACAACAATATAATATCGTTGATGCAACATATTTGGCGATAACATAAGGCTGACAAGCTTAAAAATAGCCCTTTGGGGACTAAAACTAAACTAAAAATATGAGTTTACGTCAATGAGAGGAGACGAAAATGGTAGAAGTGGTCCGTCAGATGTGAAACGGAGCGGTGTAGTCAGCGTACGTCCTCCATGGAGCGTCTGACATCGATGTCAAAGGGACTTTATCTTTTGTCAGGACAGTTTTAAATACACAGAACACAGAAAGCTGTTGATGAACGACTGTGCAGATGGTGCTGTCGGTGCAAAAAAATAAATCTGGAAGTAATGATCCGAGGACGAGGAGAGCGGGCGCTTTTGGGAAAAGTCCTGTTCACAACGACACTTCTGCTGTAATCTGTTTCTCAAAGGCTATATAAAGTCAATAGATTATTATTATTTATCCCAATTTCCAGTACTTATCAAAATGAATTCTAACTTTTTCTCCCATGGTCTGGGTGAATACTCGATTCTGGTTGGCTGGAGGGCGTTAAAAAGTGATAATGTACACCTAGTCTGGCAACAGTTAAATAAGTATAAGGGATAATTTGCGACGGTGGTGTGAAACGTCCGACACGAAGCGGAGGGCGGTTGCTTCCACAGAGTTGTCCACAGTTGTCATTCATCATTAACTTAAGTCTTTTTATGTCTCTGTGATGGTGTTGTTGCTGTATGTTTGTGCCTGTGTTTGTCCTATCTGTCATGACATCAACCTGCCATGGGACGACGGATGAAAATGAGCCTATATGGCTAACTCCGGCACATTTACATGTTGAAGAAACACATGTTGATTAATGTGCACTGTCCCAATTCAAATAATGATATACACAGAGTAAGGGAGAAAGGGATAATTGTGCATTATTCCATACTTATAATGAAACTGACTCAAACGTGACTAAAATTTAGCACTGTGATCGAGCCTCGCTTCCTTCGGAGGTTGGCCAATCAGAAGAGACCGCAGAAGAATCCTGTTTGTCGCTGAAAACAAACTCCATTTTGTCGCTATTTTGACATTTTGACATATCCATACTGAGATATGTTCTTACCTGAGCTTAGACGAGTGGATGCGTACCTGTCTGGTCTTTGTGCCCGTGGAAGAGCGCGGTCACTTCTAAATTCATTTCCCGTTTGGAGCCATAGGAATATACTGGGAGAGGCCAAACGCTAACTACATCTTTCGTCGTTTTGCGTGACTAAGGGCACAAACAAAGACCAGACAGGTACGCATCAACTTGTCTAAGTTCAGGTAAGAACATATCTCAGTATGGAAAAACGGTGGCCTGTTCCTTTAAGCCAAATATACATCATTGCATGAAGTCTAATTGTAACGTCTTTACAGCAGGTTTTTTGTCGCAAGTATGAGGTGGATTTCATAAAACAAGCAGCGTTTTGCAGCTCGTGATTCGGAGAATGCATTTATGCAGCTGAATAGGGAGGAAGAAAGAGTGTGAGAGCGCCACATTTATTAGAGAGAAGATTAAAACTCTATAAAATGCCTCTGTGCTGCCTCGCTCAGATTTGTATCTTGTTGCTGCCTGAAGCTGAAATGTAATAAATGAGTACCACAGTGGCGCGATGCCAAGGCCTGCAAAGCTTCCTCTGCCAGCTTAAACAATTTTACAATAACACAAATTAGTTGTATTATAGATCCTAATATCCTAATATAAAATAAAACATATGCTATATGCAAAAGATGAAAATCGTAATATCGGCTGTGTGGGACTGTAAAGGCAGATCCACATTTACCCAGTGGTGAGACTGAAATGTTCCATCAAAAACAGTAATCAAGTTACACCTGCAGTTTGGCCATGGACACTATATGGCAGCGCCCATTGCCACTCCCTCAACAAGGTGATTAAATGAATAAAAAGACGATAAACATAAATAAATCAATACTTTATCTCATCGTCATAATAGATTGTTTCAGTATGATTCAGCTGATTTAAGTTTTCTCCATAGATTTAATTAAACTTGTAAGTTCAACTGCCATTTTCTCCAAATGCATTTTTCTCACATTCTTGTATCAGTATCTCTATGTAAGTGCCTATAAGTCAGGGATCGGCAACGTCAGGCCCGAGGGCCAAATCTGGCCCTCCAGCATAGAAGCTCTGTTTCTCAGGATTTTTGGAATGATTTTGAAGGTGATATTATGACACAAATCAGAGATCAGGCCTGTTTGAATACAGTCAAATCTTTCAAAATTTCTAAACAAATCACCGGGTCATGTATAGGGCTGGGTACTGTTCAGTATCTGAACGATGCTCTATCTGACATCTATATGTGTTGTCTAGAACCAGAAAACAGAACAAAAATGTGTGGAAGATCTGCACATTTACAATATCGGGTTCATCTCCAATGACAGGAAATGTATGAAACATGGGGAATCATTTTAGGGGGAAAATTATTAAGAAGGAAAAACAATTGTGAAAACAAGAAAAATATATGGAAAAAAAGATTTGGTGAAATGGGGCAAACATAGGGCAAGAAATTGAAAATGGAAAAACAAATAATTTAAACAACAAAGTCACTTCCTTTAATGTTGTCCTTGGACTAACGGCATCAAAGCCTGTTCCTTTATTTATTTATTTTTTCAGTACCTGCTTTAGATATCAGTAGAACCTAAACTTTTTTTTCCCTATACCAGACTGTTTTCGTTTAACGGTATGGCCTTAATCATGTACAGACAATGCTGAAAATTTGCTGATAAGCCCTTCTAGGGACGGACATGGCAAATTAGCCTTGGCTATAAATGTTGTAGTGTGGTACATGTTCATTGTTCACACATTACCCTATCAAATAAATTAATAAAAATGGTGCTTTACTTTGGGCTAAAATTGGCCGGTCCTTGGTCTTTTTACAATAAGAAAATCAGCTCTCCACCAAGCAAACCTGCCTACCCCTAAGTTTTACAATGTTCCATCCCAATTGTTTTTTTAGGTTTCTGGTAAGTTTTCACTGCTGATTGAACTCTCTCCATATGTATAATAATTATAATATTTAAAAAAAAACTGAAATAAAATGTAATCTTCTTAGGGGCCACCGGGATGGAAATTAAAGGCGCTAAGCTGACCACTCATACAGCCAAAGTTTATTTTTTACATAAAAAGTTGCATAGTGCACCTTTAATATTTTGAACGTTTCTTCAGAGGGAGTTTTCAATTTTCAATTCCTGGATTTATTGGGTGTTTCTAAACACAGACTATACAGTAGCCTTTTGTCCTTAGTAAGGAGCCCACTGTGAGATCTTCCAGCTCCAGACCTAGTGCATTAAGTGGGCTGGAAAACACCCATGGCCAATGGAGATGGTACATAGAACAGCCTTTTTCCACCAACCAGAAGCATCCGGGAAGGTCCAATGAAGAGGACAGGGGTCGTGGGGTTGGAGTAGGGGTGAACATGTGCTTTCGTTTGGGTCGCGTTAACACAGGGGACCGGCCGCACATCTCTTTTTCTCAGGACACAGACAGTGTTTAACTCACGGTGGGATAAATAAAGTTTTTCTTTTGACCTGTGAGAGCTTATGAAAGCCCATAATGCTAAAGAAAGACACAAGGCAGCGCGATATAAACGAGGAAGAGAATGTTAGGCTGCCATAGAAGAGCAGCACTCTCAGAGGACCTCTTTTTTTAATAAGCCACCCCCTCTCGCCAGTGGCATAGCAAGCATACAAGATGACAGTCGCGTTTGGAGCAACGCTGTCCTTGCACCAGACGGAAGATTGGGCCATTGAAAATTATGTGAAATAGACTTTTTACAGCTTCATATTTTATAATGGACCGAAAATAAACAAACAAAAAAATCCAAGCCAAAATGTCAGAAATGTAAACCTGCAGCTTTTCTTAGTCTGGGCGAAAGTTCTGGCTGTAACGCCTCTGTCCCCACTCGGTGTTTGCGACAGTAGCCTTTGATTGATTTTTGCAGAGTATTCTATCCTCACTTAAAAATGCGGGAAACTTACTTTGACATCATCTATCTGCACCAAACAATCTCTCCGGTATGCTGCGTCCGCCTCGCTCACACTGCTGGAACAGCGGGCGTTTGATATGTCGCTGAGTAAAGCGTTTTGCAGCGGTTTGCGGCGGTTTGTGATCAGCTGCGGAGGGACTGTTTTCATGGGGACGGTGCAAACTTGGCAGTTGCGTGATTTGCTCAATAATCCGTCACAAAGCGCTCACACAGAGGACGATCGGTCGCTTTATTTCAGTTTTAATGGACACAGAGGCCCGACTCTGAAGTGCAGGGTAAAGAAAAGTATAGTGTGGAAAGCTATAATTATGACCGTGCAAGAGAGTAACCCAGGGAGTAATCACATTGGACATGTCAGCTTTCAACGATTAGGCACTTTTGTCGTTTTCTGGCATTCATCTAAAATACTTTGTGTTTGTGAATGCAAAAAAAAACAACCAAAAAAACATCCTTGTAATGCGGTATGCCTTAAATGTCTGATCTGAAAACTGCATTAGCTGTTTCTGCTTTCTGCAGGATTGAGACAAAATAAACGGCCAATTTAACAAGATAATGTCACTGCAGTAAAGACAATTTGAGCACTGACTTCATTAACATTGACATTTTACGGCGTAAATCAGATGCAGGAGGTGTCAGGCAAGGGGCCGACGAAAACTTAACACATTGAGTGCCAAAAATGAAAAAAAGTCAGTTATGTTTGTTTGTTTTTTAATTACAAAACTAGACAATCTAATACACTATATGTGTGATTTTGGTAGCTCTGTTATGAACAGAACTGAAATAAATGACCATCAACAACTTGTGAAAAGTCGTGACAAATGTGTACATTTAAAGGGATATTTCAGGATTTTTGACATAGGGCCTAGTTATCCAGAGTGTTCTGGAGATATATATATATATATATTTTTGTAATTCATGCAGTTCTTAAATTTGAAGAGTTTCGTGGTGCTAGGCTAGTGCAAGGCTAGCGCATTTCTATGGTATCAGCTAGCCTGCATTAAAAACAGTCTGACCCGCTCCACAGAGCACCTGAGGCAAATCACTTATAACACCAGACTAACCATATAAATGTCTGTGTCCATAGAATCATTATAACCATTTTGCATTTAAAATAACTTATAGCTTCATGGTATAAGCTACGCAGCGGCGGAGTGATCTGCTAGAAAATAGTCCCTCAAAATGCGATCATTCATTCAATTATTCTATCGACAGACATTTATATGGTTAGTTTGTCTTGAAGCTAACGACTAACGTTAAATAAAAATAAAAATAGCACCATGATGTTCAACGAGCTGCTCGAAAAAGAATCGGCCTGTCTTTGGTATAAATACTTTTTAGTTGTTTAGGAATTTTTGTGGTGTTGTTGAGATAAAAATAAAAAGTCCTATCTAAACAAACAAATACGTTTCCTGCAGTCAAGAATTTACATCCAACATAATGTTTTCAACACGTAGCCAGTGACTTCCCATCTTTACTTCAATCTCAACTCATTGTTGCAGCGTCCTGACACTCGCAGTGAAGCAGAAATGACCTGGTGTTTCTTATCTCTCACAGCCCCGTCGGTCATCACTTTCTCCTTCAACGTGGGGAACGACCCGGTGGTCCTGTCGGTGAAGTCCCACCTCCCCCTGAACGACAGGCAGTGGCACCACGTGAGGGCCGAGAGGAACGTGAAGGAGGCGCTGCTGCAGGTGGACCAGCTGCCCCTGCGCTTCCTCGAGGCTCCCCCCGACGGACACACTCGGCTCAGGCTCACCAGCCAGCTCTTCGTGGGTAAGGGATACTTGTGTGCAACCGCTCCGAACTGCTGATGGTTTGTTGACTTTAAAAATGCAGAGGACACTTTCACATTCTATAAATACATGCTTTTCTGCCACATGACGTTTGCAGTTATGGCTAGTGCACGTTAGGGAATGGGAGCATTTCACATGACACAAGTCACCCAAAGCGTTTCACACAGTGTTAGGGGATTTGTTCTTCATTCACTCCACACACGCTGGTGGTAAGCTTTGTACTGTATGTAGCCACAGTTTCCCCTGGGGCAGACTGACAGAAGTGCGACTGCCCACATCTGCGCCAACCAATCCCTCTGACCTCCACTCAGCATTCATCGTGATGTACATGTTTTTAGTGGCAGGGGAAGCCGACACAGACACAGCGAGAAGATGCAAACTCCACACAGAAAGGCCCAACACAGGGGACCTTCTATTTGTGAAGCACAAGCGCTAACCACTGTGCCACCGGGCCATCATATCAAGCTATGTGTCTGCACTGATGGAAGTCAAGCACGCTCCTTTGCAAAGGAGCAGAGCCGATGCAATAAGGAAACAGAAACCTTTGAATGTGATCCTCATCAACTGCCTAGAGCAAAAGACTGTCACGGTTTACATTTGCAAACACAGAGCTACAGGTTGTACACACCTGTTAGAGAGAATGCCCTAAACCACACTCAAACCCCCTAGCCATTACTGTGTTTTCATTTATAAAACAGTGTTCACAGTTGTGAGCAGCTGGTGTTGTTTACTGTCTGGAGGCAAAAAGTGTACAAGCTAATGCAGCTAATGCCTCAGGCAGCATTGACACTGTCTTTGGAGGCTCTGCTGACTTTACAAACTCACACAATCACAGAGAAAGGATTTGTTATACTGACACCTTCATTTATTCTTTAGAGTGAAAGCAAAGTCCTGCAGTGAAGCTGGACTGACTTGCTTTGTAAACTCAGCCAGATGCTTTTTTGTCAAACAAACTGGTTGGTTTGGCTACGTAAACAAAACATCAGAGAGGATAGTTCTGCTTCACCATTACATAGTCATGAAATCTTAGTTTACTTCATGAAATGCCATTATAAAATAACTGATAAAGTATCTTTGCAATTATTGTATCTTTATTGAATTATTGATCACCTCCTGCTGGAAGTTGTCTGTATTAATGTAACTTGTGGGCAAAGGTATTTAAAGGGACTTTTAAAGGAGTTAAAAAATGTTAAAATTATTTATTTTCCTCCCCCTACATGTTTCAACAATGTCCTAATGTCCAGAATGAGCTCAGACCTGATCACCACAACTGCCTCTAAAATCCTGCACAGTCACTCAGAAAGGTGTTAATTCGGGTCTGAAGTGCCGTCATGCACGAGCTTAATATAGACGGTGCAGTTACGCGTAGGACCTGAGGTGGCAGTAGTGAGTATAAAATGGCTAACTTGCATCTAGCCCCTTTAAAGTAGAAGAGATCAGCTGTGACACTATTTTTACACATCAAGATGGCAGTGTTCAAACAGTAGAAGAAGAAACAACCAAAACAGTACTTACTTTTATCTGTTCCTCAGGTGGGACGTCCTCCCGGCAGAGGGGCTTCCTGGGCTGCATCCGGACCCTGGTCATCAACGGCGTGACCTTTGACCTGGAGGAGCGCGCCAAGCTAGCCCCCGGCGTTAGCCCCGGTTGCCCCGGCTACTGCAGCGGCTCCAGCAGCCTGTGCCATAACCGTGGCCGGTGCATCGAGAAGAGCAGCGGCTTCGCCTGTGACTGCTCCCAGTCGGCCTACGGGGGGCCCAGCTGCAAGGAAGGTCCGCCAGAGCTGGGATCTTAGTCTGGAAAATAATCAAATGTCACTCTCTGATAATGGGAGGAGCCTGTATTCAGTGGGTTCAGTGAATGCAGATCTGTTTTATTGCTTGATTACTATTTTCGGGGCCATCTGCACAGAAGCAACACATCATTTCCGACTTTTCTTCACTTACCAAGCATTTGCTCATGTGCAAACCGGGTAGCATGTGCAAACGTGGATCAGCAGCAGAGCAATTTATGCATTTTTTTTCACACAGCATTGTCTTATTTACACATCAGTAAATACTACAGTGTTATACAGTATACAGGCAACATCAAATGGTAAGTTAAGTGCAACATGCCAACAAAAGAGCATATTTTATTTTTCAGCTTGCACCTGCTATTGCACCTGTCTTGATAAATGACTCCCTCAGTGTACTCTCTGAGGGCTTAGCAGTGTCTCAAATAGAATTAAATACTGTGACTTACTAAACTTGCCTGCAGGCTGAATTCTCTAATTCACAAATATATGAAAGTCCATCGTGTGCTGCTCTCATCGATGTGTTTGAATATCAAGCCACCAGAGATTTTTAAAACTACATATTAAGGCTACTGGGTTACTTGGATTGTTGTTTTGTCTGTGATCGGTTGAAACGAAGCGCGCTTGATCCGATCTGTAGCTAATGCTGCGCCAAACGTACGTCTCCTCAAACAATTTCCTCAAAAGCCAGAGCGATCCCAGATGGATGTCAGTGTAATGTTATTGGCACTGTAGTAGTGCCTCACACTGATTTGTATGAGACACTACTAATCCCTCAAAGGAAAACAACAGAAGAGGAAGACCGGCAAGTGTTGGAAAATCCAATCGCAAGAAAAAAACTAATCTGTTGGTATAATTCTACCCTGATTCTCCTGCAATGATTCCAGTTACCACTTTGAGTACTTTGAGACTTAACTTAACATCTTAATGATCGTCCTTAACCCACTGGACGCACGTTCCCTGTTGTTTTTTTACGAAGAGGTGAGTGAAAGCAGTCGCTGGTTAATAATAAATGTCCGTCTTCTGGGAGTGAGCAGTTGTGCGGTGCGTGCCTGAAGGTGAGAGTCGGCGAGGACCTAAACACGGCGCGTAGTGACAGATAAACGAGCAGATTAAAATAAATCCTGTCCTGTGTCTGCTCAGTATGACTCATAAATCACCGCTGTCTTCGGGGCACTCGATTTCTCTTTCTCCTCTCCCTGCACTCCCTCACTTTGTCTTTCCTTTTCACTCTCACTTCATTCCTTTTTTTATCGCTCTTATCACTCCCTTTCTCTGGCTCGTCTTTTAAGGGACTTTCTGTGTTTCGTCTTCCTCCGTCTGAACTGTTTTTCCTCCAGTTTCCACACCATCAATCATAAAGACAAAAAAAAAGGACTCTACACACTTCCTCTCGATCTTTCTTTATAGTTCTCTCTCGATCTTTCTCGGGTTTTACAACGATCGCGGTTATAAAAGCAGCTTTTTTACTGCGTATGAACGCTATACGCACATTGTGATCTGCGTCCTGACTGGCTCATCGCAGAGTGAGCCTCCTCTCGCTGCAGAGAGGATCTCTGTGTGTCCCGTTAACACATCAGCGATGTCCGACTCCGCGTTTACTTTCTCTGAACTTTTCCACAAAAATAAACCGTGCTCACCTGGGCTAAACACTCACTACGACAAAACGTTGGTCGTAGCGACGATTGTCTTGAACAATCGCACAGCGGAGACGAGAGCAGCTCACGATGTTTCCATCCCGACATCATGTAAATCTAAAAATCTTATAAGACAAAAAAAACACACAGTGTTCACCAGGTATTAGGGAAAAGTGTATAAAGTGTGTGGTGAGGGGTTTTACAGCCTTAAAACATATAGAATAATTGTAAAAAATAAAGCTGACTACTTCACGGATTTTGTATTGCGATAAATGAAGGACCACTGTATACTGTTTTCATCAATACAAAACATGCAGCTAATGAGCAGCTCGACACAGAAAATGCTATTTCTGCAGAGGGTAATCAAAGAATGGATTTGGATGAGGAACTAACCTTAATCTTAAATGCTGCTGACTTTAGTCACATCTCCATGGAGACTTACCCACTCCTGGTAAAGTTGCCGTATTTTTTATCGCTATTAACGCTATTCTATCTTCTCATCCCGAGCTATGACAAAAGTTTATCATGGCAGTTTCAGGCTTCAGAAGGCCAGTGTTTAACTGAGGCGAGCGCCATATAATGGTGTTTATTAGAAAGTAAACGCGGAGTCGGACCCGCTCATGCCCGGTCTGTGAGACTATGCGGTCTGCGCCGACACCGACAGTGATCCTCTCTGGAGCGAGAGGAGGCTCACTCTACAACGAGCCAATCAGGACGCAGAACACAATGCACGTATGGCATTCATACACTAGAATAAAGCCACGAAAGGTGAACAGCTTTCTAGTGAGGGACCACTGTAATTATTATATTCTATTGCCTATTTATTTAAAGGGGGGGTATTATGCAAAATCGACTTTTTCAAGCTTTACGTCATGTTATTATGTCATTCTCTCATTAAAAACATGCCTGAAGTGTTGCCTTCGCACATTCGCGTATTTTTGAGTAATCTGTAAAAACTCTGATGGCGGCCATTTTAGGGATAGGTTTGCCTGAGTCCTCCTAGGAACGCCCCCACCTCCTGGAGACGCCTCCGAGCTTTCATCACCAGTCGAGTAACCAACCACTGCTCCTCAGCAGAACCCCCTTCCCACTGATGCCACAGACAGCGTGTGGAGGGGGCGTGTCGGAAAGGCTCAGAGGTTCTTAAAGAGACAGAGGCCTATTTCAAGACATTCACTACAGCCATTTTGAGAGAGCAATTTTATACAAGGCAGTTATTCTAATTTACTGCATTTACAGACCAACAGAAGGTTTCGTCATCATTGTAGTGTGCTATAGACTGGTGTGATTGAAAAAAGCATAATACCCCCTCTTTAAAAAAAAATCATAATTTTATTATGTGTATTTTTTGTGAACCTTTTGTGAAAATCTCAGTATTTTCTCACTTAATTTCTCTAATCATGACTAATCAAGTCAAATCAAGGGGGGATTTACTTATTTACTTAAAACTGTCCTCATTTCTGGATTGCTTCTTTTCTCGAAGAGTGTTTTCCGCGAGAGAGTTTCCATTCCATTCTAACGTCTCCCCTCTGGCTCTCCTCCGCAGAAGTGTCGGTGTCTTTCGAGCGCGAGTCTTCAGTCACCTTCACCTTCCAGGAGCCCTTCTCGGTGATGCAGAACCGCAGCGGCTCGCAGTCCGGCGGCGTGTGGAGGGAGAGGGAGCGCGAGGGCAGCCGGGCCAGGGAGGACATGGCCTTCAGCTTCGTCACCTCGCACAGTCCGGCCATGCTCCTGACCGTCAGCACCTTCAGCCAGCAGTACATCTCCGTCATCCTGGCACGCAACGGTACGGAGCTGTGTACGCCGAAAAACGAACGGGAGTGTGGTTTACGAGGTGGGCTGCGTGGTACGACATTATGGGCTGACTCTTTCAAACATCATGGAGGGGCTCAACTGCGTGTAGTGCAGGCTTCAAAGACGTACGACGTGAACTGCTGCGTATTGCCCCGTTTGCCCAATGTGTTTCTGAAACATCAAAATGAAATATGAGCCTTAACATTGACGAGTCGTCCTCCTTCGAGACTTTTACGTGTAAGTTTTAACACATTTGTGATCCATGATTCTGTTCACAAACCTGGTTTAGTTGAGGTCCATTTATCCAGCAATCTAAAATATTATTTCCGAACGAATAATAGGTACAGTTCGGTCAATAAATATTGGAACATCGACTAATTTCTTTTGTTTTTGGCTCTATAAACCACCACAATGGATTTGAAATGAAACAAAAAATATGTTGTTAAACTGCAGACCTTTTATGTGAGACTTTTCAGGGTCTCGAAGGCATAAACATCACCAGACCCCGGGTTTCATCCCTGGTGATGCTCTCCCAGGCTTCTACTGTAAATGTCCTCAGTTCCTGCTTGTTCTTGGGACATTTTCCCTTCAGTGTTGTCTTCAGCAAGTGAAATGCTGTTCAATTGGATTCATGTCAAGCAATTGTCTTGGCCACTGAATATCATTCCACGTTGTTGCCTTAAAAAGCTTTGGTGGCTTTGGCAGTAGCTTCGGGTCATTGTCCATCTGCACTGAGAAGCGGCGTCCAAGCATTTGGCTGAATATGAGCTCAGAACATTGTCCGAAACACTTCAGAATTCATCCTGCTGCTTTTGTCAACCGTCCCATCATCAGTAAATACAAGGGAACAGTTCCATTGGCCCAAACAAGACCAGGCCATGATGCTGCACCACCATGTTTCACTGATGAGGTGGATGTTTTCAATCATGAGCAGATCCTTTAATTCCCATCACTCTGGTACAGGTCGATCTTTGTCTCATCTGTCGTAGGATGTTGTTTCAGAACTGTAAAGGCTTTTTTAGATATTTTTTTTAGAGGCTCACCAGTGGTTCGTCTGTATTCTCTCTGGTGAAGACTTCTCTTGATTGTTGACTTTGACATACACACACCTCCTGGAGAGGGTTTTTGATCTGACCCCAGGAAAAGAATTTGTTGGTCATCCACCCCATTTGTCATCCGTGGTCTTCCAGGTGTTTTTCAGCTCACCGGTGTGTTCTTTAGTTTTTATAATGTACCAAACTGTTAATTTGGCCACGCCTTATATGTTTGCTGTCTCTGGGTTTGTTTTCATTTTTCAGCCTAATAATGGCTTGCGTCAAAATGCAAATATCACACTTGAAATTAACTGGACGTCTCATCTGTTCCTCATAAATGGGATAATGAGGGAAAAGCAGACACTGGGCCATGCAACAGCTGAGCAGCCACTTGTCCCATTACTTATGGTCCCTTAATAAGTGGGAGGCTCATATACAAACACTTGTAATTCCTACACTGTTCATCCAGTTTGGATATAAATACTCTCAAATGAAAGCTAAAAGTCTGCAGTTTATGCACATCTTTGGTGTTTCATTTGAAATCGATTGTGGTGGTTTATCGAGCCAAAAACATATGTCCCAGTATTTATAGATCTGACTACTGTATCTCATCAAACACCTGAGAAATGCACATAATGAGAGATTAATTAATGACTCAGATTATTACGACACGGTCCGTTGAGATGATGGAGAGAAATCTTCCCCCGCAAAACCTCTGCTTGCCGCCATCTGATGTCACTATCCAAAACTAAAATGTGTATTCAAAAGTGATCTTTAATACGTCTTTTATTTCCCCACAAGGGTTGTCAACACACAACCCCAGCCCTAATTTATTACTAGATTTCTTTTTTTTGCAGAACTTTTTTAATCCAACTTTTTAAGAACAACCTCTTTGAATGTGTCCTTTGCTCACTCTTGTCAAGAGCGCCAATAATGTCCCTCTTGCCGTTTCAAAAACTCGTAAAACTTCCCCTCATCTCGCTGCATTGATTCTCCCAGACATCCACCGACTCTGAGGCCTCCCGGTGGGGGCTCGGGCTAAAAGTGTTAAAAGTCGTCGAACGAAACGATCGACTCTCTGCTCCTCCCGGTTCAATCCGGTGGGTGTCTTCCCTGCGGTCCCTGGGATAAACATTTACATGCCAGACGGCCGGCGCGTCGATACAACTGCTGTCTACTCGATATCACAAGAGCACAGGCTACAGAGACGAACAAGGGGCTTAGGGAAACTGGAGGAGGATTACAGAGAGGAACTTGGGAGCTAGGGAGTTTAATAAAGAGTTGTTATATCATATCCATTCTTGTCTTTGGTTACGCAATCCTCCAATAAAAGGCTCGGCTGTGTTTCAGGGCTGAGAGCACCAAGTTTATTCAGTCCACAGAAAGAGGAGGAGGGAAGGAAGTTTTCATGCGACACTCTTGGAGGTCAAAAACACCAGTAAGCACCATGGCAACGCTTGCTTAGAAGAGAGAGCGTTAATGTTCCTCGGTGCGACGTATGGATGGGGGGAAATTAGTGCTTCCAGCTCCCGAAAAGTGCTGCTGTCCACCGTGTACTGGCTAACTGCGCCTATCCCAATGCCTGAACCCAGGTTATGTTCCCCGCCTTCTCCTCCACCGACGGGTCCGATATCACGGATCCCGACCCCATTCCGAAACCTAGAGCCCTTAACCTTCGCCCTGACCCCGAGGGAGAAAACCCCATGCGAGGCTAGCTGGCTAACATTCCTGCATTGTCTGAAGCACTGTTTAACAAATGTCTGGACTTGAACTGACAAATACAAAACATAGTGACTCCAATGAACTTGTAGACTGCACTGAAATAAAGTAATCCGGAAGTAAGTGAGGAGAAACAGAGTACCGTATTTTTCGGACTTAAAGTCACACTTTTTTTTGGCAGGAGGTGCGTCTTATACTCCGGAGCGACTAATATGTGATTTTTTTTTCCCCCTTCAAATTCAAATATATAATTTCACATGCTGCTAGAGGGCGCTGCAGGCTAATCGAGCAGCAGAAAGAAAGTTTGGAGTGAGCGAGAAGCGGAGGTTACCCCTCACCACAAAGAAGAAAACAAAACAAAGCTAATCATGGGCTAAAAGCTTGATGGCCACGGCCAGAGGAACGAGTTCACAAATGAGAGCTTGGAAAACATGCTGCCGGGAGAGGCTTGTCAACGGTGCAGTTACGCCTCCGTGACCAGGTAGTTGCCAAGGCAATTGATTTGGAGTGAAATCGAGAGTTTGGTATGTTCTTTATGCTATAGTTATTTGAACTGTTAGAACTATTTAGTTTGTTGTTAATGCTTCATAGCTAACCATCAATGTGTTACGTTAGCATATCGCACGCCTTTTCAGCCTGTTGTTTTTTTCTCCATGAGGCTTTTTTTTTTTAATACTCCGGAGCGACTTATAGTCCGGAAAATACAGTAAACAATCAATTCCTCCCTCTTTAACCAGAAAGCAGTTTGTTTGCAAAATGAGGAGAGCAGGAACAGAATTTTCAAAAGGAAAGGATCAAGCTCCTCCCCCTCCCTCCTGATTGGACCTGACAGGCTGGTTCACAAGAAAAGCTTATCTCATTGGTTGAGGATACTAGACTCTTATAAGTTGCTGAGATGTGCAATTAGGGATTTAACAAAAATGTAAACAGTATATACATTACTACTGACTCAGCATCTAAATGCTCAACCAGGAAGTTGATTTTTAGTAACTAATTGCAAGAATCTGTCCATGGGGCACGAAAGGTATTATTTGCACTTAAATTAAGACAAAACTACAACAGTTATATTTCATTTTATTGATTTTTTAAAGAAAATTTTGAGTGCAATAAGATAGTTTTTCTTAATTTAAGGGTAGAACTTCTTTACTTCTTTCAAGAAAATTGTAGTTATTTCAAGATTACTTTTTGCAGTGTGGCCAGCCAGACTACACACTTTTCCTAATCTTTGCAAGTGCTGCTTTTGAGTAGAAAGCTGGAGTGACTTGCTGGCCAGGCGACATAAACCATGGAGGCATATGGCTTCCCCCATAGCATTCACTGTGGCAAAGATTTGAGATGACATAATGGTCTTTAATGAGAGCGTTCCAGTAACTGTTTTGAACTGGTACCAAATTCATCACATCAATCAAAAAGTGTTTCTGAAACGTCTAAGTTACAAATTACTCACTGGCCAGCTCCAACATGTAGAATAGAGTGAAAATTATAATTAAATTTAAATGTGCGTGTGTTAAGACAAACAAGTGGCGGTAAGAATGACAAGCATGTGTTCAATATTGACTTACAGAGAGGCACAAAAGTTTCAAAGGAAAGTCCATTAGAGCAAGGAACTTTCAGACCATGCCCCACTGTCTGGGGGCTTTCGGAAGAAGGAAGCTACAATTAGTCCATTGATCTACAGTCTGTGGTGTCACCATGGTTACTGCCCTTTAGGTGATGTCAATGAAAACTATAGCGTAAGGGTTGTCAATCCTATCATACCAAGTTCCACCATATAAGGCATTTTCACTCTTAGAGACACTGAAGTAGTAGAATGGGGGTGACAAACAAGTTAAATTTGACTAATTGTATATCACAGGATTTAGGTTTGTCAGAATTTCTGGAATCAAATAGAATCACTAGACATTTTCTGTCCATGTCTCAAAGTTGTAAATATAAATATACTGTTTGTATTGAAGTGCCTGTTTTTTGTATTTGGTTCCCATAGGCAGTCTTCAGATCTGGTACCAGCTGCAGGCAGACAGGGCTCCGGACGTGTTTATCCCCGTTGTGCGTTCAATGTCCGACGGACGCCTGCACAGGATCCGGCTGCACCGAGAGGGACGGGACCTCTACGTGCAGGTCAGAACCACCACGGATGACGATCTGATAATGTGTTAAACGACCATACATACGAACAGGGTTTCCTTAGGTTTACTGGTTAGGAAGGGGGGGAGTGTTTGGACTTGAGTGTTTTTGTTGGGTGTTATAATATTCATCAGTGAACTGCACAGTTTTTTTAAGCATAAAGTCAGTGTTCTGCATTAAACAACAGGAGCCAAAATCAGGCTATGTTCACAGGACTTTCTACAAAATCCCAGCAGGGCTCACTTCAGTGACCAGTGTGGAACATTAATGCTAACAGCTCCACCTAAACTCTACTGTTACATTTAGCTTGGGTTGGATTTCCTTATTTACAAAGTGCCAAAGGGCTTTAATGTTAATTTTATCGTCATTTAATCGCTCTCGTTAAACTTACTCGTGCTGTCGAGGCAGCTCTTGTCTCCGATGATTTCTGGTGCAGCCCCAAATAAACTCGACTGCATGGCACTGAGTGTAAAATGTGAACTGGATCCATAAAAAACACAGACTTGGACTGGATTGAGCAGATGTAAAATTTCATAAAACACAAACCGGAATTGCATAATAAAAGGCTATCGTCCTGCCAGGGCGGGGGGCGGCCCATAGATACAGTTGGAAATTCGTCATTTGTTCCAATTCCTCACTAATACGTACTCTACTCGGTCAATGTTGAGCCAAGTAACACAGGAGAGAGCCGGAAGTTGGGACGTAAACATCAGTTTAAATGTGCCAGAACTGTAGGGGAATCACAGTCTAAAATGTCAGGTAGAGTGTAAAATCCTAGTCAAAGCAGCGGAAAAGAGAAAAGTTCAGCTTGAGCCTGAGGAACACTCACACAAAGCGGAGTAGAAAAAGCAAAGGTCGACCTGTTTGTTGTTGAGGAGGTAAGTCACTGTGACTGTCAGTATCACTCAGTCGCCTGGTCATTCATTGAAATCTTATTTTGGCTCGGACTTTATGGTAGGGCTGTGCTCAATGTATCGTATCAGTACATTGTTACAGAGTGCATGATCGTATTGTATGTATCGTGATGCACAAATATGATTGTCTAACCGTAGTTTTTATTCCCGTAGCACTACATGTACTCAAAGTACTGGAATAAAGGCTTTAGTTGCACGCTGGTGCTTATTCAGCATAATAAAAACCTCCATTAAGTGCACCTAATCACAGCACGCTCGCTAATGCTAACACAGATTATGCACCTGCTAAAAACAAAAAAAAAGAATTCCCTCTGCAGTGCTTCCATGTAGCTTTTAGAGTAGAGTCAGAAGTCTGGTAGAATTGAGCCCAACATGTCCTCTTGTTGATGCATATTAAGTAGCCATGTGCTTCGGGTGCGTTGTTCAAAGTAATACAATAGAGCTGGGAAGGCCATTTGAGACCAATCGGACTGAAATAGCATGTGTGTGAGATATAATACTGCATAATACTGTGGTCTTTAAAATGCTGGGAAATACTTAACGTGCCCTCTTCTGTGTTTGTGCATGTGTGACATTTGTGAGGAAATTAAATCTACACTTTTTCACGCTTTTCAGACGGCAAAATGTAAGTGTAATAAACGCACTCAGACTACGTGAAAATGATGCCGGTTTGCGTCTCTGTTAAGGGCCAGGTTGACGTAAATGGGTGCGCACTTCACTTTGATTACTTGTTCTTGTAATCACGGCTGTTTACATCTGTCTCATATCAACGGCTCTGCAGCTCTTTGACGCATAAATGGATGAAACTGGAGAAGGGCGGATAAATAAAGCCATTCCTGTGCCTGGCTCTTCTTAAACGTCTAAAAATATGTTGGAACAATGTGGATTAATGTCTCAATTACGGCTTCTGCAGCCCAATTAAACGCACATAGGCCTAATAGACCAACTGTGGGAGTTATTAATTATTATTTCCTTAGCCCATCGGGAAACGTCCTGGGTCTTCTAATTACCCAGCATGCTATTAATGACTAGCATATCACAACGTTAACTACAAAAGGCGCTAACGTACATTCAAAGATTAAACTGGTTACAGACGTATAGTCCTGGTATTTTTGAGGAATCACTCCTCACTTCCCGAGCTTTTAGAATCTCAGGCATTTGATTAGGAAACGCTCATGTGTAAGACAAGAAAGAACACTGCGGCAGCTTCGCACAGCTGGGATCCTGGCAGTACAGACAGCCACCCAGGCGTTCCTCTGTTCTCCAGTTGAAAATGCGCTATATTTTCACAGCAGTTATCGACAGCATCTCTGTCCACCTCCAGAGCGGCTCCACACGCTGCTCTGTCTCTGCTCCTGAGTGCTGTTATTTGAGGTTTAGTTCATGAGCTGAGTCAGCCAACAGGAAACTCTTATATCTCTGTCTGTGGGCTGTGCGGTCTGGGCCGTATCTCCTCCACACTGTGGGACACGCTGGAGCTATCCTGACAGGGGAGGCTGTGCTGTACAGCGGGGTTTAAAAATATACTCTTCTCCTACACATGGGTCTCGAGTGATTGGAAATTTAGCCTTGTAACGATCATCAAACCTGCCTCCTAGTGTGGGATTAGCGGTGTATTCAAATGTAAAACACTGGAGTTGTTGTTTGGGAGTGAGACATGACAGCAAAGATGTACATGTGTGTGTGTTTACAGTTGGACCAGGACGTGCACAGGAAGTACCGCCTCTCTTCAGACACTGAGCTGGTCCTGATTCGCTCGCTCACTCTGGGGAAGGTCATGAGTGAGTATCTCCTGTCTGTACTTTGTGTAGAATGGGCGGGTCAGGGTGGTTGGATAGAAGGGGGTGAAGCCTCTTCCGATTTGCCCCCCCTCTGCAGTCAGTGTTGCTTTGGAATGCAGTAGAAAAAAGGATGGGATTTAGCCCATGGGTACAATCCAGCGAGGCGTGTTCACATGCAGGAGTTCATTAACTCATCGACTGCCAATGACGTCTATAGACGTCAATCAGGTTTTTCAATGGGAACAGCTGCAGCAAAGCCTTGAGCATGTCTGGTGTTAAAATCTTAGTTGTGCTGCCTAATGCTGCCACCTAGTGACTCAATAAAAGAACTACAAGTTATTTTATTGAGCCACTAGGTGGCAGCATTGTGCTTTTGTTTTCTCAGCTTTTTGGTCAGAAAACAACATTTTGGGTGATTTCACCTCTTTTCTACGGACGATTACTAAAGAATGGAAAGAGGTACAAATAAACTTTTCTTTTAGATGAAAGAAGAGAGTCTAATCTTTCTTTTGGTGGGTTTCGTGTTGACATTGACCTAGACCTACATTTTCTGTGTCAATATCCTGAAAAACCTCTGGCAGTGGGGAGCTCTCTGATTTGAAAATGGCTGGCAGTCAAAGAGTTAACATGCACTGTATCAACCAAATAAAAAATGCTTGAGGAGCTTTGTGCGATTATTCAATGTTTGGATGCTCACTTGAGCAAATACATATAAAAAGCAAAAGTAAACAGAAATTCATTATTTTTAATCAGATGCTTAAATGCTCTTGTAATAAACAGAGTCTGAGAGATATCAATAATGTTGAGCAAATTTATTTAGCTGTGTCTGATCAGGCACTCCTTTAAAGAAATTAAAATGTTGTAAGTAAGATATGGTGACCAGATAATCCAAACATCAGTCCATAAACCCTTTGAAAGCTCTGTCTTGAGATCATCCCTGAACCAGCCTAAACATCTGAGCTCATGTGTTTTGATCAGTAGTGGTCAGGTTTCCACTTGTCTCACATTGGTGTTGTCTCTGAGCACTGAACCCCTTGTACTTCTGGACAGTTCAGGTCAGTTACAGCTGCTAAAAATGACAACACTGGTAGATGATAGATTCCTGATGGCTTTATGCTTGATTTTTCACACAGTGATTTGTGTTTTTTTATTTTTATCTCACATCTTACGACCCTGTTGGCTATTGGTAATAAAATATTTGATATATTTATATAAATATATTTATATAATATTTTTTGATATTTCAAGAGGGCTGCATCCCTCTCACCAGCTACAATTTGTGACTTTTCACCAATAGTGGAAGGTTATTCTAATCATTCAGAGCCTTATGTTGAAATGCATATCTTCCTACTTCTTTATTGATTTGAGGAATGAATAAATAGATATGGATACTGTGATGCCATAAGACATATCACGATTGGCGTTAAACAGGAAGCAGTTTCTCGCAGACAGTTTGGATCACTGTCAATAAGAGCACATTTGAACACAGCTTGGTGGGTTATCTGTTGCCATATGGGCTGCTCTCCGCGTTTCAGAATGACTTGCTCTATGGGGATTTTCAGGCAGCCTGTTGGGGTCCACACAGAACCCTTTCCAAATAGAAAGCAGTCCCAGTAGATGTGCAGTTTGTGGAACATTTCACCAAGCGTCTGGCACCCACCGGCACACGGCACATCCAAGGGCACCTTCCACACACATCCTGATGCTCCGTTTGAAGTCACTTTTCATGTTTAAGCGGCTAACCCAAAACAAAACAAGCAAATCAATGACGCCTGGCTAGTTAGCTCCTTCCGCTGTGTGTTTCAGGAACAGAGGGCTTCCCAGAGGAGGTGGTCCAGGCCGGGGCGCGAGGCTTCGTGGGCTGCCTCTCCTCGGTGCAGTTCAACCACGTGGCCCCCCTCAAGGCAGCGCTCCTGAACCGCGGCAGCTCCCTGGTCACCATCAGAGGTCCCGTGGTGCAGTCCAACTGTGGGGTGCTGGCCGACTCGCTCTCATCGCACAACCTGCAGGGTAAAAATCCAATACTAACTGCAGAGCTATGACCAGATAAAAAAAGATTTGAGTAAAAGTCTGGAAATAGTACTGATGGTGATACTGATGTTGACTAAAAAATTGAGAATTACACTTGGGGAAGCCTCAACCTGCCTTTAAAACATGCACGGATCCAATCGACAAGACTCTCCTCATTACAATCTATTGGTTTAAAAAGGGAATAAGTTGCGACAATCTACAGTTGTAACTATGTATATTTTTGTTTTTAATTTGGGCGTTCTGCTCTCCCAAAATGTCATCATATTTTATGATGCAATTCCAACTCCTTACATTTGGGGCTCATACCTTCCCGCCTCCCATCCTGCCTTCATCGGACACTCAGCCACGGCCGGCCTTTGAGGCTCCGAGCCAGGCGGGAGACTGTACAGCTAAACGTTGCCCACGGTTTCTGTGAGCTGTCCCTGGGAACATCCAGTCATGTCAGTAAGTCTAGCAGCTAGCACGCAATGAAATACCTGTCAATGTTCGGGGGGGGGTCCCCATCTCCGAATTGATACCGCCAGTATCCGGTCTGGCACCGTGGTGAAGTTAGTTGGATATTCGGTAGATATTCAGAGCGGGAGCTGCACCGGCTGTGAAGCCGACAGACACACACGGGGAAGCGGCTAACGCTCATAGACTAATGACCGATCAGATTTAGGGACTGTCAACAAATTACTCCATTTAAATTGTGGTTGTGTAGTAGTGTAGCCTACGTGCCATCTATGTTGACAGTATTTTCATACTGAGTCCTCACAATGCGCCCAATCCCTGCCCATGATTGCCCCTTCAAGTGCCGCTGGCCCAGCTCACATGCACCGCCAGCAAGAGTGCAGAGTGCTCTTGTGTCTGCACCTTTGCTCTCGTCTTCCACGTTTGCTTTTGCCCTCAAGCCGGGCTTGATGCATTTGTGGTTTATTGCAGACTTTTCATCAACAATGAGCTGTAGGCGATTATAACAAGCTAACGGGGCTAACCTGGAATAACCATTGTCCACTGGTACAAATAATAGTCCTTTATTCGGACGCATGGGCTGAATATGTGCTTAAATATTAGGGAGATCCTCGCGTAGACCATGGGTATAGTTATGGTTAAAGATCCATAGGGCATGGCAGTAGCAAAGAGGGACTAGTTAGAACCAAAACAGCAGTTATTTTTCAGTCAAGAGCTCCTTATTACGCTTCAGAACACTTCTAAAATCACTCGCCCCTGACGTCTCAATCAATCAGTGAAAAAAGCTGAAGTTAAAAAGCGAATGGTTTCTCCAAATGGGTAATGATCGTAAACACACTTCGAAATCCACAATGGATGAACTCAAGAGGTGCTGTGGCTTTCACAGTCTCCTGACCTAAACATAATTGAAGATCTGTGGACAAACCTCCAAAGAGCATGTGACAGACGGTCCAGAAATCTCTCAGTTCTGGAAGACTTTCGTAAGGAAGAAAGGGCAAAAACCCCTCTAGACTAGACTCTTTGAAGAGCTTTTAAAGCTGCGATACTTGCCATAGTGGGGGGCTTTGCTCTGGCATTTTCTTCCTTTTCTATCATTTTGAAAGCTAAAAGAAAGAAAATCAAAGCAGGTGTTTTTTTGAAATGTCATGGGAATGTCTCATCTGTAACTTCTTGGCTTTTGGACATCATTTCATCATCCCATGTAAAAATCTTCCCTGATTCACCAAGAACTTTTTATCTAGCATTTTTTCTTCAAAGCTTGACAGAGCCACACAGCGGTTGCCTAACCCTGGTGCAATGTCCCGTTATGATTTTGAATTCATTATGTGTAATGTGTGTTCACAGATCAGTCGTCCACGTCGAGTCAGGACACGAAGCAGAGGGACTCTCAGAGCGACGTGGCTCTAATAGCAGGTAAATCACTGTTTACATACTTGTTTACGGCCCACTCTCACCGACTTTCTGTCTCACTCATGCTGCTCTTTCAACAATCAAACAATCCCGTTCTCCAAATGTGTGGAGTTGAAATAATGTTTGCATAATGTTTGGGAGGCATGATTTTGGAGAGATCGATATTAATTTGACTCAAGTCCATTCCATTTCCCTCACCCACCAACCCACTCCACCTGCAGGTGAAACTCGGACAATTCAAAGTTCATTTATTTCTGTAATTCAACTTAAAATGTGAAACTAGTAAACTGTATGTTATAGACTCATGACTTGCAAAGTGACATATGGCTTACAGCTCGTAAAAACTCCAAATTCAAAATTAGACAGAGAAATGTGGGTCCTCTGAAAACTATAATCATCCACATGTACTTAGGACTTGGTTTGGGCCCCTTTTACTTGAATTACGACCTTAAAGAAACAGGCCACCGTTTTTCAATACTGAGATATGTTCTTACCTGAGCTTAAACAAGTTCATACGTACCTGTCTGGTCTTTGTGCCCGTGGAAAAGCATGGTAGCTTCTAACTTCACACCCGTTTGGAGCTATAGGAATAATGTATTCCTAGGGAGATGCTAAATGTTAACGACATCTTTGGTCGTTTTGCGTGACTGAGGGCACACACAAAGACCAGACAGGTATGCATCAACTCGTCTAAGCTCAGGCAAGAACATATCTCAGTATGTAAACATGGTGGCCTGTTCCTTTAATGCAGAGTAGCATGGATGCTCTCAGCCTGTGGCACTGCTGAAGAGTAGACTAGGATGCTTCAACCAGAGGAATATGACATTTGAAGCCCATGTCCAGGATGCGTCTGTGTGTGGAGGCTCTTGATGCTCTGACTCCAGCCTCAGTCCACTCCTTGTGAAGGTCCCCACACTTTTGAATGGCCTTTTCCTGACAGTCCTCTCCAGACTGCACTCATCCCTGCAGCTTGTTTCCCACGTTTCGCTTCCACTTAACGTTCTGCTTTGATGCAGCACTTTTTTTTAACATCCGACGTCTTTTGCGATGACCTTTTGAGCCTTTTGTCAATGATGGTTTTTCTGCACAACTGTCAGGTCAGCAGGCTTCCCCATGATGGTGAATTCTTCTGAACCACTGAGACCATTTAAAGTCTCAGGAACCCTTTGCAGATCTCATTAACTGATGGAAGGGTGACACTTTGAGCTACAATATAGTCCCTTTTCACAATGTTCTAATTTTCTGATATTTTGAATTTGTGTTTTTTACAAGCTGTGAGCCAAAATCATCATGCAAAGTGAGATATATCAAGCCTTTATTCGTTATATTTTCGATAATTATGGCTCAGCTTGTAAAAACCCCAAATAAAACATCTACATTTTTTGAAAATAGACTGTAAACCAGAGTCTATATCGTATATTAGTTTCACATTTTAAGTTGTACAGAAATAAATGAACTTTTTTTTCTAATTTTTCCGAGTTTCAGCTGTATTTGTCAGTCATCAGAGTGAATCATGGTCAAAATACAAACAGCCTAGGTGTCTGTGAGGCTAATAGGTGGGACACAACATCCTGTGCGTTTTTGTTTTTGTCTGCGTTCGTGAAAAAAAAAGACTCTCGGCCTGATGAAGAGTGATTTCACATTGTGGCTTCTCTTTGCGATAACAATAATGTGGCATAAAACCGTCACAGAAGCCCATCTCCAGCCGCAGCGGCGCGTGCTGATACCCGAGCATTTGTGGATGGATAGATTCCTAATGGTTACTCACATCCATAATCGTCATCGCTCCGCGCTCCGGGTAACGAGAGCCTCTCACGGAGGCGTCAGACGGAGCAGAATGAATCACACTCACACCTTCAAAGCCACTTCACTTTTCATAAATCAACATTACGCATTATGTAACCGCAATGGCATCAATCCGCCTGTGTTTACTCACCGGCCTTAGGACAAGAGCGGGGCAGTGCAAACGTGATGCTTTGAGCTGCGCGGGGCTAAAATGATTCCAACACTCAGGGGCTGCACTAAGTATTTCCAAATTATTGTTATTGTGATATAAAGTGATGCAATAATCTGGATGAGCCTAACTGTTGTGATCTGGTTGGTCAGAGGTTCAGAAACACTATGCGCCCAAAGAAGGAGATCAGCCGAACATCCTGAATGACCAGGTTATATTATTCCCTTTATGGATTTCTTCTTCCCTGATGGCACGTTCGTATTCCTAGATGACAGTGCTGGAGAGGGCTTTGCGCAGTGGTCACATTCTCCCACCATCAATGCAAGATCTGGGTGAAAGATGAATGCAACACTGGATCTTTGGACTTGGAAGGAAAGAATGGAAAGATGGCAGAGCGAATGTGTGCTGTGATCAAAGCTAAAGGCGCTCCAATGAAATATGAGAGATTTTTTTTCTTTTCTTTTTTTACAGCCAGGCATATATATCTCAAAATCACATGTTTTTGTTTTACTTTTTCAATTGCATTTTGCAGTAAAAGGTTTACATTACAAATCTTTTACTGTAAAGTGTTGAAGAATGGTGTTAGAAATGCTCACTTTATTTTGAACACAATGCAAACTAAATACCGATAAATCTCAGCCTAGTTGATCCTTTTCTAAAGCTGCAAATGAAAGACTCGTAGGGTAAATGTGACAAGAGCGGTTGGGAACCACTGGTCTATATTAAGAAATGTCCAGCTGCCTCAATTTATTGGACTTGTTTTATGATTCATCCTGGATGTCTGAGAATTAATTTTTGACTCTCATTTATGAGGGAAATTTGTTTTCACTGTCATTAAAGCAGCACTAAGTAACTCATGCTCCAAGTGGCCATAAGCGCCACTGCAGGTGTCGTAGTATGTTACGTTTTTTTACTCATTAATTGTCCGTGAGAGTAAATACTACGCTGACGGAGAAGACAAAGGGAGAGAGGGATATTGTTCATACAATTACACAATGGAGATCATTTTTTTCACTCAAACTTGGCTGTAAATACTGTTTAAGTGGTGCTAGCCCACAGTTAGCTTTGCCCGTTAGCCTGTTAGCTTCTTCCTCCTAATTCCATAAGTGTGTATTGGTGGCTTTGACCCCCCCAATCATCTTATTAACACTTGTATAACCCCAGAGGGACTACGGAAATGATTTATTAAACAACCAAGGACTAGCACCAATGCGGCGTTAGCAGGCTAGTTGTTGTTAGCATTACCCGGTTAGCATTATGGGGAGTTGCGAAACACTCATATGAAATCATTCTCATGAAAAATCAGGATGGATCTCGCCAGACATAAGTTCGGTCTAGCCACTTGGAATTCTTATGCCTTTCTCTCTCTCTCTCGCTTTACGTTTGTCTCCAGGAGTGGTGACGGCGGTCTCCTTCATCACCGTTTGCGTGGTCGCCGTGGTGACCAGGCTGCTTTACCGGCGGCAGTTCCAGAGGAGCGACCCGGCCTCCCCGAAGGACAAGCAGCAGAGGAGCACAGAGGAGCCCGCTTTCAGGACAGAGCTGCACCTCCACCACGCCATGAGGGACAGCATCAAGGAGTACTACATCTGAGAGACCACTACTGCAAAATACTACTGCTTCGGGAGGCCACGGATTCTCCAGGATAGAGAGAGGGGAGAAGCGAAGACGGGGCCCATTACCGGTTCTTAGAAGTTGGCAGTGTTGGGTAGTAGGTTCTGATGATGTCACAAAAAAACAAAAACAAAAAAAAAATAGCAGATTGACTTTTGAGTTTTCACCAACTTTGAAGCAAGAAGCGATTGTTTTAGCCTGATTTAAAGCTGCTGCTGCTGCCTTAGGCTTCAGTACAAGTGGAAACAGACGTGGAATATTTTCCAATCCAGTGCCATGGCAAAAACGAAAAGACGAGCTTTTAGAGAAGCCAGTTGCTCTGCACTTTTGAAAACAGGACCTCAACAGTATTTCAGTGTTATTTGAAAAGAAAAGATGATGATTTGCAGTAAAAGGTGTGTTATTGCTTTATTCTAAACACAATACACAACTAAACAGCGATAATTCTGAGTTAAGCGGATGATTTCTCTATGATTGGGCGCACCCTGGATTTAAAGGTTACTTTGAGTGAAAATGAAAGGCTGAAGGAGGTCGGCGACCAGTGGCCTGTGTTGTCGCGGGTGTGTCGTGTTGTGGGCGAATCACAAACATGTTTTTTTTTTAGTGATGGGTGAATTGCCTGCGGGGCCAGATTAGAGACCCAATCCAAGCTTCGAGTTAATAGGCCTGGAGGTCTGTATGACTGAGAATACACAGGAAGCATTACCCAACACTGCGATCTTGAACTATACTCTCCCTTGAAATGGACCTACCACTATTTACAAAACTGCAAAAAAGAAACAAAACAAAACAAAAAAAGAGGCTCGGTCTTTTGCTAGCACTGCTTTTAACTGGGGGATATCGACAAAGAAACGACAATGTGAGGTTTTGCATCGCCCGGGGAAAAAGACATCTCACGGATTTCTACGGAACGACAGGAGCTGGAATTTCACGAACTCAAAGTGTGAACTCGGCAGAACATTTGGAACTGCGCTTGTGAATACGATGTTGGAGTATAGACCTTTTGTTTGGTTTTTTCTTTGTTCTTTTTTTTACTAAAACTGCGGAGGAACGTCGACGCTCCTCTAAAATGCTGTCTCCTCCTCCTCTCCCGGGACGGTTGGCTGTTTAGGTAGGGGGCGGGCGGGGGGGGGGGGCTTGTTCTCGTCCTGAAGCGTGGGCGTGGCCTGTAGACCGTGTTGACGTGCTTTTTTGGTGGTAGAGTGGTAGAGGCCAAACTGCCCGCTGTACCAGTGCCTAATGCGGACCTTTCATTTTTTTGGGGTTTGAAGCAACGTTTTTTTCTCGCTAACTGACCCGGCGCGCTCGCTGTTCACTCCTGGGGTTAAGGGGGAGGCACAGCGGGCTAAACGGAAAAACCAATATATCACATTTGAGCGCTCTTTGGTTTTGGCATGTTTAATTCAAGCGTCTGTTTCATAATCACATGTCGTACATTTAAGTAAACGTCAATCCGAGTTTTTTTTAGCTCAGACAGATTGAGGCGCTGTTTTAAGCTTATGTCAAATGAACATTAGCCATTTGGGCTCAAACCTCTACTTTTGTAAACACAGAAGTCTCCTCCACGTTGTTAAGTGATCATCTGCCATCTGTATGTTTCCTGTCACGCACGGTTTGAATATACATTTATTTCAACGAGACAACTTCCCGTGGGAATAAAACAAGGGCAGGAAACCAGTACCATGGGCTATATGCACAGTTTCCTCACGTGACTTCTTTTTGGACAGTAAGCCAGACGCCGTACTCCCTGTCGCCAGTCGTTTACCTTCACCATTAGCGGGTCCCACACACATAAAGAGAGAGCTCAGATAGGACAGTTACAAACATCATGTTCCCTGTGAATCCTGCCCCCAAAGGAAACGCCTGTGCTCATAAGGTAGGAGCTTTTATCTTGGAGCTAAAGGCTAGTGTTAAAAACGGGTGCGTACCTATGTTCCCCAGGTCCTATGTTCCCTGGATTTTTTATTCGTAGGGGTAGTTGGTACATCAAGTCATGAGTAAAACGTCATCAATGTATCAGTCAGCTTAACCCTGACCCTGCCCTAGCCACTAACCTTAAAGCTACACCGCGTAGAATTTTACCCTATAAATAAAATTGAAATACAAGCTTTTATTTTATGACAGATATTTTCAGCATTGACAAATACCTCAAACAAACTGGTGATTTTGCTGTGAGCGGCTCAGCTCTCCTATGACATGACATAACTTTACCGGGAGGGGATGTGTCTCCAGCTCGTTTCCATGGAGACGTCGACGAAAGGCAGCAGAATTTGAGATTTAAACAGGTTAGGTTCCCATCCAAATCCATTCTTTGATTTCTCACAGCAGAAGTAGCATTTTCTGTCGAGCTGGTCATTAGGAGCATGTTTTGTACTGATGGCAACAGTATAGTCCAAAATGTTACGCAGTGTACCTTTAAGGATAGTGGGCTGGTGCCTAATCTTAATCAATAGTAGTGGGGGAACATAGGGCTGACCCCTTAAAAACGATAATATAACATGTAAACAACTAAATATAATTAAAAATACTTAAAGGCCAGTCCTTTTTTTCACAGGCTCGTTCAAAACTTTGCGCTAGTTTTACTTTTTATTGTCTTCAAAAACATCCACCGGTGTGAACACAGTTTTCCTCCAGTAAAGTCGTGACATGTAACGACTTTCCTCCAGTAAAGTCGTTACATGTCACGTAATGTAGGGCTGTGTGATTTGGCCCAAAGCGATATCCCAATATATTTTGGTTGAATATCGATATACGATATGTATCCCGATATTTTTCCCGCAAAGTGAGAGCTCTGAAATGAAATGTTAAGTCACGAGTAGTTTTATTTAAAACTCACTATAAAATGTAAACATAGACGCCGTATAACAAAGCTCCGTAAGGCGCATATTTAAATTTTAAAAAATATCAGGTGGTCAAACCGCCTTTGCTCTGCCCGATCCCGTCAGACCTTGGAAGATAAGCAGGGAAGGGCCTGGTCAGTTCTTGGATGGGAGACCGTTCGGGAACACCAGGAAGGCCAGCGAATGTAGAGAGTGAGTGAGTGGTTGGTGGTGGTCGGAGGGGCCGATGGCGCAGACTGGTTGCCTCGCTTCTGTCAGTCTACCCCAGGGCAGCTGTGGCTACAATAGTAGCTTACCATCACCAAGTATGGAGTGAATGAATAGTGCAATGTAAAGCGTCTTTGAGTGTCCAGAAAAGCGCTATATAAAACCAATGCATTAATATTATTATTATCTTAAATAAAAATAGCCTCGAAATTAAAATAGGGCAGCATTTACATATAAAGAGATAGTGCTAATAATAAGATCAACTTTTTTTTTTAAATCATCTTGAGATTACATTGCACTTAATAGCTTATCTGAATTTGAATTATCCCGATATACATGATATGGTCTAATTCCATATCTCATTTAAAAATATATCGATATATCGCCCGGCCCTAACGTAATATTTTTAACCTGCTCCAGCCACATCCGAACTTTTACTTGCTGTCCTTTATGAAATCTTGAGCTATCGCTTAATTTCTGTGGGACCTGCTAATTCTTAATGGGAAGAGATAGCGGACAGGAAGGACAGTGGCGGGTTTGCTGTCCAGGCGTAAATCACATGCTGTCACTGTACATACTGTATAGCCCATTGGAAGTCAGCGTCATGTTGCTATATAACTTTCATTGCAGACAGCCTATTGAAAAGCCTATTTTTAAGCTGCATTCCAGGTAACTGCTGACTGGCATTTTTTCCCACCAAAAAATTACAACTTATGACTCAGAGTGTTCCAGCTGAATGAAGTGTAAACAAACAGCTAGTGGTACAACTAATAGCTTTGAAGGTGCTTATGTTATATGAATGTTTCTTCACACCAGATATAATTCAAAACAAGCTAAATAAAATAACGTTATAGTGAAGGCTGTGTCCAAAAGTAATGTTCACTTCACTGGTGCAGTGGTTTTGTTAAAGTTTTACCATTAGAGCTGCTCTCGCCATTGCAGTCTTCATCCTGTTTCTGATCTCGGACCACTCTGGTCATCTCCGAGTCTACATGTTGTAATGACCTCTCTGAGGGTTGGATTACCCCTTCACCTGCAGTGTCTCTCCTCGCTGAACCAGGTGCTACAGCTAACTCCGCACTCATTGTCATTGTCCTTCATATACAGTAAATACTCCTGAGTGCTGCTGAGTTACTGAATAGAACTTGATCCGTTGATCCCAGGTGTGAACAGCAGGGGGCGCCCATCACAGGGCCATGTGAGCAGAGGTAGGCTTGCCCTGAACTGTTATAGTAGCATGAGCAAACCCACTGTGTGCTGTGGACATGTCCTTGTTTGAGCACAATCAGGCTGGGCACTTGAGGAGTCCCTCTTCTCCACTAACAACCACGCTCAGACGGGTTTGGTGTTTCGAGCAAAAAAAAAAAAAAAAAAGGAAATCAAAAGTATCAAAAACTGGAGTAGAATTTCACTTGACCCATTTAGTTTGTAGTTCTCCTGTCTAATTGGTGAGTTGGTCCCAGGCCAAAATTCCAAATCCTGACCAGCCCAGTCTCTCACTTCCTTTCCATACGTTGACATATTTTCTAATTATAAAATGGAAAATATCAATGCTAAGCAGGTCTATAAGTATACATTATATTCACTTTGAAAACACGCAATGTTCTTAGTGTACATTTGGAAAAGGCGTATCCCCAAAAGATGAAGGAAAAAAAGAAATACACATTTTTTAAATGTCACGCTAGGCTGCTATTTAAGGGAGTGGTGTGGAATAGCCTCACACAAGTTTCTGACAGCATTCGTACAGACTTCTACTTTGCCCACATGGCCTCAGCTTTTCCCACTAGGGTTACCAGGTACATTTTAAAAATATATTATTATGCTATAGGCAAGGCAAGTAGATTTTGTAAAAATTTGTAGAGCATTATTCATACATGAAGTATTAGGCTCTGGCACGGAATGTTTTATAGCAGCATGATGCTAACTCCCGAGGGCAACTCATAGAAATCAAAGAAATGCCTTTAGCCTGTTCCTTCAAAAGCACACATTTTGTTAGCCGTTGAATCCTGGACCCATTTAATATGAGCATTGTATCCCCATACAATACATGGCGTGGTATTGTTCGTCCATTTCATGCCATTTCTGTCGTTTCATTAGCATTAGCATCTCAGAAGATGATTGAGTTAGCATTTAGCTCAGCGGACACTTTTATACGGCAATTTGTATCAAACATAAAATCTCAAAAGGTCTGTGCATTCATTCATGATTTCTAACCTGTATGTGTTGACACATATAGTTTGCAATGTTTGTTAGCTAATGCTAACAGCTGAAAACACATTGAAGAGGCTAATGGACTCTGAAAACGTTCCTGGACGTGCCGACTTGCTAACTATCCGCATGTGTTAAGATTGAATGAACGGCGCATCTCCTTGTCATTTATAAGCGGTAACTAGCTGTAGCTGTTTTAGCATTGAAGCTAAAGGCCATTCGCTAAAAAGGCAAGCATAGGACGACCGTCTGAACAAATTCTTAAGAAACACACTCGGCTTAATGTTTATTTGGGTGTTCAACCAATTTTTAAATCTTGTTTTATCTATAATTTATGTTAAAATGTGGAAGTATAAACCAGGAAGTAATCGGGATGTTAGCCAAAAACATTCCGTACACAGAGCCCATTCAGGTCCACAGGAACATCACCATCATCAACACATTTTCAAATCTAAGGCAATCGAGCGAACACTGAACAACTGCAGTGGCTCTAAACGAGTAAAACACAATACTAATTCTCCAGTCCAAATGTCCATAGGATTTGGGTGGGTTTTGTCGCTGATACCTGGCAACGCTGGCACATCTGATGTCAGGGAAACTGTAACATCCTCCCTTTAAACATTTCAGGAAAACACTCCAGTAAAAACAGTTAATTCTTGCTAAAAAAACCTCGAAACAATAATCATACGACGTGGAGAAGCAGGGACTCAATTTCATTTCTATTTCTTTTTTTTGTGTCTTTTTTTTGCAACAAACCCTTTTACGCATTGTCACAGTATTGTATCCTTTCTCCTTTTGTACTCCCTGTTTCGGTTCTATGCATCGGCCCATGTTAAGACCTGTCCCTCGCAATGATTTGTACTACTGCAGTTTTATTAGGGGTATATTGTAAAGATGTATAATTTATTAATAAAACAATATATTCGTAAACAACGTCGTCATTCTTTTCTCACTCAGAGCCCCGTGCTGGGGATGTATGCAGTGTCGGAGTGCCCTCTGGTGGCTGGAACATGAACTGCTCCTGTTTATAAATCAAAGAAGATCTAATAGCTGCATCATTAATATAACTTTTTAGTCAATCAAATATTGTAATTTCTATTTTATTACAAAATTGTATTAAATATAAATACATTTTGATAGTTTCCCCTTGGATAAATGTTTGAATCAGTAGAACTTTTTTAAACTCTTACCCCCACCTTAACTGAGCACATTTTCCCCAGTTTTAACTAAATCTAAAAGCTTCTTGACTGGAGCTTACAGCCTACAGGCCAGTGTAATGCCTCATTTGAAAGCTAAGACCATCAAAACTGATGGTAACTTTTTTGTTTGTCACATTTCTGGAGCGTTTTTGTCGCTTCTTTGTCATGAGTTTATTTTCAAGAAGCTTTTAGATTTGGGTAAAGCCAAGTGAGATAATGTGCTTGGTTCAAGTGGGGGTTAAGATATTGTTTTTTAAGGTTCTTTTTGAAAGACACTGGATATAAGAAAAAAAAGTTTTTTTTCAAATACCTTACGCAGACTGGGAATTTGACTTCCGTCTTCTGTCTGTGTGTGTGTGTGTGTGTGTGTGTGGTAAAAGTTTGAGTGTGTGTGTGTAGTGTTTGTATATCCGCGGGGATGGGAGGGTGTGCCAGGTATATTGTTTTAATTCAACCTGAAAAGACTCACAGAAACGGAATGACGGTGTGAGTGTTTTATTAACGAACATGAATCATTATTGGGGCTCAGACTGAACGAACAATATGGAATTCATGGCTTTGACGAATGACAGCCATGATCTTCCCCGGAGCCTGGACCCTGGTGGTGGTGGAAGAGACCTGGGTTGGCCACTTGATGAGCGGAGCCGAGGAGGAGCCAGGCGGAGAAAGGAGTGGAGGAGGGTCGTAGCATGGCTGGCAGACGGCTGAGTGATTGACCAGGGAGCTTAAAAAGGGGATCCTGAGCGATGAGCGGCTGGTGAGGGGATCAGCAGCTGCGGTGATTGGCTGTTGTGAAGGTGCGGCTCGAGCGGGGTCCGTGATTGGATGATTGGAGTGCGCTGCCGGTGATGAGGTGATGAATGAATGCAGCTGGTTGGTCTTCCAGGTTGAATTTGTGCATAAGCTTCATATGTTGTAATCTGTAAAGCACTTTGTGATGCCTTTTGGTATGAAAAGCGCTTTATAAATAAAGTGTGATGTGATTTGGTGTGTGCACCAGGGTAAAGGCGCCTCGTCTCTGTTGATGGATCTTACTCCCAGCTTTCTGGTCTCTATGGCCTCCTGGATCCAGCGCTTGTACTTGTGCTCCTCCGTGCCCGCGATCCTCGCCCCCTCCCAGTCCATAATGTGATTCCCCTTTTGCAGTGGTCTGATATGGCAGATTCTTACTTATCCACTCAACACCACACTGCAGTGTCTGGCAGGTTTATTGCTTATATCAGTGTGGCCACGCCTGGGAAGAACAGCCCATAAGAGACACATCATGCACGTCTGGAGACGCCTCTGATGAACACGGAAGTAAGAAGAGGACAGGTATTTGAACACACAAGTAACAGACAACTGTGAAGTGAAAGCAAAATGATACATGATTCTGTTATTTTTCCAAAAATAGAAAAGTGAAAAGTGGGGCGTGCATAAGTATTCATACAGCATTTTCTGAGTGCATTAAATTGCCTTTAAAACATTCCTAGTGACTCCAGAATGTTCACACCTTGGCCACCTGTGTGTAATCTACTCTCAGTATAATTTCAGCTGTTCTTTTAGGCCCTCAGAGCTATGGTCGGAGTGTATCGGTCACTAAACAACATCATAAAGGTCCAGGAGCACCAGAGAGGTCAGGGATAAAGCTGTGGAGAAGTTTAAAGCAGCATTAAGTTATACAAAGATTTCCCAAGATTTAAACATCTCCCGGAGCAACTGTTCAATCCATCGTTCGGAAATGGAAAGAGTGTAGCACCGGTGCCAACTTACCAAGACACGGTTGCCCATCTAAAATATGAGATCAAACAAGGAGAACACTGGTAAAAAATACAACCAAGTGCCCCAAGATAACTCTGGAGGAGCTGTGAAGTCCTGCCGCTGAGTTGGGGGAATCTGGACATGGGACAACTATAAGTCGTATCTACACAAATCTGGCCTTCATGGACGAGTGGAAGAAGAAAGCCATTATTGAAAGGAGGCCATAAGAAATCCCGTTTGAAGTTTGCTAGAAGTCATATGGAGGACACAGCTCCATGTGGAAGAAGGTGCTTTGGTCAGATGAGACAAAAATTGGCCCAAACTTTTTGGCCCAGATGCAAAACGTTATGTATGGAGCAAACCTGACACTGCTCATCGTCCTGAGTGCACCATCCCCAGTGTCAAATATACGGGGGGGGAGCATCATGATGTGGGGCTGCTTTTCCTCAGCGGGGACTGGGAAGATTGTAAGAATAGTTGTGAAGATGGATGGAGCCAAATATAGAGACATTTTGGAGGAAAACCTGCTGGAGTCAGCAAGAGAACTGAGGCTGGGGCGGAGATTCACCTTCAGCAGGACAATGACCCGGAGCACAAAGCTAAATCTACAATGGAATGGTTCAATAAAAACATATTAATGTGTTAGAATGGCCCAGTCAAAGTCCTGACCTAAATCCTATTGAAAATCTGTGGAAAGGTCTGAAAACTGCTGTTCACAAACGCTCTCCTTCTAATGTGACAGAGCTCGAGTTGTTTTGTAAAGAGGAATGGGCTCAAATGTCAGTCTCTACATGTGCAAATCTTGTAGAGTCAGACCCCAAAAGACTTGCCGCTGTTATTGCAGCAAAAGGGGGTTCCACAAAGTATTCATTCATGCTGAATGAATACTTATGCACGCCACACTTTTCGGTTTTCTATTTTTTGAAAAATAACAGAATCATGTATCATTTTGCTTTCACTTCACAGTTGTCTGTTACTTGTGTGTGAACGTTCAGTAAAAAAATTGAAATAAAATCTTTATGTTTAGGGTTGTAAACATGACAAAATGTGCAAAAGTTGTATGAATACTTTCGAGAGGCACTGTACATGTATATCTAAATTTCTTTTTTTTAAATTATAAACATTATAAGACATTATAATTTCTATTTGCTTCGCAGTGTTGTGAGGCTGAAGGTGGGTCAGGTGTGTCTGGTGGCAGAACTAACTAAAAAATAAAATGCAGCTGAAACTACAGCCTCATGTCGGCCCAAAGAACTCCAATCTCATGATGTAAAAGCCGCTTCTTGTTTTGGAAATCTACTCCGTCCCTTTTCACGGTGCATAAAGACCTGTGACAGTGAGCAGCCCGAGTGAGCGGGAGCAGAGGGTGCAGCCTGGGCCACGAGGAACAGCGCAGAACGTCGTCATGCTGCAGTCGTGCATTTCACCTTTGTGTCAAGTATTTTGAAAAGCCAGCATACAGAATATAAGACCTTCCACTGCACTGGTCTTTAATACGTCCCTTTTACCACACTGACCAGCGTCATTCAGTTTAAGTTTATTCATCAAGAATTACTTTGTTTTCAGCTCATTGCAAACACTGTTGTACTGCATCATTTACAGTGCAACAGTGCCATCTGGTGGAGATAGAACCAAGTACAGTCTAGTTTCAAATATCCAAACACATTCACAGTCAAAATTAGATGAATATTACTTTATTTATATAATGGACTTGCCTTGTGTTCTGTCCCATTAGATACGCTTATCTATCTAAGATAACTTATTATATTATTAATTATTTTCTTTAAAAAAAAGTTGAGAAAGGTTTCAGGGAGTGTTGGTTGCTCAGACCTGAGCTGAGTTTACGCTGTGCGATTTCAGCACATTTTGTTAGTTAGAGACCGTCAACAAATGGCTATACTAAACTCGATGGAAAAACGATGTATCATTTTTCTTCAATAGCTTCATGGGCATTTGACCCAGTGACCTCAAATCACTTTACAATATTAGCACGAGCTCTTTGCTAAGTGTCCCACATACTGCATAGGAGTCCCAATAACAAGACTTGCTTTTCTTTATTTCCTTTTTTTCCTAAAGACTTTCCCCGCTTACTTCTGTCAATAACCTTTAGGAGTTACTGCGCGGACGTTGTGCTCCTCGTATCATTACGCCTCACAATATAGTCCCCCTTTTTATCTGCTTATAAAATCGACATGTTACATTTCTGTGTAAATATACTTCGCATGAAAACACTTCACGTAACTTTATTTAAATAGGGAACACGTGGAAGAGCTTGGTAGCTTCTATCGTGAGCTTTTTTGGAGCTATGTGACATGTGGGAGAGGCTGCGTATGTGCTCCGTTTGCGTGACAGAGCGCACGGACAAAGACCAGACGGGGATATATTAACTCGGCTAAGGTTAGGTAAGAACATATCTCAGTATGTAAAAACGGTGGCCTATTCCTTTAATATTAACGTAAAACTGCTAATAACGCTGCTGACTTCACTGATTGGTTTATTCCGCTTCCTGTTTGCGTTTGTGCCGCTGTGGAAATCACACTGATTTTTTTCAAGAGTTGTATTTCCATTTCCTCACACCATGTTACCCAAGGCTTACTTTGATATTTTTCCTCAGAGAAAAACCCAGCAACTAAAACAGCAGCAGCAGCAGCAGCAGCGGTGAGCACTCTAGTCACACACTTCCAGAAAAACAGTTTTGGAAAAGACCGATTTTCATTCAACTATATCTGGTTGACAAGGTCCTACGCTGCAGCATAAAGACATGTATCATCCATTGCTCTTAATGGTAAATCTTTCGACATGTGAAGGATCTGTAGGATAAAAGGTACATTCATATCTCACAATAATCAGTTTTATCCACACGTATGTTCTTTTGCTCGCTGGTGTCATTTCAGATCCCGTCAGAGGAGGCGACTATATTTGACTGGACACTGAATAAATCTTTTGTTGGTTTACTAGGTCTATTTTATTTATTTTCATTGAGAAGCCAACTGTGAGGTAAACGGTCTTCAAATTTAGAAGCCTATTGTTTTAGTGTTAGCGAAACTCTTTTTGTTATTTATAATATCAATAGAATAACTGTAATTGATGAATTAAATACAATTGTACATCTTGTTTAAATCCTTGTGATTCGTTTGCATGATAAATAGGGTTTATTAGCCTAGAAAGCTGTAGCACTGATATAAATGGACTCATAAAGGATCCACTCACCCATTCTCACTCATTCATACACCAACACACACTGGAGGCAAGGTGGGTGAAGTGTTTTGCCCAAGGACACAACAACAGAGTGCACATTCAGGAGCTGGGATTTGGTTGGATGGTTTAGTGTTGCTAAAATGTGTTTATATACAATTTCCTTTCAAATGCTAATTTTAGAGATGTTGGTCAAATCAAATGTAGTTTCCCATCTCAATGTTACAAGTTACACATTCAAAGGTGCGGCAGTAAGCGACAGAACGAGACATGAGCATCATCTTGGGGTTATCCAGGCTTTTATTTTAAAATGGAAATAAACGGACCCAGGTAGAAAACAGTGTGAAACGTGCGGACCAGAACTGCAGGTAGGTCAGGGGGAGCGTTAGTTGCCTTGGGGACAGGGTTAAGGCGTTGTTTGTTCAAAAGCCGTGCTTGGTCTTGAGCTCGTTCACCAGATCCACGTACTCCTTCATGGCGTCGTCCTTACTCTTCCCTAAAACACAAGGGGAATATTTGTCAAGGGATAATCTTTAGGGCAAAAATACACAAGTGAGGGCCGGTCCCTCCGATTGAAGGCCGAAGTAAAGCATCACTCTCTGCAAATGCCAAGGCTGTATCAGACAGTCCCGATCAAGAGTTCAAGACCAGTTGGAAAAAAAAAAACTAAACAAAAAAACACATTTTACATGGCTTTTTAAATTGGTGGGAGCCGGTGTTTGTGCACTGCCCTGATGTAGCCGCTAGTCAAAACGTGTTAGGGTGGTCCATGTTAATAAAGGACTTTATCCACTATTTTTGTACAGTGTGCTTTGGATCTCTTGCGTTCCTGTCGTCCAGTCATGGTATGGTTTCAGTAAGCTTTTTTCTGCTTTAGGATACTCTTCGGCCGATTCCTCAAGAGCACCTGTGTTTGTCTACAGTTTTTCGATCAGCACTCACCTCTCAATATTTTCTACGAGACAAAACATTTTTTGATTAAAGCTTTTATAGAAAAACAACCATTAAACTGAAAAGGGGTGTTTTTGCAGCTAATCAAATATTTGGCTCCAGTGACAGCCTTCATTTTGGTCGAGGATCCTCCTGCCAATCGGATCCTCAGTGCTGGTGACCTTGTTCTGGATTTTCCACTTGTCTTTTTTGATCCATAAGAATCTGTTAAGAAATTCTAAATGTGTTACTGTGTCCCACCTCAGCAGCGATGGCGCTGCGAGAGGCGAACAACAGGACTGCGTTCAAAACCAGAATTTTGTTTTGCTCTTGTCGTCAGGACGTCATGACAGTGTGAATACTTGACAGAAAATGACATTTAAAGCACATTTTTGTACAGATTTGGCCTTTTAAAGGCATGTGATCTTAAACTTTTGATCAGCTGCAAAAACTATTTCAGTTTAATTGTTGTATTAAAGGTTCACTACATTTTTTTTTTGTCTCACTCCCTTTTCTTCGTGTTGCACATTGAGGTTCTTCAGTGAACCTTGTTAAGATCCAACCATGCGAAATGTGAATTTATGATATTTTTCAACTGCTCTTAAACTTTTGATCTGGACTGTATTTGGCCTAAATGGGTGAAATTTGAAAGGAACAGACAGTATTTTTCACATTTCCAGAGTACTTTAACAGGCACTTGATCTCTGATTTGTGTAATAATATTCCTCATAATCATGTTGAGGGCGAGTGTTTCTATGATGGAGGGCCAGGCCAGGCCTTCCCCTGCTTTAGCGTCATCAATGAAGCTGAACAGGCGTGAAGCTGGACTAAAGGAAAATCACCAGATCATTGTCTGTGTTTACATTACTGTCGACGGCTTTTCCTTGTTTCTGAACACAAAATGAACTTTATCTAAAGTATAAAGGTGCTTGGCTAAAAACTGTACCTTTCTGCTTCTCCCAGGCGTCCCACTTGGCTTTGCCTGTGAAGTCCAACATCCCTGGACGAGCTGCACAGACAAAGACCACACGTTACAGGTTAGAATCAACCGTACCAGTGTTTGTGATGAAGAAGCGCCTCATCGTCTAACAGTTGTGCTGGTGCTGACCTGTGTTGACGTCTCCTACGGTGGCCTGCTTGAACAGAGAGTAGACCTTCAGCATCTCCTCGTCTGAGGGCTTGGCCTTCAGGTTCTTCACGTCCGTCGCCGCACTCTCGAACTGAGCCTGAGCAACAACACAACACAACCCATCAGCTCTTCTTCAAGACTGTTTTAGGACTCCATGTTTGAATACAAGGTTTCTAAACGCAGGTCAAACTGGATGCTTTTTAAAAGGTGCACTATTTAACGTTTTATGTGGGGGGGAAAATTGAGATTTATAGGCGTATTTGACTTTTTCGTGAGTCAGTACTTTCCCTCACAGTGGCCTTTCTGACGCTGCAGGATCAATTGTTTTGGGGTTTCTGGCCAGTTTCTGTTACGAACCCCAAAAAACAGTTGATCCTGGAGCGTCATAAAGGCCACTGTGAGGGAAAACAAAGTTGCCATGCTGCACTCATAACCCTACGGAGTCATTAAAAGCTAAAATATGCACAAATATTAAGATTTCTTTTCCCACTTAAAAAGTTGCATAGTGCACCTTTAACAGGGCTGCACAATACTGAAAACATGCAACACGGGATTATTGTGATATTTAACAAAACTGAACCAAACAAGGACAATTATAACTGAACTGTTGCACGTATTGAAGTTTCATACCAATTTGTTTATAGGCCGAGTTTGTAATAAAAAAAAAGAAGTGTTGAGCTTTCAAATGAGATGTTGCTCTGGCCTATAGGCTGTGAGCTCCAGTCGAGAAGCTTTAAGATTTGGGTAAAGCCAAACTGGAGAAAATGTGCTCGGTTCAGGTGGGGGCTAAGAGTGCATTAAAGACTTCAGGAGACGTTGATGAGAAGTTGCTGAGGTTACCGAGGTTGCACTTTGCCCTCAGATAACCCTGGTCTCTCTCTCTCCACGTTCGGTACAAGGAGCTCTTTGACTCAGACCTCGACTCTGACACTCTGAGCCAAGTGGGACAGAGGGGAGAAGGAGCCGCCACGACCGCCGTCCCAAATCAGAACCAGCCGACTCCACGGACAACGGCTTTACAGCAGAAAGGACTGAACAGCACCGTCTTCAGCTCTGGCAGATCGGTGTTTGGTGTTACAATAGGAGATCGTATTACTTATTAACGACACCCCCCCCATCTGTAACTGCGACTGCCGGTCAAATATCCGCACACTCATTCGGTCAAATGTGAAGCAAGACCCGCAATGGTTACAAAATAAGTTGCAATCCCAAAACATGTGACAGTTGAGCTGCTGTAGTGATGAAATCAACAGTCAGCCGAATACTGATCCATTCATTACAGCACGGGAGTCACTCAGACGACTATCTGTCTACCCAGAGAGCAAAGATCACTGTTACAACAGCACGCTCTGGCAGATGCTACATTACGTGACCTGGCTGGATCGATTTTCAATATTTGCAGGCGAAGGGTGATGGAATATTGACTTCTTTTTCGGCTTCGATTCCGGGCCCAGTGTTAATTTCATCGACTAAAATGTTTAAGTCTTAATTTTAGTCAAAGTGATATTGTTGATGACTATAATTGGACTAAAACTAAATTAAAAGCTTTTCATGAGACTAAAACTGTGACTAAAATGTCCAGATATTGTAGTCGACTAAAATAAGACTAAAAAAAGGTGAAAAGGAGAGACTAAAATCATCCAAACTTCTATTGACCGTCTGAAAGAGCCTCAGCTCATGTAAATTCACTGCCAAAGGATCAGCTCTGATCTTTGTTCACGTGGGAGGACCTTGATTAAATATGATTATAACGAATATCATAAATGCAATTTTTAAGTCGACGAAATTCACTTTCAATTTTAGTCGACTAAATCTAGACTAAAATTTAATTACATTTTCGTCAAAAGACTAAAACTAAATTGAAATATGTTTAATTGCGATACCATTTTTGGAGGCGGGAGGGAAGTATCTGCAATTTTTCCTGAAAGTTATTTGAAAAAGTGAACAACAATTTATGTTTTAATAGAGAATCTGTTCACTGCGCACAATTTACACCACGTCAGAACCAGTGTTAATTTCGTCGACTAAAATATTTAGTCTTAATTTTAGTGACATTTTTGACGACTAAAATTGGACTAAAACTAAATCAAATGTTTTTCATGAGACTAAAACTATGACTAAAATGTCCAGATATTTTAGTCGACTAAAATAAGACTAAATAAAAATGAAAAGGAGAGACTAAAATCATCCAAGCTTCTATTGACCGTCTGAAAGAGCCTCAGATCATGTAAATTCACTGCCAAAGGATCAGCTCTGAGCTTTGTTCATGTGGAGCAGCTCCATGAAGCAGAGCAACAAGATTAAATATGATTATAATCATTATTATCAATGCAAAGTCGACTAAATTAGTCTTAAATTTAGTCGACTAAATTTACTTGCAATTTTTTGACTAAAACTAGACTAAAATTGAAACGATTTTTTGACTAAATCTCGACTAAAATTAACTTAACTAAAATATGTTGTCAAAATTAACACTGGTCAGAAAAGAACAATCTTTTGTGAGAAGACGGAAATCTGAACTAAACTAATAAGAGCAATAACATGAAAAAATCCCTGTGGAGAGTGATTTTGTTGCTATTGGAGATCATGCTTCCTAAATAACAGCAGCCTTTGCGATTTGCCAATTCATTAAAATTGCAGTTTCAAATCAATTGATAGTGCTGCCCTAATACAAGGCAACACGACTATTGGACTGTGGAACCTAGGTCCAGATAAGTCCCTTTATGCATGCAAGCATTTCAAATGAACTTGAGCCTTATTTACTTCAGTCACACACTATTATGCATCCACATGAACAGCAATGATGCAAATATCGGAGAATAAAAATGCCTGTTTGGCAACAATGGCATTTGCATCTTGACAGGTGCATGTGACACAGTGAGTTCAACTTTTAGCTTGTAGTCCCGTTATGAACTATCAAAAACCCGCGAGACCTTATAATATGAAATCATCACGCCATTCTTACATGCAAATAAAACATGACTTGGGATCTAATGAATTTTGGGGGGGAAAAATAGCGCATACACCCATTTCTGCAGCTCAAGCTAGTCCAGTTCAGCTAGCTTCCCCCCCCTCCCATTACAATGACTTCGCTTCTCTTTGAGGGGATCGTGTAGACCCTGCACTCCTCTAAAGATGTTAAAAACCTTAACCATGGCTTTATACACACCTGCATGTCCGCCATGTTGGGTTACGGGTCCGAAAAGGTGGTCGAGCTGAGCAGATGAACGGGGAAAAGGCAGCGGCGGTGTCGAAGAGTGAAAGGGGGCTGAGGTCCAGAGTATCCCTTCCCCACGAGCTACAGCGACACGCCTCCTTATTCCGGATACGCCCCCCCTTCGACACGCGATTGGCTGGACTTGTTATTGCCACAAAGAAACCGTCACTCATTGGGTGGCGTGAATGTTTGGAGCCAATCACAGAGCGCTCAACCCGGAAGAGGAGGCTGCTGCGGCAGATGTTTACTGGGGCAAACGTCGAAGGGTGAATCCGTAGCCCGGGGCGACGTTTTAGAAGACTTTAGGGCTGGGAGTGATTTCAAATAATGAATAACAAAACAAAACAATCAGAGGGGGGTAGAGTACTAAGCAGAACTAAGTAAAAGTAAAGTACTAAGTAAAAAGCAGTGGCCCAAATATACTCGACTAAAAGTAAAAAAAAAAAAGTACTTGGACAAAATGTTACTGAGTACTGAGTAACTGTTTTGTAATAAATAAATAAAAAGATTTATTTTCAATGACATCATACATTGTGTGAACCAAAACAAACCTAAAAATCCTATGGAAATCATAATATTTACAAAGAAAATGGCAGGAAAATACAGGAAAAATAAATTATTCTCAAGAAAAAGGAGCATGTGATGAAACTACATCTATTTTATAGATCAAATGTAAGCATTAAAGCTGCTTAAATATTTACTCATAATGGAAAAAGTACCAATTATACATATATTCTAATTATATTACTTTAATTACTTAATGTACTAACCTCTTCTGCAAACATGAGGACATTTCACCTTCATGTCTTAAAGCACCTGCTTAAATGTAAGTAACTTGTTAGTAAGTTGTACTTCTTTGAGTAGTTTTATTCTGAATATTCCCTCTTATTTGAGAAATATTTTTTGAAGTATATGTATTCTAAAATAATGTTAAAGAAAAGGAAAATGTTTTATTCCCACTGTGACCAAATCTTAGTTGTCAAGAAAAAGTTGAGTTTGCGTTTTGTGTACCACATATAATTATTGATTTTTTTGTGTAAACATAATAATCAAAAGTTGACACATTATTTTTCAAACGTTTACACATTATTTTTACCCATTATCCATCCAAATCTGAATCTGAACGAAGAGAGTTCAGGAAAAAAACTGCCAAGATTTCTGGGATTCCTGGCACTTTCCAGAATATTCCAGGACGTGCCACTTTCCAATTTAAAATAATTCAATAGATTTTCAAACGTGAAAAGCATTTGGACATTACAGTGTGCTAGATGGTGACCCGGCTGTAGCCTATGTTAAAATATCTGCAGTGAACAACTCAGCACACACAACAAAGCATAATTATTGGGTCTGGGGAAATAAAGTGTACACAAATCAATCTGTTTGAATCAGAACATATTGATGTGCACGAAAATGATATACAATCAAATCCTTTAATATTTGTATTTCTAAAAACATAAGTTAAAGTAAAGTACATTCTTGTCTTCTTTCATACCATAATAAAAAGAAAAGACACACCAGCTTCACTTTAAAGCCAATCTTGTTTGTCTAAAACTGTTGTAAACATTATGTCAATCTGGGCTCCCGATGTGCATGACCTTTGCCCTCGTGAGCGCTCGGTCGTGATAGTGGACAGACATGGGACAAGTCACCACACAGTTTGGGGGTTGGCTTTGAAGGCATCGTAGTCTGCTTTCCTAAAGAAGGCCAACTCCGTCTCATTGGCTGAAATGAGACAAACGAGACAAATGAGACAAATGAGACAAACGAGACAAACGAGACAAATGAGAGCACATGCCACATTTTAGTCACTGGAATTCAAAGATCAGCAGTTTGTAAGCCATGTAGGCTTACAAACTGCTGATCTTTGAATTATCTATAACTTGGCACAGTTGATATTTGAACTTCATTTTACAGACAGGTATTGATATTTTTTTATTTACAATTTATTTAATACAATTAATTTATTATTTAAAGCTGCCCTCAGCTATGTCTTTTTGATTTTTGTCAGTAGTGAACCCTGCTCTGTCCCCTGGGGAGGGCAGGAGGAGGGGGTCCTCACCTCACCTGGCTTTCCTCCCTCACCCACGCCCCTCACTCCCCTCCACACCATAGATTCAATGAGGAAATCTCATTCATCTTGTGTGAAACACATTTATCAGCATAAATAAGATAGCAAAGTAAATATTTTGAGAATTGCGAAGGTGGAACATCTAGCGATGCAATGTGGAAATGCAACCATGGCGGTCCGGCAAATTGGAGCAGTTGAGAGTAGCTTTAAAAAAACGAGTAAAGAACAAGCTTTTAGTGCAAACCTGCAGCATAAGTGTCAGTGCACCACAAGGTGGCACTGTACTATAATTTCACTGCAGAATCTTGTAGTGGATTAACCTGGCTAGCCATGCTGCTGTGTGCGCTCGAATCAGCCTAAGGGACCATGGCCGAAATTTTCGCATGGATTTGGGAACCAATCACAGAACAAGAAGGGACGGCAAGATGTTTATTTACGGATTAAAAAAAAAAAGTTTATTTACGGATCAAACATGACAGCAGCAGACGCGACGCTATTTTTCGATCAAGTTTCAGGCCGTGTTCTAAATAGTTTAGCTCGAAAGTTTACAGCGGGTACGTCATCGGATACGATGATACGATTGGCTGTGGCTACGTGCAGACGCATGACAGACATTCGTAGCGCCGTAAACCACACCTCTCCTACGAGAAAATGAATTGGTGGTCCCCAGACTAAACATCACTTGTGATTTTAGTCTGGCGTTAGCCAGGCTAGTAGTGGATTGCATTTATAGCTTTATACTTACACAGTGCTCCTTGTGGCACATTAGACTATTTGAAAGCACATCATCATACTGTATCAATAGGATATTTTTGTCCTTTGTAGGAAATACATTTAAATAAAAGTGTGTGTTTTCCTGATAAAAGTTTCTGTAAAAGTATTTCTGGTTATATATTGTATAATATGTTTGACAAAGACCAGTGGCCTGGGTCTTTATCAAATAAAGACAAAGACCCAGGCCATTCTTTGTCCTGGCAACACAAATCACTTGAAAATGTATTTGATATTCCTAATATTTATCTTCATTTCTGAGAAGAAAACAAAAAGCATTTTGAAATGATTCACTTAGTACAGACCAAATCTTGATTGGGGGCCTGAATTAAACCTACGATTATCCAAACTATACAAAGGAGGCAGAGGAGAGGAGAGATATTTGAGTAGTTAACCACTGCCTCCTGCTGGATAAGATTGGGATTGCACATACCATGAACCTGTTATATTAAAAAAAAAATCATATTTAAACATAAAAACAATCTAATAATACAATTATTGATTGACTGCGGAATTCTTCCGCAGTCAATTATTGGTTTTCATGTTCTTTATTATTATTCCTCTTCCATCTTTTTCCCGATTTTCTAGAGCTTTCAGCACCTTCATGCTTTGTGCAATTTATGCAAGTTATGCATCAAAACGTTCCGCATGTTGAGGAGAAGGGTGCTATTACTTTTGGGACTTCTGCAACTTACGGTTTTTCTGCAATCGGCCAAAATGTCGGAGATTTTTCCCATTGACTTATAATGGGGCTGCCGCAAATCCATGCTTTTCTGCACTTTTTTCTGCATTTTATGCAATTTCTGCACTTTGTGCATGTTCAGCTTCTGCAACTTGTGGGTTTTGAGAAAAAATTGGCCTTCTGCAGTTTTCCAGTTTTTTTTATACGAGAGTTTAAAATTTTTGCATTGGTGTGTATGGGGGAATCCAGCCAATGGGGCGACTCCAGGACTTTCAGCCATTTGTGCAGCTTCTGCCAATCAAGCACTGAGGCCATTTCAACAGTTTGACCAGTTTGTGGAATATAAAAGTTTATGCAATATTAACAATTTATGCAAAGTAACCACTTTATGCATTTTAAACCGTTTATGCAACTTAAGAGTTTATGCCATTTAGGATTTATGAATTTTAAAGAGTTTATGCAATTTACATAATTCATGCAAATTGACCATTCATGCATTTTACCACTTTATGCAGTTTATACAGTTTATGCAACATGACATTTTATGCATTTTACCATTTTATGCAAATTAGATTAAGCAATTTATGCAATTTGAACAGTTTATGCAATTTCTGCATTCGCTTCCCGCAATTCCGCAGTCAATCGCAATGGCGCAGCCATTGCATTTCTAGTTATAATTATAATTATATCAAATGAGTTCCAGGAGGCGCACTCACCAACCCCAGCAGCTCGCAGCGTTTCATTTCCCTGAAGAAGAGGTTTATCCTGGTCGTCTAAACTCATCACCAAGTCATTTGTCTGCAGGGCAAACACATTTTGTCAAAAATGAAAAACATATATTTAGTAGTACTGAGGTTATCACGAAAAACTATTGCTACTAAATATATGTATATATCTGATTGTATTTCAGACTTACCTTGGCTCCATGTGCTTGGTGGATAATTTTCATAGTGTCTGAAAATTATTTACAAAGTTAATGAGAAAATAAGAATTGGGTATAAATTTCCTCAATTAAATGTCCATATATTGATACTTATACCCAGATACAAGATACAGAGACACAACCCCGTGCTATACTTGAACAACATGATATAAGTACATTTGGGATGAATCAGGACAGTGGGAACATGCAGCAAACTACAGCGACATTTTTCTCTCGTTTTCTGCACTTTTGTTGTTTTGTTTGGTTGTTTTTTTTAGTTTGGACCTGGTTTTGAAAATGAAAGCAGTAATTGGAAGATAAATGCACTCTGTCTGTAACCATGGCCTTCTGACCTCCCCCAGTGGCACCACAAACCTCTGCAAAGTGCATGTGATTTTGTTTCCTTCAGGAGACCAACCCACAATTAACCTCTACCTGTGAAAAAGGCAGAGCCCATACTCTGCCTTACATCTGCTTTGTTTTTATTGAATGAGGTCAATCTGACTGTGCACATTAAGGTTTATTGAGGTTGTCGATTCGGCAGCAGTTAACTAGTTGAACTACAATTCTGCACATGTTAAAGAGGAAACAATTGGAAGTTGCTTATAAGGAGAATTCAGTGAGAATAGGTTAGTCCAACCATAGCCATTGTGGCTCCGTCACTGCTGCTAATCAACAAGTACAACTTCATAGGGTTGTGGTGTCTTCATTTCATATTCCACCTTAACCGTCACTATGATTTCCTGCAGGCCGCTCCCTGATGTTGCCCCCTTCACCGACGCAGCCAAAGTTCTCCCAGTGACAAACCCTGATGATAAAGTCTAAATACACTAGAGAGAAAGAGATCTTACCATAATGATGTTTCCTAAATGGAGGCGGCAGTCCAGGTCTTGTCTCAATATCTAGAAGAAAATAGATAAACATTTTATATATGTATATTCCATTTCAATCAGACCCGACTGGGCAAAGAGTCACAGCTTTATTGTCCAAATAGAAAATCATGAGAAACCAAAAAACAACATTTGTCTCAAGACTTTAGTCACTTCAATTCCACCAGGATGAGAGCAGTAGATCTGAACAGAGAAATCGTGATTTGATAACTTAGTTTGGACATTATCCAGCAAAGTATTTTGTAAGCAAGTAATTTACAGGAGAAAGATAAGACAAGATAGTCTTTATTGATCTCACAATGGAGAAATTCACTTGTTACCTTCAGCTCTCACAAAACACTGTGCAGGATAGACAGGAAATGTGCAAACAATTGACTCTGTGCATAACTTCAAATCATGCCACCCAAAAAGTGACTTCCTGTTTCGATTCATCACACCAAAATAAAAGCACCATCCTATTCATTAGTTCAGCAGTTCATTAGTTCAAGTTTTTTCTGCCTAATTATTTACAGACAAAACACTTAAAATGTGTGCATTTAATAATATCCTTGTAACGTTTCAAGTACCTGTTGAATTAATCAATGAGACGAGCTGTGTGCTTTTATTTTGGCGTGCTGGATCAAAACAGGAAGTCACTTCTTGGGCGGCACTGTTCTGATTTGAAGTTATGAGAAGTTATGAGTCAATTGAGTCAATTTTTGACTACCAAAAACGTTAAGGGGGCAAAAAGTATAAGCAGTAAACAACAAAATACACACTCCATCATAAAAAGGCAGTGCAGGTTTACAGTCACAGTGCAAGCGGTTGATAAAGTCACGCAGATAATGTGACGTAGATACAGAGATTATTGCACGTAGTTTTGCAAAGAGGTTCTTGCACATGTTACTTTAGAGTCTTGTTGTACAGTCTAACAGCAGTGGGGACGAAGCGCTCCTTCTTGCACTGAGGGTGTCTCACTTTGCCACTGAAAGAGCTGCTCAGCTCCTCTACAGCCCCGTGTAGCGGGTGTGAGGTGTTAGCGCATGAACCTAGCATGAACCTCTCAAAGCTAAAATGGTTAACCAGAACTACATATATTGTGGTTGTTCTTTTATCTCGTTACCTTTGAGCACATGCTGGATAAACTCCTGCACGCTCTGCTCCGGTGACACCGCCTGGAACACCACGGGTTTGAAGTTACGGTACTCGAAGGAGCGCACCAGGCGGACCGTGAGCGTCACCGCCGCAGCCCCGGGGTCACACATGTCAGCCGACCCGCACCAAAGCGCTCTCTGCCCGGGCACAGGCAGCTAGCACACACCGCTAACACAGGAGTGTACAGGAGGAAGAGTAAACTGTTCACCGTGTTGTTTTGGTTGGGGACTTCTTCGTGCGATAGCGGAGCGTGGACGTAGAGCGACATCTAGTGGCGCGGAGGAGATGGAGCAGGCAGGTGGACATGTGATATAAGTTAGTATTATGAACAAACAATATAAAGAAATTAATAGAGGGTAGAAAAAGGTTAAATATATATGTAATTATGCTGAATACTGCATTTTTTCCAAATATCTCATACCGTGTTACTTTATACTGTTATTTTTGTCATATTTGGTAATTAACTTCATTGCCTTAACTGAGAGTATTTTCTTCAGTTTGCCATTACCCAAATCTAAAAGCCTCTTGAAAGAAGAATGGAAGCGATAAGAAGCGGCAAAAATTTGACCAAAAAACCCACTAAAGAGCAATAGAAAAGGGAAACGCAACAAAAAAGTCATGAAAATGCAACCTAAGTGACAAGAAAGAAACAAAAAAATGGATAGTTCCAAAATTATGACGAAACGCTACAAAAAAGAGACAAAAAAGTGACAAAAATGTGACGTAATAGTGACAAATATGTCTGACGAAAAGCAACAAAAGAGCCACAAAACAGCAACAGAAAAGGGACAAAAATCAATGAAAATGTGGGGGAAAAATGTGACAAAAAAACGCACTTGGTTAAGATGGGGGAGAAAGGTACATTACGCAACTTTTTATGCGCGGGGGAAAAAACTTGATGTTTGTGCTGAATTGACTTTTTTGTGACCCACTGGCTGCACTCAGCAAATCTTTCCATTGGCCTCTACAATGCTCCAGGATCACTTGCTTGGTAGGTTTTCTCATGAGAGAGGGTCCCGTCAGCAGTGAAAACCTACCAGAAACTCCAAAAACAATTGATCCTGGAGCATCTTAGAGGCCACTGTGGAAAGCAAAGGCGCCATGCTGACCACTCATACAGCCACTGGGTCACTAAAAGGTCAAATATGCACAAAAAAATGTCCATAATACACCTTTAAAGAAAATCTGACTGGCGTTTCAACAGCAAAGCATTGGAACAGCAACTAATGAAGAGTAGATAAAGACTGGTAAACATGTAGCAGAAACACTGAGATTGTGTGTATGTGCAGCATATGGACAACAAAGTAGAAGTGACTACAGTGTGAAAGGTCAGTGGGATCTGATTTTGACATTTGAATGAGATAGTAAAAAAAAGTTCAAGATTTCATACCAAATTGTGAATTAAGTGATCAAAGAAGACCCACGAATAACGGCATTAGTTCATTAGTAAGACTTGACAAAACAATTGTTTTATTGTAGTTTTATTTATGTAGCGTCACAAAATATTTTCATTTAAGGCTTTGAAACAATAACCTATTGAAATGTTTTGTATTACCGTAAGACAATATACTTGGCCGCCATTGAAGTATTTTTTTTTTCTTTCATCCCTCAAGGTGAAAAAAAACTACTGCTTGTGAACTTGACAAAATAAAGGCAAACCGAACCAGGGGCGGAGCTAGAGGGGCCTGGGGTGGCACTTGTCCCTGCTGGAATTTGACTGGCCACCGTTTCCAAGACAACTGAAAACATACAAATCATTTTATTTGTAATAAAGGGGTATATAAAGCACTTTCACACCCCAACCCTGCACTCAAGTGGCCACCCCACCTTGGGGAGCGGCCACCTCGGCCACCCCAGTGAAAAAATTCTGATTCCGCCCCTGAACAGAACTGTACATATGTAGAACCCATTGCCATTTTTTAAACATGAAATGTTTATATAGACATGCTCTTTCTGCGAGGTTCTTGAGGTATAGTGTGGTATGAAGTAGGGCTGAAAGATATATCGTTATCATATCGATATCGAGATATGGACATTCAAGATATTAATATCGAAAAAGCGATATAGATTTTCATCATCAATAAAACTGCACTCTTTCATGGTTTTCACCTACCCCACAGTTATATTCTATCGCATGGATATTGAGATATGTGGCATGAATATCGAGATATGAAATTTTGTCCATATCGTTCAGCCCTAGTATGAAGTAATCTACTTCGTTTTCTTTATTACACTGACATATTCTTCATTCTTTTTATGATGGGCTTTGTGGAAGCAGACAAGCCCTGTTTCAAAACAGGCAAAATGCCACTGTGGACCCAGTGGTTGTTCAACTCTTCTCTTAAGTCTATTCTTAATAAACAAATAAACATCAAGTTTTTTTAAATTCTGTAACGGAGCAGAAATGAAATTTGTGCATGGAGAACGCAGACCATGAGTCTAGCTGAGGCCACCATTGTTTTAATCTCTCTGACTGAAGAAAAAGGCACAAGAGCAAAAGAGGTACATGATCAAATTCAGTCATGTCTTCTGGATCAGTGGTTCCCAACATGGGGGCGGGGCGCCTGGGAATGCAGGGGGAGCCCAGAGCTTTGCCTCGTCAGAGGGTCAGGTCATAAATGATATTATTTAGGCAAATTTTATGTTTTAAAATCATCAAATATGAGAACGAACTACAGGTGCATTAAACACTTCCCTTTCAGTTTATCTGTTTGAATTAAATAATTATTAGCAATTATTTTCATGTTTGATACATTTGTGGGGACCGTGGCCCGAATAGAGCACACGCAGGGGGAGCTTCAAGGAAAAAAGGTTGAGAACCACTGCTCTCGATGAAGAGTTCCCAAAGTGGGGTTTGGACCTCCCATGGGGTCGCAGGAGTACTTCAAAATGAAATAAGTGAGGTCAATATGTATAATTCTGGTCAAAAACAGCAACAAATGTGTAAAATCCAGTTAAACTATATAAACTGTTAAAAACATGTGATATAAGCAGTGGTGTAGTCTTCAATTTTCTAGTGGGTATACTGTATTTTTTAGCTGGCGTGGGGGATAGCCAATTACATGCGCTGAAAAAAATAACCCGTCACATACTATTACTAATATTAAATATATCAGAGAATTAAATAGATTATAAACCAAACTGTGAATATAAATGTTATTGAAATAACAAGCAATAGACCTATAGGAATGTTCCAGAAATTCAAAGGCTGTAGCTAGACTATAAGGCTGTGGGACTGAAGCCAAAATGAAAACTTCAATGAATAAAGCCCAGTCTGCTTTCACCAACCCCTCCACCACCAGCGGGCTCTCGCGCCTGCAAACTCCCCCACACAAAACCATGCGCGCTGCTTCTGAAGAACGACTCTGTTAGGACATTTTTTTATGAACAGGAGCGCGTGGCTCGGTCAGCGCTGTGGGCGGGCGTGGCTCGGTCAGCGCTGTGGGGGGCATGGCTCGGTCAGCACTGTGGGCGGAGCACATCCACTTTTCAGTCTCTGTCAAGGGACAGCTTCAGTGTCTGAGAGTAAAACGCACACTTGGAACAGTCTACGCGGTCTTTCCCGTGGACTTCAGCGCTTTGTAATACAGATTGTTACCCGCCTGCACCTGTCACTGGAAAGTGTCTATGAGACGTACGCGACTCCTCCAGCGCCGTGAGGACGGTTAATAAGCCTCTATCATTATGAGCTATTCTCAGGCCGGGTTTTATTTTGTGCTCATGTACACCGGAGCTGAGAGGGAACAGTCGGTCTGTCGTAGGGACAGAGAAAAAGAGAGAGAGAGGGATGAGCCTGTTAACTCTCGTTTTCAGGGGAGGAAAACGCAAAAATAACACTGCGCAAATGAGTGATACGTATCTTTTCCCACTTTGTAGTGGTTATACGGTAATTCTGCAGGCCTTCTAGTGGTTATACGGCGTATACCTGCATATCACGTAGACTACACCACTGGATATAAGCATGGTTTAAAATACTGTGCAGCTCAAAGAGGCAATTCAATGAGAACCCAGGTTGCTTGTGTGGCAATTTTTGGCATCTCAACCAAAAAGGTTTGAAAACCCCTGTTCTAGATGGAATAAAAGTGCATGAAATAATCATTTCCTGTACTCCATGTTTGGAAAGTAGGAAATAGCCTTGTAATATGTCGTACAAAGTACATTTTCCATTATATAACGAATCTGCTTTAAAAACCTGCAGTGAAAGTGCTCATAAGTGATCCATCCTTGACCCGTCACATGATCGCAGCGTCCTACACATCTCCAAACGTGTCTCCGTTCTCGCGCCTCTTCTCCGTCCGCCTGTGCCGCTCGCTCTCCCAGCCCCTGCGGATCTTGTCGAGTCTTATGGAACAGCAGGGCAGGAGCAGGAGGAGCCGCCCCACCAGCACGCAGCAGGGCGGGGCCAGGGAGAGCACCAACACGGGGGGCAGGTAGTACTGGTACGCCTCCGGGTGCACGGCGAAGTCCCAGCCGAAGAAGAGCACGTGGGCGACCGAGAGCGCCAACGCCATGTAGCCCAGGCCTGACTGGACACAGAGAGCGAGGGTCAACAACATGCTAAAAACGTATTATTTACTAAAGTTGGTACTTCTGGGATTAGCGTAGCTGCTGCGCTGTTAGCATTTATCTCCGCTAAACCGGATGTACCGATTTTGGTAAATATTACTTTTATACCAGTAGGTGCGGCATTTTTGGCTAATGGCCCTGATAAATAAGTATGTTCAGTCACTCCCCGTTGAGTTTCAGAAATATTGATTGTGGTATTAAAAGATTTTGTAGTTTCTCGCACATCTACGACCCCGGAAGTAGAGCTGTGATGTCACCACTTAACAAACGTATAGACCAGTGCAGCTAATGTATGTATAGAAAAAAAAATCTTTATACTTTCTGTTGAAGCAGCTCATATTCAGGTGCGCTCAATAGTCCGGAATTTACAGTAATTATTAGCTAACATGAAAGTTTTGCAAAAACACTAACTGTGTATCTGAGATTGTAATTTTTTAATTCAGAAGCACAACAAATAGTTGGACTGATGAAAAACCCATGAAAATAAAATGTACAAATAGGCTTTGAAATCGACTATATATTACTTAAAATAGCAAATAATTAAAGTAGTCAAATTATGGTTTACTCTTTTACCAAAGGCTTAGTCTGTTGCGGCCCCCGGAGCTTGAGACCCCGATGTATAATTCACACCCGCACTCTCAACAGGACATTGTCCTGGTAAAGTGATGATTTAATTGAAGAAAAGTCTGACTTGTCCATCGGTCAAAAATGTTGGGTTACTCAGGCCAGTAATAGCTTCTCTAATCAGCACATCAGTTTTCAGCAGTGCTAGCATAATTGCACAAGCTTAGCTAACACAATGTACCATTAGAACACTGAAGCAATGGTTGCTAGAAATGCAACTCTGCTCACCTATGTACAGTAGGTTTTCCTTGTTTAAAAATCACCTGTTTCCAGCTAGAATAGGCATTCACAATATTAACAATGTCTTGACTGTATTATCCTCATTGAAAACCCCTAACTTTTGAGCCATAGTATAAATAATAGAGGTGGGCATAGATTATTTTTTTTAATCTAGATTAATCTAGATTAAAATGTCTCGCTTGAATTCTGCCGAAGCCATTCAGAATATGTGTGCAACCCAAATAATGACTAAAGTAAGTCTTTGAGAACGAGTTTCTCAAGTCAGGTGGTGCGTTAGACCAGGGGCTTATCTCCTGTTTCCAAAATGCATCACAAACTGCTTGAGAACGTTCTACTATGATAATTGGTGATGAAAATAATTCATGTTCAAGAAGATGCACTTGTGTTTACTAACTGTTTATTCAGTTAAACATTAATTTTGAACTGTAGGCCGACATTAGAGTTCCTGATGAACTGTTTACAGTCAGTAGCTTTGTGTCAATCAATTTTCTGGTGACAAACTAAATCTCCTCTTCTGCAACTATGACCTGCTGTTAATCAGGCTGTTGGTTCACGCCACTGTGTGCGCGTTTGCGGAACATAGACTCCACTCGAATCGGGTATTTGTGACAGTTCAATATGAAGGCGTTACGTTTCGCTTTTTACAGCGGGTCAGCGGCAGCAGCTCGGGGGTGTCGCAGTGTGTCACTCCCGTGCACACCCGTCTCACCGCGCGCACGGCTGCAGAAGGAGGCGCGGAGCGGGGCAGGTCCGACACCGCGCTCTCGTGCGGGGCTTTTAGTGCTTTTTTTTTTTTTTTTAGCGCGGGTGATGCGACCCCGTTAGCCCGACTGTTCTCACAGAAACAGTAAATAAACTCACTGTGGATCAGTCGTAGAACCTGCTGCTCTTCGCCTTTTTATCCAATTCTCACTCGTCTGGTCATAGCGTCCATTTGGCAAAACTTAATCCATAACAAAAGTAGCTCCAGCCTCCGTGTGGCAGTTGTTTTGGTTTCAGAGGAATCACGTAACAGCGAGGCTGCGCGTGAGATGCATTCATGGACCGTAAGAAGTGCGGGAAAGGCGAGTTTTTCACAAATGCGCGGAAAAACCGGACAAATAGTTTGCAGTCTGATACACTTTGCTTGCGCCAGAGGCCTCAGGCCGGAATACTTTAAGCCCTGAATAAAATATCACGGGGAAAGTCATCATAGCAGAGTATGGACCCAGCTCCCAACCCAGCTTTGAGAATAGATTAACGGCGATATTTTTTTTATCGCGCGATAAGAGTCTTGCGTTAACGCAGCACGTTAACGCCGTTAACGGCCCACCATTAATAAATAATAATAATCGTACTTATTTTCCAAAAAATGATCAATCTCAATCTGATTATGCCTCCAGGTATATTTATTATAACTTAAACAACTGAAAAGATTGTCCAACCTGTACAAAAGTGAACTCCCTCCAGTTGAGTGCTTGTCCCACAGAGGGCAGAGAGGTCAGGGCCAGCACACTCAGAACCCCAAGTCCCAGAATTCCACTGGACAGGTACAGGTCTGACCTCCACACCTGTGCCTCCACCCACGAGTCGGCCACGCCCGCCTGCACCTGTGGAAAGTAAAGGCGTGAGATGAAAAGTTTAATATGAGCGAGTCCGATTCCCCTACCTGTCGATAAGCTGCGTTCAGGATCATGTATCCCGAGGCCCTGCGGATGGACAGGCACACGCTGTAGACGGCGTGGAGAGCGGCGCACAGGAAGCTCAGGAGACCCAGCTGCTTTCGAACGCACATCCAGTGGTCCAGCCAGTCGGGGAAGCGCTTGTACTTGGTTCCTCTGTAGAGCTGGAGCACCGCCGCAAACAGGCCTGGAAAAAAACACTTTGTGTGAATCTTTTGCATGTTTTTTTACCTAGTACTATGCCTCTTAAAGTGCTTTCTTCCTGTGATCTTTTTGGGGCTAATTTATCCAAACTGAATGAATGTTCACTTGAAAGTACAGTTTCTAAAACATGGCCCTGCTTTTTCAAAATGGTTCCCAATTATACCTGTACTAGAAATAGGTTGGGTGTCACACCCCGATAAAATTTCAGTTTAATTGATTGACTGCGGAATTCTTCCGCAGTCAATTATTGGTTTTCATGTTCTTTATTATTATTCCTCTTCCATCTTTTTCCCGATTTTCTAGAGCTTTCAGCACCTTCATGCTTTGTGCAATTTATGCAAGTTATGCATCAAAACGTTCCGCATGTTGAGGAGAAGGGTGCTATTACTTTTGGGACTTCTGCAACTTACGGTTTTTCCGCAATCGGCCGAAATGTCGGAGATTTTTCCCATTGACTTATAATGGGGCTGCCGCAAATCCATGCTTTTCTGCACTTTTTTCTGCATTTTATGCAATTTCTGCACTTTGTGCATGTTCAGCTTCTGCAACTTGTGAGTTTTGAGAAAAAATTGGCCTTCTGCAGTTTTCCAGTTTTTTTATACGGGAGTTTGAAATTTTTGCATTAGTGTGTATGGGGGGAATCCAGCCAATGGCGAGACTCCAGGCCTTTCAGCCGTTTGTGCAGCTTCTGCCAATCAAGCACTGAGGCCATTTCAACAGTTTGACCAGTTTGTGGAATATAAAAGTTTATGCAATATTAACAATTTATGCAAAGTAACCACTTTATGCATTTTAAACCGTTTATGCAACTTAAGAGTTTATGCCATTTAGGATTTATGAATTTTAAAGAGCTTATGCAATTTACATAATTTATGCAAATTAACCCATTCATGTATTTTACCACTTTATGCAGTTTATGCAACATGACATTTTATGCATTTTACCAGTTTATGCAAATTTGATTATGCAATTTGAAGAGTTTATGCAATTTCTCTTCCCGCATTTCCGCAGTCAATCGCAATGGCGCAGCCATTGCATTTCTAGTTATATATTTAACCCAAAACGAGATCAGAATCTTTTGTTCTAACTCGCCCCTGTTCAAGATTCCTATAGGGTTTTGCTTAATTTAAAGGTTATGAAATTTGGTACCAAATATCAGCCCTATTAAACACCATAATTAGCTCTAGTGTTTTTATGTATAAAAAGCATTTTGAAGACAAAAAACAGGTGTTTGACCAGGTCACCGAGTGAACCAAAGCCAGTTCCACTTTTAACCAATAACAAGCCCTCATAGTAAGTACAATATAAATTTGAACAAATGATTCAACTGGTTTTATTTTTTATAGTGACATTTTATCGGTATTTCATTATTTAAAGGAAAAATAAAGGAAAAGTAAAATTTCAAAGATAAATGAACAATCAAGTCTCGTCAGCCACCCCCCTCTCCATATTAATCCTACTTTGCAAAATGAGGCGAGAGAAATTTCTAATGTAGCCTAAATGATCAAGCTTCTTGCCCCTTCCTGACAGGCCGGGGGTTCTGATTTGTGTCTGAGATCAGCAAAAGAAGGGGAAAATATACAAATATTATTTGATATTACTTTCGCTGCATTAAATTGCTGGCCCAGGCGGTTTATTATACGAAGTCTGTGACATTTGTAAAACATTGAAACTTACAGACCATCACTTTAATGTAATAACGTCAAACAGGTCAATGAAGCATGATCTGTCTCTGTCATACCACCGCCGCGGGTTTGCCCAGAGTTTACCTGGCATGTAGACCAGCGCCAGCACCACCAGCGCGGCCGCGGGCAGGGCCTTGTTCACCGTCACCAGGGCCAGGTGGTGCAGGTTGTTCTCGAAGCGGTCCAGGTAGGGCAGCAGGATGTATTTGATGGCACTGTAGAGGTAGAAGAAGACGAAGAGCAGCCCGGTGGTGAGAAGAGGTGCTTTCCAGGAGGGGAAGAGCTGCAGGGGCGCCTCCTCCACAGCCCGGGACGCACACAGACCCCCCACGTCCACGCCGCTGAAGCCCAGCCGCCGAGCCAGGGACAGGACAGAGGACTTAGCGGAGGGACAGTCTCCGCACACGAGGACCTGCGGGAAATGAGGAAGCTGACTTAGATAGTGTTCAATTTGATGCACTATTGGGGCTTTTTAAGTATGAGAATGTACAATAGTCCAAGGTCTATGTTAGACAGACGCAAAGAGTTCCATTGTTTTACAATGATTCACACATAGTCGCTCTAAACAATCAAAGAAACCTGCTCACACGGGTGGATTACATGGACATTATGACTGAGTAAGAGAGTTTAGCCAGAAATCTCACGTCATAGTCATATAGTCATATATAGTCATAGCGTGCTCACAATGGTGTTTTTTAAATGGCACTGGTAGGCTAGCAGTTTATAAAGGACTTGTTAGCGCTCTCGCTTCACAGCAAGAATAATAATAATAATGATGCATTGGTTTTATATAGCGCTTTTCTGGACACTCAAAGACGCTTTACATTGCACTATTCGTTCACTCCATACTCGGCCAGGGCCAGGGTTCGATTCCCACCAGGACGGGGCCTTTCTGTGTGGAGTTTGCATGTTCTCCCCGTGTCTGCGTAGGTTTCCTCCGGGTACTCAGGTTTCCCCTACCACTAAAAACATGTACAATAAGCCAGGATGAAAGATGTGTGTGAGTGAATGTGTGGCAGTGGTCAGAGGAACAGGAAGGAACAGGCCACCGTTTTTAGATACTGAGATTCTTACCTGAGTTCAGACGAGTTGATGTGTACCTGTCTGGTCTTTGTGTGTGCGCTCAGTCATGCACAAATTGTTAGCATTTGGCCTCTCCCAGTATATTCCTGTAGCTCCAAACAGGGGTGAAGTTGAAAGCGACCAAGCTCTTCCACGGGCACAAAGACCAGACAGGTACGTAACAACTCGTCTAAGCTCAGGTAAGAACATATCTCAGAATGGAAATTTGGAATTTATTTTTTTCATAATAAAAATAAATACATATAGCTGATTCATGATCTTAGACACAAACAAACCTCAACTCCAAAAATAACAAATGCTGCTGGTGCTAGTTAACACACAAAACTAGCTGCTGCTATGAAGTCCCATGACGATTACTGAGATTTACAAAAGTAGACACTGCGATTTAAATTTAATTTCGATTAATTGCCCAGCCCTAGAGGCCACTTAGTCCACTTATAGGCTGGGTCAGTCAAGAGGGTCTGAGTGCAGCCGAGGGAGAGTCACATGGGTAGTGGAGCTCCACTTCTCCAAAGGAAATGATGTGAACTCCATTTTTCCCCCGCAACATTTATATAAATCAATAATCAATAAGACACCCTTAGGACTAGGGTTAGTTTGGGTTAGTTTAAGATAGTGTTGTCCTGTGGAGGTGACGTCATTTCTTGTAGAGAAGTGGAGCTCCACTGATCACCCGCCTCCCTCCATCGGCTGCATCCAGACCCTTCTCGGGCCAGCCCTGTGTTGACATGTTGGTTCTGGGATGTGCAGTTGCCTATAACGTTGGTTCTTTCATTTGCTGATATGTGGCTAAATTAGACTTCTCTTCACTCGAACAAGCTGCACCCCAGCCTAAAGTTCACACCCCCAGGACCATTCTTGAGGACTTGGCTGGACTGCATATCTGACCTGCCTGCTGCCGTCGTGCGCTCCCGTCAGCAGAGTCCACGCCGAGAGCACGTTGAAGCCTTTGACCACGGAGCAGGAGGGGAGCATACGGGCCAGCGTCTCCGCGTTGGACGGGCCCTTCTCCTTCAGGCTGGAGGCATTGCTCACGTCCACCACAGTGAGGCCCGACAGCTGGGGCTTCAAACCCAGCAGAGAGGGGTAGTGCTCTGGGTACACGGCTAGGAAGACCAGGGTCCCGCCACTGTCTACCAGAGCTGAGAACACACAAGGGAGGAGGACAAGGAAAAGATCAATCTGTACAAAAACAACACACAGATATAGCTAATAACGTACACAAAAGAGTGTAAAAATAAATGAACGATAGTAAAATAGAAAATGAAAAAGTAATTCAGGTCAACTTGGTGTTTTGCCTTTTTAAACAGATAATGTTGTGTGTAGATGTCAAGTTACCAGATAGATGCTTTGGAATGAAGGCAATTTAGGCACTGAAATTATAATAACAAAGCTTTACACTTATACCGCATCTTTCCAGACATGCAAAGCACTTTATGTTGCGTTGCTCGTCGGGTTTGAGATCAAACATTATAAACCACAGACGAAATCTCTGGGAACGGCCACAAAAAGCTGCCAGGGGGAAAAGAATTACTCTTTCACCCGCCACCACCTTAACATATGCTGAATTATGGATGTATTTTCTACTAAATAAAGATACAGAGATGTGGAAACAAACATAACAGAGCACACTAACCATGACGCTGATGCTAGCTTGATGCTACATGCTAATTGCTAGCTTCAAGTGCTGGTTTTCCCTGCTACTGGACAAACTGCTTCATTTTCCAATGTAAGCATGAGACAAAACATTCACAAGGACCTGACTTTGACTCTACTTGCTCTGTGTGTGCTAAATATACACGGGTGATGAAAGTTTAAACACCCTGGATCAGATTTTTTAATAATGTGAATAATGACGCGCGGGGAAGTTGAAATGATCTCCAAAAGTAAGTAAGTAAGTAAGTAAGTACGGTAGGCTTTAGTTATATAGCACCTTTCACAGACAAAAAGCCATACAGTGCTTCACAACACAGTTCAAAAACAAATATACTCAATGTAAAAGGCCCGAACAATACAAAACCATAGCAGCCCAAAAGTAGCTAATTAAAAGCCTGAACAAGGAGATGAGTCTGAAGTTTACTCTGGAAGGTGTCAACAGGTAGTCTCGCTAACCAGACTCCGCTTCTTTACAGAAGAGGGTCTGGCAACACTCCATTGTGCGCTTTCAAAGGAACTGACGCAGCGATATGGAGCCTACCGACCAATCAGAGCAGCTCCCTGAACGGGCGTCACGTTGTTGCGCCTTTGTTTTGTAGTTTTTCAACACAAGCAACCACTTCACGTAATGCTCCGGTATGCTTATATTCTTACGTTTTTCTGACATAAACGACAGAAGTCATTTACTGAACTCCGTGTGGCAGGGAGCGCCATTGTTAATGTCCCAATGACGACAACTTTCTTGTGGCTGTTTCTGTCGTCACATCCTCTATGTTCTCATTGGCTGCTGCGCTTCGGTTGTCCCACATTAGTCCCGCCTCAAGCAGTAGCTTTTCTACGACAGGGTCGCCAGACTAGTCTCCTGTTTATTAATTAATAAATATCGGATATTAGTCTGGATGCCAGGCTAATCAACAGGGTGATTTGAGCGCAATGAGGGTGGATGATCGTTCCAAAGCCTATGAGCAACAGCCTGGAAGGATCAGTCACCTCTAGTACGAAAATGAGGCATGAGGCATTGAGACATTTCCATAAAAAAAAAAAATTGACCTGTTATCGTCCCCTAAATATACGTCTCCTTCACCCCCATTACCTTGCAGCGCCTCCCTCTGCGTCCTCAGCTCCGCCCCTTCAGGGAACAGTCCGGGCTGCAGTCTGCCCGGGTCCCTGCTGCCCACCAGCACCCTGCAGCCGCAGGCCAACAGCCGCGAGGACAGGGAGCGCGAGAAGTCCCCCGAGCCCAGGATGCACACCACCGAGGCCCCCCGCTGCTCAGAGGGGCCCAGCACACTCAGCTGCTCCGCCTGGACGTCGGGGTCCAGCAGGGGAGTGGACATGTCCGATTGGGCCATGGTCACCTGAGAACGAAAGTCATGGAGGTCAACGTTGAAGGCAGTTAAAATGTTTAGTACATTAGTCTATTGTAAAAGCATTTATAGAAAAAAAGCCTTTGTGCATCTCATTCTGAAGTCTTTTTACCGTTGCTATGGGAATCACATTTTCACAATTTTTACATATTTATCACACACAAATACAGTCAAGTCATAATCGGGTCCATGTGGATGTTTTGACACCGCAAACTGTCCTGTAGAAGTGAAAAAAATAAAAATAAAAACAGCACTCAAAGCTAGTGTTAGCATAAAAGCATGAAGCTAAAGTTAGCATTACGGTTAGCTTTCTCCATTGTTTATGTATTTCTGGGCTGCTGAGCTACGTAACTCTCTCCATATCTCTGTTTCTTTATTTAGAAGAAAATATATGAATAATTCAGCATTTGTTGCATTGCCAAACAGTATTTTTTTATTTAACTCTTTAAATGGCTCTGACAAGGGCTATTGCGATAATTACTACTGTGTATCGACTAATCGTTCAATAGATAACAGATAAATCATACATTTTGAATTATTGCCTGTACATTTATTAGCATCCCCTCTCTATTTTTATTTATTTATTGCAAAACCTAAGCAAATTGGGTTACATTGTATTGCAGCTTGTGTAGGCTCAAGTTTATTTATATAGCACATTCAAAAACAACACCTATTGACCAAAGTGCCTTCCAGAGACGCAAAGTGCAATAGCAAAAGGTAAAACACACACATCAACAGTAACTTTAACGCTACTGAATGGCCGCAGTCGTGTAAGTGAAAGATTGTGCAGCCATACTTCACATCCTTGCTTTTTTAGTGTTTCTAAACAAAAAGATCTGGAATAGGACCTTTAATCTATTCAGCTCGACAAGAAAGTTTTAAAGGCTATAATGCAAAATCGGGCTTTAGGAAGATTAACATCTCACCCCCCCCCCCCCCCCCCCCCCCCCGGCCCCCTCCCCACCCGAACGAGCAAATTTTGTCCAGTTCTGCTCTTGACTGGAGCTTAGAGCCTAGGCCAGTGTAACACCTCATTTGAAAGCTAAGACTTACAACATTTTTTTTTAAGCGTTTTTGTCGTGTTTTTGTCTCTTTTCCTTCACTTCCTTGTTGTTCTTTTGTCATGTTTTCCTCAGGATTTCATCGTTGTTCTGTCACTTTTCCGGCTTTTCGCTTTTATTATTGCTTCTCCCGCCTGTTTTCTCGCTCTTTTTGATGCTTTTTTTTCCAATGCATTTTTTTTTTGCATTTCTTGTTACTTTTTTGTTTTGTTTTTTCATCCTCGTTTTCATTTTAATGCTTTTTTTTTTCCAAGAAGCTGTTAGATTTGGGTAATGCCAAACTGGACACAATAAACTTGGTTCAGGTGGGTGTTATGAGGTTAAAGAGCATTTCAATCAATCTATTGCAGTTTGAATGGTTGCAATAAAGAAGCAGGAGAGGCTCTCAAATCCACTGCCGACAATAACAAACTCTCAGTTTTATACACTGCGTTCCAAATTATTATGCAAATTGTACTTTTGTGTCAAAAAGGTAAAACAAAAAAATAATAATAATAAAACTCATGGATGGTATCGTGTCTCGGGGCTCTATGAATCACTGACATTAATCTCAGAGATCTGGGATGATTAGTTTTCAGGTTAAGCCCAGTTAAGGGAAAAAACTACTGAAAAAGGACGTTCCACTTTATTAAGCAGATCATCATTTTCAAGCAATATGGGAAAGAAAAAGGATCTCTCTGCTGATGAAAAGCGTGAAATAGTTGAATGCCTTGGTCTAGGTATGAAAACCTTCGATATTTCATGAAATATTAGGCGTAATCATCATACAGATAAGAGATTTGTGGATGATTCAGAGCACACTCCAGTTTGTGCAGATAAAGGCACAAAATGGACGGTTTCTGCCAGACAAACACATCAGATTAAGAGAACAGATGCTACAAAGCAGCATTCAGGTATTTGAAGCTGCTGGTGCCTCTGGAGTCTCCCGAACATCAAGGTGTAGGACCCTCCAGAGGCTGCAGTTGTGCATAAACCTTCTATCCGGGCCTCCCCTAAACGGTTAATTGAAGCTGATGAACAGAAACGGCTGCAGTGGCTCAGAAATACATGAAGACTCATTTTCAAACTTGTTCACTGATGAGGCCGTGTAGCCCTGGATGGTCAGATGGATGGAGTAGTGGATGGTTGGTGAATGGCCACAATGTCCTAACAAGGCTGTGACGTCAGCAAGGAGGGGCCAGAATCATGAGGAGAGAGCTGGTCGGCCCCTTTAGGCCCTTTTAGGCTCCCTGAAGGTGTGAAAATTACCATTGAAAAATATGTGGAGTTTCTGACTGACCACTGTCTTCTATGCTACAAAATGAAGAGCCGTGCTTTCCTGAACAAAATCATCTTCATGCATGACAACACACCATGTCATACTGCAAAGAATACCTCTGCATCACTGGCTGCTATGGGCATAAAAGGAGAGAAACTCATGATGTGGACCCCCTCCTCCCCTGACCTCAACCCTATTGAGAACCTCTGGAGCCTCAACAAAAAAAACTTCTATGAGGGTGGGAGGCAGTTTTCATCCAAACAGCAGCTCTGGGAGGCTATTCTAACATCCTGCAAAGAAATCCAAGCAGAAACTGTCCAAAAACTCACAATTTTAATGGATTTAAGAATTTTGAAGCTGCTATCACACAAGGGCTCCTATGGTAAAATATAACTTAACCTGTTAATATTTTTTTGATTGAAATAGCTTTTGATTTCAGTAAATATGACCTCCTAATGCTACAAACACAACAAATGACCATTTTCAGTTAATCACAAGCTTTAAAATGTATTGAAACAATGAGTTGCATAATAATTTGGAACAGTGGATTTTGAGGTTTTTACTACATTCATTTTTGAAAAAAATACTGTTTTCACTGGGAGATTTTTTCCACCACATTTAAATGATCCTCTACCAGTTAAAGACTTGAAAATTATGCTGACTCTCATTTGAGTTGACATTTTACAAAATCTTATAATAATAATAATTTGGAACATAGTGTAGTTTACAACTCTACATGTTGTGAAGCACTTGTTATTCTTGTCTTAGTTTTGAGAGATTAAGGTTCTTTGTTGCATGTGTTCAGTTTAAGGCCAGAAGGCATTTGAGATACATTTGTGGATGACAATGTTTCTTTCTGCTGACTGAGTTCGAAACCGAAAGCTTCCTTCCTTAGAACATCATAAAAAGGCAAGAGGAATGGAAACTTAAGGCTGTAGTACAGTTAGTTAGCATTTCTTTTGTAAGTCTGTATCAATAGCAGACTTCTTTTGTCTGTACTGTACCCGTACCGGAACCGAGCATAGTATAGTTTGGTATAATAAAAATCTAAAAGCAAAAAAGTGGCAAAAGAGCGACATAAACGCGATGGAAAGGCAACAATAACGCAATTAAAAAAGCAACAAAAATGCACGACTAAGGATTGATGAAAAAGTGACAAAAGAGCAACGAAAACACTTCTAAAATGAGACAAAAACGCGACAAAAGAGCGACAAAAACGCGCTGGAGAAAATGTGACCAAAACATGACAACAAAAACATGAAGAAAAAAAAAAAACGCTTTAAAAAATGTGACAAAAACGTGGCATCAACACAAGTAAAAAGCTATCATCAGTTTTGCCGGTCTTAGCTTTCAAATGAGGCATCACAATAGTCGGTAACCTCATTTCTTTTGTAAGTCTGTATCAATAACAGACTTCTTGTCATTCTTCTTGATTGTGACAGTCATCTGTAACCCTGCATTGCTGTAAATTAACGAAATGCATTAAATATTGCTCGTACAAATGTAACATAATTGATTTGGAACAAATATGCAGCAACAGTTTCTCAGACAGGACATCGACTTCATGATTGTATCCACTACTTTACGCTAAACATGCAGTTGTAATTACCGTATTCCATCGTTTATTATACTATTACATTTGGAAACGTACAGCAGATAAACGTAACAATGAACGATACCAGAGATAAATACATACCGGTATCACAAACGACAGAGACGTAACATCTGTACGCGCAGAAATAACGTGTTACATGTGCGACCTGTTTGTTTTGTCTGTTCGGAGGACACCGAGAACACGTGACCGACAGACCCCGCCCTCTCTTCCTGCTGCTGCTTTCAATAAACTACCAAATGTTAACGCCACACTGTAATATCGCAATGTTTGCGAACTCTAATACCGAATAAAGTCAACTTTGTTTTCCTCACCGAGTCACGAAATGCACGTGTAATACTCCGACATGTTTTCTGGAAGTAGACTCTGTGTTTTATTGCTATGTCATCGTGATACGTACACATATTTTAGCTCGTTTGTTATGGACACAGAGTGAGAGCATTTGAAAATGAAACATGTTGACGCCTGAGCAAACTCGGTACGCAGTCATAAATTCGTTAAAATACTTTAAAGCAACGCGATGCAGCTTTTTTAAAAGGAGGGAATGTGATGTTGTAGTGTCTCCTATTCTTAGCAGCTCACGAACGCCACACAGCTGACAGTCAGAGATAAGGAGAGTGAGTGAAAGTCACATAACAACGATAACACCTTTAAAAATTGAAATTAGAGCCTTTTATAACCAATGAGAGATACAGACTGTTTATATTATTTAAAAAAAACAATAAATAAAATAAAACAAGACGCTGCAGTAATTTGTAGTAATGTGTCTTCACCACTTGGCGTCGCCCTTTCACTGTTTAGAAATGGGGCTGATTTTTATTTTCTTTTTTTTTATCCAGCCAATTATGAAGCACAGTGTGTAAGAAACATGATGTAAAACAGATGAATATATGTGTCAACGAAGAGTCGACATAGTTGTTTGACATTTGTTTTTCTCTTTTGGTTTAAAGACCATAAAAACTTAAAAACCAACCATTACAGGCTCAGAATTTATTGATTTATTTTCATAGATTCACAGACGATTATTATATGTGCATTTATAAGATGTAAGGGCAGATGTTTGACCAGTCCTGCATATTCAGTCGGTCTTCTTCTCAAGAGCCCCGGTGGGGGGAATAAGGGGGGGGGGGGGGGGGGGTTCTCAACTTAACCACTCTGCCACCGTCATTTCCAAACCCAGTGCCGCGTCTCCCGGAGCGTCCTGTTGTGCCCATTGTCGGAGCTGACGGGCGCCGCGTGATGGATGACGGTCCTCTCAGCGGCGAGCGCGGAGTGAACGATGAGCGGCAGATGAGTGCGCGCCGCGGATGTACATTACGCCGACAGACGCGTGGAGATGCCCAGCTGCGGTGTCCTTCTCTGCCCTACAACTCCTCCTCTCAGGTCACGCCGACTCATTTACACTTTTTTTTTTTTTTTTTCATAACAAATGACAAGCTGCTGCTCACGACGCAGAAAGTTACGCAGACGAGCGGAGATGGTACCGATGCTCTAGAGGAGGTTCGGAAATCACATTTTCTCATATTTCTTCTTGAATTAAAGCGGGGGTATTATGCTTTTTTCAATCACATAGCACCAGTCTATATCACACTACAATGATGACGAAACCTTCTGTTGGTCTGTAAATGCAGTAAATTAGAATAACTGCCTTGTATAAAATTGCTCTCTCAAAATGGCTGTAGTGAATGTCTTGAAATAGGCCTCTGTCTCTTTAAGAACCTCTGACCCTTTCCGACACGCCCCCTCCACACTCTGTCTGTGGCATCAGTGGGGAGGGGGTTCTGCTGAGGAGCAGTGGTTGGTTACTCGGCTGGTGATGAAAGCTCGGAGGCGTCTCCAGGAGGTGGGGGCGTTCCTAGGAGGACTCAGGCAAAGCTGTCCCTAAAATGGCCGCCATCAGAGTTTTTACAGATTACTCAAAAATGCGTGAATGTGCCAAGGCAACACTTCAGGCATGTTTTTAATGAGGGAATGACATGATAACATGATGTAAAGCTTGAAAAAGTCGATTTTGCACAATACCCCCCCTTTAAGATTCTTCGAAGGTCAAATATTGGGATGACTCTATATCGCATCAATATTGACAGATAAATTATGCATTTTGTGATCATCTATCACACACATACAGCATTAGTCGTCACTTTAAAGCAGTGTTTCTCAAACTTTTTCAGCCCAAGGACCACTTTAACTTCCAATTTTTTTTCTGAGTCGCATTATCGTCTTCTGTAAGGCGCATTGAGTTGCCTTGTGTACGAAATGCGCGGCGTAAATAAACTTGCCATGCCCATTTCCTAATCATATTACACGTTGTCAATGTCTAGATCGGTCTTTTGTTGGCCTTGTGTATTTTTGCTCACTGCAGGTGAATTTCCCCACGGGCAGGGGCGGACTGGGACTGAAAAACAGCCCTGGACTCTGACCAGCCTGGCCCAAATTAGCGTAATTGTGCACTTCCACAAATACATATTTTAACCTCTAACCACCCGCCTTAACCGAGTGCATTTTCCCCAGTTCGGCTTTTTATTATTATTTTTTTGACTGGTATCATCAGCAAAAAGAACGGGAGGGGGTCGTCGAAACAGAAGCAAAATCATTAATATAAATAATAAATAATAATGGTCCCAAAATTGAACCTTGTGGTACACCATACTCCATGGAATTCCTTTTAGATTCATGTTTTTTTATACTGAGCTTTACCCAAATCTAAAAGCTTCTCGACTGGAGAGCGACAATGTAACGCCTCATTTGAAATCTAAGACCTACAAAAGTGATGGAAACTTTTCGTCACGTCGCCACATTTATGTCATATTTTTGCTGTTTTTTAATCATTTTTTGTTATGTTTTTCTCACGTTTTTGAAGGTTTTTCTCCCCATGTTTTTCTCATGTTTTTGTTTTGTTTTCATCTTCTTTTTCTCGCTACTTTGATGCTTTTCTTTTTAGCTTTTAGATTTGGGTAAAGCTCGGTTGAGGCGGGACTGGTGGCCCTAGAGCCAGTGGCCCCTCTGTGCTCTTCCAGAATGGACATATGGCCAGTCCACCCCTGCCCACGGGGACAATACATTTCTACTACTATAAATCGGTAATCAGATTAAAGTTATCCAAGTCACTGTGCGTCATTAGTTTGTCATTGTCCTTTGTAAAATGATATTTGCTTTCTACTTGTGTGGCCAGGAGTGACATAAAGTATGCGACAAGTCACGTTTTCAGCCTCAGGGCCGCGGCACAAATGTAAACAACAATGGAGGGAGGAGAGAGAGGCAGGTTTTCTCGCTGGAAATACTTTTGCGTTTATGTCGGATAAAGACTAAAAGTTTGTTATCGAGCCTCAAAGACTCTACATCAAATTAAGAAAAATTTGGAGTTGCAGCGCGGCAATCAAACTTACCGTGAGAGTCCCACCAGGTGATGTGAAGCAAACAGCTAATGCAGGAGGAGGCGAACAGCTGTGCAGTGGAGAGATTCAGACTAGCCATTGAACCACTTTGCACAATATGTCACCTTTGACTAAAATAACAGAAAATCATGATCATTTGTGCCACTCTCGCCCCCTCGAAGCTCGTCTGCACGGCTGCATGGTGCGCTTTGGAGGGTGACCTTGCTGGTAGACAGAGTCAGACATCACTCGGGGCGGGGGCGGAGGGGACAGCGGGGTCAGGCGGCACTGACGAGCTGGAGGAGCAGGGGCTGGACTGGCACCCCCCTCCCCGTCACTGACCACAGCAGAGCGGGCGCCGTGCGGAGGAGGAGGAGCGAGAGGAAGATGATCTGTGAAGACACGCTTTATGTAAGAGCAACACGGGCAGGACAGTCATGCTTTTGGGACTCTTCCCTTGACAATGTTATACAGCTATGAATTAGTAAGATAATAGATCAGATTTGCTCTCTGCACATTGGATTATTATTTTGTGCTGGGCAGCTACTTGCTATTTTCATCAATCCTTCGGTAAAATGCCACCAAAAAAAACATAAGACATCCGTGGCCTCCAACAACAACAACATGTATGTCTCAATTATGTCAGAATGACAACTTCAGTTCGATATAGCAAAGCATGAAGGCTCATCAAGTATCAAGGTATCAAAAGGCATTCTGCATGACTCTTCAGATGAAGACGGCTCTGTTTTACAGTTTTACAGCCACTCTGTGCTATTGTTGTCTCATTTCTTAAATGAACAAGTGCTGTTATCAGGTTGCAGAGGGTCAGGACGTCCAAACTGAAAAGGACAGGGACACAGATGGTTGCATCAACATCATCAGTTGTATTATTTTTATTTTATTTTTATTTTTATTTTTATTTTTATTTTTATTTTTATTTTTATTTTTATTATACAGATCTTTGTGTTATGTGCTTTTCAGCAGAGTACAGTAACGGGTGCAGGATGTCCAGGTGAGGCAGGTTTGTGTCAGAAATACTGTATAGGGATGTCCATTTTAACCAGGCGAGACTTAAACACAGTGAAAAGAGCAAATAAGTGTATGGATGATTCACCTTTGATGCTTAGGCCTGGGCAGGCAGAAATGTGGTTAAAAAAAATCCTCAAAGATGCAGTCCAAAGATGGTGTTCTTTGGCTGCTGTGGTGGAAATGGTTGAGGGTTGTTATACAATCTGAGTGTTTTTGGAGAGAGCCCGTGCACTCATGCCGGCTATTACAGGGACAGCTGCAGAATCTGAATCGCAGGTGAGACAGAGTGGCAGCAAAATGTAGAATGCACTGGTGGTTCTCAAACTATGGTACGTGTTCCACTGGTGATATGGACTTCCTAAGGTGGTACTTTTGATGGTACTTAATCATTTCATTTATGGTTTAGCAATACATTAAAGTCAAATGTGTTTGGTTTGATATTTAAAGCAGAAGTACTTGGTGTTTGAGAACCACTGCATTAAGTAAGTAAGTAAATAAGTAAGTGAGTGTTTTATTGTCATTGTACAAGCGTACAACGAAATAGTGTTCAGGTGTCAGTCCTGAGCATAGACTGTATATGTAATGGACAGCTTCTGCTCACTCCTCCCCGTTTACCATAATAACTACGGTCGTGGGGGAAGCCATGGTGGATATACAGGCTCCCTCTCCCCAGCTCTGACAAAGCATGTTCCTAAAAAGGACATACGGGCGGGATCTTCACTGTAGACTCCGCCCTTGCGTGACGTGTAGCTCGCGCAGCTCCAATGCTAACAGTCCGACCCTCATTAAGTACGAGATTTCTAAAATTCTTCTTACGAAAACCAGCCTGGTTTCTTAAATTGTGACTTACCCAGCGTTATCTCAGGAGGAATATCTAGCCTAGTCTAGTGTTTCTAAAATAGAAACCAGGCGTTAAAGTTGTTTTTTTAACGTGTCTAAACTCCAATGCTTTTCAATGGGGCATTAGCGGAGATATGGAGGTACTACAGCAATGGCAGAGCAATGGCGGCCTCTAGTGTCGTGGGCATAAAGCATTGGTCCTGAGCAGCTGCGGCTGAGCCGCGCTGCCACTGTTCGCCAACCTGACCCGCATGACTTTGGAGGACGGAGAAACTGTAGCTGCCCTCTGTCTCCTCTGATCATCTTAAATGGTATACCGCCTCCTGGGCTTGTCCCCGTCTCAGAGCGTGGTGTCCTGCACTGGTCAGCTCCACCTCCTCCTTCCTCCTTAAACCAGTGGAAATGTTTATTTCCACAGGATATTATTAATTTAACTTGTGTTTCCCAAAGGAACTCATTCATCAGTTGAGGGCAATGTGGATTCTGAGGATGAAGGCCTGGAGGAAGGGAAAGTCTGCAGACTTTCCTCTGTACATTTTAGTTTGACATTTTTAACCAGGTTAACAATGTTATGTCATTATTTGCTGCTACTGCATCAATCTCTTTAAGACCACTGTGTCCTACCCGGTGGACCGTCCGAGGTAAAGTATGATTCTTTCCTCTCAAGTTTGGAAGACATGGCATTAAGCAATATTAAACCAAATGGTCCTTTGGAGACATTTCAAACAGATTCTCTACAGAAGCGCACTGAGACAATTGCTGAGATGCGTGAGATCCAGCCTTGCAGAAAGTTTCAGGAGATTTTTGATGAGGCTATACAAAAGGTGGACGCTCTGGGCTTAGAAGAGATCAAGATGCCTCAGCAAAGAAGGCCACCAAAACGTTACCATAGTGGTGAAGATCAACGCTCCCACAGGACAGCTGAGGAACACCAAAGAGCTGAATTTTATTGCATGCTTGACACAGTTGATGTGCAGTTTCAGGAGAGGTTCACTCAGACTGATCTTGTTGTGTTGGAAAAACTAGAGGCTATTTTACTCACTGAGGATGTGGATGACACTGTTGACCAATAGCCAGAAACAGTATGAGTATTAAGTCATACTCTGAAGGTTCAGTTGGATATGTTTCTGTCCAGTGATGAAGAGGTTGCAGTGCGCAGAGGAATGTCTCAAGTAGAAACCTTTGTGAGATTGCTTTTGGTGAGTCCTGTGTCTTCTGCTGTGGCTCAAGTAAGACTTAACAATACAGCTGTGTGCCATGTCCACCAGACAAAACTAGACAGTGTAGACATTACTGAAATATGTCAGCAGTTTGTGTCGGGGAATGACAGGAGAAGGCAAGTGTTTGGCTCCTTCAAATGAGTGCACTGTCTCTGGGTTAGGTTTAAAGGAACAGGCCACCATTTTTCCATACTGAGATATGTTCTTACCTGAGCTTAGACGAGTTGATGCGTACCTGTCTGGTCTTTGTGCATGCAAAAAGTCACGCAAAAAGACCAAAGATGTTGTTAGCATTTGGCTAAGTATATTCCAATATATTCCTATAGCTCCAAACGCAGGTGAAGTTAGAAGCGACCACGCTCTTCCACGGGCACAAAGACCAGACAGGTACGTATCAACTGGTCTAAGCTCAGGTGAACATCTCAGTATGGAAAAATGGTTCCTTAAAGCATTATTTGATGATGTTAAAATCTCAGCCATATAAATCTCATGGTTAATTGGTCCATTTACGATAGACTATTCCAGTGGTTCTCAACCTTTTGGAGCCACGACCCCCATTATAACAGGTAAAGGGGTTTGTAACCCCCCGTCTGGGTCACACTGTGAGAAATAGGAACGCTAGCCTTCATAATTGTTAAAAAACAAAGAAAAAAAACAAACAGCTGAAATAAAATTCAAGGAACTACGAACATATAATGGCACTCTGGAATAGCAAACACATGCTACAATAAAACATTAGATTATATGCTAATGAAAATATGTATATTTTATCTAAATGATCTGGCGATCCCCCGAATTTGTCTCGCGACCCCCATGGGGGTCCCGACCCCCAGGTTGAGAACCACTGGACTATTGTATAACAACTATTCTAACTTCATCTTCATTAGCGCTGACAATAATTAGATATAGTTTGGGTCTTTCCATATCTTTAATTGAAAGTTTACCAGGTTGCAACACTAGAGGGCAATGTGTTCACATTTTGAAACAATTGTAAGAATGACTAAAACTGATTTATTGACTTACTGAAGGTATTTATTGTTCTGTGTGTGCTTTATCTAATGTTGTTGACATACATGAGCTATTTAATGAGGCACATTAATTAGTTTTCACTGAATAGGATTTATGGATTAACACAGGAGTTTTTTGTTTTATAAAATGCTTTAAACTTTGTAACAAGTAGTTTATTCAAAGACAAAACAAGATAACCAAAGATCATTTGATCGTTTTTACACATTAAATGTCTTATTTCCAAGTTAATTGATTAACAGAAAACCTGCAATATACCTTTTCTTAAATTGAAGTTATATCTCTTTATTTCTTCCTTGTTATTGCTTTTTGATGGCCTGTGGAAAGCCTTAAATCATAACAAAGCAAAAAAAAATTTAGCATCATCAACCATACTGCTTTTGCGTGATATTGAGACATGGGAAACATGTACGTCTCACGGTGAATATCTGTTTGAAACTAAGCCTTCGATGGAATATGTAAAAGTGTTGTGTGTGAGGAGGAGGAGAGCAGCTGTGGGGCGACAGATGCAAACTGACCTCAGAACAGTTTCATTAACACCTCCCAGTCTGCACAAATGAGACACCTGCGATCAGCACCGGCACCAGGACATCAGGAGGACAGGAGTGAGCAAAGGGAAGGGCAAGCGGAACACCCGTCTGTTATAGAACCGGGATGGAGGAGAATCCAAAATGGCCGCCCATCCATATCAACAGCCCCGTGGCCTGCTCAGTGTTGTATGTTGTGAAATGTGCCTACGAATATGTAAAGGAAAGTTAAGAATGAATTTGGACCACAACTAACATTTTTAATTTAGTGGCGTTCTCCTTCATTATTTGTAACAATCAAATAAATAAAACAAAATCAGATATAGGGCCAAGAGTTAGCCGAGTTATAGAAACTTGTCCCATGGAATAGGGGTTGAAAAATAAAATTAGGTTCAGGCAAGTGTCCACTGACCTTAAGGTTAGAGCCAGCGGTTGTATTTGGCTCTCTATTCCACAACACAATTGGTTAGAGATGTCGTACATGGCACCTCTGCTCAATGGTACATTTTCGAAATAATGAGACGTCAGACTAATGGGTTGTCAGACCAATGGCATGGCACCGGTCAAAGCTACCCGTCTCCACAATTAGGAAATAGCTTTACCAATTGTCCATGTGGAATGTTATTAATTAGACGTAATGGTACTTTCAGATGTGGGAACTGCTATCACTGTAATAACATCATGCGCACTGACTCGTTTGTTGACGTTTTCAATTAAAACGTATGTAGAGTACATGCCGGTCCTATGCCAACTGCAATACCATCTTTGTTGTCTACAGGCTCGAATGCCAATGCAGCCGTTTTTTATATACGCCCAGTAAACAGAAACTCAAAGAACGACTCTTGGAATATAAATACGCAATAAGAACTCAGAACAAACACTATAAACAGGCTGGCCATAGTAGCCCTAACTCCCTGAAAGCCATGGTTTTGGAAGTCACAACACCCAATTAAAAGCTATGACTTGTTCCTCCCCCTCCTGGAACCGCCACCTTAACGTGGTGGAGGGGTTTAAGCACCCGAATGATCCTCGGAGCTATGTTGCCGGGGGCTTCGTGCCCCTTGTAGGGTCTCCCAGGGCAAACAGGTCCTAGGTGATGGGTCAGACAAAGAGCGCCCCTTATGAGAGACCAACAGGCCCGGTTACAACCATGAGGTCGTCCTTCTGTGGACCCGCCACCTGCAGGAGGAGCCAAAAGGGGCTGGTGCAATGTGATTTGGGCAGCTCCAACAGCTGCCCCCACGACCCGGCAAAGGACAAGTGGAAGAAGATGGATGGATGGATGGATGGATGGATGGACTTGGTCCTCTGTTATGTGGTCCTCCCCAATTCCAAGCTTGAAGAGCACCTGTTTTTCCTAATTTTTTTTCACAAGAAGAGTTCTACTTCAGCCTAAATCGCCTTTACTTTTTTGATCCAGTGCAGCACTCTCTACCTCTCTTCTAGTAAACTGGGGCCTTTGATTGTGTGCCCCAGCAGGTGTGTGGGAACAACACTACCACAAAACACTTGCATCATCGCACATACTTCTGTGGGATTTGAGGTTTTTTTTTACCGTTTCCAACATTTATTCATACCCACAACAATTGCGGTTTAGTGATGGATGCAGAGACATTTTTAAAAGCTAAATGCCCACAAAAATGGTCAATCTTCTTCAGGAGTGATTTACACTGGAGCCTTTCCATATGGATATTACAGTGCTAATGGCATTTGCACTATAATATCCACTTGGCTTTGCAGGTTATAACACTGTGCCACATGCTGTAATTATTGCAGAAGGTGGCAAAAAAAGAGAAACATTACAGAGTTTGAAAATAAATGTCTGGGCTTGTATTTGCAGCTGTTCAGATCCAGCCGGAGTGAGCCTGAAGCAGTGCGTCCATGTGTCCCGACGTGAGGGGCTGACATTTAAACAAGAGGTGCGACGGGAGGCACCTCTGTAGCATTTAGATTTGACTGCAGGCCATGTCCAGCTCTGGGAGGGTCCGATAACAGCGCCACTTGACTGCCACAGTGCCCTGCAGCAAGGCACTAAAGGTGAGGATTTAAAGTGGCACGTCAATAGTGTAGCACTCACCTCGAGATTGCACATTTGGATGGTGTGTTGTTTAATATCCATCCATCCATTTTCTTCCACTTTATCCGGGGCCGGGTCACAGAGGCAGCAGTCTCAGCAGAGATGCCCAGACTTCCTGATCCACACACACCTCCTCCAGCTGTTCTGGGGGGACCCCGAGGCGACACCAGGCCAGCTCGGAGACATAGTCCCACCAGCGTGTCCTGGGCCTTCCACAAGGCCTCCGCCCTACAGGACATGCCCGGAACACCTCCCGCAGTAGGCGACAAGGAGGCATCCAAAACAGATGCCCCAGCCACGTCAGCTGGCCCCCCTCAACATGAAGGAGCAGCGACTCCACTCCAAGCTCCTCTCGGGCAACTGAGCCCCTCACCCGATCTCAAAAGGTGCACCCAGCGAAGGAAACTCATTTCGGCCGCTTGTATTCGCGATCCTATCCTTTCAGTCATTACCCAAATCTCATGACCATAGGTGAGGGTGGGAACGTAGATCGATCGGTAAATCAAGAGCTTCGCCCCGACTCAGCTCCCTCTTCACCACGACAGACCGATACAGCGACCGCATCACTGCTGACGCCGCACCGATCCGTCTGTCGATGTCACGCTCCATCCGTCTCTCACTCGTGAACAAGAACCCGAGATACTTGAACTCCTCCACTTGAGGCAAGGACCCCCCACCGACCTGTAGAGGGGAAGCCACCTTTTTCTGGTGGAGAACCATGGCCTCAGACCCGGAGGTGCCGATCCTCATCCCAGCCGCTACACACTCGGCTACAAACTGCCCCAGAGCGCGCTGAAGGTCCTGACCTGCCGAAAAACCAACAGAACAACATCAGATCCGGAGCCTCCCAAACAGGACACCCTCCGGCCCCTGGCTGCGCCTAGAAATTCTGTCCATAAAGGTAATGAACAGAACCGGTGACAAAGGGCAGGCCTGGCGGAGACCAACACGCACCGGGAACAGGTCTGACTTACTGCCGGCAATGCAAACCAAGCTCCTGCTGCGGTCATACATACATACATACATACATGCATAATACATATAATATAATTTTCCCATCATTTGTTACATCTGTAATGTGATTTAACACATATGAATAGGGTGTCAAAACATCAACATGTCACGATGCATTGGAAGCCGATGGAGAGGGTGCTCAGCAACAGGCTGCCCTGTGGACACGGAGAGCACAGCGCTGGGCGAGCAGCCTGAAGCTGGGCAGCATGGCAGCAACCACACAACTGAACAAATGTGGTTTGCATTGAGAAAAAGGTGGTAGTTACCTTTACAAGAAGTGACACACGCTGAGACCATGGAGCACAACAGTCCACATAAGATCGTCTGTTCTGTTTGCACTTCCAATTTGTAAATGGATAAGTGGAGGAAGCACGTGGGGAACACGCTTATCCTGACAAAATTCAAAGACCGAGCCAACAATCATAAAATGTATATTTTCAACTAAGCTGTCAAAGGAGAAAACTAGCCAAAAATCTCAACATTGAGGTGACGGTGGCGTGAGCGGGTCGTCTTGTGATTGGAGGATCGGCTGTTTGAATCAGGGGCAGACTGTTGTTGTGTCCTTGGGCAAGACACTTCACTCACCTTGCCTCTGTAGCGTGGTTGACTCTGCATTGTGTTTTGTAGTGGGAGGGGGCTGACGGCCAGAAGACGGGGTTGTTTCGAAAAGTTCTTTAGTGATCGCTGTGCAACACATGAAACAGCTGGTCTGCCTTGGACATGGGACACCAACGAGCGAGCAGCTCTTCTATATGATATAATATGTAATGAAATAAAAAGTTACAAATTATATACCTAAAAATGGTCCTTATTAAGTCTACAAGCATACCAGTCATACAAATGAAAAATAAACATAAAAATGTAACTTTAGCAGACACTCCAACAATCATGACCTTACCTCACCTTGCTCAGTCAAAATGGAGCCGAGCACACTTCATCCCTGATACTTATTAGATTGTCACCACAAGAGGGCGCTGCCCCTGTCATGGACACCAGTGTCCATGACAAGTGGAATACAAACACTTGCACCAATGTATGAAAAAATTCTGTTTTCACCTGTTGTGTCTCGCCTTAAAGGTACGATATGTATGCGTATTTGACCTTGTGACCCAGCGACTGTATGAGTGGTCCTCATGGCGCCTTTACTTTCCATCACAGTGGCCTCTAGGACACTCCAGGATCAATTTGTTTGGAAGGTTTTCCCTGCTGACGGACCCTGAAAACCTACAAAAGTGTTGATCCTGGAGCGTTGTAGAGACCACAGTGATCAAAAGCAAAGGCGCCATGCGGACCCCTCGTACAGCTGCAGGGCCACTACAAGGTCAAATACGCACAGATATCAACTTATGTACTTTTTAATGAAAGGTGTAAGGCTGTAAGAGACGCTTTTAGATTTGGGTCAAGCCGAACTGGAGAAAATGCACTCGGTTAAGGCGGGATAAGAGGTTCAGCAGGTTTTTGACATAAATAGAAGCCCATAATATTGGAGAAGGCCTTTGTTTGGCTCTAAATCAGTTTTTACCACCTGCAAATCCGGTGTCCTCATGTTTGATCATCCCAATCTGCGATCGCTTTCCCAATTACTTACATTAGCACTAAACCAATTTGCAGTTGATCCTATGATACGAAAAAAAAAAAACAGTGCTGCCCTTGGGTTTTTACATAATCATCGATGAGAATAAAGAGTGCGTGTGTTGTCCGTCGGCACTCGCGGTGTAAATATGGTCGGAGCGTGACGGCGATGCGATGTGACACGTTGTAGAGAGGGTCCCGAAGGCGAAGGCAGCAGGAGCAACTGTGGAGGGGGAAAAAAAACGGCACAGATCTGATCAGCAGAAAGGTCCTCGGGCTTGCGGGCGCCGATAGTACACGAGATCGGGAAGTGATTATCTACAGAGACGGCATTTACGCTGAGCTTTCATCTCTCTATCGGGACGTCTTCGCAAGTTTGGGCCGTCACCAGTTGGGGGGAGGCTCAGCGGCGGCTTTGAAGAGTGCTGGAGCGCAAAAGTACCGGCACAGACACAAGAGCAAACAATGAATTGGATGCAAATAATACATAAAGGTGGTTTTAGTTTAATTGTGTCACCTGGAACCTTGTGTCTCTCTTTTCTCTCACTAAACCTTTTGTACATAGGCTCCAGAGGACACTACATTTTGTCCAGGCGTCTGAACTTCTTTAAGTCATCTTCATTGGATACAAGACTGTTTTTCATGTCAAAGAAATGCTTCGGAGGTTCTTTCAGGTGTCAGCACTTGGACCTGTGGCTTTCAGACACCCCCCCCCCCCCCCCCCCCACACCCAAGAGAACACACACACACACCCTTTCATTGTCACAGCGAAATCATAAGTCCGACTCACAGTGTTTTTCCTCACTTGCAAATTGGGCGTTTCCACTGCCAATAATAAAAGCTTACCGGGTCTCATTACTGCTTTGTTTATTTACAATGACAATAGTCTAGACTCCAGAGGCGCAGTGCGCAGCTACGCTATGATTAGATGAGGGAGAATGCACACTTGAGTTGGTGATCTGTGATGATTAGCAATGACTAGCACAACAAAGCTAGCTTAGCAACAGCTTTTTCACGATACTCGCTTTAAAGGAACAGTCCACCGTTGTTCCATTCTGAGATATGTTCTTGCCTGAGCTTAGACGAGTTGATACGTACCTGTCTGGTCTTTGTGCCCGTGGAAGAGCTTGGTCGCTTCTAACTTCACCCCATTTGGAGCCATAGGAATATACTGGGAGAGGCTGAATGCTAACAACATCTTTGGTCTTTGCGCGTGACTGAGCGCACGCACAAAGACCAGACAGGTCCTAAAGAACTCGCTCAGGTAAGAACATATCTCAGAATGTAAAAACGGTGGCCTGTTCCTTTAACAATGTATCTCTGGAACAGTAGTTGAATCCACTGCATTGCATTCTGAGTTGTTAAAATGTATAACAGAGGGACGGAAGGGGTGAAATTTGCGATTTAGGACCAGGAAGTAGGCCTAGTTCTTGCTCTGCGTTAACCGATGTTCACAGATGTCCACAGGTCCTGCATTGACCACCATTGTGGCATTACCTCCATATCACGGCAGCGGAAAGAGCTAGTTTTCCATTAGAAAGCATTGCTCTTTACACACGTTTAAGGCAACTGTAAAGCCTGGTGCCTAATGATGTTAAACTTTCTACCGCTAGATATTCCTTCTGTGTTGATACTTCTAAAAAAAAATCATGGAACTGAACTTTTGGTTACTCACACCTGTTAAATCGGCATCAATGGTGGCTCGCTGTGAAGGAGCTAATCCTGGCTGCTCGGTCTGTTTCAGCCAGATGGGACAGAGGGAGGAGGGTGGATACAGGTAAGGGCCTATGTGTTTTACCTGTGGGTCCTCTGCTTGATGAGGGGCTGATGCTAAACCTTGCTCGTCTGAAACAGGAGGTAGGACAAGAAACAGACGCATGTCCCAATTAGTTTAGGAATGATCAAACAAAAGACAACACGCTTCTTAGTCATTAAACCACAATGATATGGCTCGTCTACGAAGAGGTCGCTGTAAAACATGCCTTTAAATCAGGGTGCGGTGGAGAAGAAAGTGCAGAGACCCGCTCAAGTTAAAAGTATTCATTATAAAACAAACTTAACCTCTTTCTGCTTATGGATGTTTTATATTGGCTAGCGTGCATTGCAACGGCGCTACCTATAGGCCTACTGCATATATTCATACACAATCTATGAGGCTATTTGTCATTTTGTCATTTATCCGATTTGGGAAAAATGCACAATGAGCTAAATTACACCTGGCTGAAAGCAATAGCCTTGAACGCGTGGGGTGATTTTCTCCTTCTGCTCAATATCAGTGTGATACGAGGCTGTATCGCTGGAAAGCACCAGGATGGTACCGATCTAAAGTTAAGGTACAACTGGTGCAGGAGGAAATGGAGTAACTACTTTCCTTCGAGACAGCGAGCTTTGATGCCTGGTTGTCTATAATAAATGATCAAAATGACTGGTTATACTGTTTAAGCACTGATATAAATAAAAAACCCTCAGTGTTACCTATAGGGGTAGATTTAGATAAAATGAGGGCACATGTGAATAAAAGTTCAAATAATTTCTCTTGCATCTTGTAGTCACCGATGTTACGCAGCGGTCATCCATACTAGCCATGAAGGACCCAGGTTTTATAAAAGTAAACAAACAACTTAAAGGGGCTAGATGCAAGTTAGCCATTTTATACTCACTACTGCCACCTCAGGTCATACGTGTAACTGCACCTTCTATATTAAGCCCGTGCATGCCGGCAATTCGGACCCGAAGTGACACCTTTTTGAGCGCAGGATTTTAGAGGCAGTTGTGGTGAACGGGTCTGAGCTCATTCTACACCTTAGGACATTGTTGGAACATTTAGGAGGAGGAAATGATTTACCATTTTTAAACTCTGTATAGTCCCTTTAAGACATTTGAGACATATATATGTGTACTTTTCTGGACTGAGGCGTGTCTCATGAAAAGTGCAGTTCTAGGAACAGCAAAGATACTGCGCAGAACCCTGAAGCTCCCAGGCCTCTGGTAGAGGATCCGAGCTTGGAGGAAAAAGAGACCGCCCGCGGAGGGTGAGGAAGAGTTTTTTTATTTCTTTATTTTTATATGTATATATGTATATGCTAATTAAAATATTTTTTGGATAAAAAAGGTGCTGACCAGTGCAAGACAGCACACTCTGAAACAGGGACAAACCCAGAGTTTTTTTTTTTTTGCCTTGTTCTTTGCCTTGCGGTTTTCAAAGTAAAATTGGCTATTTCTATCATATTTTTGATCAAAATAACTCTTTTGAATGACAAAATTTTAAATCCAAGGCTCTGTGAGCTGCTTTTTCAATACGGGAGGGAGATGGGGCGGTTTCATCATTACAGGAGCACATAAACAATGTATGTCCGCAGGTTTTCAGCATTTTTTCAGATATTTTTGGGTGGGTTTGGCTGCCCAGACCTGGCTACCCTGGCACCGTTCAGAGGATCAGAGGAGCACTGAAGGCAGCCAGCCACCCCTCTACCTCCAAAAACATGCTGGTCAGGTTGGCGCACAATGGCGGCGCGCTCAGTCACAGCGGCTCAGGACTAACCCAACACATGAACGCAATTTCATTGCACAATAGCACAATGACAATAAAGCACTTACTTACTTAGAGTGGCCCAAAGTGTTGCGGTTGGATTCACACTGACCCAAAACTGCCGCTCTCAGGTTGAGAACCCCTTTAGGTCAACTTAACAGTGTGAAAACCATTTAGGATTTACAAGTTGTAACAGTGATCACATGGGCAAGAGACCGGTATCAAGGGGACTGCGGGTGATCTGCGCTGGGAATGGGTACATACCTATGTTCCCCCGGGTGCAATTTTTTTCATAGTTGAGTTGGCACATCAGCTAATCGCAATTTTTGAGTGAAACGTCATGAATCTAGTATATGTATGATATATATGATACATGTATCAATCAGCTTAACCCTGAACAGGATTTTTGACACAGGGCCTCATTTCCTAGTTATCCTGAATGTTGTTGATTCCTGGAGATATTTTTTTTAATTCATGCAGTTCTTGTATTTGAAGAGTTTCGTGGTGCTAGGCTAGTGCAAGGCCAGCGCATTTTTAACAGTCTGACCCGCTCCACAGAGCACCTGAGGCAAATCACTTATAACACCAGACTAACTATATAAATGTCTGTGTCGATAGAATCATTTTAACCATTTTGCATTTAAAATAACTTATATTTGAGCAGCATCAGCTTCGTGGTTTTATAAGCTACGCAGCGGCGGAGTGATCTGCGAGAAAATAGTCCCTCAAAATGCAATCATTCATGTGATGCAAGGTCAGTAATATTCCAAAAATGATTCATATTCATATTATTATTCATATTATTCACATTATACAAACATTTATATGGTTAGTTTGGTGTTATAAGTGATTTGCCTCAGGTGCACTGTGGAGCGGGTCACACTGTTTTTAATGCAGGCCAGCTGATACCATAGAAATGCGCTAGCCTTGCACTAGCCTAGCACCACGAAACTCGACAAATATAAGAACAGCATGAATTGCATCCATGGACACGCCCCGGACTATCTCACTGAACTCCTCAACCATAACCAGAACACTCAGGTCCACAGACACCAACCTTCTCTCCGTCCCCAGAACAAAACTCCGGACAATTGGTGACAGAGCGTTCCAGGCGGCTGCTCCTAAACTGTGGAACGCCCGACAACTAGACCTGAGGGCCCCACAGTCTCTGGAGACTTTTAAAAGAAAACTTAAGACTTTTCTGTTCCCTTACTAACATTTTTAACTTCAACTTTTGTGTGCTTTTATTATTGTCAGTTTTTACTTGTGCTGTAGCACTTTGAGATTTCCATGGAAAGTGCTTTACAAATTAAAGGTATTATTATTATTATTATTATTAATTACAAAAAAAAAAATCTCCAGAAATCAGCAACACTCTGAATAACTAGGAAATGAGGCCCTATGTCAAAAATCCTGAAATATCGCTTTAATAAACAGAAGTACCTATGTACCGGGGAACATTGGTACCGGCAACGTAGGGCTGACCCCGGGAATAGCCTTGAACAGGACACAACCTGGTGAACTTTCAACATTTTGTTTATGGCCTGCACACATAACCGATAGAGATAATGACTAGGGATGGGCGGATCGATACCAGAGTATCAATATATCGATACCAAACGGCTACTTTTTAAGTATCGATATTGGGCAAAAAGTATTGATACTAATTTGCATATGTAAAAAGGAAGGCGGGGCAGCAATTATCAACACAAAAGGATGATTTATTTCTTTGTTCTGAGCCAAAACAGCAAAGAATTGAACTGAACCAGTCCTATCATTCTGGTTTAGGTTCTGTTTGTCATTTAAGTATTAATTTTAAATGTTGTTTATGTATTTAATTTCACATTAACATTGTTTAATTAACCAGTTAAAGTAATATAATTTTAATTGACCAATTAATTGTATAAAACAACCAGTTTAAGAAATGGATATTGATTGAAATACATTCACCCATATGAAATGACCAGTATCGGTATCGACAAAAAAGACCCCAAAAGTATCGGTATAGTATTGATTCCAAAAAATGTGGTATCGCCATCCCTAATAATGCCACAGGCAACATGCCGCTTTCTACGTACGCTCACGAGGCGAATGCTCAGCACTGGACTGGACCGTTAGGATCACACGCCCAAAAATCGTGCCAATATCACAAGGGATAGCTTTGACCAAGATTAAACCAGTAAATCTTCATATTGAAAGTCAGCTAGTTTTTACCTGCTCTTAAGAATGTTTCAACGAACAGATAAAGAACAAAGGACAATGGGAATGAGATATTAGTCAAGAGACAAGGAGGTTCATAGGAGGGCCTTTTGAACGCCTCTTTAAGATGGGATTCATGGCTCCCAGGAGAGAGCCACCAATCCCATCACTCTGACTCATTTGCCGGTGTCTCTCCCAGAGTTCACGGATTCGCTGAAAGTCGTCGCGCTCAACACAAAGTAATGATGGAGTCCTAAATTGCCCGTGAAAGTGTCGGCGGCGCCCGTTGTTCCTGTAAGCTCATTCGTCTTGCCGCAAACATGATGCGTGTGATTCAGCGGCGCCTCCTGCTGGGCTCAGTCTGCGGGGAGGACGGAGCGGTTGGGCTGGGAGGGATGTTAATCAGCCGCTGGGAGTCATTAACACCCATCGGGGAGAGGCTGGGCGCGGCGGGGGGGGCGGGCTTCCTCTTACACCCCCGAGAAAATGAGAAGGAGGTCTGACACTTAAGCTGGAATGAAATAACAGCCTTGACATCATAACACAGGTTTTAGATCGGTTAAGCCAATGTCATGGCGCTGTCAGTTAAGTTGTAACTTTTTCCCCAAAATGTAAAATTTAAAAAGTTAATAGTACATCATTTACTACAGGTCTGTGTAAATTAAAGCAAAACAAGACAGGAAATTATGAAAAGAAAATGCCAATTTTCTGCCATCATAATTTTTTTTAAAGCAGTGCTAAGTAATGTGTTTACCTTAATAAATCCTTTCCGTAGTCCCTGTGGGGGTAATACAAGTGTTTATGGGATGATTGGAGGGTCTTTCATCTCCCCCTGGTGTCTCTGGCCAGAAAACCATGTTTGCAACTTGACTGACACCGGTCCGGAGAAAGCAATACACACTAATGGAATCACGAAGAAGAAGCTAACATGCTAACGGGCAAAGCTAACTGCGGGCTAACGTCACTTTAAACAGTATTTACAGCCAAGTTTGAGTGAAAAAAAATATTTCCATTGTATAATTGAATGCACAGTAACCCTCTCTCCCTTCAGCGTAGTATTTACTCTACAAGACAATTAATAAGTTAAAAAATCGTAACTTGCTACTACACCTGCAGTTGCGCTTATGGCCTCTAGGGGGAAGAGTTACTTAGTACTGCTTTAAAGGGGGGGTATTATGCAAAATCGACTTTTTCAAGCTTTACATTATGTTATTATGTCACTCCCTCATTAAAAACATGTCTGAAGTGTTGCCTTGGCACATTCACGTATTTTTGAGTAATCTGTAAAAACTCTGATGGCGGCCATTTTAGGGATAGGTTTGCCTGAGTCCTCCTAGGAACGCCCCCACCTCCTGGAGACGCCTCCGAGCTTTCGTCACCAGCCGAGTAACCAACCACTGCTCCTCAGCAGAACCCCCTCCCCACTGATGCCACAGACAGCGTGTGGAGGGGGCGTATCGGAAAGGGTCAGAGGTTCTTAAAGAGACAGAGGCCTATTTCAAGACATTCACTACAGCCATTTTGAGAGAGCAATTTTATACAAGGCAGTTATTCTAATTTACTGCATTTACAGACCAACAGAAGGTTTGGTCATCATTGTAGTGTGCTATAGACTGGTGCTATGTGATCGAAAAAAAGCATAATACCCCCTCTTTAATGCATTTTCCCCTCATATTTAAGTCAGTAATCTATAGCTAAAGTTTCAAATTGATATTTTTTTATTTAACTTCATCCATTTTCACCTGCACCGTCTCACCTTAAACTTATGCTTTGATTAAATTGATTACATAATATCTGCAACAAGGTTTGATCACAAGTGTATGTGTAATAGTAGGAGCCGTCTGCGGTATTACTCCGCCCGTCAGCTGGGGGCCCCATATAAAAGGGCACAGTCTACCTGCGTTCGACCTCTGACCCCCCCCCGAACTGGAACTGAAGATTGAAACCTAATTTAATTTATAAACCTGAAAATAAATTGGATAAAATTATTGGAACGACTTGCCTCTTCAATGAACGAACCTGTGGTCCTTTTTTTTAATGTGGTACTGTGTTAAGTTAAGACCTTCCACTCTGTCACATATGCTTTTGAATAAGCAGGTTATTTGTCAAAACGTGTTGTTGAAATGGTAATATCTTTCTGAAGAAATCTTCAAATGTGGAAAATGTTGGTCAGTTGGGGCTTATGTAGCTTCATGACATGGCAGTAACTGTATTTATGAAGCCCATCGCTGAACTTCAGAGGATCAGCAGCATCAGCCACAGCTCATGGGAAAGACTGGGATCACGGGTGCGTACCTATGTGCCCAAATCCTCTGTTCCCCGGGTCCATTTTTTTTTTTTTTGGTACATCAACCAATCACAAGTCATGAGAGTGAAATGTCGTACACATATGAATCAGCTTAACCCTGACCCTGCCCGAGCCACTAACCTTAAGGGGATAACCCTTTAAGGATTGGGCTGGAGCCTGCGGTGTCTGCGTAGGTTAGAGGTTATTAAAAAAAAAAACATGTGCAATAGGTTAATCCTCCAGCCAGGTGTTTCTGACCACCAGCCTGGCCCCACATCATGGAGATGGGTCCCCGAGCGCCGGCCCATGCTGGCAGCTCACTGCTCCTACAGGTCGCCCCATGCGACACTGAGGATGGGTCAAATGCAGAGAACTAATTTCTCTACAGAGATTAATACAGTATCAGATTTAGATTTAGAAGTGGGGGAACATGGGTATCGGGGAACATAGGGCTGACACTGGGATGACTGCAGGAACAAACACAGAAAAACTCCTCACTGCGTTAGTCCTGAACTGGTCACAGGCCATATCGAGCAGGAATTAGCAGTTTATTGTGAAGGATGAATGAGACGAGAATGATGGAGTCTCTACAAACTTTATTCTCTTACTCCTACAACAACAACACAGTGGGAACAACATGTTGCCTGTCAAATCAATGTACATTTATGAAGTATGATGTGAAATAGAAATATTGTATATTTATTAACAGTGTGGCTCCAATTCATCTTCAATGAAATCCATGTCAAAACGCGTCAGACAGACGATGCGTTTACGCAGAGTAGGGTCATAATCGTGCAGAAAACGTAGCCTGTGTCTGGGGACTGATATGATCCAAGTGTGTTTGGGACAAGTCTCTCTCCCCCCTCCCTCTGTGTCACCCTCTCTCTCTGTTTCTCTCTCCTTCTCTTTTTGTCTCTCTATCACCCCTCTCTCTTTCTCTCTCTTTCTCTCCCCTCTCTCCTCTCTGTGCGCTCGCTTTGGATAAAACGCACCAGCAGTCGTGGCCGGTGCCACTCACGCGCTGCCTCCTGCCCCTGCGCTCTGCTCCAGTCCCCGGTCTGGCTGCTCCCAGGTCGGGTGTCCCCGCCACCATTGGGTCGCCACGCCAGGCGGACTTGCTGTGTGTGTTCGGGTCCCGCTCGGTGCAGAGGAAGCGGCTCGTGGCTGCGGCGGTGTGCGTCGTCATGGTGCTGGCGTTGCTCATCGCCATCCCGCTGCTCGTGCAGACCTCGCGTGCGGACGCGCACTACGAGATGATGGGCACGTGCCGCATGATCTGTGACCCGTACAGCCCCAGACCCAGCGCCACGGCGCTCGAGGCGCAGGAGCTCAGCGCGCTCCCGAGCCCCGCGGCTGCGCACGCGCCCAGAGGAGAACCGGGGCGTCCGGGTAAACCGGGGCCGCGTGGACCCCCAGGAGAGCCGGGGCCACCGGGACCCAGGGGCCCGCCGGGGATCGCAGGACGCGCAAACCACGGCACAGACACCGGCGCCACAAACCACAGCGGGAACCACGTGGAGACGGCCGCTATCGGAGCTGCGAAGATCGCCTTCTACGTGGGTCTGAAGAACCCGCACGAGGGCTACGAGGTGCTGCGCTTCGACGACGTGGTTACGAACCTGGGCAACCACTACGACGCCACCACCGGCAAGTTCACGTGCCAGGTGTCCGGGATTTACTACTTCACCTACCACGTGCTGATGCGCGGAGGGGATGGCACGAGCATGTGGGCGGACCTCTGCAAGAACGGACAGGTACGTGACCAACGGGTTACAGGGTCTTCATTTCACCGGAAAAAAACCCGGACAGAATGAAGCCGTTTCAACGTGCCAGCATACATGCGTGCGTAACGGCGCAATTACGCACGGAGTGTTTCACAGGCGCAGCAGCAGCAGCCAGGTTCATTACGCGCAGAACATGGTTTATTGTATTCTAATTTTGGTGTTCATTTATATCCAGAATGTTCCAGAGGATTATTCAGAGATTCAGCCCAACATATAAATAGGCAAATACAGATTGAACATTTGCTGTAGTGAGAGTGTAAAGATGAATAAAAATGACAGATATAACACGACACAAAACCATCCGCCTGTTTGGTTCTTACATGTCCTTAAATGAACTGGTCAATAATGAATCATCTTGAAGTTCAAACTTAAACGTACTTCCTGCCCAGTATAGAAGTCTATAAACTAAAAGAAAAGAGGATATAGAACTGCTTATATTTGATATTTTTTTAGTGTATAGAAATATTTGGGAATTATGGAAAATTATGACTTACTTTCACGCTAAATACAGGTTAGTTTTTCCCCGTGTTTAGATTACATCCATTGGTTTTCTGACCATGGTCACCCTTCATGGGAAAGATTTAACGGATCAGACACAGAGAGAAGCAGCAAAACAAAAACCAAAGACATTTTTTTGGTGCTTTGGACCAAAACTCAGTTTTCACTTACTCCTCGAAATGTCATGTTTTTTCTCTCGAACACTGTAACTGCTTTGTTCTCCAAAACAAATCAACTAAACGTTTCAGCGCACTGTGCTTTGGAATCACAGCTTTTTAAACACAACAATTCAAAGAGAAAAGAAAACAATAATATTATTATTTTTGGTCAAATGCTCTTTGAATTGTTGTTTTTGCTGGAATTGTTAATTGGTCAGATTGCGGTTAATATGCGGATTTGAGAATGTGATGGAAAGTAAAGGCGCCATGTTAACCACACATACAGCTGCTGGGTCACACTAAAGGTTAATGATGCGCAAATATGAAGATTTTTTACTTCTACTTTAATTACCATAATAATGATTTACCAAACGATAATGGAATAAGTCATTACATTAGTAGGTCATTACATTATTGGCCTGATGAGATGAAAATCGTTCACAGATGTAATCAATTCAGCCAATAATGTAATAATTTATCAGTCTGACTTCATTTTCCAAAACTCTCAAAAATGTTAGATTACCTTTCATCAACTTTTGTTTTTTATTTTTTATTTAAAATGGTATTATTTTTGCTTGTCGTAGTGCATATGCATTTTCCTACGACGGTCAGTTCAGACGATAAAGTGATCGGGGAGTATGACTGAGCTAACTTCATACAGCCCAGTTTCATGGATGGACAAAGTAGAGTTAATAAAAGTGCAATAACAGGGGAACAGGGCACATTTTTAATTTCATGGTAATGAAACTGTAAACTCCAGAACTGAACCGAAAGACCTGGAAACATGGCTAAGCCTGTACCATTTAGGGGAGACCGGGGTTATTTGTCTCACAGTCACATTGCTCTTTATAACCACACGAGAGGGTGCTGTATGCTGATACTGATATATAATGTGTATTGGTATTGTAGTTCTCCTCCAATAATTCTCATTTGGACTGAAAACATGACAAGATTGTTTTTATGTCTTTTCCCAAATTTTTATGTCTGGGTTATTTTTGTACTAAGAGTTTTCCTTTTGCTAGTGCCAGAAACCAAAGACACTGATCCGAAAGACCTAGCCTTGATTTGACCTGTTTTAGAGCGAACATGCTAAAGCCGTTGGTTAGTTAGCTTACATTGTTCGTAAAGTTGTCACACGGACTGAGGGGTTGGTTGTCACACGGTGTATAAATGGCGAGAGATGTATTCTTTTGTTTAATATGTTTTATGATTACTTTATTTTAAAATGACCTTTTCATATGTCTAGGCCATTTGACACCTCATTATAGAGCATTTTGTAAAACAGTTAGTTGGAATGAGCGTTATGAACACATTACGATTTTCACTACTTTAAAACTAATTATGTCTTTATCTCAAAAGCAAAAAAGTTACAAAGGTTTTTTTATCATTACATGTTAACATCAAAAACGCCATTAAAAACAATAATAATAACGCATCGGTTTTATATATATATCGCTTTTCTGGTCACTCAAAGACGCTTTACATTGCACTATTCATTCACTCCATACTCGGTGGTGGTAAGCTACTATTGTAGCCACAGCTGTCCTGGGGTAGACTGACAGAAGCGAGGCAACCAGTCTGCGCCATCGACCCCTCCGACCATCACCAACCACTCACTCACTCACTACATTCGCTAGGCTTCCTGGTGTTACCAAACGGTCTCCCATCGAAGTCCTGCCAGGCCCTTCCCTGCTTAGCTTCCAAGGTCTGACGGGATTGGGCAGAACAAAGGCCACAATAGTGACAACCAACCCCAAGCCCCACACATTTCTTGTATATGACGGTTAATAACGATTTATTGCAACATGGCAGAAAAAAATAAAGCAAGTCTACTTCAAGTCAGGGGTTAAAGCTTTCTTTTAATATAAGTCTGACTCTTGTGGGATTTTCTGTTGATGGGCAAAAAAAATAGCCCCGGTCTCCATTCCCCCTATGCTGTCTTGCTAACAACCCTTACAATAAAACAACCGTTCTGCCTCTGACTTTTACCCCAGGTGCGAGCCAGTGCCATAGCGCAGGACGCGGACCAGAACTACGACTACGCCAGCAACAGCGTGGTCCTCCACCTGGACTCCGGCGACGAGATCTACATTAAGCTGGACGGCGGCAAGGCGCACGGGGGCAACAACAACAAGTACAGCACCTTCTCCGGCTTCCTGCTGTACCCCGACTGAAACCACGGGAGCACTTAGCGCCTCTTGGATTTACTCAAACGCTTATTCGATGTCTATTTACAAAAAAGAAGGATGTGGCGGAAAAGTGACATCGAGGATCATGGAGGAAAAAAGAGAGAGTGTTCATTTATTCATCCACGTCTCCTCTGTTGGGTCCTACTGTGATTGTGGTTTTAGCTCTATTTAAAGGAGACTTTTTTCTGGCTTATAAAAACAAGAACAAAACTTTGGAGTGACTTTGGTTTGGTACATCCCATTCTTCAACTTGAAATAACATGTACAGAACCCGAACCTGCAGATCATGCATGTGAAAATGACATTGGAAGCTTCTTGTGTGTTTGGGGATAATGCGCAACCCTGACATGTAAACGCAAAAATCTAAACTAAATGTTACATTTGACCCCATAATAGTCCTCCAATTCATGTGTGGGATTTCTGCATAGATCAGCACAAACATGGCTGTCACTCTTACGTGTTGACAGAAGTGTTCACGTCATGCATTGAGGTTTTAATGTGTTTAGCAGAACATGAATGAAGAAATGTTGGTAAGAAAAATATTTTTTATTAGAATTTTTAAGTTAGTGATAGGAAGTGACATTAATGGTCACTTCCTGGCAACTGGTAAATTTCCCACCTCCCACTTGGAGAAATTCCTGTTAACGCTGCTCAAACTGGTAATTACAACTCGTAAAGAGACGACCAGACTGCCACGAGTTCGGATACGAGATGAAGACAGTAATGGCGGCCCCGGTGGAGGAGCAGCTAATGATAAAACTCACAAAACCACTGCATCCGTGACGTGAACGTTACTTTTGGTCAGAGCTTTCAACATAACGTTATGTTGCATGTTTGGAATTATATCTAGTTTGGAGAAACGTTCAAATAACATTGTAGCATAAACCGTTTTTTTACATAAGAGTTTACTGAGCTGGAACCGTCTAAGTCGTAATTTTCAAGACGGAAAAAAAAAATACCTGTTGAATTTATTTTAACAAACTTAACATTTATTTGAGACATTACTTTAAACAGGTTCCTTCCCCTTTGCAGAGAAGAGCTTTTAACGTCCAAATGGATTTTTAGCACAATACAATATAAATATTAAACACACTCACCTCTGGATTTCCAGGTATTACATGTGAAGTATATAGTCAGTGACAAAAAATAAAGAGTGTTTTTACTTAGCGATGAAAGGATTAGGCTTAGGAAGATATGGAGAGGCGAGGAAAGGATTTCCTGGACATGTAGGACCTTAGATGGAGCGTTTTGCGAAAAGGAGGAGTTTTTTGGGGAGCTGTCTCCCAGGACACCTACTGGGGAAGATTAAAAGATTACTCAAGGTCTGTTTTTGATGAGAGAACAACATTGTAACATTGAACAATTTTGCATATAAGCCTATGAACTCATCAAGAACTGTAAAATATGTCAACCATATTTATTTGTACCGAGTGCACATGCGCAACACATTCCTCCGCTTTTCCGTACCGGGTGGCTTCCAGAAAGGAAATGACCATATTTGGACTACAGCGTCGTCTCTTGACCCGTGGATGTAAAATATGTCAATATTTGCAAATAAATATGCAATTTGACTGTAATAGTCTATTCAATAAGTACTTCCCTGTGTGTAGCTCAGCAGCCAATCAGAATCCCCCAATCAGGAGGGAAAGGGGAGGGAGAATGATTGTTTACTTTCAAAGTTTCGTTCTCTCCGCTCAATTTGCAAACTAGTGAGTGACTTTCAGGTTCAGGTTTAGTTTTGAAATACCTCTCTTCATTTTGCGACATTACACTCTTTCATCTAGCTTATAACAAACGTAATGTGACATATTCATGCTTTTGAAATTTGAACTTATCGTGAGTCACAGGAACTTTTGACGGGATTTAAGGCTCTTCACTGGGAGCCGAGTCTTTGGGATCCGTTCATTTCAAAGAGCCGTTCAAAAGACTGGCTCATTTTTATGTAAAATTTTGAAAACTCCAGCCAGATAAGTCACAATATCTATGACGTGATCGATAAAAGAAAGGCACATTTTGATTTAAATCATTGAAAATGACAAGGGGACATTAACGCTTTGAAAAAAAATGTTTGTGAATCAAATCTTGTGCCATAACGAGAGGCTGCAACTGGGAAATGACAAATCATTTTTTGTGCATTTAGCTTTGACTTCAGCACAAAAAGCTTTCACTTGTGTGGCCTGCTCCGTTGTTGGGCCAATTCTTAAAAAGTTCTTCAAAAGGGCCGCTCAGTCATGAACATCACATCACTAGTTGAGAGTTGCTTTTCAGACCAAATGCAAGTTAGTTCCCTCCAATTGGATCAGCTTATATTCAGCTGCTGCTAAGACAATATGATTAGTTGGTGACAAAGCTTCTCCAACCACCAAGTAGGCCTACAGATGCTTAAGAACTTTAGTTTCATGAGCATAATCTTGCCCTCTAGTCCCTAAAGCTCTTCCCTTTTGTGCCATGTTTTTGTCTTCAGATTACAGCGTCCATGTTCTTTCCTCCATCCTGACCATCATTATTTCAGCGCTGAGTGGTGTGATATGGATTGAGGTTTACTCTTTTACTTGAATGGAAAAATACACTGGACCTAAGCCTTGATAAATGAACTTGTTTAACATGTCTACGATGATGTATTTACTGTAAATCAGCTTATTTATTAACCTTACTCAATTCAGATCCATATGTCTTCAGTAAGCCACGAATAAACATGTATCTTTTTATATAAAAATGATGGATTGGTGAATTTTATGACCAGAAACAATATCAAACTTCCAGCTTGATTTATGAAGCGCTTTTTTTTTATAAACACAGAGACTCCATTAGTCTCTTTCAGGTCTGGGAGATATTGCATAGGCGTTACTGAAACGTCTCGGGTTGACGACAACAAATAGTGTTCGCAGCGTTGCCACAACTGCTTGAAACCGCATAGATCTCTCGGAGAGCATGCGGAGACTGTGATCGATCAAACCTGTTCATTTTCACCGAAACTACCTGGAGACTTTTCTGGAGACTGGAGAGGACGCTGTTCGAGACTTACCAGTCCTCTCTTGGCGTAAGACTGGAGACGTGCGCCAAGAGAGGATTGGTAAGTTAATAAACTGTGTCCCCAAATGCACCGTTATAGCTTTACAGACCTGCCTAACAATTGTGAGATAACATATACCTTGACAAACTAAATGCATTTCACCATATTTTGTAATCTTCCGTCAGAAAATTAGTACAGTGTGCAAGCAACTTCCTTGACCAGACTGACCAGTGATCACATGACAGTAGACTGACTGTGACATTCCTCTCACCTCCGGGAGGACGACTTCATCTCAAAGTTCTCCCATCAGAGGTTTGTCTGACTCCAAACCCCTGTTACCATCTTCGGCTAACACCTCGGATGTGCGATGGCCTGCACGCTTTGACGTAAAGCAGAACTTGAGCTTTAGCAAAAAGCGCCTCAACAATCGTTCAACAACACCGTTCGAATACTCTGGCTATTTATGTCCACACTCAAATACATAACCGGAGTATTCCTAAATCTTCACTTTGTTTTTATCGACAGAAAACTGGTTTGTGTGGATGATAGGCCAGATCGTAGGAAAATATCTTTGTTAAAGGCGCTGGACTGAAGTTGGCCATTTTATACTCACTACTGTCACCTCAGGCCATACGTTTAACTGCAGCTTCTATATTAAGCTCGTGCATGACGGCAATTTGGGTCGAAGTGACACCTTTTTGAGTGACAGTGCAGGATTTTAGAGGCAGTTGTGGTGAACAGGTCTGGGCTCATTCTACACATTAGGACATGGCTGGAACATGTAGGGCGAGGAAAATACTTCATTTTAAACTCTGTATAGTCCCTTTAAGTAAGATAACCTGCTATGTGTGGACGGGGCCTAGCACTCGCCTTATCTCCAGAGGACGTCTCAGAGACATCTCCGTGACCAACGGCAACTCGAGTCTCTAACTACTCTCCAGGCCGGTGAGATAGACCCTTTATATGCACACCATTTATCCAAGTTGCTCTCCTCCAGTGAGATTGGCCCTTCAAAAGCCACACTGTAGTTTGTTGGTATTATATAATATCACACTACATTACATTGCACATGAGCCAAAAGTTCACCCACTGGCAACCACAATTACCTGGGTGTAACTCAATGTTTTTCCTTGGTTGCACTGGTGCATCTGCCCTTTACTGGCCATGATTTACATAAACGTCAGTAAATAAGCTCATTTGTTATCTTAACACATCTATTTAGCCCATTTATAATTATGTAGAAATTAGTTTATATAAGATGACTTTAAAGACTATGCTATACAGTCTATTTGTATAATATGAGTATTATATGAGTGTTGGGGCTGAAACCTGTTTTTAGGGATTTCTTTGGGGCATTTTCAGAGTGGTGCACTTAAAATATTAACCTCTCTCTGAACCGAGCACATTTTCTCCAGTTTGGCTTTACCCAAGTCTAAAAGCTTCTGGGAAATAGTGTCAAAAAAGTAACTAAAATGAGATGAAAACAAGTATGAAAATGCAACAAAAACGTGCCATAAAGCAGTGAAAATGTGGCAAAGAAAACGAAACGACAAAAAGGCGGCAACAACGCGAGGAAAATTAATTGGTTTTTTTTTTCTGTTTATTTTTCTGTCCATCAGGAGATATTTTCCCATGATGGATTGTGAGTTCCTGTTCGATGATCACGTACATAGTGGAAAGAGGTTGATGTAGGATGTAAATGCTTCAGCGGAGGAGACGTCTGCGTTTATAAAGGTCAGTAAGTTTGTCTTGAAGCTAAAGGTTAACAATAATAATAACATGACCAGAGACGATTGCTTTCATGTAGATTAGTTCACATTTGTTGCACTAAATGTGTAATTCATTAAATGAACGTGAGCCTATAGCTTCAAAAAAACTTGACGACCTTTATGAACTGTAGTACCTCCATATAGCCGCTAGTCTCCAATTAGAAAGCATTGCACTTTAGACACATTAAAAACAACTTTAAAGCCTGGTTTCTAATTTTCCTAAACTTCCTACAGCCAGATAGTCCTCCTGTGATAACGCTGAGTTAGTAACAATAAATAAAAAAAACAGGCTGTTTTTCGTCCAAAAATGTTAGAAATCTCATCTACTAATGAGGGCCGGACTTTGATTGACAGACCATTAGCATTAGAGTTTGGCTATGACCGAACTCCACGCCCCATGAGGGCCGGGTCTACAGTAAAGAGCCCACTCTTATGCCCTTTTTAGGAACATGCTGTTCCTAAAGTCTGTAAATCCGCCATGATTTCCCCCTTGAACAGTCATTATGGCAGACAGGGAGGAGTGAGGAGGAGCTGTCTATTATTTTTTACGGTCTAAGGGCGACAATGGGGCAGGTAGTAGATTGGGTCGTCTTGTAACCGGAGGGTCGGCGGTTCGAATCCCACAGGTTCACGCCTTTGTTGAGTCCTTGGGCAAGACACTTTACCCACCTCACCTCCAGTGTCTGCGTACACTGGTGTATGAATGAGTGTGTGAATGGGTGACTGGCTCTCTGATGTAAAGCGCTTTGAGTGCTTAAAGCAGGTAGACAGGCGCTATATAAATGTGACCATTTGTAGTTACATTTTTCAGTGTAGTGCAACTGTGATCAAGTCAAAGAAAAGCAACATAAACGTGACGAAAACACAACCAAAAAGGATGGAAATGTGACAATCATAACAAGGAGGAAGCTTAGATCAGTTTTGTAGGTCCGAGCTTTCAAATGAGGCCGTAAGCTCCAGTCGAGAAGCTTTTAGATTTGTGTAAAGCCAAACTGGAGAAAATGCACTTGGTTAAAGTGGCGGTTCACTCTGTTAGATTATCTGTTAAGCCCACAACAAAAAGCCCATCACAATACCGCTTCTTTGACTCAGCAGAGGGCGTGACGCGGAGCAGAGGGCTGTAGGTTAAACCGGTGACACTGAAGGTGCTCCGGGATTGTCGCTGTGACAGATGGCCACACTCAGGGCTCGGCGTGAACGGGCGCGGGTGTATTTGTGTTTGATAAATGTTGGAGTGACGTGGAGAGGGGTTAATGAGACTGTCTCAGCTGGAGGGAGAGGCAGCTGGGGCACGGGCTGCATCTCAACACTGGGATTAGACTCCGAGCGGCGACGCGCACCTGCTCTGCTCCTGCCAATGACAACAGGTATGTGGACAGGAGGATGGCCAGAGCTAATAGGAGGAGATGGCTGACTTTTTTTTAAAATTCCTTCATTAGGAGTGGGTCAACATCCTCACAAAACAACTATACAATCCATAACGGTGCATATCCTAGTACAGTGTCAATCATACAATGTTGTGTTACATGTCCTCTGCATTTGGAGAAGTGGATTAACCTATTGTGCATGATTTGGGTGGACATATTCCGATTCCAATAAATAGGTTTTTATGAGTGACTAATTTGGAAGATTCTTTTGGTGTGTCGTTACATTTACATTCAAGGACTGAATTTCACTCTTCGTATGCGTGCAATTCCAAGTGCATTTGAAGCACCATCCGCACAGGAAATACAGTTTTTTGTTTCTCTTTGTGCAACGTCAAATTTGCTGAGAGAATGGTGGCCTACAGTAATGAACTTCGACTGTATTATTCTGTAAACGCACGTGTGTTCAGTGAAGCTGAAGCGCTGCCCGCACAGCGACTCCTCCTTGGAAGTTTGGCCGTGTTTCGCGCACGGCCTCAGGAGTTTCCCGGTGTTCGAAGCTGCTCTGAGCCGGGTTCGTGGTGATCACTCGCGGCTGGCTTTTGGTACCCGCGCATCGCTGGACCCTCCATAATATTTCAGAGCTGAGAGAATTAAACGCATTCAGTTTGAACTCAAAGCCACGTTAGCCATAGAGTGGTGAACAGATAGCAATAGGGTCACACATGATAAAATATTCAGCATGACCATAAAAATTCATCAATTAGACGCTCCATTGTGTAAGAAAAACAAATATATATCTTATTAGTTGTGCACAAATCGTCATACACACGCACACAATTAACCCTTTTTATTTTAGTAGAAAAATTATATCTGAAAGTTACATCAGGAAATATATATATTATACATTTCAAACTTAACACAAAATAGTGTTATGGCAAAAAGTGTTTTTTCTTTTTGGCTTTGGTTCAAAGCAAATATATTGCTCAATACTTTCCTAATCCACAGATGTAATGCATTGACAGAGACATTTTGAAGTGTTATCAGTCAATAATTCCGTTAAGACTGGTGATAAAAAGTCCTCCCTGGCTGAAGAGTCGCTCGACTGGAGCTAGTGTTGATGAAGAGGACTTTGACACAGGCCATATCTTCAGTGAAGCCAAGGGCTCGTCTGGATCCTCAAGATACCTTTAAACACAATCAGATTGAGTTTTATTATAATCAGTGAAAATAAGTCACATAATATGTTAATGACCATTTTATATTTGATGCAAGCGTCCAAAATAAAATATTTATTATAATATTAGTAATGACAATGTTCTAGCTTTAAAAGAAAAATGCATGAAATATAGAACTGTGCAGCTTTTCTTCTGCGGTTAAACCAGCTGTGATCCTCTTAAAGATTGTGCCTCCTTGCTGCATTTGCATCTGCGCTGAGACCAGCAGCCGTGGGTCCTCCTGAGTTAGTTCAACAAGCCAAGTTCAAACAGAGATTTTGGAGTTGTGGACGTTGCTTCATGACAGGCTAGGACCTCCTACAAATTCCGCGCCAATAGCTTTGATTACAGCTGTACATGTGAAAAGAAAACTTGACATTTTGGCCGACAGGCTTATTATGATGGTTGGAAAAATGTAACCAATAACAGGCAGTTTTTTCCTCCTTGGAGAAAATCTATGGAAAAGGCAAGAGTTTGTAGAACAGTCGTGCATTCTTCATGGAGATGTGGCGTAGAGTTTTCTGTGAACCTGCGAATAAGAGTAAGACAGAAGTGCTTCACAGGGATGGCGAGGTGGCAAATCAAATGTAGCACTTCTTCATCTTGATCAAGAGCAGCACATCACATTCATCGTCACTGTAATGGGGAATGCAAACTGTTATAAACACAGGCTGGCAATGACTGCAGGGGTTGGGGTTGCAGGAAAACACATATTCAGTCACAATTAAATGCACACAAAGTTACCATTTTGTCTGAACGGAAACTGTCATTATAGACACTAGAAGAAGCAGAGCCGTGGGAAGATATTTTAGTTAGGGGGTGCTGAGGGACAAAATTTACCCCCAAAATACTTTTTCTGTGCATAAATCCTATTTATTAACCTCTTAACTCCCGCCTGAACCGAGAGCATTTTCCCCAGTTCAGCTTTACCCAAATCCTGTAGGCCAGTGTAACACCTCATTTGAAAGACCTACAAAATTAAATTGATCTTTTTCCTCACATCAGATTTTTTTTTCCTCACTTTTTTTGTTGGGCAGTCGTCTCATCTTTTTGTCAAATTTTCGTGACTTTTTTTGTCACTTTTTCGGCAAATTATTCGCATTTTTTTGTCAATTCTTATCACTTTTTTGTCCATTTTTTCTCAATTTTTTGTCAAATTTTTCTAACTTTTTTGTCAAATTTTGGTCCATTTTTGTCATTTTTTGTAAAAAATTTCTCACTTTTTCGTCAAATTATTCGCATTTTTTTGGTCAAATTCGTATCACTTTTTCGTCCATTTTTTCCTCCATTTTTCGTCCATTTTTTATCACTTTTTCATCACCTTTTTTCCAGAAGCTTTTGGACTGGGGTAAAGCTGGAGAAAATGTGCTCGGTTCAGGTGGGAGTTAAGGGGTTGATATTGCCTGCAGTTCACAAACTGTCCACCAGGGGGTGCTGCAGCGCCCTCAGCACCCTGGGTTCCCACGGCCTTGAGAAGAAGTTTGTGGCAGAGCTGGTGCACTAGCTGCATCTGGACCGTCCAGCTGCGTCAGTTCTTAGGCGGATGTGTTGACCACTGAACTAAACAGAACAAAAACAAAGTCTCTGGAGACAGTACTTTAGCACAGTCATGGTTCCACTGATTGACTTGAAATCGTTAGTACATCGCAGCAGAAACCACATCATATGTGTAGCTGTGCACCAGTCAGAACAGAGACTTTTGCCGCCATGTCTCAATCCAAAGGCGTAGTGTAAATGGTTTGGTATTTACGGAATGAAGAACACATATATTTTTTACCTGTCTTCACAATCTGGAGGGATATTGGGGTCATTCATGTCTTACAAGAAGCTCCTTTAAGTTTCAGAGGGTAAGGAATGTTGAGGTGTGTAGTACTGCTCTTAAGGTTAGCAGTATATGGGTGATATCCTGTGTTTCTGTTAAGCGGAGGTTGGGGCAAATTAGACCCTTTACAATTTGCCTATCAAAAAGGCAAAGGCGTAGATGACTGCTTCAGACTACATTTTAATAAATCATCTTTTATCTCATTTTGAATTTCCGGATCAGTTTTTGGCACTGTTTTTAGACTTTCTTACAAATCATGTCCAGCAGGTTTGGATAAACGGAGAAATGTCCAACAAAAGGTCGTCAAACCCAGGTTCGCCACAGGGTTGCGTCCTGTCTCCTCTTCTTTTTATTTTGTACACGGACAGCTGTAGGGCGGCACAGGAAGGCAGCTACATTGTTAAATTCTCCGACGACTCTGCTCTCCTAACTCTGCTCTAGGGTCCTGTCTCTGGTCACGGTCAGGCCCCAGATACTTTCGTCGAATGGTGTGATGCAAACTCTTTAGATCTCAATGTGTCTAAAACAAAGGAGTTGATCATTGACTTTAGGCGCCGCAAGGATGCTCGTGGAATGAGCAGTATTCAAGTGGACATTGTTGACTCTTATCGGTACTTGGGCACTATATTTGACTCTCAGCTAAAGTTTGAGTGAAATACAGAAGCAATTATTGAAAAAGGCTAACAGAAAATCTATCTTTTGAGGAAGCTCCATTCTTTTAATGTCTGTGACAAAATGTTATCTAACTTTTACAATTTTGTTACTGAAAGTCTCTTGACATTTTCTTTCATTTGTTGGATCAAGGGATTGTCTGTAAAAAACGGTCTGCACAACATTGTACAAAGCTGCTCTAAAATTCTAGGAGTCCAGCTGTAGGACGTAAGTCTACTCTGGAAGAAGCGAGCTACAACCAGAGCACATTCTGTCCTCTGAGTTTCTGTTGATGCCCTCTGGGGGGCGCTATAATGTGCTGCGAGCAACAAAGAATCGTTATCTGTTGTCTTTCATACCTTCAGCTATAAAGCTGCTAAACAAGGATGAATCTCATTATAATCATTAGATCAATTATGGCTCCAAGTTTTTTGTTTCTTGTTGACTAATTATATTTATTTGTAGGCGTTAGGCCTATTCTTCTTCTATGTACTGTATTTATGAGATGGACAAATGTTTGGCTGGGAAGCTGCAAATTAATTGCCCCTTGGGGAGAAACAAAGTCTATTGAATCTGAATCTGACTGATATGCTTTTTACGTCCCTGGCAACGAGGAGTAATGACGGAGGTCTTTGAAGACTGCCGATAGAGTGTTGTGTTTGAATGTGTTGGAATGTTTGTGTCTTTGTTCTTATTGTGTATTTTATTGCTATCATTTTGGACTATATTTTATATATATTCTGTCCAAAAACACCTACAATTTCACAATAATCCAACAGCCTTCACATGTCCTTTTACAAAAAACGCAAAGCGAAAGCAAATGAAATGGTGAACCCTCTTCCTTTATTGTCACTTTAGTTCCGTATGTTGAGCGGAAATTCAAGCGTTTGGTGTCAGAATCTATCAATCTAAAAACGAGCCGCGATTGTCTCTGTTAGATGGAACTCCACAGGTTTCTGCAGGTTTATGGCCCGGGACTATACACAGGTGTCAGTACGTGTGTCTGTGATGGAGAGGGGGAACAGGTGCGCTTTATGTGACAGCCTGACACGGGCTGAGATTTGCTAATAAAACAAGATGCTCGGTGTCAGAGCGAGGCAATGCTGCCGCGGCGGGCAGGAGCGGACGGTCAGCTCCTGCTGACAACACCTGGAAATGGCACCGTGGACCAGAGGTGTCAGGAAAAGACAGGCTAGACAAGATAGGGAAGATTGTGTCTCACTCTTTCTCAGCCCAACACCGCAGAAGTCCAGGTTAGGCACAACAGATCATGGCTAAAGGGAAGTTGGCCTATTGGTTTTCTGCACTTCTCACTCTCAGTCTAAGATTTAAAAATGAGTGGCTCGACTGTCATTAGATTTGAGTTAACAAACAAAAAAATTCAGGAGCTATGTCGCCAACTATACACACTTGTACATGTTAACAAGACACGCTGAACACTTAAAAACACAAATACATTTTTTAAAACTCAACTATTGATTTGGAATCTTAGCGTTTTGTTGTGTTTGGAGACTCTTGAAGACTCTCGCTTTGAATGGCTAAAACAAGGTGCACTTAATCCAATCAGCAGCAAATGCTCTGCTGAATATTGTTATGGAAATTATGGAAATCCAACTGTATATTATTATATGTTTATTGTAATCACATTACTTATGTTTTATGAGCGACTGACAAGTATGCACTGTAACCTGTTTACAGCTAAGGTACACCTGCTCGGACACCTGCTTGGCCGGGGCAGGACGTCTTATCTCGAATTAGAGACAGGGTGTCTGTGTCCTTGCTGTGGCGACGTTTGTCTTATACATTTCGTTAGTGTCTCTGAATATCTTAGGTCAATTTGACCATTACACCATCGGGGCATTCCATAATCGTATGATCATTGTGCTGTCTTTGTGTATAAATACTGTGAGCTGTGAACTGTTCTTCAGAGCATCTTGTATCCAGGTACTTGATGTGTCTCCATGTGCACATGTCCAATAAATCGGCACGCTTGATTCATGACAACTTCTCTCCGGTTTTTATTTAATATGGTCTCAATATTTACCATAACAATATTCTTGAAGCATCTCACAGTATAATATCCATCTCTTGCCAGGCTACACCTCTGTTTTGTCCTTTGTCCATGTAGCATGGTTCTACTCTGCATGGTTTAGGACTCAGTACGCAATAAAACTCTACTCCATTGTACCTCTGTTTCCATCACAAAGACCAGTGCAACAGAGGAAACATGATGATTGATGCGACCAAGCTCTTCCACGTTTTCTTCAGTCCAAAAGAATTTTGAACCCCTTTTTATCCGCTTTGTGTCACTATTCTTGGATCATGTAAGTACTCACGTGACCATATGTAAATAGGGAAAACGTGGAAGAGCTTGGTCGCTTCTAACTTCACCCCCGTTTGGGTCCATCGGAATATGCTGGGAGAGGCTCAATGCTAACAACATCTTTGGTCTTTAAGCGTGACTGAGTGTGGAAAACCAGAGGCCTCCTCTTTTAACTTTGACAGCACTAGAGATAATTCTGAGTCAAGTCAAAAACTAGTGGAAAGAATCAGCTAAAAGACAAACTATAAAGGTAAGCTACATGCAGATGTTATGTTAACAGCAGTTAAAGTTGTGCTAACAGCAGCTAAGAGCTAGCCTGGCCTTAGCCATCTGTAAACTCCGGTTAATTATCCGGCCAATTATGATTTCCGTACAAGTACGTCTGGGTCTGATCTCAGTGGCCGAGTTCCATCGGTTGAATTTCAACCTACCATTCTACTGCTTTTGCTTAACTCTGTCACTAAACACCTCACTCAGGCAAAGGCGTATGCTAGGGTCTTATTTTTAGATTTTAGTTCAGCTTTTAACTCAATGACGATTCATATCCTTTTAAAAAGACTTGCCGACCTTAAAGGGGGGGTATTATGCAAAATCGACTTATTCAAGCTTTACATCATGTTATTATGTCATTCCCTCATTAAAATTCATTTAAAAAATCATTTTTGAGCAATCAGTAAAAACTCTGATGGCGGCCATTTTAGGGATAGGTTTGCCTGAGTCCTCCTAGGAACGCCCCCACCTCCTGGAGACGCCTCCGAGCTTTCATCACCAGCCGAGTAACCAACACTGCTCCACAGCAGAACCCCCTCCCCACTGATGCCACAGACAGCGTGTGGAGGGGGCGTGTCTGAAAGGGTCAGAGGTTCTTAAAGAGACAGAGGCCTATTTCAAGACATTCACTACAGCCATTTTGAGAGAGCAATTTTATACAAGGCAGTTATTCTAATTTACTGCATTTACAGACCAACAGAAGGTTTCATCATTATTGTCGTGTGCTATAGACTGGTGCTATGTGATTGAAAAAAGCATAATTCCCCCGCTTTAACATCAATTCAGGACTAATTTTATGGATCAGACAGTTCCTCTCCTGCCACCCGCAGAGGGTCTGTGTCAAGAACAACACATCGGACAAGCTCACTGTGAGCACTGGATGTCCACAGGGCAGCGTATTGTCGCCGGTTTTGTTCAGTCTTTTTACAAACGAATTTCAAATAAATAACACTCAATTCAAACTGTTAAAACATGCAGATGACACGGCGCTCATTGGTCTCCTGCATTCAGACAACCCGTCAGCTGAGGGGGTCTATCAAGACCGCAACGAGGCGCTACAAAACTGGTGTAACAGCAGTCGGCTTCAAATTAATGTGGCCAAAACCAAGGAACTTGTTTTAACATCCTGCTCCAATCACAACACAAATTTACATCATGTGTCACTCAACAGTCAGAGTGTGGAGATAGTGAGCACTTTCAAGTACCTTGGCACAATCCTAGACGCCCAGATCAACTTCCAAAGCAATGCTGAGGAGGTGTTCAAAAAACGCTCTCAGCGACTGTACCTTCTGAGAAAACTCAGCAGTATCGGGGCCAGTCCACAAATTCTAGAATCTGTGTACAAATCAATAGTTGAAAGTGTTTTAACGTTCCACCTCACTGCATGGTACAATCACATGACCTGCAGAACAAAACACAAACTGAACAGGGTGGTGTCGATGGGCTCTAAGATCGTGGGGAGACCTCAGAGTGAGCTGTACAAGGCAAGGACACTGACAAAGGCTCGAGCTATTGCCTCCGACTCTGCTCACCCTCTGAACCCTCAGTTGGAGGTTCTGAACTCTGAACTTAAGAAATCTTTTGTCCCCTGTGCTGTGGGAAATCTGAATGAAGCAGCGTCCCGAACATAATCGCCACAGAAATGAACTGTTCTTATATATGTGTTTTTGTTTTATTTTTTTCCTTTTGGGCATGTATGTATCGTCCATAGTCTTGTATTTCTGCGTGTCGGTGAGCCAAAGATGAATTTCTAGCTCGATAGACAATAAAATTCTATTCTATTCTATTTTATTCTATTCAGCGGGTGGCGGAGGCAGGTGTTGTAGGTGACGTCAAGCATCTGCGCCGCATTTGCTGGTTGTAGTTTGGCAATGGCGGCGGATACGAAAGTAATGGAAGCTCTTCATTCCAGTCAGATCCAGTCGTTTCAAAGTTCACCCCTCCCACCTGATAACGGAGCTCAATTGTGAGGTTCCAGACCCTTGTATGAAATGCAATGAGTATGAGGATATGGTAAAACGGCAGTATGTGAAATATTAAATCTTGTCAGACCTGCCTGTTGTAGTAAATCAGAGGGCTTCAGTCTGTTCGTGTCACATTAGTATAAGTTCAACGTGCTTTTGACGGGCCCTCTCCTTGCATGGTTGCGCCCTGTCGAAACACAGTTAGACAAGGGTAGATGGATAAAGCAGCATATAATTGTAAATTACGATCAATATGTTTTAAAGATTTGAAGATGAGGCACTGGCATATCCCAGACTCTGTGCCTATTTAGAGGGATAGGCCCGCTGGGGACGCCGCTAGCTGTCTCCAGTTCTCATCTGTCTGACAAAAATAGCCATTCAAAACAGGACGCACAGTTTTGCAGCCAAATACACGACAAATGTTTATTCCAAGAGACGGGCAGCAATCGTAAACACTTTAAATAGCAATAAAGCATTGTGCATTGCCAAGTTGTGGACACTGCAAACAATAAAAGCCTCCCTCCAATTGGCAGAAACTTCCATGTCTTCTCTCCATTTCCTCCCCAGCAGAACATCAGCGAGCCCCCCTGTCACTGCCCCGTCTCCTCCCCCCCCCCGCGTGTGGCCCCTGGTCCTGTGCGGAGGAGGTGGTCCGCGTGATGAAGTGCGGCGTAAATCCAGCTCACACTGACACGAGCGCGTCAGGGCCGGGCCGCGGGGAAACGAATGGAGCTAATGGACGCAGGGACAAGATTTAAAACGGGTCTGTGTCCGATCCAGCCGCTCTGAGGGACAGTTCTGTCACACGCCGAGTATCTGAATGTTGGCTAAAAATGTTCCCGGTGACTTGAATCGGAAGCTGAAAGTCCGACATTACGCGGTATTCAGGCTTTACTTTTTACACAGTAGCATTAAATGAAAGAAGCAAAGTCCATGCACAGGAGCTCAAAAGTCAATCCTTCCTTTCAGAATGTCTAGAGCTGGGTACCGCCTATATGGTATGGGGAACGTGTGCCCATGGGGCCGGAGGATCATGCTGCATTGAGGAGGTAATGGAGCAAAGTGAGGGGATCCCATTTACAGTGCAGGCAACGGGCATTGTGACACGACACCTGCTTGTGAGAGTCTCCGAAATGCACTGCTTGGATTTCAGAGGCAGAGCTTTACAGCAAGGATCCACTCACCCATTCATACTCTCATTCATACACCAATGTACAGGGGCGGACTGGCCATGTGTCCATTCTGGAAGAGCACAGAAGGGCCACTGGCTCTAGGGCCACCAGTCCCGCCTCAACCGAGCGCTACCCAAATCTAAAAGCTAAAAAGAAAAGAGGATGAAAAGTCAACAAAAACATGAGAAAAAGACGGAAAAAAACCCTTCAAAAACGTGAGAAAAACACACAAAAAATGATGAAAAAAAACAACAAAAATATGACAAAAATGTGGCGACGTGACGAAAAGTTTCCGTCACTTTTGTAGGTCTTAGCTTTCAAATGAGGCGTTACATTGTTTACCTCCAGTCGAGAAGCTTTTAGATTTGGGTAAATCCCAGTAAAAAAAAAAACATGAATCTAAAAGGAATTCCGTGGAGTATGGTGTGCCACAGGTTCAATTTTGGGACCATTATTATTTATTATTTATATTAATGATTTTGCTTCTGTTTCTACGACAACCTTCCCTCTTCTTTTTGCTGATAATACCAATAAAAAAAGAAAATAATAAAAAGCCGAACTGGGGAAAATGCACTCGGTTAAGGCGGGTGGTAAGAGGTTAAAATATGTGTTTGTGGAAGTGCACAATTATGCTCATTTGGGCCAGGCTGGTCAGAGTCCAGGGCTGTTTTTCAGTCCCAGTCCGCCCCTGCCAATGTACGCAGACACTGGGGGCAATGTGGGGAAGTGTCTTGCCCAAGGACACAACAACAGTGTGCACTTTCAGGAGGTGGGATTCGAACTCCCCAACCTTACGATCATGAGACGACCCGCTCTACGATCTGTCACCACTGTCGCCCTACATGAATGATCTCTTTTTCTTTCACATCATCTTTCAGTTTTTTCAACACAGCAAACGGATGCTGGAAGTTGTAAGTATGTTTTCCAAGCTTGTGTTTCAGAAGTAAAGTGAGCACCACGCACACATTCTGGGCAACAAATTTCTCTTTTGATCTGTCATTTTTTCTTTTTCTCTTGTTCTTCAGGTTTTAGATTTCCAGTCCGTCCTTTTTGTTTGTTCACCTGGATCAAAAGTGCTCTCAAAGACTTTCCATTAGATGCTTGATGTTGCTGTTTTTTATTACATTATGGTTAAAAAGCTCATCGGCCATAAACTGCTGACATGAAGCTTGTACGAGCATCTTTGACTTTTGGCTTCACTATTCAAAATGGACGTAATTTGCAAAACTGAGTGGAGGATGTTTCAATGTAATGTTCTTGTTTAAACCTTTGCCGAAGAGTGTGTAGTGATTCACACACACACAAACGGCTCTGCATTTTTACCCTTTTCCTTGTCAGTGTTTCTTTCATTCCTGTTGCCCTTGAGCCCTTGGGTTGTCATCATCACGCTCCAGGAACAATTGTATTTGTTTTGTGCAGATGAAGTGATAGTGTTTCAACGTTTTTTCTCACGTACGCACAGCAGTTCAGGCCTTTCTTTGTTTTTGCGCTTCATTTTAGGTGAACGTCCCAGCTCTTTTGCGGTAAGTCGGAAGTCTGTATTTCTTCAAAAATATTTCTCACCAAAATCTTTGAAATTAGTTGTTTGTCTTTGGTGTTTCTGTTCTATGTACCTTTCTTGTAAACTCCATGACAAGTGCATTGTGGAACGGCAAAGTTCTCCAGAGATTTGTGGGGTTTGACTTGACTTGGAATGAGGCGAATCCAGTCTGTTGTAGCATTGTGTTTTTTTTAATACTATACCACATTTTGTAGCTCTTTCTCATAATGAAGTTGACGATAGCCTTTTGCCTTCTCTTATTTGCTCTCATGTTTGCTTGATTTTTTTTCCTCCATCTACACCGCTGAAGTCTTTGTGCTCGCTTGAAGAGATCTTTGCTGCCCTTTAATTTCCCAGAGTCTTTCCTTTTTTCTTTTTTTCCTTTGATTTGCTTCGGCGTCTTCTTTAACCCTTTAATAGTTTGCTCACCTGTTTGGGAGAGCACACTTTACTCAATTATGTGTTGCTTCTAATTCTGCCTATCTCTTCCATTCTCTACCAAGTGTGCAATACTCAAAATATCCAATTTAGATAAGGGTTGGACTAGTTTGGACTGGTGTATGCTGGTTTGGACTAGTATAGACCTGGTTTGGACTGGTTTAGATCAAGTTTGGACTTGTTTATGCTGGTTTGGACAGGTAGAGACCTGGTTTGGACTGGTTTATGCTTCTTTTGAGATCTTTTAGACTGATTTAGATCAGGTTTGGACCAGTAAAAAAAAAAAAAACGTTGTTTGTTTCCCAAATGGTTAGATAATACTTTTTTTTTTATGGTTGTAGGGGTAACATCAAAGGGTTAATGCTTTCTCTGTACGATTTTGCTCTCTGTGATCCTCACTTTGGGGGCAGACATACTGAAAACACAAACAGAAAGTAAATATAAAACTGTTTAACTCCCAAATGAAGCCAGTAACAAATGAAAAAACAAAATAAGAAGTATTCTTCGACTTGTATACAGAATTGTAATTGACTTAACTAGTCTATGAATGGAAAAACTAATGATTTGTCCTTACCGCTTATGTGACAAGTGATGGTTTTGACATTTCACTGTTTTAAGCAAACTGTAGAGCTAGTTTAAACATCTATGAGCTGCATAGTGTTTCGTTGGACTTCACACACAACACGGACAGCTGTCATCTGCAGAAGTTCTCCGACGACCGACGACCCTGGACTCTGTGGAGGAGGTGAGGGACAGGAGGGTGTTAGCCAAGCTCACCTCCATCATGGACAACGCCTCCCACCCACTGCACGGGACTGTAGAGGAGCTGAGCAGCTCTATCAGTGGCAGACTGAGGCAACCACCAAGGCCTTCATCACCATTGCTGTCAGACTGAACAACAGGAAAGTAACATGTGCAATAACCTCTTTTCAGAATACATGCAATAATCCCTGTATCACTTATCTGAGTCCTTGGTAGTCATTGTACATATAATACCACTATTTACTATTTAGTTTAGTCTGCTCGGTTCGGGTCCAGTGCGAAAGAGAGCGTCTTCTCAAATGTTCTGGTCTTGTCCCTCGCGAGGTCAAAAGTACCCCCCTAGAAAAAGACAAAATACTTCCTCATTTCAATGTTTTGTTTGAGTGAATGAAAACACACATACAGCAGAACCCCTGTTTGTGCATAAATCTACATCACTTTACAATTTTTACACATTTGACAGAGACAGATACCAGTTGTGACATTTCCAAAACCTTCAGGTTTTCAAACTCTCTCGTACGGCTTGTAGCCCGTACGTAAAATGGCCAGACTTCTATCCGGGTTTTATTGTGCTTTCTGACTTTATACAGGGAAGTCTGGTTCCATTTGTCCGTGGTCTTAAACAGCAGAATAGACGGCAGTTGCAGATAAATATTGTAGACAGGAGCGGCTCTGGAGAGTTAGATGGAAAAGCTGATAGAGACGGGAAGGGAAATGTTTAAAGGTTCTGTCTGTCGTGAATGAAATTATTGTTTTTTTTATGGCACAATAGGTCTTGCCCATTGTGTATTTTATGGCTTTTGAAGATTTTTGGGATATTGGACCTGTATTTGATTATTGGGGAGAACAGGTAAAATGACTGGAATTGGCAGAGGTTACGGGAAACTAAGAAAAGTGGTCAATTTAAACAATATAAAACACTGACTGAAAGAGGTCTAAAAGGCCAAATTACATACAAACCACAGACCACAAAATGAGTAAATACATGACACTGTGATGTATTCCTCACATTCCTCACTTTATATCTGCTGTTTCACGCATTTGCATGTACGTACTGTAGAGAAGACACAGAGATTAAGCAGGCAAGTAAGACAAAAGCAACGAATCGTATGGGGGCAAAGCAGGAATCCTACATGAATGAGATGCTTTAGATGTAGATGGTGAGCTCCTTGCTTTAAAGGGGTGAAAACAGTTCAACATTGCGTTTGTTTAGTTCTATTGTAAGGATTGTTTCAACAAAATATATGAGTAAAAGTGTGATTGTTTTATTTGATTCAGAGAGGGACAGTGGAGAAGTTCCAGACATGCCAGTAGATGTGGTGGCAGCGGCGGTTGAAATAGAAAACACAGAAAGAGATGAGGAAGATGAGGGAATGTCAATAGACGTACAAGTCTCTAGTCACTCTAGTTGGTCTCCATGTACTGGAAACCTGGTCTGGACATTGGCCTTTTTAGGAACATCATGGCGACAGATTCTTCGAGCTTCAGTCACATTTACATCTGGTACATGATTTGGCGAAACCTGCTGGCAACACTTATGTCTTTAACAAAGTGCAGCATTTCATGATGTGTTGACCATACACAACATCAACAAATCAGAATGTGGCGCAAATCACGCATCAGGCTGATTTTTTTCCATAAATGACTCCTTTAACAAAGATAATTTTACCCTGAAAAAAGAAAAAGAAAAGACAGGTATAGCGCCTTTAAGTCAATACATCCACGTTGTCCCATGAAAAGATTAATGAAATATCTGCAGAAATGTTAGGGGTGTACTTACTTTTGTGAGACAATGTAGATCAGAGCCGTCTTTTCCTATAGGCAAACTATGCAAGGTGCGTCGGGCCCCGCAGCTGCAAGGGCCCCACATCTCAGTCAAACTACAGTCTTGTTACGGCCTATTTGTGTCAAAGATGAGTTGAATCCACACGATTCTCATGCACGCAGTTACTTAAAGTAACTCTGGTTCTCTGAATGTGCACAGTCTAAAACGAATTGGGCCACTCACAGGCAATTAATTCTCAGTGGTCAGACTGAAATAACCACTTAGTTTTAAATCAGCGGTTCCCAAACTGTGGGTCAGGGACCAGAGGTGAGAGAATGTGACCATTTGCTATTTACCATTTTAAAAAGTGGGGAAATAGACTGGTAGTCGTCCTAAATCGCAGTCTGACAGTGGCTTAGTGGTTAGTGGTTCTCACTCAGAGGGGCAGGGCCTGAATTGAGGTCATTATGTTCCACTTCTGCCCTGCACTACTGCACAGTGGAACAGTTTTTGACCGTACATGGGTTTGCTCTTTATCGAATAACCATGGACTACAAACTGTGGGCCCCCCCGTGTGGCCCCAGAAGGGCCAGCACCGGCTCTGATGTAGATAGACATAAGTTCTGTCCACATGCTATTCCTGCCTCTGCTGCGGCTCATGTCTGCCCTCAAAGTTGTCAACAATCCCTGTGACAGTCACACACCAGAGAAGGGCCTGTATAATCTGCAGGACAGGTGTGTGCCATGTCCAAGATGAACAGGTTTGTGGACCACGTTTGACTTGGACTTGGATAATTATCGATTCGCAATCCAGGACAAAAGCCTTTATTTCGGGACTGTCCCCATTCTCTCGGGACATGTTGTCACCCCCATTTGACAGCATTTGCCCTGGAGAATTCTCGTAAGAATAATAGCATGTCTCATGAAAATAAAAAGCGCTTTCAGGATCATAATGCAAATATCCAAAGTTAGCAGCGAGGGACAGGACACACGCTCGCGCTGGTGGCCAGTTGGCTGTGTAGTGGATGCGCGTGTGTTGTTTGGTTTCAGTGAGCGTGGTCCCGGAGCGGTGCAGCTGAGTCCCTGACCTCCGACTGAGCGCCCCCAGCCAGGATTATATTTAACAGGCCCATCTGAAAGTCAACAGCACGATCCGTCATCCGCCCACGATGATTCTGCATAAGCCTCCTCCGAGTCCACCCCCCTTACGTAACGGTGTCTGGGATCATTATTCCAAATTGTCATAAGACCCAGTGTTGGTCGCGCAGTTTGGGCCTTTGAGCAAAACAACTCTTTATTTCCTGCCTTGTATTTAAAAGCAGTGGGAAGTTCTGTAAATTTCTTTTGAGTAAGACAAGGAATGAAGTTTCATGCTGTTATGAAGGAGATCTGGCGCTGAGCCTACAAATGTTGGTGGTGCGGCAAATTTGAAAACAGAGAGACAATCTAGAGGGACATTGTATCAAATCCAAGTCAAAAGCAGCCTGCTTTTGTATGGCTCCATATCATAACAGTTGCCTCATAGGGCTGTCTTAAGTCATGTTGCCAGACTTACCCTTGGGCAAGACACTTCACCCAATGCCTATGTGTGAGTGGTTGGTGGTCGGAGGGACCATTAGCGCAGATGTGAGCAGCCTCGCTTCTGTCTGTCTGCCCCAGGGGAAACTGTGGCTATAAATGTAGCTTACCAGCATCAGCATGGAGTGAATGAACCCCCATGTGTACAACCACCCGACCAGTTTAAAGGTCCTATATCATGCAAAATCGACTTTTTGGTGCTCCTAACCATATTGTTATGCTATTTCCTTCTCAAAAACACCCGCAAAGTTGTTTTTGGCTTCATTCATGGGTCTCAGCAATCCTCCTGAATCCTGCTCTCTGGGCAGCTGCTCCGCCCTCTCCTGGTGAGTGTGTGACACTCTGACGTCTTTTACATCATAGTGTCAAACAGGAAGAGCCCGACGTCTGTAATATAATGCCTTACGGCCTGATTTTAATTTGTAAAACAGCGTATTCATTATTTCTGTCTCAAGAAGGAAAAGAGAAAAAAAGGAAGTGCCTGAGGCGCCTGCGCTGTTCCTGCAGGGAAGCTGTGAAGATGGAGCTCTTTCTAACCTACTCTAGACACGCCTGTTCTTTTTTCTCACCTAACGATAATATCACAGAGAAAAGCGATTTTGGGTATGGGAGACAGGACTTTATTCAACCTTCCTAAAGAAGAGGCCACTCGCCAGAAGTTGGAATTGGTTTCAGCGACTATCAGCCAAAATAGTGTTTTTCTGTGACTGTCTCTCGATGGATGTTTGGTGAACCTTGGCCTGAACCAAAGTTGATTCACTCTTAAAACCAGCGATGATGGAGCGGCCAGAGCAGTGGTGACTCAAAACGTGTCTTAGCTTGTGTGTATTAGCCACTTATGAAGCTGTATTGGAAATGTCAACTCCTTATAACTGCACTGTGAAGTAACTTCACTTTTTGCTGTGATGTTATATTTCTACTACTTCAACTCGCTGCATCAACTCGGGAAGAGGGGCGGAGTTAATTGAATCCAAGCGTTTTGTCTTCCGGGTTTGAAAAATGCCTCCAGAAAATACTTATAATTATCACAAAAATAGTACTCCATAGTCGTATAGGTACAATGCATCATATACATGCCTATACTTTACTTTGGAAGGGCTAAAATACCTTGATACAGATCCTTTAAGTTGAGTGTTCTATGAATGGGGAAGCCAGCTGAAAACATCAGGATCTTTCAGAATTTGCAGTATCTGATGGCTAATCCTAACGGCTATAAAAAAATATATATATATATATATATAAGGGGTGCCTAGCTGAGGGGGAAGACAATTGTTTACTATTTTGAGCTGTTTTCTGGCAGAATATAGACATATTTTTTCACACATCAAAAATGTCAAGCCAAAATCGGGTCCACATGGAGGTCTTTTCACATTAGATTGTTCATAGTAGCAAAAAAGGACACTTATATGTAGCATATATAGCATATGTAGCTTGAAGCTAACGTTGGCTTCCTGGTTAGCATTGTCCGTTTTATCAGTATTTATGGGCTGTTGAACCACTTTGCTCCTTTCCATGTCTCTGTATCTGTATTTATTAGGAGCATATAGTTTTTGTTAAAGTAATGGTGGAGAAAAGGTAGAAAGTTCAGTTTTGACCGATCTATGTTTTCCCTCTGGCTGCTTCAAACAACAGGACATTTTGTAATTTATAGCTTGGATTCTAGAGTGAATAAAGCGCAAGTCTTGTGAAACGCTTCCATAGTACATTTTCCTTTTTACACATGCTACAATATTATTCTACTCCAGAGACTCTGTTCATCCATATGCTCGTAACTTCATGACTCACAGCATGGTTCTCTGTAAATAGCTCCCCTCAGAACCGTGGATTATCCGCTCCACTTACCTTCTTGATGTTGGCGACTGCTTTACTTCATATTTGTGTTTATTGAATAACAATGCAATGACAGGTGCAGTGAGCCACACTATGACCAGCAAGTTGGACCAGCAACCAGAAAACCTTCATAAAATGTGTTTCACAGGGCCGTTCCTAGCCGTAAGCAGACTGGGTCACATGCAAAGCAAAGGTCTCCACATCAACTTAATTATTCTAACAACATATCCATATCAAAAGAATACCTGTGAGTTTTCTACCAAAGATTTCTATGTTGAGCAGGTGCCCAAGTCAAGTTTTGGTTTGGAAAATAAAGGAAATTTTCCAGCGCCACAACCAAGGTTCAAGTAAAAATATTTAAAATATTTAGTCTTAATTTTAGTCAAAGTGATATTTTTGCAGACAAAAATTGGACTAAAACTAAAATAAAAGTTTTTCATGAGACTAAAACTATGACTAAAATGTCCAGATATTTTAGTTGACTAAAATGAGACTAAATAAAAATGAAAAGGAGAGACTAAAATCATCCAAACTTCTATTGAGCGTCTGAAAGAGCCTCAGATCATGGAAATCCTCTGTTAAAGGAGCAGCTCTGAGCTTTGTTCATGTGGAGCAGAAACATGAAGCAGAGGAACAAGATTAAATATGATTATAATGAATATTATCAATGCAAAGTCGACTAAATTAGTCTTAAATTTAGTCGACTAAAATGTCAATTTAGTCTAAAACTAGACTAAAATTGAAAAGATTTTTTCGACTAAATCTCGACTAAAATTACATTACTTTTTAGTCAAAAGACTAAGACTAAAACTAGAATAAAATATGTTGTCAAAATTAACACTGATCCTCTGGAGTTTACTTAAAATAAGATTTTTTTAACTTATAAAATTCAAGTAAGGGATTCGGATCATGTCCAATTAAACTAACATTTAATATCCATGAAGATCAGTCTGATCACTATCAAAAATCCAAAATGTCATACTTAAGTTGTTACAATAATGATACTGCAATGGCTTTTGTCCTTTGGTTTTCAGTATTGACACACTATGGCCAAAGATCGGTCAGTGCAGAGAAACCCAGGTGCATTGAAGAGAGTTTTAAACTGTACCTCACACCTTTATTTAGGCTTGGAACCTTAAAGGAATAGGCCACCGTTAAAATATGTTCTTACCTCACTTTAGTCGAGTTAATATATCCCCGTCTGGTCATTGTCCGTGCGCTCTGTCAGGCAAACGGAGCACATACGCAGCCTCTCCCACATGTCACATAGCTCCGAAAAAGCTCACGATAGAAGCTACCAAGCTCTTCCACGTGTTCCCTATTTAAATAAAGTTACGTGAAGTGTTTTCATGCAAAGTATATTTACACAGAAATGTAACATGTCGATTTTATAAGCAGATAAAAAGGGGGACTATATTGCGAGGCGTAATGATACGAGGAGTAAAACGTCCGCGCAGTAACTCCTAAAGGTTATTGACGGAAGTGAGCGGGGGAAGTCTTTAGGAGTTACTGCGCGGACGCTGTGCTCCTCGTATCATTACGCCTCACAATATAGTCCCCCTTTTTATCTGCTTATAAAATCGACATGTTACATTTCTGTGTAAATATACTTTGCATGAAAACACTTCACGTAACTTTATTTAAATAGGGAACACGTGGAAGAGCTTGGTAGCTTCTATCGTGAGCTTTTTTGGAGCTATGTGACATGTGGGAGAGGCTGCGTATGTGCTCCGTTTGCCTGGCAGAGCGCACGGACAAAGACCAGACGGGGATATATTAACACGTCTAAAGTGAGGTAAGAACATATCTTAGTATGTAAAAACGGTGGCCTATTCCTTTAAGGCCACCTTGGTCTCACGACAGAATGTCAGTTTTTTAATCGTGTGGACTTATCAAGCTTGCAGAAAGAATACAATCTCTGGAGATGTGTGCCAATAGCATCTTTCATAGCAGCTAAACATAGATTGCCACAAAGCATTATGGGGTGTAAAGCAAGCCCAAAAAAGCGCTCATTTCGCATGGGTGTCTATGGCCTGAGTCGTTTCAGTAGTCAGTCTTCAAACATCTTCTGCAACAACATATGTTCAAACGCCAAGGAACTATAAGCACGATACCATTAAGTTGTAAGAAGAAGAAGGTGGAACTAAGCACTGTTGTTGGGGCTGGTGCAAATCGGATTCTCGATATCCAGACCGGTTGCCAGAGGGAACTTTTTCATCCCATTTCCAAAGCCCAGTAAGATCTGCGAAAACATGACACAATTGGAAAGAGAAACAAAAAAAGGGTGACAATACTTATTTGGACGAACATACTTTCGACGCGTGGAGCAGATAAAGGGTATGTATGTATGTAAGTATGTATGTAAGTATGTATATTCGGTCTCTGCATTTTGTCGGTGGGAAAGGTCATCATCTGAGAATGACGAGCCGATACTAGCAACGCTCCCAGATGTGGAGTTATCGAAGAAGCAACAATGATGTAAACGAAATGCCCCAGCTCAACGTCCCGACCAAACAGCAGCCCACCCACACAGATTGTAACAGATCAAAGCCACAGAGAAGGCTCCACAAAGTGACAACGAAATTGTGTACAATAACACGTCACCAGAATGTAAGTCAGCACACAAACTATAAAGTTGGCTATTCAACAAGAAGCCTGAGAGGGACACCAAATATTGTCTTAGGGCCCCACTTTGGGCACCTCTGCTTAGTGCATTTAACAGTGTGCATGTGCATACGCCTTTGCATAAGAATTTAGTCATGTCCAAGATGTTCTGTACATGCTGCAAGAAAATGTTACTGGAAAACTCTGAAACGACACCTAAAAAAGCACTCCTCAACTACGTAGCTTGCGTCGAAATATTTTGTTGGGCGAACTGGAAATGGCTGGGGAGTTTCTTCTCGGAGACCCCACATGTGTAGAGGGTTTCCAAACATAAGTCCAGACAAAAGCGATATAGCGACTGTCCATTTATCATTTACTCAACCCACCAGTTGAGAACCACTAAACCAAGGGCAACAATTCTGATGGGGATTGCAAGTTTTGTGTATGCACAACCCCAGCAGGCGAAGCTGACATCCAGTGAGGGGGGTGCGGAATCCCCCACAGCGCCCCGTGTCCGTGTCCTTCATGTCCTTCCGGAGTAAATCCACAGCGCTTTCGGATGTTATTGTTTATCATGAGCAGAGAATCTATAAATAATCTGTCTTAAAGCTGTTCCGACGTCAGCTCGTCCTAATGTCTCCTGTCATTTCCAGGAAACCGCAGTTAAACAGTCCGTAAGCCTCTTAGCCTGTTCCCGCGTGTTTACTCAGTCCGGGGCTTATCACACGCCCATGATGAGATGGAGATGGGATATGCCAACGTCGACGCGGAGCTGGGCCATCTTCACGGTTGCTCATGCCTGGACTGATTCTTATTCCCACCAAAGGGGTGCAGCACAGTGCACGGACGCTGACTTGAAGTGACAACCTTTGACTCATTGGCGGATCATCCTTAAAAACATAAAAGATTCCAGTCTTGGCAAAAAGGGTTCATTCTGTCTCAGTAGAAACCTTTCAGCGAGAGGTTCCATAAACTGTATCTAAGTTTGTAACACTTGAAATCTCCACTCTACACAAAAAACTCTCAGGTCTATCTCAAAGGAATGGACTTCGTGGAGCTTTTGACCTTGTGATATTGCTCCCTCGTGAAAAATGACCATGGAGTTGTGTTTAGCTTCATTCCTGGTTTGGACCCGTTGACTTTGATTGTTCTTTTTTCCAACCGCTCATATCTTCATTTCCTGTTTTTTCAAAGAAAAGAAGAAACTGTCCACAGCTTTAAAGGTCATTTTCTGTTATCTCAGCGGTTCTGTGCTCGAAGTGTGTCCCTGCGTCATAGATTTGCTAGGATGCCTCAAGTGAAAGTGTTTTATAACATACAGCTCCTTTATCTTTATCTTTACTTGTAAAATGTAAATGATCTGAATGTGTTCAAGCCTCAGCGTGCATAATATGTCCACTGTACAATTTTAAAATGTAATTAAGTTATGGTTATACTTTGTTAATCCCTGCGGGGAAGTTTGTTCTCTGACCCGTGTTCTTTGACCCATCCTCAATGCCGCTGGAGCAACCTGTTGGAGGAGTCAGCAGCCAGCGTAGCCCATCTCCAGATGTGGAGCCAGGCTAATGGTCAGAAACATCTGGGTGGAGGATTAACCTATCGTACATGTTTTTAGTGGTAGGGGAAACCGGAGTACAAGGAGGAAACCCAAACCTACAACGTGCAAACTCCACACAGAAAGGCCCCGTCTGGGGATCGAAACCTAGATCTTCTCGGTGAGAAGCACAAGCGCTAACTGCGGTGCAAGAAAAAATAAATAAATTAAGATTCCGTTCAGAGTTCAGATTCAGTTTGTGGGTCAGGGCTGAAATATGTTTGGTATTCTGCAAACAAATAAATTTCAATTAATTGTTAAAAGACATTCGGAAAATCTGTTTAGTCATTGGATCAATGCTCAAATCAATATATATAATATACCATGGGTACACAAAATATATATATATATATTTTTTTTAATTTTACCAGTTGAAAACCACTGGTCTAAACTACCAGGGTGCATGGATGAAGGCGTTCACTCCCCACCAAATATTTCAAGATGACCACCAGCCTCATGAAAATATCATTCTCATTTTCCATTCACAGAGACCTTAGATTAGACAAATAAAGTATCTTGGAAAGGAGATGGCCAGTATCACATTGTTTTGTCAAATATTCACTGAGATTTATACAACATATATTTAAACTCCCAGAAGTGATCAATCTTAATCAAATACAGCCTTTGCGATTTGCCAACTGCGACCATTCAAATAACGATTTCAGTTTGAAGCCACAGTCCGCTCTTCCCTTGTCCTGACCCACTGTGAACACCGCCACCTCTCCTTTCAGTCATTCCATCTGAACGTATTGCCCCCCCCCCGCCCCTCCCGGCTCTGATTTAAAGATGTCCTCCGTGATTCAGCCGCTCTCGTCCGCGTGTCACGTCTCCATTCGCCGTAATGAGCCTCACTCGGGGATCCATCACGCCGTACGACCAGCCCGAGGCTCGCTAACCGGACGAACCGAGGACCCTGAATGCGCCGTGGCGGGGGGGGGGGGGCACCATCACTCTGCTGCAAGAGGGGGGCTCATCTCTATGCTAAACGTCCACCGCAGCCAGCCTTTAATGTCAACAGACTGCCCCCAAGACAGAGCTGTGGAGAGAGATTTAGCCGCTCAAAGAAGTGATAGATAGTTAGGAAACGCTGGACATACACTGTGCGATTTTAAATGAAGGATTTGTAATTGTAAAATGACTGCCTTGTCCTGTGTTTAGACAGGGCTTGGCACCGGCACCTCAGCCCCGAGGGGGAGCAGTTCAAACTCTCTAAACAGAGGATGTTCTGAGTCTGATGATATTTTATCTGCTTTGTCCAGAGCTCAAATAAGGACCTGTCCACACGAAGTCAAGCTCAGGACTAAACACAAATATATTACTATCAATCCATAGTATGTTCCATAGTGGAAAGATCTCAAAATGCTGTTTACGTGGCTCTATCATTACAGCATCTCCGCAACTTTTCCTAAATGAGGACATCACAGCTCCAGCATTGTGTCTCTCTGTTGGCAACGAGGTGGTAGAGAGGGTGCCACACTTCAAATTCCTAGGATTATCTGTGGCCGAAGACCTGTCCTGGGGAACCAACACCGCCTCAGTGGTAGAAAAGGCCCAGCAACGCCTCTACTACCTGAGGAAATTGAGAAGCGCCAGGATCCCAAAACAGCTGATGGTAAACTTTTACAACTGCGCCATCAGCAGTGTTTTGACATGCGTAGGGATGGGCACCGTTAAACGGTTCCTACTTGGAACCGACCGAAAAGCTTCGGTCGGAGGCGGTATCGAAAAATTGTAATTCTTTCGGTGCCAACTTCCGGTTCTTTTTCTCTCCAAACGTCAATATATGACCCTCAGCGAGTCTTAAAAAAGCAACATGAACATGTGCAGGTACTGAGCGGCTTCAGCGCAAATGGAGCGAAGCAAAGATATATTTCATAGATGTAGCCTAACTTATAGCGAAGCAAAGCTATAACTTGCTAAACTTCTGTAATAGAGATGGCAGAGCCGCGGTCTGCGTCAGGACTGAGCAGGACTGAGCAGGACTGAGCCAGGACGTGGACTACACCGGTTGTAAGACCCAGAGCTAAACAAAATCAGTTATGAACCAGGACTAAACCAAGACTGAATAAGAAACTTGAGCTTTTAGTCAAACTGAAAAGCAAAAAAGAGCAGTGACAACAAGAAAGACGTGTTTACCTTTAGCGACAGACCCGGAGGCTGAGCTTACGTGCTCTTGTTTACAACTTTACAGCAGCTGCAGCGAAAGGAATATCAAAGATTGTTTGTTGTTTGTTGAAAGTGAGCGCACACTCTGTATGAGACATTGTTGGTCCAGTTTTGGTAAATTGTTAGTGGCAGAGTGAGCGCTCACACCATATAAGGATCTTTGACGTGTGAAGTTGCTTTCGCTTCGTCGAACAGCGCAGTGTGTTTAGAAAAGTTTAGCTGAAAGAAAACCATGTCCTGATGTGGATCTGACCTGTCTCTGCAGCTTAAGAGGTAGTAACGTCCTTTCTTTCTTTTTATTACTGCTTAAGTGGAAATTGTGCTCAAAACACGAAGTCACAGGCGACGCTGCTGCTCCTGTGTAGCTTCTGCTGTGCCGTTTTAGGATTTTTTCCTGAACTATACTTTTAATACACGCTATTTTTATTGAATTAAAATAACATAGGTATCGAAAAAAGTACCGTTAAGGCACCGGAACCGAAAAGCAGGTATCGTTAAAGTACTTGGTATCGAAAAAAAAATTTTTTTTTTTGGGTGGTACTCCAGCTGCACGAAGGCCCATCAGCAGGCTCTCCAAAGGGTGGTAAAAACAGCAGTTTGAAATCATTGGGACCACTCTCCCAAAGCTTAGCACCATCTTCAACACCCGCTGTCTGAGGAGAGGGCACAACATCCTGCAGGACCGGCATCACCCAGCCCATCACCTGTTCCACCTGCTGCCCTCAGGGAGAAGGTACAGCTTCATTGGGGCCAGTAAAGCCCGACTGCCTAAAAGCGTGTACCCTCACGCAGAAAGGCTGTTTAATGATGCCCTTTCCCCCTATCTCCCCCCCTCCCATGGACAGTAAACCATACCCCACTCTGCAATAGCTGTGAAATGGACTTTACATTGCTGCATCTAAACTACACCTTTATCTAACTCTGACCATACTCTGTTTTGGATGCCTTTAAAGTTGTGTTGCAAAGCCTCTTTGCTGCTACTAAGAGTGAATGTCACCGGTTTTGTGCCTATACTATACTTTCGATGTGCAATGTTTACACATGGGGTACTTATTAGTTAATAAGTAATATGTAAATGCACTTCTTTTTTTGAATGACAATGACAATAAATGTTTATTGAATGAGTTTCAATGTCTGTTATCCATAAGCAACTGACCTTATAATGAGTTACTCTGATCCTCTATGCTCCACCACGGTCCGCAAGCCACCGCTGACAAGTAAAATAACACGGCAGAGTTCGCCTCCATTCTGTGTTTTTGGACGGGCAGTAAAAGTCCGGTCACTGACAGTTTTTCTGCTTTTGCCCTGTTATGTCTGAAGAATAAACTCACCTCCTCATCTCCTCTGTACATCGTAAATCCATTTACATCCCACAAAGGTTTACTGTGCATGCGCTATCTACATTTTATTGTATTATCAGTGGTAGTTTCACAGCGCCACACACAGGCCTGGTAGATGAATCACAGCGGTTTTACACACATGACTCTCCACTTCTCAATGGATTTATGATCTACAGATGAGATGAAGAGGTGAATTTATTCTTCGGACGTGATGGGACTAAAGCAAAAAAAAAGTCAGTCCAAAAACACAGACCGGATGGAGGCCAACTCTGCAGTGTTTTTCCTGTGCGTCAACTGTGGCTCGTCGTCGGGGAAAGGAGAGGAGGATTGTGCTGTCAAGAGATTTATAAGGTCAGTAGATTATGGAAAACATAAACAACGCTAGCGCTGTGATGTCATTGTTTCAGGAAAAGCTGCCGAGATGCCCAAACAACATAACAAAACATAAAGTTTTCAGATCTTTTCACTCTGGGACCGGGTTTGGAAAATGTTCATTTACAGACCCCTAAAAAGCTGGTTTCCTATGGATGATACGCTGGATATATGTCCATTTAGTCCTGAGCTTGGCTTCGTGTGGACAGGGTCTAAGACTTTACACCTGTTAGTCAAAACAAGACTTAAAAAAAGTGCTCAAGACAGAGCGAATCTAAACAAGACTTAAAAATGCATATAACTGAAAGTATTTTATCTACACTCTTGCCTCCTACTGTAATTGATTAATTCTATGTTGATGTTTTTATTGATTGTATTTGTTTTCTTATATTTATGCAACTGTGAAGCACTTTGAATTGCCTTGTGTATGAATTGTGCTCTACAAATAAACTTGCCTTAGCATGTTGCCCTGGAGCTACACACAGCTACGTTTCCTAACAAGTTTCTCAGTTGTTATCGTGTGGAGCAGTCCTTGCGGTTGTGTCCTTGTGTGTGCATGATTAAAACGTGAGTATTAATCTGAAAACCAGAAGACATTCATTCCAAGTCAGCTAAATACACTTACGTTTAAAAGGGGCTAGATGCAAGTTGGCCATATTATACTCACTACTGCCACCTCAGGTCATACGTGTAACTGCACCTTCTATATTGAGCTCATGCATGACGGTACTTCTGACCCGAAGTAACAACTTTTTGAGTGACAGTGCAGGATTTTAGAGGCAGCTGTGGTGAACAGGTCTGGGCTCATTCTACACATTAGGACATGGCTGGAACATGTTTTAAACTCTGTATAGTCCCTTTAAGGGCCAATATCGTCATTCAATCTGCCAAATGATAAACTAGTGTGACCCCTCCTTACTCATTAGCCTTTGATCAATGCTTCTATAGTGCGTTTGGCTGTTTTTATTGTGTCACTTATAGTATTTGAGTATATTAGATTTAAATGTTTACTTTATTTGTGTTATAGAACATACCACACATTAATGACCACCACCATGAATTTCAACCTTTAATAAAAAAAGAAATCCACATGACCACAAAGGCAGCTCCTCCCAAATCACACATTTCTTCTTTTAAGGAACACAATTTCTCAGAGTGTTTTCTGGAACAAGTACGCAGTGCCACTGCCAAGCAATGCGTCGCCAAGTTGGTAGTGTTCTGCGTAATAGTGCTCCACCTGTAGCACCTCTCGTTTCTTCCTCAGCCCCTCCTCCTCCATGAGCTCCATCTCACGCTGCAGTTCTTTGGCGAAGGAAGCACCGTCAGGCGTCTGGTCATCCACGCGGGTCATTGCCACCAGCCCGCCTAAACACATATAAATACAAAAAGTACAAAAAGTACAAACAGACAAACAGTGTTGGGAAGATTACTCAAAATAACTGTTCACTAGGCAAGAAATTACTGAGTTACAAACAAACCTGCAAGAAAAAACACTCAGATTTCAGTGTGTTTCAGAATGTTGGAGCAAACATACAGTGCAAAAGTATCCCCAGATTTAAAGTAATTTGATGTGAAAGGCACATCAAGTGACGCAAAGTCGTGAAGTGAAATGAAATTTATACATGATTTTGAACTTTTTTAATCAATAAAAAAACGGAAAAGTGGGGCGTGCAAAAGTATCTATGGCCCCAGAGTTAATACTTTGCAGAACAGCCTTTTTCTGCAATTACAGCTGCAAGTCTGTTGGGGTATGTCTCTACCAGTCCTACACATCTCCAGACTGGATTTTTTACCTATTCGTCTTTGGAAAACAGCTTAAGCTCAGTTAGATTAGCGCTTGTGAACCGCAGTTTTCAGATCTTTCCACAGATTCCCGATTGGATTTAGGCCTTTCTAACGCCCGGATATTATTTTACTTCCAGACCATTCCATTGTTGCCCTGGCTTTATGTTTAGGGTCACTGTCTTGCCCCAGAACTTCCGTCCCAGTTTCAAGTCTTTTGCAGACTCCAACATGTTTTCGTCCAAGATTGCCCTGTATTTGGCCCCAATCCATCTTTCCATCAACTCAAACCATCTTCCCTGTCCCTGCTGAGGAAAAGCACCCCCAGAGCCTGATGCTCCACCACCATGTTTGACAGTGGGGATGGTGTTTTCAGGGGAGTGTTACTTTTAGGCCAAACATAGCTTTTTGCATTTAGGCCAAAAAGTCCAATTACAAAGACAGAGACAAAACAAACAGAAAAAGAAAAAGGAACGACAAAACAACAACATATCACGTGAGAGAGTCAACGCAGTTCCATTGAGAGTTCCAGATCATCACAAACATACAGGTAAATAGGAACTTAGACAAACGGAGAGTGCATCCAATTTTACATGGACAGTGCAGAGAAAAAGTACACCGTGGTCTGATCTTCATCAAAATCACACAATCCAAAGGGAAATACAAAATGTGAATCGAGGAGCATTTTAAGGTCCTGTCCATACGAAGTCAAGCTGAGGACCAAACGCAAAGATATTTTATCAATCCAGTGTATCATCCATACGAGCCCGGTGTTTTGGGGGTCTGTAAACCAACATTTTCCAAACTAGGTCCCAGAATGGAAAGATCTCAAAACGCTGTTTACGCGGCGCCGTTATTAAGACGTCTCCGCAACTTTTACTAAAACGATGACATCACAGCTCCAGAGTGGTGTCTGTGATCCATAATCTACTGACCTTACGTTTTACTCCGCCTCTCTTTGCTCCACTGCCGTCCACAAGCCACAGGTGACATGTAGAAAAACATGGCCGAGTCAGTCTGTGTTTTTGGACTGACAGTAAAAGTCCGGTCCATGACAGGTTTTTCTGTTTTAGTCCCGTTACGTCTGAACAATAAACTCTCCTCCTCGTCTCTTCTGTAGATCGTAAATCCTTGAATCAGTTTCATTTTCACTGTTTACATTCCACATAAGTTTGCTGCACATGCGCCTCTACATCTTGTTCTATTATCTGTGTTAGCGTCACAGCGCCTCACACAGGCCTGGAAGATGAATTGCGCCGTTTTCACAGACCTGATTCGACCCATGTGGACGCACACATTTACTGAGCTGGCTTCGTGCTTACAAAGAAAGTTTCTGAAAACATAAGCGTTTTGTCTTCGTGTGGATGTAGCCTTAGGAGAACACCAGTCATGTGGCAGGGACTGTCCGCCACAGTTGACCCCGCCCTCCCTGATCAACTAAACACCTCTCTTGCTTTGACAAGTCTAACGGCAATGGCATATGGGGGGGTGGGCTGGTTCACAACCATATTCAACAGATTGCTGAGGGAGGCCACAGTCCCCACCTGTTTGAAGACAGCAACCATCATCCCTATCCCAAAGCAATCAGCAGTTACATGCTTGAATGATTATCGGCCAGTGGCATCAATGCCGATAATCATGAAAGTCTTTGAGGGACTGATATTCAAGTACATCAAGGCCTCCAGCCCTATCAACATGTGATCAGAACCAGTTTGCAAAAACAAGAGGCGCACCAATGACGCCATCTCACTCCTGCTGCATGCGGTCCTCATCTTCAGACCTCCAACACCTACGTGAGAGTGCTGATTTCAGTTCAGTGTTTAACACGATCAACTGGTTGACAAGCTGTTCTCACTTGGTCTGAACCCTCCACTTTGCCACTCAATAAATACTTCCTCTTCAACAGACCACAGCGTTTGAAGCTTGGAGACCTCATCTCACCATCAGCACATTAATGGGCGGCACGGTGGCGCAGCGGTTAGCGCTCACGCCTCACAGCTTGAAGGTCGCGGGTTCGATTCCCACCTGGACAGGCCCTTTCTGTGTGGAGTTGGCATGTTCTCCCCGTGTCTGCGTAGGTTTCCAGGACTCCCCTGAAAAAGAGATTCTTAATCTCAGTGGGACTATCCTGGTTAAATAAAGCTCAATAAAAATAAAAAAAAAGGTCCAGCAACGAGTGGTCAAGTCTGCAGAGGATTACTGGCTCTCCTCTAGCTTCTCTTGAGCAGATTTATTCCACCCGCCTCTAGAACAGGGCTAGGAATAATCTGCTCTGACAGCCTTTTTGAGGCCTTTTTGAAACACTTCCCTCTGGCCGAAGGTGAGACTGAAACTGGACATGTCATGAGGCCAGTGAGTAAATCGCACTTGCACTTGAAGTGACTTTGTTTGATACTTATACAGATTTTTCATTGATGTTTTATGTATTTCATGCTGTTACAAGGGAGTGCACTCGAAGTGAATTCCGTTGCGATTAATTTTGCAATGACAATAAATCCTATTTCACATCTAATACCTGGTTTGGCAACCTGGCACAGCTCTCGAATCACTTCAACTGGAACGTATTTTCGATGCAGACATCCAGCCATCGTCACCACATCAAACTCTCCTGGAAACACAACAGGAGAAGCAAGCGAAAGCTGAGAGAAATTCACTCATACTATACAGTAGAGCAGTGGTTCTCAACCTTTTGGAGCCGTGACCCCCATTATAACAGGTAATGGGGTTTCTGACCCCCCCGCCTGGGTCACACCGTGAGAAATAGGAACATTAGCCTACAAAATTCTTAAAATGATGGCAAACTCTGGCACTCTGGTAAAATAGCAAACAATATGTATGTTTTATCTAAATGATCTGGCGACCCCCCAAATTTGTCTCGCGACCTGTTTGGGGGTCCCGACCCCCAGGTTGAGAACCACTGCAGTAGAGTACAAATGGTGAAAGGGTGACCATTTCAAAAGAAGTGATGAGCTCAGATTTGGGTAAAATGATTTTTGGTTAACTTTTACGTTATTTGTGCAATGCAGCTGCAAAAGGTACTCAGAATTTTCTATTTTAAAGCTCCTATATCATGCAAAATCGACTTTTTGGAGCTTTTAGCCATGTTGTTATGCTATTTCCTTATCAAAAACACCCCCAGAGTGGTTTGCGGCTTCATTCACGCAGCTCTCCGCAATCCTCCTGAATCCTGCTCTCTGAGCAGCTGCTCCGCCCTCTCCTCGTGAACGACTGAGTGTTCAGTTGTGTCGTAACAGCGGAACGGAAGTGCTCGACGTCTGTAATGTAATGTCTTACAGCCTGATTTTAATTTGTAAAACAGCTTTTTCATTATTTCTGTCGTAAGAGAGAAACAAAGAGAAAAATAGATAAAAAAATAAAAAGGATGTGTCCGAGGTGCTTCCAGGTCAGCTGTGGCCAAAACAAACACATCCCTGAGCGTCTGAACAGATCAGTCATGTTTGCGCTGCAGCTGTGAAGATGGAGCTCGTTATAACTGGACACACCTGTTCTTTATTCTTAACTAACGATAATGTCACGGAGAAAAAGAAGCGTGTTTGGCTACGAGGACGAGGAGTTTATTCAACCTTTTTCAAGGAGAGGCCACTCGTCAGAGGCTGTTTTTTTCTCCGGGATTCAGCGACTATCAGCCAAAATGGTGTTTTTCTGTGACTGTCACTGATGGATGTTTGGTGAACCTTCGCCAGAATCAAAGTGGATTAACTTTTATAACCAACGCGAGTCCCATAATGTAAACAGCGATGGACCAGAGCGGTGAGTCAATCCAAACGCGGGTTAGCTTGTGTGTTAGCATATTAGCATGTGTGTTAGCCATTTATGAAGCTGTGTTGCAGATGTCAACTCCGTATAACTGCATTGTGAAGTAACTTCACTTATTGCTGTTTATTTATATTACGGTAAAGTATGTGCGGAGAGAGGGGGCGGAGTTAACTGAATCGAAGCGTTGTGTCTTCCGGGTTTGAAAAATACCTCCAGAAAACACTTATATTTATCACAAAAATGAGTGCTCAATAGTGGTAGAGGTACAATATATCATATAAATGCCTATACTTAACTTTGGAATGGCTAAAATAGCATGATATAGGACCTTTAAACTAACTTGTATCTGTATTTCTGCTGTGGGCTCTTTTCTCATAACTGTTCCTGGTGATGCTGATTGTCAGTCAGACGTGATCACTGGTACAAGCAGAACACAAGCTATGACTGATGAATACGAGCGATCGCTGTTATTGTTTACTACCGCAATTTTCACCGGATGTTTGGGTGAATGTTCGGCAACAGCTGATGCATCCAGGCCTCTAACACGGTTTTATAAAATGATAGATCTGTTACAGCGCAAGAGAAGCAATGCCCTGTGTAAGGACATTGTTTTTTGCTGATTATAGGATTTTAATAAAATGTTTGTCAAATATGAAAATGTAAAACGCTCGTATGCTCCTCTATACCTGAGTTCACTGGCAGAGGTTCAGTCCCCAGCCGGACCTGGTGCAGATCCTGGTACAGCCCAGTGAGGCGGGCCTTCTCCAGCATGGGCTGGCTCGCATCCACCCCACGAAGTCACGGAAACCTAAGGAGTACAACTAAACACACAGCCACACAGTTTTTGATTTGGATACTTTTACTTCTTTTTTAAACGCTTGCTGCGCTGTAATACAGGAGTTTGTTTAAAATCTCAAATTTAATAATATAAATATAGAATCATAAGATTTTAATTTCAACACATTTCATTCAGGAAACCTGGTCTCACCTGTTTGGCAACAAGTCCAGTGCCACAGGCCAGGTCCAGGACTCGCACCTGGTCTGGACTGAGGGTGAAGTGCTTCATCAGGACTTCTACAGCAGACGCAGGGGCCTTGTATCCCAGCTTACTGACATCCTGCAGGATTCATAGGGTGTGGTCAGATCTGGGTGAGTCTTAAACTTGACTAAAACCTTCTGAACTGACCGTATTGTAAGTGTCTGCCCACTGGTCATAGAATTGAGGCACGTTGCAGGATTTGAGAGCAGCCTGGGCGTCTTGGAGGGTCCTCTGAGTGTCTGACATCTTAAAGTCTTGACTGTATGTAGATCCTCAGCTACTGTAATAGGACAGAAGAAACAAGGCTTTATTTCTAGGGCTGGGTTTTATTAATCGATTAATCGTTTGGATTGATTTTCCTTTGAATAGCCCAAAATCGATTCAAAAAACCTGTGAATTGATTCTTTGTCAAGATCTTGCTGTTTCCTCATTCTCCCCTCCCCTATGTTTTTGTGTGTTAGGCTCAATCCGAAACCATCAAATTGTAGCCTCTAAGCACTAACACTAGCAACTAACTCCTTAACCTTTCATGGGGTCAACTGTTAGACCTCTATGCAGTTAGTGAACTAGACCTTCAGCAGAATTTGAACAATCCGTCCGTCCTTAAACAGGGGAAGGGGAAGTGACATCACAAACAGCTGCTTTTCTTCTTTAAAGTTATTGGTGGAGTGCAGGCCAAACAAAAGCGCATGTCGCCCCCTACTGTACAGTGTCCAACAACAACATAGTGTCCAAACAAAGACATTTAAGGAGAAAAATAAATCCAAATGATCCAAACATTTCCCTTTAGTGTTATTTTATTTCAACAGCTGTTTCTTAAAGCTACAGAAGCAAATGATCCATGTGGCTTAAGTTTCTACTAAATGAAAACAAAAGCATTTAATCTGTTTACTGAGTTTCCTCTTTAACACTGACATGTGACTGAGCTGTGGGGACGACAACATGGATTTATCACTTTTATAAAGTTTGGCTATTGCAGAATCTTACTTTTTAATTATTATTGTTTTTATTATTAAATGTGCTCCTGTCAATCAACAGTGGTTGCGCATGAATCACTCGAGGGTGGGGGCGAGGGGGGTGGGGGGTTTGGCGCAGTGGCTTATGGGATGGCATATAGCTCCTAATCACCGGTTAGTTAGCACCAGAGGTCCCTATGCTAAAGTGGCTATGATAGTTAGCATCAAGGCTCCTTTTCCTAACTACTTCCTAACTGACTTACCAATTTGGAAGCAACTTGCCATGGCGGACGCTGACGCACATCTGGTTTGGCGTAAGAGCTCTTAGCAATCTGATGGTTTCGGAAGGAGCCTGAGGTCAATCTACAATCAGTCCAGTCCTTCATTACCCGGGTCCAGCAGCCATTCTTCGCCAGTTCGTCAGTAAAGCTACAGCGGTACCGGTCTCTTAGCTCAAGATTTAGATCATATGTATCGTCCCTGTGTTTTGGATCTTTTTGTAACCTTTGTATCCTGTTTTTCCAGCATTTAAAGGAATAGGCCACCGTTTTTACATACTGATTTATGTTCTTACCTCACTTTAGCCGAGTTAATATATCCCCGTCTGGTCTTTGTCCGTGCGCTCTGTCACGCAAACGGAGCACATACGCAGCCTCTCCCACATGTCATATAGCTCCAAAAAAGCTCACGATAGAAGCTACCAAGCTCTTCCACGTGTTCCCTATTTAAATAAAGTTACGTGAAGTGTTTTCATGCGAAGTATATTTACACAGAAATGTAGCATGTCGATTTTATAAGCAGATAAAAAGGGGGACTATATTGTGAGGCATAATGATTCGAGGAGCAAAACGTCCGCGCAGTAACTCCTAAAGACTTCCCCGCTCACTTCCGTCAATAACCTTTATGAGTTACTTCTACCTGCTCCATTGGCCCCCAACCCGATACCCCTTTTGAATAAATTTGGTCAACTTTGCTTTGTGTTTGAGTACTGCTTTTGGGTTCCCAGTCTGTTCCGTAACATTCTTAGGTGTTGTTTCACCGTGTGAACTATGTTTATTTCCAGTGACAATAACTTCGGAACTAAATGAGACAGAGACGTACTTCTTCTAGCATTAGTCCTTCTGAGAATGCCTTCCATATCCAAATAAAATTGGCACTGCGTGATATCTTAACTGAATCAAAAATCAATGAAATTGAATCGTGAATCGAATTGGGCCCTTGTGAAGAAAATCGAATTGCTTTGGGGAATCCGAAATACATTTCCATACACTTTCAAAGTCACTTGTCAAATGGTAAATTGGCAAAAACCTGCACAGGAGTTTAGTCTGGATATGTTCCCACGTTAGCGTTTGTGCCTTACCGCTAGAAGGTTCCGGGTTTGATCATGCATGCAGGGTACGTAGGTTTCCACCGGGTACGGCCAAGGAGCAGTCCGTCACTCAATAGCGTCTGTGTGATTTGGAGTGCCTCAGTAGTTGACTTGACTGTGGTCAAATCCTGCATAGACTCGAGGGCCATTTTTGAGCTTTTCTGAGTAGGACCTGTCTTTGTGAAGCTATAACTCAAAGACCCTTCATCCGATCGACATCCTTTTTTCGCTGCTTATTTTTATTTCAATCAAAATAACATAGGTATTGAAAAAAAGCTGAATGGTACCCAGCCCTAGTGACCTGACAGTCTAAAGACACAGACAGAATGGAGGCTGATCCTGCAGTGTTTTTCTACAGTTTTCCACAGTGAAGCATAGGAGCAGAGCAAAACTCATTATAGAGTCAGTAGATTATGGATAACAGACACAACACTGGCCCTGTTATGTCATCCTTTTATAAAAGTTGCGTAGACACCGTAATGATGGAGCCATGTAAACAGAGTTAATCTTACTGATTCATCATGATCATGAGGATCACATAAGAATAACATGAATTCACTAAAACAGCAATGAAATGACAATAAAATAATCAACCAATCATGATCATGAGGATCATGCATGAACATCATGACTCATACTGGAGGAAATCTACTTGCAAATTATGTCCCTTGAGCTAAAGTGGTGCATTACCCTAATCAACTTTTTAACCTGTTAAAAAACACCTTTGTCCTGAAGAAGAAGCAATGATTTGTGGATTGTTTCCTCAATTGGAACTTTTGTGAGGAAAAAACAATATAAAAACATTTATAACAAATTATTACAAGTACAGCATAACCAAATAAGATCTCCAGAGCCGGTCTTTAAGGTTAAAAGTTTAGGATAATGCACCACTTTAGTTGAGGGGACGTAATCATAAAGAAATGTATTAAGGAATAGCAAATGAGTTATACTAAGTGTTTTTGTCCATTATTTGCCAATACATTTCCACCATATGAGTCATGATGTTCATGTATGATCCTCATGATCACTAAAACAGCAATGAAATGACAATATAATGTGATCCTCATGATCATGATGAATCAGTAAGAGTTTCATGTACATTCATTACAGTAGTTACACGTTTCATTCAGGGACCTACAGAACCAATATGTGATCATAGTGGACCATAGTGGACCATAGATTTGTGGTTTGTCATTGGCCACTGGGCCGGTCAGGGGTGAGCCTCCCATTCACAACATTCATATTTTTGGGATAAATGACTAAAAATCAAATTATCATCACTGCTTGAATAGAATAGAATTGGGTCTAAACATAAAAGTTATATTGTATTCCAGAATTTTAAGGCTTTGGAGGAAAAAAAGAAAAAAAACCCACAGCCATAAAAACAGAATAATAAAGAGCCTAATAATAAACTAGGACAACTCAGAACTAAACCAGGATTAAGCCAGGGCAAAACATGATATATCAGGACTACAGGCCAAAGGCCTAGAATGAGAGAGCTGCATGTGATGACCAACTGAACCAAGACCAGTTTATCTCAAACAACATGACTAACTCCTGCTCAGCCACTGCTCCTCTCAGCTGAGTGGACAGAGGGCTGACCATAGACATGATAAATGACCAAACATCTGAGCCACTGTTCTGTCCAGACCTCGTGCTTCATGAAAAAAGTGAGTGAAAGAAGCGCTCCTTGGAGATGACACGCTCATACACATGTTCAGCTTCAGCCTCTCTTATTTACCTTATTTACCGCTGGCACATTTCCCACAACGACGCACCGAATGAAGTCAGAGCAGAAAGGAAGCAAAAATGCACCTGTCAGAATTATGATTGGGATGTTAACTTATTTAGCTAAGTTAGAGCCCGGAGAGCGAGGGTTAGCGTGTTGAGCGGTCAAACACGAGTGCTGTCGGTGCGGAGCAGTTTTCCAAAACTAAAGCGGAAGAAAAGAGAATCCTTAGACCAATCCACTCTCGTGAACAGACAGGCTTTACATAGAAACAATGTGAGCAAGGACTGGTCGTCCCTTTGACAGCAGCTCTACATATGAACGGCCGTTCAGTTCTTTCAGTTTCTGTCTATCTCTGTACGCAGCCGAGGTTGTAAAAATAGACTTTATGCTATTATTGAAATGAGCTCCACGGCGACGACAAAAGCACTTTAAATCATCAACTTTCCAGTGGTTAAAACGGTCCAAATCAGAGCTTTCTTCGTTGCTTTACGCAAACTATCAATATTGTTTGGTAGCCAAAAGAAATTCCATTACCCATAATGCAACGGGCGACCCGAGATGGGCATTTGGCTTATTGAAAGGCTGGCATCAATACAGGGCTAAATTTGTGTCTCTGGCCTGAGACACTAAATCCAGGAGATGAGACATTAGAATGGGTTCACAGGAATAATAAAAGGTAAGATTTTGTCAGGATTTGGAACAATCAACAAAGAAAAATTATCTTTGAAAACCAATATATTATGTAAAGGTTGGTGGGCTTTCCAATTTTCCAACAGCAACAATTAGGGTGAATAAAAGGTGTGTTTCCATTGTAACTTACCAAGCACCAAGATCAATTTCTGATGGAAAAAACTTCAAGTCGAGTTGAACTTGACCCACTGAAGTGCGGCCGAAACGGTTTTCCCGTAGCGGAGGGCTGTTTGCGTGGCCTTAAGCGCGGCGGCTAACACGGGGCGTATACAAATGAGCGCGTACTTCTCCCCGAGTACAGTCTGAAAGGTTAACGGCGCCCGCCCCGCTGATGAGGGTTCTAATGAGGGGGGAGTGAGCGTGAGCAGTGCAGCAGGTCAGAGAGGGGACACCTGTGGAGGGACGTAATGAGACTCGCGCCATGACTCAGCAGGATATGCCTCTTAAGTGCTTCAAGTGCGGGGGTATAAGAAACTTTGGGATAGATGGGGACGACTTTGCCAACTGAGACTCTGGGCCAGTGGTGGCTGGTCCATAGGGGGCACCAAACAACTACGATGTTTCTAAAAATATCACCATTATCTTATATCAATAATACAAAATATTGCATCATATTTTGCAAAAAAAGAGATGTATTTAAGATGTATTCTCTTAGTGGCCGCCTTAAAGTCCTCCTCCCACTTTGATAAGAACTGTGAACTGTGTTTTTGTCTGATGCAGTTGGACAACGGCGATGTGCTGCGAACCCAGGGGAGTTACAACTTCTAATTTGAGAGACGGGAGAATCATGAGGATCATGCGTGAACATCATGCTCATATGGTGGAAATCTACTTAATTAAATGATGTCCCCTTAACTAAAGTGATGCATTACCTTAAGCTTTTTAACCTGTATACCCCATAACAAATGATTACAAATTATTTCAAGTACAGCATCACCAAATAAGATCTCCAGAGCTGGTCTTTAACAGGTTAAAAAGTTTAGGATAAAGCACCACTTTAGTTGAGGGGACGTAATCATAATACAATCATGTTGTATTAAAGATTAGCAAATGATAAGTTCTTGATTGCTGTAGATTTTATCCTATAAAGTTATACTTTGTGTTTTTGCCCATAATCTGCAAGTAGATTTCCTCCATATGAGTCATGATGTTCATGTATGATCCTCATGATCATGATTGGTTGATTATTTTATTGTCATTTCATTGTCGTTATAGTGAATTCATGTTATTATCATGTGATCCTCGTGATCATGCTGAATCAGTAAGATGTTCATGTACATTCATTACAGTAGTTACACGTTTAGTTCAGGGATGAAGTCATCCATGAACCAACATGTGATCATGTTTGTTCCTGAGAAGTCATGATTTAGTAATGCATAAATGTTTCATGAAATCATGCATGAACTCATGTACCATTATTATAAAGTGTTACCGACATTCAAGTGCATAAGTATGAAATCAGATTCTTATGCTGCTGTTTGTATCTCTCCATCAGGAAAAAAACTTCAGTTCTCTGCATCAACTAAACAACTGCAGACCTTGGTATTTGTTGCGCAATTTAACGTAAGAGGAACAGCACGTTCCCAGAAAAGACAGAGAGAGCTATGTCTGTTCTGGGAAAGTCCTGGTTCTTTTCGATTGGTTAAACCCTGGGAGGCGTCTGTGTATAAAAAGTGTGTGCAGGCTTTGGGCAGAGTTTTCTTTAAAATTCCTAAAACAGGATGCAGACTGCGGTGCTGGTGCTGCTGTTGGGGGGGTTTCTGAGCGGGCTCCACGGAGAAGGGGATCAGTCCACTCCGGACCTGCTCTCGATGGTGACGACGCTCCAGGGCCAAGTCCAGTCCTTCCAGAGCCAAGTCCAGTCCCTCCAGAGCCAAGTCCAGTCCTTCCAGAGCCAAGTCCAGACCCTCCAGAGCCAAGTCCAAACCCTGGAGAACAGCCAGGCTCAGCTGCAAAGTGAGTATCACCGGAACAAAAACACCTCCTCCAGTTTAACGCCGAGGTGGAGCAGCTCAGATTGCAGATGTTTGAAGCTGGATTATGGTTAAATAATCCCGCGTTGGGTCTTTTTTTTGTCTTTCAGGTGGCTCTCCTGTGGCGTTCTATGCTACTTTTTACACAGACTCCGATCAGGGAAACCACGGGCTACTGAACGTCGCAACGGTGATCAAATATAAACAAGTTTTTACCAACGTCGGAAACGGATACAGCGCTGACACAGGTACGGCTGCTCCTCCATAACGTCACATCCACCGGTCCACATCTGAGCTCAGGAGGAAAACACGCTCCTGCAGGTTTAACCATACTTTAGGGAAATGACATTAAAAAGCATTACATTCCACTTGATGCTACTTGTATAAACCCGGTCTTGATCATCAGCAAAAAGTCAAGGTTGCGCTGAAAGTAAAGTCAAAGTTATTGCTGTCAATCCATTCATCCTCTTACCCCTAAGCCGATAAAAGGGCGAACTATATTGTAAGGCGTAATAATACCAGGGGTAGTTCGACATCCACACAGTAAAGTGAAGATGTTACTGCGCGGATTCCGAACTACTCCTCGTATTATTACGCCAAAATGCTAACGCCGTCTGTAAGAACATATGTCAGTATGTAACAGTGGCGGCTCCAGACAATTTTGTTTGGGGGGGCAATGGGGGGTCCTGGTCATTTCAAGGGGGGTCTCATGAAAACCAACAAAAAGTACAGTGGACACGGCTAATAACTGCAAATTACTGCTACTAAACCATGAAAACAGCACAGCAGATCAACTGCTTTGTTTTTAATTAATGAATCAATTGCAGTTTGCAAACAATACGCTCAAACTTAAATTGCCATATTCACGCCCATGACACAACATATATTTACAAAATAGTGGGTGCAGCGAAGTTCGTGGGGTGTTGCAGGGATTCTTATGTTTATATTTTTTATGTGCCAAATAAATTATTAAATATTATTAGGGCCGGGAATCGACTTTACAAAATGTTTACAAATGAACTGCAAATCTAATTATAAATGCCTTCATGAACTGCCTAAAATCTCCTGAATTTCTCCTAGAATTTACTAGAATTTTCTCTGAAGTCTGTGAGCCTGCCCTTGCTGTGCTGGTCCTCAGCGAGGGTCACCAGTTCTATCACACTGAGAAGCAGGACTCTTGAGGTCAAAAGTGAGGACACATGTGAAACCTACAGATGTTATTTTAAATAATGTTACATCCAATCAGAATGTACAAAGCATCAATGTTGTTGCATTATGTATAGAAAATATCATTAGCATAGATAAGAATTTACATTGTCAACTAATGATGGATGTACTATAACTTTAAGCTCTTTAACATTATGTGGTCATTAGCCTATGCATGGCGGGAACAGGTCTCTATGGTAACGCTGACGGGAGGGGCTGACTCGCTCTCTCATTTGGTCCATGTTGTGAAGAACTCGGAGCGATGAATGCGTGTTTTTAAAAAAAAAAAAATATTGATTGATGTTTATCCCCATTAGCACAGCAGTGCTGTCGCTATTCTTCATGGGGTCCACATATAAAAACAAAAGGAAATACATTAAAGAAAAAAAGAAAAGTCCATTAAGATACAAAAGCCAGGCAACAATGTATACAACATATTACTGTATTACAATTCATAATCACTACTTTCTTGGCATAATTTAATAATACTGTATCAAATATCAAGAAATAGTTAGTATATTTTCAGTTCAGTTCAGTTGTTGATAACATTTTTTTCAATGCCGATTTAAATGTTTTTATGTTTACGAGCATAGTTAGATTTTCAGGGTGCATATTCCATTGCTCTGTACATAAATGTTTTCTGAGCACTGTTTGAATGTACTTTTGGTAAAACACATTTCCCCACTAAGGCGTGTCTGGTTGGATAGTCGTGTTTATCTTTGCTAAATAAGAATTTTGGGCCGCTTTGATGCTATTATATTTTTGAAGACAGACAATAATGAATCCGAAAATCGATCTTTTACTGACAACCACTCGAGCCGATCCAGCATGACTTTGGTGTTGGTTGTATAATCGCAGCGTAACACCAGTCGAGCTGCTCGGTTTTGTACGGTCTGTAGCCCTTTTAACACCCCAGCTGAAGCGCTTGACCACACTATTGGGCAATAGTCAAGATATGACAGAACCAGAGCTTGGCTTATTTGTTTAGTTGCTTTCCATGTAAAACAATTACTTTTTGTGTTCGTCATGTGCATTAGTCCTGTACATCTTCTTCTAACGGAGAGACCATTTCCCATTTTAGTAATGATGTTGTCCACATGTTTCTTCCAGGATAACGTGTCATCTAAAGTGATGCCTAAAAGTTTTGCCTCTTCGACCTGCTCTACCATAGTAGCACCTACTGTGTGATTTAACACTGGATTTGTTTTTATTAGGGATTTTGAGCCAAATATCATACTTTTTGTTTTCTTCACATTTAGAACTAATTTGTTTGAAATTATCCACTGAACAACTGCCGTGAACTCCTTGTCTAAATTTGCACATAGTTCATCAGCTGCTGTAGCTGACATGTACACTGTAGAGTCATCTGCATACATGGATATTCTTGCTGCATTGAGTACAGTCGGTAAATCATTTGTGTAAATCGTATACAGCAATGGTCCAAGACAGCTGCCCTGAGGCAGAGCTGACATTTGTTATGGTAAATATTGAGACCATAGTAAATAAAAACCGGAGAGAAGTTGTCGTGAGTCAAGCGTGCCGATTTATTGGGCATGTGCACATGGAGACACATCAAGTACCTGGATACAAGATGCTCTGAAGAACAGTTCACAGCTCACAGCATTTATACACAAAGACAGCACAATGATCACACGATTATGGAATGCCCCAATGGTGTCAGATTGACCTAAGGCATTCACACTGACGAAATGTATTAGACAAACGTCGCCACACAAGAACACAAACACCCTGTCTCCAATTCTAGATAAGATGTCCTGACCCCGGCCGAGCAGGTGTCCGAGCAGGTGTACCTTAGCTGTAAATAGGTTACAATGCGTACTTGCCAGTCGCTCATAAAACATAAGTAATGTGATTACAATAAACATATAATAATATACAGTTGGATTTCCATAATTTCCATAACACATTCCAAACCCATAACATTTCAGTTTGCTTAACAAAAGTTCATGATCAAGAATATCAAATGCTGCAGTAAAATCCAACATTACAGCTCCTACTATTCTCTTTTCATCTATATCCTTCCTGTCCCTCTCTGTATGCATGTTGGTATTCGGTGTTCAGATTATTTATATCAAAATATAGTTTTAGTTGTTTAAACACAGCTTTTTCCATAATGGTGCACAAAACCGGCAGTATACTAATTGGCCGACTATTTAGTTCTGAGAATGGTTGTTTATTATTTTTTGGCAGTGGGATTATTTTCGCTATTTTCCACTTTTGCAGCACAGACCCTGTTTCAAAACTTTTATTTATGATGTGACACACGACTGGGGCTTTATTATTTGCTATTAGTTTAACAAGTTTTCCATCCAATTGATCCAACCCCGAGGATGTTTCTTTACAAGATTTGAGTGCAACTGCTACATCCTCTATACTTACATTTTGCAATTTAAATTCACAGGTTTTTTCTTTCATAATTGTATTTAGTATTAAAGGAATACTATTATTCAGAGTGACCTGCATATTGTTTCTTAAATCACATGTTTTGTTAATGAAATAATTGTTTAAATTATTTGCAATTTCATTAGGTTTAGTGAAAAACTGACCATCTTTTTCCAAAAATCTAACCATTGGCTTCTTTTTCCCCCCAATTAATTCAATCAGGGTACTCCAAATTTTCTTACTATCGGATCCACAACTTTCCATTTTATTTTCATAATATAGCCTTTTCTTCTTTCTGTTCATTTTTGTCACCAAATTTCTCAGTCTTCTATAATTCTGCCAGTCTGATTCATTTCCTGATGATATTGCTTCTACTTTTGAGTGATTCTTTTCTCCATGCATTCAGCTCGTTATCTCGCTATGGACAGCTTTGTTTTCTAACTGTATGTTTCTTGAGAGGTGCATGGTTCTCTACCACAGGCAATAGTATCTCATAGAGGACGTGAGACAGGCCTCAACTCTGACAATGTTCAAATCCAGGCTGAAAACAGTTCTGTTTGCCCGTGCATATGACTGAAAGTCTTTTATCTACACTCTTGCCTTTTACTGTAATTGATTAATTTTATGTTGATGTCCAGAGGAGAAGGAGCGACAAAAACAGAGGTTAGGTAACTTTGTGTGAACGAGCAAGAAAAATAGTGCTCAAGACAGAGCGAAATAGTGCTCAAGACAGAGCGAGTCCAAACACGACTTAAAAATAGTGCTCAAGACAGAGCGAAATAGTGCTCAAGACAGAGCGAGTCAAAACAAGACTTAAAAATAGAGCTCAAGACAGAGCGAATCAAAACAAGACTTAAAAATGCATATAACTGAAAGTATTTTATCTACACTCTTGCCTCTTACTGTAATTGATCAATTCTATGTTGATGTTTTTATTGATTGTATTTGTTTTCTTATATTTATGCAACTGTGAAGCACTTTTAATTGCCTTGTGTATGAATTGTGCTCTACAAATAAACTTGCCTTGCCTTGCCTTGCCTGGTATCGATTCAAACTTCAGTAGTGCTATTTCAGGATTATTCTCTGATAAAACATTTACCCAGTTCAGCTCTCTTACTTCACATACAAATTTCCGAGCAAAAGTTTTTGTATGATCGTCCACATGCAATCTGAGGAGTATCCTTAGCGGCAATATTTTTGTTTTTTCTAACCATTACTATGAGGTTATGATCAGAAAATCCAACTGGCACTGACAGTGTTTCCGAACAACGCTCTGCCACATTAGTAAACATATGGTCAATACAAGAGGATTTAACAGTGTCATCTTTCCTTTTCATTATTCTGGTTGGTTTGTTCATCAGCTGAGTTAGACCACAAGCAGCAGCACATGCCTCAAGTTTACATTTCTGTGAGCAATTCATAGAATTCCAGTCAATATTTATATCACCCATAAAAAACACCTCATATTTTGAGTCACACGCTTGATCCAACATGTCACAGATAGAGTCTAAATACTCTGTTTTTGAACTAGGTGGCCTGTAACAGCAACCAATCAAAACAGGTTTTAGATGGGGTATTTGTGCTTGTAACCATATGACTTCAAGGTTACTTCTCATTAAATCATATCTGATTTTCACTGGGATCTGACTCTGGACATATATAGCTACACCACCCCCATGTGCATTCCTATCCTTACGATAGATATTATATCCTTGAATGAGTAATTCTCCATCTTGAAATGTTTCATCAAGGTGTGTTTCAGACAGAGCCAAGATATTTAGACATGCCGATGATAAAACTTCATTTAAATCTGCCAACTTGTTTCTCATACTACATACATTTACATGTGCTATTCTTAGACCTCTAGAGTGAGCGCGCAGCAGCTGACCGCGGGCCAGGCGGGCCAGGGCACAGGCTCAGCCCGGTCAAAGCAAAAGGTGGACATTGTGTCGGTCAGCGACAGTAACGAGTCAAAATGAACACGTGGTTTGTGCGTGACCAGATCCTGATTCCGCTGTGGAGTTTACAGACTTCCGTCCGCCCGGTGCACTTTCATTAATATTGCTGCAACTGCTTCCCCCCTCTGTCAGCCCCGCGCTCAGCGCATGTTGTAAACAGCGAGACATGCGCCAGTGGTGGCGTTCACCATCAGAGTGAACCTGGCCCCCCATCAAACTCAAATCTAAATGAAAAATATGTCAATCGTTTGTGCTACGTTTGTGCTGTTTTGTGCTGTAAAAATCGTCATTTGTGCTGTTAGGGTTTTTGAGATATTAATGATTGTTTTATTGGTCAAAGCTGAGGTCACCCTGCTTGTTATAAAGTTCCAAAACGGGGCACGCGCACGTGTCAGAGACGCACGGCAACACACACTGCATGCAAAAAACAATCCTCAATATCTTAAAAATGATAACAGCACAAACGAAGATTTTTACAGCACAAAACAGCACAAACGTAGCACAAACGATTGACATATTTTTCATTTAAATTTGAGTATGATGGGGGGCCAGGGAAAGAAACGTCAGTCACTGCGCACGAAAGACAGACAGCAGCACACGTTATAGCTCGAGTTCTGACTCTGGTCACTACAGCCGCCCGCAGCAGCGGAGATCATCAGGCACGTTATTGCCACGGAGGAGGGATTTATATGTATTTAATCAAGAAGGGGTTGGGGGGTCTAATGGGGGGTCAGGGCGTTTTTTGGGAGGGTCTTGAGACCCCCCAAGACCCCCCCCCTGGCGCCGCCGGTGGTATGTAAAGACGGTGGCCTGTTCCTTTAACCAAGCACATTTTCTCCCGTTCGGCTGGAGCTTACAGGCCAGGGAAATGCCTCCAGACCTACAGAACTGACCCTAACTTTTTTTGTCGCCACGTTTTTGTCACATTTTTCAAATGTTGTTGACGTGTTTTTGACTCTTTTTGTGGCGTGTGTTCATAGTTGTTGTGTGTCGTATTTTTGTTGCATTTTCATCTTTTTTCTGAGCTTCTTTTTACGCGTTTTCTTTCACCTTTTTGTCGTTCATTTTTTGTTGCTCTTTGTAGGCACCTTTCCAAGAAGGAAAAAATGCGCTCAGTTCAGGTGGCGGTTTAGAGGTTAAAGGGATATTTCAGGATTTTTGACATAGGGCCTCATTTCCTAGTTATCCAGAGTGTTGCAGATTTCTATATTTGAAGAGTTTCGTGGCGCTAGGCTAGTGAAAGGTAATAAGGTATTTTAAATGAAGTTACTTCTGACTCAGAAGTAACTTCTCTGCATTCTAAACTGCATTCACTGCATTCTAAACCTCCACCTCTTCCAGTGGCCTGCGGTGTGCTAAGAAAAGAACAACTAGGAGGAAGAAGCTCGGAGAAAGGCGTGGACTCACCAGTATGCAGCCAAGTTTCCGTGATGAACATAACATCCAGATTACAAGATGAGATCAAGTCACCAAGCACAAATGTCTTGTTAGCTATCGATCTAGTGTTGATAAGGCCCAAGTGAAGAGTGAGGACATCGTGGTCCAGTGACAAGCCCCGACCCAGAGGCTTGAGACAGTCCAGATTCACACCGCGGCTCTCGGTTTGGCGTCGGAACAGTGGCGTCTCCAGCGGCAGAAAGAGAGAACGGGTTGAAGCCACCTCAGCCCGGGTAGTTTCCGAGGTGTACAGCATCCATGCGATCTCCAATAAGCCTTCATTTTCACCAAAACACCACTGCACTTCCCTCGTTTCCTAGTGCGCTTTCTGCGAGCAGTAGCAGGGGTGCGCCACAAGTCAGGCGGTACAGACTGAAGGTGAGGAGGCAGATTCGTTGTTTGGCCTTTAAAGTCAGATTTTAGATCAGATTCCTGCGATGATCTGAAATCAAGTAGTGCTTGGCGATCATACACTAGTATAGCAGAAATATCACGGCCAAAATCAAACAGCAGTAATGCAAAAAATACAAATCTCAGGAGCCCTGACAAGCTGGCCAAACACACTGGCGCCATCTTGAGCTCCCGATGAGGCTAGTGACCAAATATGTCACCTTTACATAGCTTTTCTTTGAACAAAACATCAAATTAAAATACTTTTCTTTTTCCATGTTTGTCACAGGAGCGTTCACGGCGCCGGTCGGAGGCCAGTACGTCTTCCACTTCACCATGTCCGGCACTTACGATTCTACGCCCAGAGTCGAGGCGGTGCTCAAGAAAAACAGCACCTGGCTGGCCTACGCTTTGGACAATTCCCCCTCAGACGCACACCGCTCGTCCACCCGCGTCGCCGTGGTAACCCTGGAGGCGGGCGATACCGTGTACGTGGAGCTTCAGGCGCGGAGTTACTTTTATGATCACCACGGAGAACACAACAGCTTCAGCGGCTTCCTGCTGTCCCGCGTGTGACCGCCCTCGCTGTGGCCCAGTGCTAACGCGCCACAGTGTGTGCAGAATCTTCGGGATGTGCTGGAGAAGGCTTTGTGCAGTGGTCACACTCTCCCATCGTCAATACGAGATCTTGGTGAAAAATGAATGCAACACTCGATCATTTGACATTGCAGATGTTTCTAATTAACTTTAGACTTGTGTCAAGTAAAATAAAGAGGGTTGAAGTCTGAAGTTACTTAGAAATTCCAAAACAATAATTGCTGTTGTCGGCAGAGTCTCGTGTTGATCCATACCAGAGGAAAACTACCCCAGAAGACAACCAGGTAAACAATTCAGATGAGAGCCGTCCTTGAGTGGCATCGGGTAGAGCAGCTCAAAGATTAACATTACACAGAAGCTTATTGAAACAATGCCACATTGAATGGTGCTGTAATCAAAGCTAAAGGCGACCCAAAATATCATTAGAGTGACTTGTTTTTTGTTGAGTCTTCTCCACTGTGGAATCAATAAAGGTCCATTTCATCCTCAGCTTCTGTTTTCAGCCTTATTTATATGAAATAGCAACTCTTTCGCGACCTGAGGGCTATTTCATAAAACTATCGCAGAAATACACCGCCTCCATCTGTGTTGGGAACGCGAGGACAAGAGAGAGACAAACAAATGTGTATTTGTGTGTATTTATTTCTATAATTCCATTCAAAACATTAAACTTCCATAGATTATAGATTCAGGGCCCACAACTCAAACGAGTTCATGTATTTAGTTTACTTGTACATAAAATCCCACAAAAACAGGATTTCCAAAAATTGGAATACTGTGAAGAAATCAGCCCAAACTTTACAGGGCATAACTGTTTTACAGTGAGTGTCACACACTGCTCATCTACCTGCACAGAGGTGTTATTAAATTGCTTCACTTTGGTTCAGTTGTCTCAGTTAGGATCAATATGGGGCAGACCAGAAGACGATCATTGATACCCTCCATAGGATGGGTAAGCCACAAAAGTTCATAGCTAAAGAGGCTGGCTGTTCACAGAGTGCTGTGTCCAAGCATATCAGTGGACAGTCTAGTAGAAGGGCAAAATGTGGCAGGAGAAGATGCACCAGCAGAAGAGCTGACCGTGGGCTTCAGTGGATTATCAAACAGAGAAGATTCATGAATCTGGCAGAGATCCAGAAAGAGTGGAATGAGGCGGGATGTCACAGCTTCAAAAACCACCACATTCAGACGCATCTGGGAGATGGGCTACAACTGTCAGGTTCCTCGGGTCAAACCGCTTCTGAGCCTGAGCCAATGTAGGAAGCGTCTCCACTGGGCCAAGGAGAAGAAGGACTGGACTGTTGGCCAAGATACAAGATCCTCTTTTCCCATGGAAGTAAAGTGTGCCTTTCATTCGTGAATCGGGTGAGGAACAGAACCCAAGCTGCTTGAGGTTCAGTGTGAAATATCCACAGTCAGTCATGATTTGGGGTCAATGTCCAGTGCAGGTGTTGCTAAACTCTGCTTTTCATAAATCGAGGGGCACCGCATCAGTCGACCAGAATGTTTTAGAGGACTTCATGATTCCTTCTGCTGAGGATCTGTATGGAGATGCAGAGTTCATCTTCCAGCAGGACCTGGCCCCTGCCCATACCGCCAGAAGCACCAAAACCTGGTTTGATGCCCAGGCCATCACAGTGCTTGACTGGCCAGCCAACTGAGAATCTCTGGGGTTTTATCAAGAGGAAAATGAGGGACACCAGACCCAAAAACAACGAAGACCTGACAGCAAGCATCAAGGAAATCTGGGCTTCTATAACTACCTGGCAATGCCACGGCTGATGCTTCAATGCCACAGGCTGATGCTTCAATGCCACAGGCTGATGCTTCAATGCCACAGGCTGATGCTTCAATGCCACAGGCTGATGCTTCAATGCCACAGGCCGATGCTTCAATGCCACAGGCTGATGCTTCAATGCCACAGCACATCCAGGCAGTGATTAAGGCAAAGGGATTCCCTACAAGTATTGAAGATTGACGCATCATTTTGAATTTATTTTTTTTAATGCAAAAACTGAGACGTAAATGGTGATTTCTTCACAGTATTCACATTTTTGGAAATCCTGTTTTTGTGGGTTATGTGAGCTGGAAGCCCAAATTATGCACAAATAAACAACTAAATTCTTGAATTGGTTGAAGTTGTGGGCCCTGAATCTATAATCTATGGAAGTTTAACGTTTTGAATGGATCTATGGAAATAAAATCAACTTTTCCATGATATTCCAATTTATTGGAAAGGGTCTGTAGGCCAACTATCTAAGGAAGCGCTCAGAGCTCGCCATGCGCTGGTGTTTTACCATCACAAAGGACAGAGACACTCTGAGAAGACCTGCTCTGGCCCACATTAAAGAGCTCCTCATGTTGGGATGTTTATTAATCTGATTTTATCCTTAAAGTACAGAATGAAGTAACAATATGTAAAATACCACATGGTAAATACAAACATCTAGGTCCATAAACATTTGTTAAAAATTTAACCATTAATAGAGTCAGGAGTCTGGACCTGACTCTATTGGACTGTAGGGGGAGCCTTTCAGGGGCCCCAAGCAACATTTCATTAAAAAAAAAAATCATTCTACTGTACTGTGCATCCCACGGCAAATCAACAGAGGGGGAACCCCGCAGATCTATAATACATAAAACTCTAGGTAGGACTTGAAACTCGTTGACGTCATTGTCATGTGTCAAGAGAAGATGCACCAGCAGAAGAGCCGACCGTGGGCTTCAGTGGATTATCAAACAGAGAAGATTCATGAATCTGGCAGAGATTCAGAAAAAGTGGAATGAGGCGGGAGCCACAGCTTCAAAAACCACCACATTCAGACGCATCCGGGAGATGGGCTACAACTGTCAGGTTCCTCGGGTCAAACCCAGAGCCGCTTTAACCAATGGGCTAGCAGCAACCCTCGCCTCTTCTGCGCCTCTTCAGCCTCCTTGTAGTGGCTCTTTTGTCCCTCTGGAGCAGCACCGAGTATATCTACAAGAAAAAGCGGTTTTGATGAGTAATCCCTCAGAACCGTGCCACTCCTTCATTAACGACGCCTCTTATTGATGCCACTTTGCACCGTGGCCTCTTTATGCTCTAAACCTGCAGGCCTCTGCAGATACACGCCTGCAGATACAGGCCTGCAGATACATGCACCACTCGCACCTTTCCAAACGTCTGCGCTGTTTTAGGATCCGCGCTACACGTTCTAAACAGCCTGTCTGAATCTGTCCTCTTTATACACGCTTCTACGTGCGGCTGCTACTTTATTAAGAACCAAAACAAAGCGCATGTGCTAAAACATCATTCAGAAACTATGACGCTGAAGGGCTGAGAATATCCTTCGACCCTCATTCATAAAAATAGAGTGTCTGCCACTGAAGTAGCTTTAAATCCCATTAATTTAATAACCATTCTACATTAACTTTATAAAAATGCACACACATCCAAACAGCAGCTCTGGGAGGCTATTCTGAACTCCTGCAAAAAGCAGAAAGCCCAAGCAGAAACTCCCCAAAACGTCACAAGCGCAATGGATGCAAGAATTTTGAATCAAATAATTGTCTATGTTAAAATGTGACTTGACCTGTTAAGATGTTTTGGATTTAAATTACTTTTGATTTAAGTAAAGATGACCTCCTAACAAATTACCCATTTTCAGTTCTTTACAGCCTATAAAATGTATTGAAACGGTGTCGTTAGCACTATCATTGATAGGTTTGTTCTTTATAACGTTTAAATGATACTTTAACAGTTAACCACTTTAAATTTATGCTGACTGTCATTTGTATTTGGAACTCAGTGCACTCCTGAAAGACTGCCCTCGCAAAACTCTGATGGTCAGACATAGACTGACCATCAGACCTTTCTTTTACTCTGTTCATTGTCATCTCATTTAAGTGCATTCGTAAAATATCTGATTCTTATGCTGCAGTTTTTATCCCTCCATCAAGAAACAACCTTCAGTTCATCACCTAAAAACTGCAGACTTTGGTATTTGTTACACAATTTACCGCAAAAGAGACAGGACGTTGCCAGAAAAAAAAGAGAGAGAGCTCTATCATTTCTGGGAAAGTCCTGGTTCTTTTCGATTGGTTAAACCCTGGGAGGCGTCTGTGTATAAAAAGCGCGTGCAGGGTTTTGGGCAGAGTTTTCTTTTAAATTCCTAAAGCAGGATGCAGACTGCGGTGCTGGTGCTGCTGTTGGGAGGGTTTCTGAGTGGGCTCCACGGAGAAGGGGATCAGTCCACTCCGGACCTGCTCTCGATGGTGACGAAACTCCAGAGCCAAGTCCAAAGCCTGGAGAACAGCCAGGCTCAGCTGCAAAGTGAGTATCACCAGAACAAACTCCCTCAGTTTAACGCAGAGGTGGAGCAGTTCAGATTGCAGATGTTTGAAGCTGGTTAATGGTTGCGCATTGGGTCTTTCAGGTGGCTCTCCTGTGGCGTTCTATGCTGCTTTCTTCACAGACACTGAGGAGGGAAACCACGGGCCATTCGACATCGCAACAACGATCAAATATAAGCAAGTTTTTACCAACGTCGGCAATGGATACAACGCTGCCACAGGTACGGCTGCTCCTCCTTCAGGTTAATACAGTACATCACATCTGCCGGTCTACATCAGAGCTCTGGAGGAAAATGAAGCTCGTCTCTCTTATAACTGCTGTTGAGGAGGGGGGGGGGGGGGACTATGGTCCAAAACACACTCCTCACTCCTGCAGGTTTAACCATAATTTAGTTAAATGACATTAAAAGTATTACATTCCACTTGATGCTAAATGTATAAACCTAGTCTTAAACATAAGCACAAAGTCAAGATTGTGCTGAAAGTAAAGTTATTGCCGTCAATCGATTCCTTTTTCATCCTCTTACCCTTAACCAACAACATTTTCTCCGGTTCGGCTGAAGTTTACGGCTTACATGCCAGGGTCACGCCTCATTTGAAAGCTAAGACCTTTTTTTGCCGCCACGTTTTTGTCACATTTTTGAAGCGCTGTCGTGTTTTTCTCTCCTTTTCGTAGTTTTGGTGTTGTATTTTCACCGTCTTCTCTTTGCTTTTTTGACGCTTTTCTGTTGTGTTTTCATCACTTTTTCACATTTTTGTCGCTCTTTTGAGACTTTTTCCAAGAAGCTTGTAGATTTGGGTAAAGCCAATGTGCTCGGTTCAGGTGGGGGTTAAGAGGTTAAAAAGATGAAAGTGATAGCCTGCAAGATTGCAAAAAATCTCCACATGGTCAGTTTAAGAAGTAGCGTGTGGCAAGACCCAACCGATATATTGACAGGCTGGGTATATCGGGCCGATATTTGGTTATCGGCCAATATCCCCGGCACCGAAATGATAGACTTCCAGTTTTTTGCATTGGAATATGCTCAGTCAAACATTGTGTTAAGTTTGTCCACATTTTTCATATTTTTTTTAATACTTGCTATAGTTTTATACTTTATACTTAAATACTTGTTTTCTGTTTCCATCTGTCTGTCGCAGGAGCGTTCACGGCGCCGGTCAAAGGCCTGTACGTCTTCCACTTCACCATGTTTGGCAGTTTCGATCCTGCGCCTGACGCTGTGGCGGTGCTGAAGAAAAACGGCGTCAAACTGGCCTACGCTTTCGACAGATCCTTCTCGGACACAAACGACTCGTCTACCCGCGTCGTCGTGGTAACCCTGGAGGCGGGCGACTCAGTGTACGTGGAGCTTCAGGCGAAGAGTTACTTTTATGATTACCACGGAGACCACAACAGCTTCAGCGGCTTCCTGCTGTCCCGCGTGTGACCGTGCAGAATCTTCGGGATGTGCTGGAGAAGGCTTTGCGCAGTGGTCACACTCGCCCATGTTAATCCTGGATATTCAGTCTGTCTCCTTCTGTAGAGCAAAACATGCTGTTTCACTTGCTGATGTCATGAGGTGGTGGATACACTAGATTGAGTCTTTCTCCACTGTGGAAACAATAAAGTTCTATTTCCTCCTCAGCTTCTGTTTTCAGCCTTTTTTATATAGTATAACGAGTCTTTCACGACCTGAGGGTCACTTCATAAAACTATCGCAGAAATACACCGCCTTCATCTGTGTTTAGGACGCGAGGACAAGAGCGAGACAAACAAATAGGACAACTTTATAAAGAACTGCTCAGAGTTCACTGTGTGCTGGTGTTTTACCGTCACAAAGGACAGAGTCACTCTGAGAAGACCTGCTCTGGCCCACATTAAAGAGCTCCTCAGGTTGGGACGTTTAGGAATCTGAGAATAAAGTAACAATATGTCAAACACCATATGCCAAACACAAACATCTGATTCCATAAACATTTGTTAAAAATTCAATGATTCAAAATTCAAACTAAAATTTTACTTACTTTAATGTTTCTCAGTTGAATCGTTTTTTTTGTTTTTTTTGGAGCAGAATCATTTCCGAAACTGGTCTTTGTCCAAAGCTGGTCTTGATCCAAAGCTGGTCTTTGTCCAAAGCTGGTCTTGGTCCAAAGCTGGTCTTGGTCCAAAGCTGGTCTTGATCCAAAGCTGGTCTTGGTCCAAAGCTGGTCTTGGTCCAAAGCTGGTCTTGGTCCAAAGCTGGTCTTGGTCCAAAGCTGGTCTTGATCCAAAGCTGGTCTTGAACCAAAGCTGGTCTTGATCCAAAGCTGGTCTTGATCCAAAGCTGGTCTTGATCCAAAGCTGGTCTTGGTCCAAAGCTGGTCTTGAACCAAAGCTGGTCTTGATCCAAAGCTGGTCTTGATCCAAAGCCGGTCTTGATCCAAAGCCGGTCTTGGTCCAAAGCTGGTCTTGATCCAAAGCTGGTCTTGGTCCAAAGCTACTGAAAAAATGAAGAGGTTTAAGCCTTGGCCCAGGACTCGCTGATGTCTGGCCAGGAGTCTGGACCTGAATAGGACGTGGCGCCGCTCCCTGTAGGGTTCAGACAGAACCAGTGCTAGCCTTGCTGGGGGCCACAGCAAAATTTACTAAAGGGGCCCCACTCTTGCGTTCATCGCACGGGAACCCGGCAGATCTATAATACATACAGTAAAACTCTCGATAGGACATGACGCTCCTTGATAGGGATGTCCCAATCAGGGTTTTTTTTGCTTCTGGCGAGGAAACAGGGTTGTAACAAGTTTGAAAGCGTTCGTGTCTCAGTAAAGGTCAAACTGCTTCTGCTTTTTGACCCACAGGCAGCGTCACACACAGCTCAAAGACAGCACACGATCAAACAGGTGAATTATAATAAATGTCAGAGCACAAAAAGCTGTCTGTTGTGGACAAAGACGTTGTCTACGGAGGGCAGGTGTTTTCAGCAGGAGAGATCAGGGAGGTCAGCTTCACGTCTGACAATGCCCTGCCACGCTGCATATGAATGACCACAGATTATAGCAGTTACAAATGTCAAAGCTTAACTCATGAGATTAGTACTTCAACTATTGTGTATTTTTCTGCTTTAAACACTCTTGTTTTTGTGTCATGTGTGCGTTCATGACTTAAAAGTCCCTTTACTTGTCTTTATTTTATTTGTGTAGGGTAACAGTATGTTGTAACAGTAATTGATTAATCTGTGAAGTTTGCGTTGTGTTATGATTTGGACTTCTGGACTGGAGAGTATCTCTTTCCTAACTGTGATGTCCTACAGATCTTTAGCAATACTCCCATGGTTTACGCCAGGGTGTAAGCTCAAATCCAGTCAATGGGCCTGAACAGTTAGAATGGCTTAAACTGTTTTACTAAGGTGTGATTTTCTCCGCCTAAAAAGGATTGTTTTGTTTTTGTAACCAATAAACCTATAATCAAATACTCTTAACCCCCACCTGAACAAAGCACATTTTCTCCTGTTTGGCTTTACCCCAATCTAAAAACGTGCTGGAAAAGTGACAAAAACACTCCAATCACCCAAAATAGTGTTTTTCTGTGACTGTCTCTGTCTCTGATGGATGTTTGGTGAACCTTCGCCAGAATCAAAGTGGATTCACTTTTATAACCAACCCGAGTCCCATAACGTAAACAGCGATGGACCAGAGTGGTGAGTCAATCAAAACGCAAGGTAGCTTGAGTGTGTTATGAAGCTGTGTTGCAGATGTCAACTCCTTATACCTGCATTGTAAAGTAACTTTACAGTAACTTTTTGCTGTGATATTTATATTTTTTCTGCGGTAAAGTTGTATGAGCGTAGAGAGGGGGCGGAGTTAACTGAATCCAAGCGTTTTGTCTTCCGGGTTTTAAAGGAATAGGCCACCGTTTTTACATACTGAGATATGTTCTTACCTAACCTTAGACGTGTTAATATATCCCCGTCTGGTCTTTGTCCGTGCGCTCTGTCACGCAAACGGAGCACATACGCAGCCTCTCCCACATGTCACATAGCTCCAAAAAAGCTCACGATAGAAGCTACCAAGCTCTTCCACGTGTTCCCTATTTATATAAAGTTACGTGAAGTGTTTTCATGCGACGTATATTTACACAGAAATGTAGCATGTCGATTTTATAAGCAGATAAAAAGGGGGACTATATTGTGAGGCGTAATGATACGAGGAGCACAACGTCCGCGCAGTAACTCCTAAAGACTTCCCCCGCTCACTTCCATCAATAGAAGCTGCGTGACTTGTAGAGAGCTCGCAGAGAACAGTTGAAGAAGCGTGGATAACTTGTGAACAATGCCTTTTACGTGCATCGTGCCGGGCTGTGATAACAAGCAGAAAGTATATAGTGTAGTAATGTTTCACAGATTTCCAACTCACCCCGGACGACGACACAGGACTCAGGACCTCTACCATGAGGTAGGAATGCGAGAGCACTTTCTGGAAATATATTTTCTGCTTGTTGTAAAAGGCTCTGTAAGTCACGCAGCTTCTATTGACGGAAGTGAGCGGGGGAAGTCTTTAGGAGTTACTGCGCGGATGTTTTACTCCTCGTATCATTACACCTCACAATATAGTCCCCCTTTTTATCTGCTTATAAAATCGACATGTTACATTTCTGTGTAAATATGCTTCGCATGAAAACACTTCACATAACTTTATTTAAATAGGGAACACGTGGAAGAGCTTGGTAGCTTCTATCGTGAGCTTTTTTGGAGCTATATGACATGTGGGAGAGGCTGCGTATGTGCTCCGTTTGCGTGACAGAGCGCACGGACAAAGACCAGACGGGGATATATTAACACGTCAAAGGTTAGGTAAGAACATATCTCAGTATGTAAAAACGGTGGCCTATTCCTTTAAAAATACCTCCAGAAAATACATTCATTTATCACAAAAAATAGTACTCCATAGTGGTAGAGGTACAATGTATCATATCAATGCCTAGATTTTACTTTGGAATGGCTAAAACAGCATGACACAGATCCTTTAAAATAGAACCGTCGTACGACCAAAGTTGCGACCGACATCAGGCAGTTTCCGATACTTTGGAAGGCTTGTGAGCCTCCTCTCGCTGCAACAATGATCTTTGTCAGTGTCCCGTCAACACTGCACGCCGCCAGAGTCACAAGCAACAGAGGCCCGGAATGAGCAGGCCTGACTCTGCATTTTACAGGACATTCCCTGCACTTTTCTGCAGTAGACTTTGAGAAAAAGGCTGGCAGGCACAAAATGTAGATCAACCGCCGATAAATTGCATTCATCACCTTGGATATTGCTAATTTACGATCAGAGCAGGCAAATTTTGTTGCCAGCTCTTTGCCGTAAATTTACACAAATTTTTCTTGCAGGGTATCTAGATGTACCTTCTCTTTAAGCATAAGGTAACAACATATTCCCCGGCAAAACTGTCCCTCAGCTCATTTTGTTGCTTTGACTAATGTGAATCTATGGCCGTTGCTGCCCTGCTGTCAACAAACACGGCGGCTTTCGCTCATTCGCTCGATTTATGCCCCTCGATCCCGATCTCCATTTTGACCTGCCCTCTCCCTCAGCAGCTACATATGGGCTCTTTTCAATTTCATATGACGCCACATGAACCACAACCGACAGCCCATCTCCTCAGTACCCATCTGCGCTCGGTCTGCGGCGGGTCACAGCGAGTGGAGGGGTCACCCAGAAGCCAGCGCGCGGTTCCCAGCTCAATGGAACGGCGTCCTGGATATGAATGCTATGGGTTTCTGTGTAGGCCGTAAACGTGATTCACCTGCCAGCGCGGCGTAACACATCGGGGCCTGATTCACTTAGAGAGAGGGCTGGCAGACAGAGGAGCGGCCCTGGTCCCTGACAGGAGAGGCGGGATTATTTACCGCCGTGCCATTACTCCGCTGCACACTCGCGCTGAACTCTGGATGAGGCGGACCAACGGGCGAAGCTGCAAACAAAGGGTGAATGGAGAAGGTGGGTCGAGTGTCTAATAAAGTCAGGGGCATTTGTTACTTCGAAATGAAAGAGGTACTCGTTTTCTAGCTTTTCAAAAGGTTTGTCATTTGGTTTTGAGTCCAGAACTCATCAAAACATTCTAGTCATGACAAAATAAGAAAATTTGGGGATTTTACAATATCGCCGATATCTCCGGCTCCAAAAGTGATTTTTGCATTGGAAAGAGCGAAGTCGGGGCTTAAAAACGAGCCCTCCCAAAACTTCCTACACAGCAAATTTTGTGACTCTGAAATAAACCCTTTTGGTGTTAATTTCAACACTTTTGTGGTGTATATATAGGTCCAACTAACATACTCCAAAAAGGGAGTAAAAGTACTCCCTTTTTTTGAGTAGACAATTAACCCCTATTTGAGAGTTTGAATTAACACCTTTAAAGGTGTAAAAACTGAACTCCCATGAAAACATTTTTTTATGCATTTTTACCCTCATTTTGGAGTAGAAATTACCCCTTAAATGGAGTTCATGATCAGTATATATAAAATCACTGAAATGATAGGAAAATATGCCTTTTATTTAGCACTGACTAAAACTGCATAAAATAGAATACATTTCTGAACATTTTACAAAAAATATAATTCATAGAACATTCTCTTTTGAGGTACAAATACAGTGTTTACACATAGCAAGTCAAATTTAAAGCTTAAAGACCACTTTAAAGCACAAATACGAGATTATGAATTACTTACTGATAAGCCAACATTCTATAAAGCAGAAATGAGGGAAATTTCAGTAGCAATACATTTTCAATAACGAAATATATTTCAAAAACAAATTCGACATGCGGGTAAACCTTTGAGCACAAAAACTGCAGCTGAAAATGTTTGACCATTGTTTACTTATTTGTTGTGCACTAATAGCTATACCCACTGAAACCCTGTGACAGAGAACAAAGCTGCCTTAGAAAATACAACTCTCAGACACCAAATAAAAGTGTCTATTAGATCCATATGACATTTGAACATCAAAACATTTAAAATGGTGAAGCTGGTCCACTTTCATAACAACAACGTCGCTAGGACAGATTTCACTTATTTGAAAAGCATGAAAGTGTTCATCAAAAAAGCAGTCATATTTCACCAAAACCAAAAAAACGGTATCACAGTGAAGAATGATTGAACGAATTTTGCAAAAAATGGGCGCATCTTCATCAGAACCAGAGCAAACAAAAAGTCCAACCCGGTACTCCGACCCATAACATTTGACCCAGTTTGTACATTTCACAAAGTCTTGTAAATCAGTATCGAAAGATGTAGCTACATTAGGTCCAAAATCCAGTGCATCGACAGTGCATCTTGTGATCGGACCAGATTCGATGTAGTTTAAAGTCATGCATTCCCAGTGATGTGCAATGGCAAATTGGTGTTTGTTTGCGAGCGAGATAGTGAGATTCTTAAAGTTTTTCACAGTATTCTTAAAAAATTTGTGTTTAGCTTCCATTCTCATTGTCCATACATGTATCAATGGTCCAAGTTCTCGAATACATCTTGGGTAATGAATCAAGAAGTGATGTTTCGGCAGAAGATTTTTAGAGGGATAAAGTTCTTTAAATAATCTGTGATGCTCAATGATAAGATGCTTCAAATACACGGTCATTCCTTCTGTGATTTTGTATGAAAACACAATGTTCAAGATATTCAACAACAAAAGCAAAAGGTGCCAGTGCATGTCATCCTGAGGAATGAGGTCACCAAATATTAAAGGAATGTTTTTTAGTAAGCACAAAGTTTGTGAGGCATTCAATCCAATTCCATGACCGCTGCCATCAAGGTTTATGTTAGTTGGTTTGTTTTTGCTTTCCATGTATCCATAATTAAAGGCATACATTCTGTTCAATATTCTTTCTTTAGGGAGAAAATGTGCACTCAAATGATCCAGAAGTAGCTTAATTTCAAATTGACCCACTCCCTCCAAAATGTCATGCATTATGTCAACACTGTAGTTTTCTGCTGTATTAAAATACTGCAAATCATTAAGGATGCTTTTTCTTTTAATACCAAACAACGATGTCAATGTCATGTCATTTTCCAAACAGGCATAGTGCTCAGCATTCGTAGCTGGAGACCTGAGCCTTAGTCTTTGGTCATCCTCTGAAAATATTTCCTGAGCTGATGTTTTATCAATTAGGCAAAATCGACAATAATAATTGGCGCTAAATGATTCCATGTAGCCAAGAACACTGTGCATTCCCAGATTATCAGCTGTAATTTGAGCAAGTGTGCCACGAACTGGCAAGTCAGAAAAGTGAGCAACCACTCCTTCGGTTTCTAATGTTTTCAGATCTCTAATCAGAGGTCTCAGGATCTCATCAAGCCCATACTTTTTAGCATCTTGTGAATGGAACAAGGACACCAGATGAATATTCATTAAAGTAGAATTCACCCTTGGGGGTAAATTTTGCAAAATGAAGTATACACAGCCTAATTTATGAATTCCCTTTTTTGACCCTAGGGGGTTTGCACATTCAAACTCATCAAAGTACAATTGGATCTGTAAAGCTGATTTGTCAATAGAAAAAAGGGGGTGACTTTTGAAGTAGCTTCCATCACAAAAGTCTACATACATGTCAGACTGAGTCGTTGTTGTTTGAAGCAGCTCAGAAATGTTCTCATTTTTAAAAATAAATTGTAGAGTATTCAAAATGGGGATATAGACAAATTTCTCACGTACAGGAACTTGTTCATATATTCCCGTTGCTTTGCTTCGTCTCGTCTCATACCTTATTCCAAGGCAAAGTTCAACAGGCTGCACTACACCCCATTTTTCTTTTACATACTTTTTCCATTTGGTGTTTGAGTTTATCTGGTTAAAAGGATTGTCCAGTTCTTCAAACAACTGTTCTACAGCAGGTCTTGATGGATTGTCTGTTGGTATTATGTTAAGAACCTCTGTCTGAATGCTAGATTGAAGGTCATCCACAAATGTCTCTAAGTTTTCCATCGTAGAAAGAACTAATGTGTTGGGCACACCATTAGCCAAAAGCTTAGCTATGATGGATGCACACATATCTTTCTTTTGAAATGGTCTTAAAGGCGCCAGAGTTTGTGTTGCAGTAGCAGGCATTTCACTAGTTTCAGAAGAGAAAGGTTGCTCGTTTGTGACTTGATTTATAGAAGTGTCCCAATGCAAATCACCATGACAGGATGAATGCATTTTCAAAAGATGTTTTCGAAATCCTGAATATGTAGCGAACGATAAACCGCAACCTTGCTGGACGCATTTTAGTCTTAGATTTTTCCCGGGGTACATTCCATGTTTAAGTTTTAAATGCCTAAATAAAAGTAAAGCAGTGCTAAAAGACAAAGTGCATAGGTAACAGCCCAACATCTTTCTGGAATGTGTAACTACTGCTTATTTAAAATTCTGGCTCGCAGCAGCCTTACTCTGGGAGTTTCATCAGTAGTGCCAATGTCAATGTTGTAAACCGTTGTTTGCAAAAAGGTGTACATGCTGTATAGGCAATCAGCATACCTCAGGCTAAACACAAAATGGCATTTAAAAAGTTCATCAAATGCCCCCAGGGATGTGTTTGACTGGCATGGGATGAGCTTCTTGTCCAGAACGATGTAAAATGACGATGCTTGATTCTTGGATGTTCCTTGGGCTAGTAGATAAGGTTGTGAGTTTCCATCAATGGACAGGAGGTGATCCTCCAGGCTTTGGAAGGACTGAAATAGAGTATATTAAAAATCAATATGACGTAAGCTTAACAGATGCACTATCCACTTAAATGAGCTTTTACGTTTAGCACAGCCATCTACAGTTAAAAAGGTACCAGTATGGCACTGACAAAGGTTAAAGTGCTACTCTTACCACCAACACAACAAAATGTGTATCAAATGAGAAAAAGGTACTGTTTTTTTAACATAATGTTTGAACATTTATGCACTTGCAAATTGTTAATTAATATTGTTGCATAGGTACTGGTAAAGGACCAATGCAACATTTGCTTTATCAAAAATAAATTCAACCTCAACCATCCACCAAGTTGGTGGTTATAAAAATATACCTTTTGAAACTTGACAAGGTGGTCTGTTGCTTCTTCCACACTAATCTTCTTTGCTCGTTTTTTTCCTGCTACTTGTGGCGAGAGGAGGTACAAGAGGAGGATGAGGGAAGACATATCGCTGTCCCACTCTAAAAGAAAATGTGTTGAAGTTTATCCTAATTAGCCAAGTGTTAAAACTAAGATCATAATCATATTTGTGTGATGTACCTTGCTCATCTGATAGTGGGCTAGTGGGTTCATTGAGAGCTGCCTGCAGACATTTTCTGAGAAGGGATGTTTTGTTCAAGGTCTGTGCTTCGTTGATTATTTTCTCTTTAAAGCACATACTCCATTTCTCCAGGAATTTTGAAGATACCTCTTCACCGAACATTAAAGAAAAATCTTGCAAAATCTGTTGAAAAACAAGCAACATAATTAAGATCATGCCCCAGTTCATATCAGCCACAATCAGTTTGTACAGACTTCAAGAAGAATGTGCATTTTGTACATTCTTCAGTTAAACGCTCATTATAGCCACTAGGGTGTGTAATACCTACTGCAATTAAGGCCTTGTGGTCATTCATATTTATTTAAAAAAAATCCTTTTTTTTCATATTTTAAAAAGAAAACATACACATGAAAAGTCTTTTCTGTCCCACTTATCAATACAAACATGATTCAAGACTTTTTACCCTCATCCAGGTACTCAGCACTCAGATGTGCTGTACTTATGTAATTATTTGGGTCAAATAATAGTAGTAGTATGGATTTAATTGGTCAGTTATCAGCAAGTAGGTGTGCAAATGTGTGAAGTTTAGGTCCCTGATCATGTATTAGTCATGTCGGTTTGTTATTAAATGGGAAGTCCTTTTCCAAGACAAATGTGTCCTTCAAAGAATTATGTTAGACAAGTTTAAAATGTTGAGAGCAGTTTTACACATACCAGTCCTTTTGTGTCCATGAATCGTGGGTACAATTGCAGAAGATCTGAAGAACATTGTGGATCACGAAGGAGCTGCTGACGATGACTGAATGTTTGTCTCATTTTTGAGAAAATCAATTCTCTGTCTGTTGTGTGTTGAAGTAGTGACATAGCTGCAAGACTTTCATCTCTTGGTTGCTCGGAAGAGGAGGGTTGCATTCGTGGGGATGTTGGGCCGCCTTTATTATCATCATGATGCATCAATTTGGAGTCAGTTGTAGGCACCTTTCTCGTCTGCCGCTGCACAGTCTTTAGCCGCCATTGAATGAACCCGGTGTTGCTGTTTATGTCAAAGAAGTGTTCCTGAAATGACAATTTTTTTTATTGACATCGTCTAAAAAAGTAAAAGTAAAACTAAAAGACTCACATATCCTTTTTTGGATAAAGAATCCTTCAATGAGGGGAACATCTCAACAATCCCTTGAGCATGAAACTCCTTTGTTTGTCGTTGAATGATCGTCCCCCTGTAAAAGATTATAAAAAGTTAACTCTTAATAATGTAAAAATGACATGAAATATAATAATCTTTTTTTTTTTTTTTTTTTTTTTACCTTGCACTGTCACACATTGCAGCGACAATAACATTCACCACAATACGTCTTGTTGACTCTGTTAGTGTCCCGGTCTCGTTGTATTCTTTGATTGCATTTCTTCCCGCAGGGTTGCATTTCAAAATCTTTGCTACATTCTGTATGGACAAACAGAGTCTGTATTACCAGCAAGCATAAAGATCATGTGGTTACACACACACTTCAAAACACACCAGTTTAGCTGGAGAGGGATGTGCCATGTTCTGGTGGATGTCACTTGAAGCAACCCCATTGTTTGAGGCAGAACATGCAGTTTCACTTTGCGAGGCAAGAGCAGCGTTTTGTCCAGGGTTATATGGTGAAGTCTCACTGCTTAGGTTGCTTGATAAGGATGATGCATCAGCCAGACACGCATACATTCTTGGGTCATTTCCATCTTCTAAAACCTCCAAGTCTTGAACATTAAATGAATACAACATAGGTAAATGCTATGATATGCATGATCAACAGAGGGCATGATGTCATACCAAGTGGCAAACTCTGTTTGAGTCACAAGAACTTACCAAGTGTTACACAGCGAGACAGATCTGGACCATAATCTTCAAGATTTGCACAGTCAGTCAGGTTAACTGGTTCCAGCAGCACTGAAATTACAAATTTTGCTCAAAAAAGTTTCCACAGATGTCTACCGAGACTAAAGGGGCACAGGCGATCCTAATTTCAATATATTTTGCCAATACACTTATACAAATCTACCAATCAAAGATTTAAATAGAGGCACTATTCATTCCACCCAATAAATTGAACAAATACTATATTTTATTTTGTTTTTATCTTCATTGTTAAAAAATACTGCCACTGTGAGCAGCTCAGCCCGTCCGACTAGACGTCTCCACTCATCTCCATGGAGACGCGACTAAAGGCAGCTGAAAATCAGAATTAAGTAGGTCCTGGTCCCAATCAACTATTTTATTGCCTACTGTGTTATACAATCACTGCAAAAATATCATTTTCTGTGTTAAGCTGGTCATTAGGAGCATGTTTTGTATCAGCAACAGCATGATCTGAAATGTTACGCCTTGTGCCTATAATCCTTTTAAAAGTATAATTTGTCATACCAATCATACCATTATTTGGCTATTTTTTCATAGATGACAAGGAACAAATTTTAACAGGAGGGGGAGGGCACCATTATTTCCTTTACTAATGGGAAACACTGCTCTAAATGAAAGTTAAAAAGCCATACATTCCTTTGCCGATATGAGGAAACCAATTTCTCTCAGAGCCAGGTCTGGAAAGACATCATCGTCCACTTCCACACCGTCCTCATCTGTGACTTGAAGTGGGGTGTGCTCATTTATTTTAAACTTCTCTCGAACTGAAAAACAACAACAACATAACATTTATTGTCCAGGTGGAATAACTTTCTTTTATCCAGGTCTATGTGCACTCACCCGTACAAATTAAGCAGGGAAAGGAAAGTGTCTCCAACCTTATATATTTCTTTGTGCCCTGGTAGGACACTTTTAAGAGTGACATTTCTGCAAATAAACCAGTACACGATGTCAGACTTAATAATAATAATATTAATGCATTGGTTTCATATAGCGCTTTTCTGAACACTCAAAAATGCTTTACATTGCACTATTCTTAGGAACAGTGAAAACAAAAAATAATCAGCACAAATGTATGTCGCCTAAAATAATAGCAACATAAAAATCATAAATGATACCTTAAACTGAAAGGGCTATAAGACTGAAGTTACAGCCCTGCCAACAAAGTTCACAATGAAATGTTATTCACTGCCATCGTGGATATTTGCCCAACGCTTACACTGTTTACAGACTAATGTGAACTGAAAACAATATGAAAAGCAGACAAAATTGCGGACACTACTAGTAAATATAACCCACTGTGACTTTCATATTACCTCCAGTATTTTACATTTTAAAGTCCAAGTTAATTTAAAATAGAGGCTAGCAACAAAACTCATTACCAACAACACGAATGACAAAATCTCAAATCGAAAGGGTAAGAGCTGCTTTTTTCAGATACGGAGAGAAAGGGCTATGTGAAAACTCATCCAAAATCCGCGTACATACCTGGCTACCGAGAGATGGGAATCCTGGCACATACTGCCATGCATACAAGAATTAATGCTTTACCGCGTGTTTCCGCGCCTCGCTCTGCAAGAGGCTTTGCCCTATTACAACCTTGCCCAGATTACGTACAGCACATGCTGTGAACAGCAAACCAAGCACAACCAATGTCGCTAAGATATTTACTCGCTACCTATATCATGCATCCACAGCCATAGTCATGACCCTCTCCAGTCGCGTTAGCAGGTGTACTGACAAAGGCATTAGCTGCAAAGCTACCTTAGCGTTAAATGCTAACAGACACATCGCCAAAGTACGAACAGTGACACCACATTCGCCGTACAATTAAACAAATCCTCGCTTATCTACAGCAGGACCCTAGGCTTGTAGTCAGGCTCGTTTTCATCTAAATCATGGCTAAACTTATATTTTCCTACACTCACCTCGATAGCTTGGAGCTACTGCACAAGCCGCGCTGCATGAGCAGGCGCTTCGTCACCCACTGACGTTTTCTGCAGAATTATAAAGTAGTTTAACGTTGATATTACATTCAAAGCTATGGTAAAGTTACAGTACGGATTGGATCTGGTTTACTGCCGCTAAACAAGACACCAAAATCGGAGGCGAAGCAGATACGAATTGCGTTCAACATCAAGTTTCACTGCTTTTTTTTATTTAATTTTTTAGTCAAATCAAGTGTTAGCTCGAAAACAAATCTACTTTCAACACGTATTTACTTGATATTTGATTTACTTTATGTAAAATGTCTTGTTTTACTTACCTTGGCTTAAAATAAGGACCGGCGTTTTTTTTTCAGCGGGAAAGAAAGGACGAAAGAAAAAGTTTAGCTCCTCCTTCTTCTCAATCTTTACTCCCCAAGGGTGTTACGGGGGCGCTCATGAACACCCACCACAAATAACCCCAGAATTTAACACCACCCAGGGATGCTACGTTTCAAAATGTGCTGAAAAAGACATTGAATGAACTCCCAAAACTGTACCCCCTTACACTTTTCTGCTTAACCCCCTTTTTTTCTACCCCTCAAATTTGCTGTGTATAGGCCTCAGGGGAATCACGCTGAAAACTGGTTAGCTCCAAGTTTGGTTCACAAAAGTTTCACTGAAGCTCCGTTTAGTGCCTTTTAATTTAATGAATTTTAAGGCCTTGATTTTGACACATTTTAATGATTTAATGCCCCACAAAACAATTGCTCTTTTGGCCGTTTAAGATACGATAGAATAGAACTTTATTGATCTCACAATGGAGAAATTGGTGCTACAGCTCTGAGGGAGGAACCAATATTCAATGATTAATAAAAACTACAAATAATCGATGTTTTTGCGTGCGTGTGTGTGTGTGTGTGTTCTTGTAATTATGACATTGTGTGAGTTTTTAAAGGTCCTATATCATGCTATTTTAGCCATTCCAAAGTTAAGTACAGGCATTTATATGATATATTGTACCTCTACCATTATGGAGCACTCATGTTTTCTGGAGGTATTTTTCGAACCCGGAAGACACAACGCTTCGATCCAGTTAACTCCGCCCCCTCTCTCCACACATACAACTTTACCGTAATATAAATAAACAACAATAAGTGAAGTCACTTCACAATGCAGTTATACGGAGTTGTCATCTGCAACACAACTTCATAAATGGCGAACACACACAAGCTAACACGCGTTTGGATTGACTCACCCTCTGCTCCATCGCTGTTTACAATGTGGGACTCGCATTGGTTATAAAAGTTAATCCACTTTGATTCTGGTGAAGGTTCACCAAACATCCATCAGAGACAGTCACAGAAAAACAATATTTTGGTGATAGTCGCTGAATCCCGGAGAAAAAAAACAGCTGAGTGGCCTCTTCCTGAAAAAGGTTGAATAAACTCCGTAGCCAAACGCGCTTCTTTTTCTCCGTGACATTATCGTTAGTTAAGAATAAAGAACAGGTGTGTCCAGAGTAGGTAACGAGCTCCATCTTCACAGCTGCAGCGCAAACATGACTGATCTGTTCAGATGCTCAGGGATGTGTTTGTTTTGGCCACAGCTGACCTGGAAGCACCTCGGGCACATCCTTTTTTTTTTTTTTTTTTTTTTTTTTAATTTTATTTTTAACTCTTTGTTTCTCTCTTACGAGAGAAATAATGAAAACGCTGTTTTACAAATTAAAATCAGGCTGTAAGCATAGAATTAAGACATTGCATTACAGACGTCGAGCACTTCCGTTCTGCTGTTACGTCACAACTGAACACTCAGTCGTTCACCAGGAGAGGGCGGAGCAGCTGCTCAGAGAGCAGGATTCAGGAGGATTACTGAGAGCTGCGTGAATGAAGCCACAAACCACTCTGGGGGTGTTTTTGATAAGGAAATAGCATAACAACATGGCTAAAAGCTCCAAAAAGTCGATTTTGCATGATATAGGACCTTTAACCAACAGAGTGAGGATATTTTTGTAAGGTGAGGACATTTTGGGTGGTCCTCACTTATTTGAAGGACTGTTTGAGGGTCAAGATGTGGTTTTAGGGTTAGAATTGGGTTAAGATTAGGGTTAGGGTTAAGTTTAAGGTTAGGGGTTTAGGGTTCAGGGTTAGGGTGTGTGGGTGTGTGTGTGTGTGTGTGTGTGTGTATACATAGCAACATCGTAACCTTTACTTTAGCTTTGTTGCAAATAGTGTTGAGACTAATAGAGCTTTATATACCATATCTTTACAAATTAATTGTACAAGTACTTTTATTTACTCTGCAAAATATAATAAGTCAGTGGAGTAAGTCTTTTTACATTCAAAAATAAAAACAAGTTATTTCATTGAAAAAAAGGCTCATTGGCATATTGTTTTACTTGGAAAGTGGGAATGGTTTAAATTACGGGTTACATAAATAAATAAATTCTAGTTTGACACAGTGTATGTATTTTTTGTTTGGGTTTTAACCTCTTCAAAGGGACTATAGAGTTTAAAAATGTTAAAACCAAGTATTTTCCTCCCCATGTGTAGAATGAGCTCAGACCGCAACTGCCTCTAAAATCACTCAAAAAGTTGTCAGGTCTGAAGTGCCGTCATCCACGAGCTTAATATAGAGACTGCAGTTGCACGTATGACCTGAGGTGGCAGTAGTGAGTATAAAATGGCTAACTTGCATCTAGCCCCTTTAATCCCCACCCGAACCAAGCACATTTTCTCCAGTGTGGCTTTACCCAAATCTAAACGCTTCTTGAAAAAAAAACACGCCAAAATAGCATCAAAAACATGACACAAAAGCGATGAAAGAGTGACCAAAATGTGACAAAATACACTGGAAAAAAAGGGTGAAAAAATGTAACAAAGACCCGACAATTTTTTTTTTTAAAAATTCAAAAGTGACAACAAGGCACAACGCACACAAAAAATGTGATCCGTTTTGTAGGTCTTTCAAGGCCTTTCAAAATGATGTGTTTCACTGGCCCTTAGGCTGTGAACTGTTCAATCAAGAAGATTTTAGATTTGGGTAAAGCGGGACTGGAGTAAATGTGCTCGGTTAAAGTGGGGGTTAAGAGGTTCAGGTACACATTTTTTTCAGGGGTTTCATTGACTAGAACCAGAAGATAGGTCCATAGTAGTCCAGTGCTCAGGTCTCTGCACTGGCTTCAGTCGCTCAGAGATAGCAGCCTCCTGCTGGTCCCAGAGTCAGGACTAAACACAGTGAGGCTGCATTTGGTTTTAAAAACAGGCCTGAACTCTGACAATGTTCAAATTCAGGCTGGAAACAGTTCTTTAAAGTGACTAAGACCCTGGAAGTATTTTATCTGCACTATTTGCTTTTAATGTGATTCATCCATGTTCACGGGTTGATTTTATGTGCCTTATTGTCATTTTAATTGGAAGTTGGAATGCCTATTTTTAACAATTAGACTGTGTGCCTTGAAAAGCCTATCTGTAGAACTTTTTTTTTTATGTTAGCAAGATGCCATAATTCTAAGTTTGATGTAAGTTAGTCATTATCATATAATTGATCAGAGCAGAACTGAACTGAGTGCGAGGATCATACACTAGATGCTGCACAAACAGATTTAAAACTTAGGACCCAAAAGGCGAAAATGCCAAGTGTCTCTGCTATTGCGGTTTAGCTTTAGCTGAAGAAATCATCCACTCACTTCCCCCGTCCACCTCTGCCCCGTACGTGACTTTTCATCAAAACATAAATAATAGATTTTCTGAGAACCCTGTTAAGTGACTAATTGAGGTTGTGGCCAGTCCTGACCCATGTGGAGTCCCTCAGGTTCCCATGTGTGACAGCGTGTGAGGGGCCCGAGGTGACTTCACACAGTCCAAGATAATGGAGCTAATGAGTCTTATGTAATCGTGCTAATGCTAACCTTTACAGCATTAGGAACACAGCAAGTGGAACGATTTTTATGGGGATATGAACAAGCGACAAGTTCATTTACTGATTTTTGCGCTCTACGCTGTCGTAGATTGTTTTATATTTTTTTGATAGATGATAGATGAGCAGGGCAGGGGTCTGTGCGCAAATTTTCTAGATTTGAGCCACTTTTTATTTGACAACAATTCGGGCGTTTCGCTCTCCCAAAATTTCATCCACTCAACGGCGCTGTGATAAAAAATCCTGTTGCTATCATACTGCATTCAGGCGATGGAGACTTTTCTGTTCTGTTTCATTGCCTTAATGGTTTGTGCAGCCCTGTGAGGCGACTCCTGTTGTGATATTGGGCTTTACAAAACCACTGATTGATTTAGACGTCAGGGGCGAGTGATTTTGAATGTGTTCTGAAGCGAAGGAAGGAGCTCTTGACTGAAAAATGACGGCTGTTTTGGTTCTAACTAGTCCCTCTTTGTTACTGCCATGTCCTGTGGATCTTCAACTACAGCTACACGATCAATGCAAGGATCTGCCTAGTATTTAAGCACATATCCAGCCCATATGTCAGAATAAAGGACTATTATTTGTGCCAGTGGATAATGGTTATTCCAGGTTAGCCCCGTTAGCTTGTTACAATCGCCTACAGCTCATTGTTGATGAAAAGTCCGTTATAAAATCACAAATGCATCAAGCCCGGCTCAGTGTGTGATCATCTCAAAGGCTGCTTTATATAGTTGCCGGCTATTGTTTTCACCGGATCTATGCGCTGCTAAGGAGCTAGTTAGCTCCGGGCGAGCGGTTAGCAGCTCGGCTACGGACTTATTTATTGACATGGCTGATGCTCTCACGGTGAAAACACAGACTCGATAAAGTTGTATTGGGCAGAGAGAGATAATCAGAGGCCGTCAGTGCTTATGAAATGGCTGCTTTTTACTATAGTCTCCCAGGGACAACTCACAGACACCATTTAAGAGAACGCTTAGCTAGACCGTACAGCGGGGCAGTGCGTGGCTAAAAGTGTCCGCTGGAGGCAGGAGGAGAGGCGGGAGGTACGAGCCCCAAATGTAGGGAGTCGGAACAGTCAAAGTCTGCATCATAAAATATCAGCTACAGAATTGTATTCCTCTCTGAGCAGAAGGTGAAGCCAGCAGAGCGGGCAAAAACGCTCCGGCAGAACCGGAACTTGCGAAGACTGGTGTAACCCATAATGCACCGCAAAATTCAGTCGCTCCCCTGCCCATCGGATGAAATTTTGGTAATTTTGGCGTTGTAATGTCGGCTTTTTCACACAGTATTTCCACTGTTTCAGCCCCTTATAAAAGCAACAACAGCAAAAGTACCGGCCAAAGTTTTGTCTGGAGTCCCACAGCAGAGGGGCGGAGGGGCCTCACTGCGAAACACTAACTACTGACATATTACAGTACAGTTAAAAAGTTTGGGCCGATAGAGGCGCAGGTGTTGTCTCATTATCGGAAAGTCGGGGGTCCGAATCCCGGCTCCCACAGGTGCACACTGTCGTTGTGTCCTTGAGCAAGACACTTCATCCACCTTGTCTCCAGTGTCCGCGTACATAGTGTGATCAAAGTGTGGGTGTTGTGATAATAAGCAATGGTTCCACCAACTCCTGAAGTCAACCAACAGCATCAGCACAGACCACAATAAGCAAAGTTATGACAAAAAGATAATCTTTTATTCTTCTTCATTTCTAAGCGTGATTATAGTTGTTCTTGCACAGGGAGTAGTGCTATGGCTCATTTAACAAGTCATAAATCAAAATCTCTGCTAAATTTGTGTGAAATCTACACTGTAGGGGTAAAAAAAAAAAAGGCATTTGGGTGGCAGAAGTGCTGAAAATCCAATCACTAGTCTAGAGCGGTGGTTCTCAACCTTTGGGCCGCGAGACAAAATTGGGGGGTCGCCAGATCATTTAGATAAAATAAACATGTTTTCATTAGCATATAATCGAATATTTTATTGTAGCATGTGTTTTACCAGAGTGGCAGTATTTGCTCGTAGTTTGATGAATTTTATTTTGGCCATTTGTTTTTTTTTTCTTTGTTTTTAAGAATTGTGTTGGCTAATGTTTCTAATGTTTCTATTCTATCACAGTGTGACCTGGGCAAGGGGTCATCAATCAATCAATCAATCAATCAATCAATCAATCAATCAATCAATCAATCAATCAATCAATCAATCAATCAATCAATCAATCAATCAATCAATCAATCAATCAATCAATCAATCAAAACTTTATTTATAAAGCGCTTTTCAAACAAGGTTGTAACATAAAATGCAAATAATAACATTAGAATAATAAAAACATAGATATAAAAACTAAAAACTATAATAAGATAGTTATAAACATAAATAATAATAAAAATAACTCAATAAATAAGTAAATAAATATCAGATAAAAGCTAAGCTAAAAAGGTGGGTTTTGAGCTGCTCTTAAAAACATGAACGTTCTCTGCAGCCCTGAGCTCCTCCTCAGGTCGTTCCAGAGGTGAGGGCCGCAATATTGGGAAAGACGCCTCACCATGAGTCTTTTTGTTGACTTTAGGAATAACTAGGAGACGCCTGCCGGAGGAGCGAAGGGGCCGTGAAGGTTCATAGGGTAAAAGCAGTTCTGAAAGATAAGAAGGACCAAGACCATTAAGACATTTAAAAAACATTAAAACAACTTTAAAATCGATCCTGAAACACACGGGGAGCCAATGCAGCGATTCTAAAACCGGTGTTATGTGGTCCCGCCTCCTGGTCTTCGTCAGGACACGAGCTGCTGAATTTTGTAAGAGTTTTAAACCTGAGATCCTCTTTTTGGGAAGACCAGAAAGCAGGGCATTACAGTAGTGGATACGACTGGTGATAAAAGCATGCATTAGCGTCTCCGTGTTGGAGACGCATTATAACCCCTTTAACTGTTATAATGCCCAGGCATCTGTACACACACCCAAATGTGCGAACAATGGTAATATGCCACAAATTTACCACACTCAACCCAATAGATAATTTCCAAAACCATAGACGGTTGATAAGTCCCACTGTTCACCCATTTCTATGGATCTGGGAACGTAGATACACACCGAAGCAGGTAGTAAACATGATTTAAGAGTAATAAGGAATAAGGAACAACTGTGTCACTATGAATAAACATATTGACATTTGAATGCTTCACTGTAGATGCTTCCTGCAGTATTTTACATGATAAAATCTTTACTAATTCGTTGTAGTATAGCAACAACATCCCCATGTCTATATCTTCCTAGTTGTTTCCATGATTGAACAAGCGTACCAATGCCCTTTCATATATTCATAAACCCGCATGTTGACAGACCCACGTGAGGACACCCCCCGTGGTGCTGTATGCTAGCCGGGTTGTGTGCGGCTGTGAGGCAGGCCTATCCGTACGTTAGCCTGGAGAAGTGTCCGGATTGTCACACTTGTTTATTTATTCTCTCGTCATGAGCGGAGTGGCTTTGGCAGACACGCATTTGCCCCCCGGCGCTGGCTTTTCCATGTGGCGCCTCGGTTTCAGAGCTTTACCGTCAGTGTCAGGGCGGTTAGAACAGCGAAGTCAGCACAACTCCGGTCGAGTCAGAGATGTTCAGAGATGACTGACGAAGCTGCAGGGTTACATTTTTCGCCACTTATTTGACGGTTCATGCCCCCCTTGCCCTCACTCACTTTGAGAAGCATGCACAGATTGAACAAAAGGAGCCCTAGTACCGATCCCTGGGGAACCCATGCAGGAGATTGCAGGCATGTGCGGCAGGTGCGGCCCCTTTAGTTACAGGAGTGGGGCAGGTGAGGTGGTTGCGACGATCCCAGCGGGTAACAGAGTGGCAGCAGTGAGAGGGAGGCCAGCTGGAGCCACGTGCTGCGTTCACAGACACCGGTTTGACAGAGCATCCATCATCACGGCTAACTGAGAGAACCAGGGTCAAAGCGTTTAGAGCCAGAGCCATCATTGCCCTGAATGAAGAGACTGACGGAGGAGCAGCATCAGCGCACAGGAGCAGAGATGAGCTTTCCAGGAGACTGATGGCGTAGGCCGTCTAGTTCTGCAACAGTATGCTAGCTCGTACTTTATCTTTTGTAACCCAGTAGAGGCAACGACTTTAAATTATTTTCTACAGTGGGAATCTCCTGAACCGGTTTTGTTGTTTTCAGAGTTGGTGCTCGCCTTTCTGTGGCCCTAAGCAAAAGTCCACGAAGGCGCCCTACATTACCCGTCCCGAGGCTAATCGACAAAGAGCGAACCCTAAAAAAAAAAAAAAAAACGTAAATTGAAACGGAGCCCGTGCGGCTGTGCTCCACAACTTGCGTAGTCTGCGTATAGGAAAAAAACGGCTCTGATTGTTGTTGTATTTTAAGCTTTTAACAGTGCACTGCCCCCTTGTGGGAAGAGTTATTTACGTTTTGAGTTTTGTGTGTTTTGTCCTCTTGGTGCTTCCGTAGTTCAGTTATGCTCCAAGCAGTCGCACAAAAAGTCAAACTCCACAGTGTTTCAGCCTGTAGGTTTTTTTTTGGCGCTACAAAAATATCTAAGTATCCGTACAATAGTGATCTTAGCTCCCATTAGGTACCAAATCTAGTCATTTTAGTAAGCTTCCAGTTCGGAATTTGTAAGAATATATTCAACGCTACTTCCGTTAGCATCCCTGTGGCTTTTCCCATGTACATTAGCATCGTGCTAATCGCTCGCTAATGCGATAATTTCTTAAGATAAGATAAAATAAGATAAGATAATACTTTATTCTCACAATGGATAAATTCACTTGTTAACAGTCGGCGTTCAAGAAGATCACTCAGAGTTGTGCAAAAACAGACAGGAAAATGTGCAACCAGTAAAATAGAATAAAAACGAGGTATCCAATGTACAACAAGCAGCAGAAATATAAAAAAAAAACACGTCTATAAGTAAGATAGGAGCAAAAAGTAGGAAAGAGGTAACGGAGCCGAAGTAACTAGCAGCTCAGCAGGGGCTGGCGCTTGAGGCTTGGAGGGTTTAGTTAACTCTAAGCTACTTATTTTATATTTTCATTGTATATTTTCCCAAATGACATTGTAATGTGCATCCTTTGTGTTTCTGTGTGTTACAGTTTTACAGTCCTTCAGTAAATTACACCAAAACATTAAGACACTTCCTGGTCCTTTATTGGAGACTGTTCGCTTTCTGTAGAGCTAGTTCACACACTGTAAAGGCAGAATAAACAGACTTAAAGGGGCTGGAAGCAAGTTCGCCATTTTATACTCACTACTGCCACCTCAGGCCATATGTGTAACTGCACCTTCTATATTAAGTTCGTGCATGACGGCAATTCGGGCCGAAGTGACACATTTTTGAGTGACCATACAGGATTTTAGAGGCAGTTGTGGTGAACAGGTCTGGGCTCATTCTACACATTAGGACATGGCTGGAACATGTAGGGGGAGGAAAATACTTAATTTTAACATTTTTAAACTCCTTATAGTCCCTTTAAACTCTACAACACAAAATATAGGGATGTCTATGAAAACTCCTGTACAACTGGAAGCTTTCGCAGGAACAAGTTGAGTAAGTCTGTACTCTTTTCTTCAGAAAGATAAAGCTCCCAAATAACATTTCCAGTTAACATTTGTGTGGGTAACAAACAACTAGAATTCATTAAAGCAGTACTAAGTAACGTGTTTACCTTAATAAATCCTTTCCGTAGTCCCTGTGGGGGTAATACAAGTGTTTATGGGATGATTGGAGGGTCTTTCATCTCCCCCTGGTGTCTCTGGCCAGAAAACCATGTTTGCAACTTGACTGCCACCGGTCCGGAGAAAGCAATACACACTAATGGAATCACGAAGAAGAAGCTAACATGCTAATGGGCAAAGCTAACTGCGGGCTAGCGTCACTTTAAACAGTATTTACAGCCAAATTTGAGTGAAAAAAAATATTTCCATTGTATAATTGGATGCACAGTCCCTTTCCTGTCAGCGTAATATTTTCTCTCCAAGACAATTAAGTTAAAAAATCGTAACTTGCTACTACACCTGCGGTTGTGCTTATGGCCTCTAGGGGGAAGAGTTACTTAGTACTGCTTTAAGCCTGAATAGATCTAGTACATTAGACCAGGGTCCGGAGGTAGGACTCATTAGCATATAGGCTACTAGCTACTGTATGTGTGAAAGTAAATAGCTTACACACTGACAATGTGATCGTACAAACATTTTCTGTTATAAACTGTTTTCATCTCGTAATCCCACTCTAGGCTAAGAGCAGGAAGAGAGAGCAGCCCCCCGTGACTCCAAACGGGATCAGAGCAGGATATTAATGAACAACTGAATGGTCCACGGAGTTTGAATCTCCGAAACCACCGCGCAAAGCCTGGCCCTCAGCTGTCCCTGTGTCACTGCGAGCTCCTTACCGACTTTGCCGAGTTTAGAGACAACGGAAAGAAGACGCACTTTCATTGCTCCTGGGGAGTCGTTCACAAACCTCGCTGAATAATGATATAATTGGCTTTTGAAATCTTGGTTCAGGGCTACAGAGGTTCCAGCAACTTTGGAGTAGAACTAGCAAAGTCATTGAACTGGTTGTGCTCAAATAAAGGCCTTAAATGTTATTACAATGCATCAAATTTATTCCAATAGGCATTAAAGCTGAATGTCTTTAAATAGTGACATACTCAATAAGTCTGTCAAAGATGTAAAAATAGTCCAAAACACTTTTTCCAATTGGCTTGCATTGATTCGTGACCTTCGCAAAGTTTGTGGAGGTTGTTTTTGGCCAAAGAATCTTTCACAAAAGTCACGATACACCGTCACTTCATGGAGGTCGAAACAGAGTGTCCTTTCAGGATGATTAGTGGTGATTCGTACTTCAGTGTGAGAGCATTCCTACAGCATTCGCGGTGTAGGAATCACTGTTTTCTCTCACACTTATAAGGGACTGTACAGATTTTTAAAATATTAAAATTATGTATTGTCCTCCCCCTACATGTTCCAGCCATGTCCTAATGTGTAGAATGAGCTCAGACTTATTCACCACAACTGCCTCTAAAATCCTGCACTGTCACTCAAAATGCACGAGCTTAATATAGAAGCTGCAGTTACGTGTAAGACCTGAGGTGGCAGTAGTGAGTATAAAATGACGAACTTGCATCTTGATTGATGCAAAGTTAGGGAGGGAGCGAGTAGGACAATGTGTAGCGGAGGCGCAGGTTAAACAGGACAAATCAGAAGCAAGTTTAAATATTATTGTAATAGTATGATCTAAATTAAACGATCTGTATCATTTTAGCCATTCCAAAGTAAACTAAAGGCATTTATATGATATATTGTACCACTACCACTATGAAGGACAAATTTCTGTGATAAATTATTATCTCCGCTCATACAACTTTACCGCAGTAGAAATATAAATATCATAGCAAAAAGTGAAGTTACTTAGCAATGCAGTTATAAGGAGTTGACATTTACAACACAGATTCATAAATGGCTAACACACACAAGCTAACATGCGTTTTTATCGACTCACCGCTCTGGTCCATCAGGTGTTTACATAATGGGACTTGTGTTGGTTATAAAAGTTAATCCACTTTGATTCTGACAAAGGTTCACCAAACATCCATTAGGGACAGTCACAGAAAAACACTATTTTGGCTGAGAGTCACCAAATCCCGGAAAAAAATTCCAACTTCTGGCGAGTGGCCTCTTCTTTAGGAAGGTTGAAAAAAGTCCTGCACCTCTCGTAGCCAAACACGCTTTTCTACGAGACATTATCGTTAGGTAAGAAAAAAGAACAGGTGTGTCCAGAGTAGGTTAGAAAGAGCTCCTTCTTCACAACTTTCAGGGCAGACTTCCTTCCTTCCTTCCTTCCTTCCTTCCTTCGAGCAGCTGCTCAGAACGCAGGATTAAAACTTTGTTTTTGCAAATAAACATGGCTAATTTGCATGAACTCCGACAATATACTGCAAATGAGAATGTGAACAGTTTTGTATACTTCTAGGTACCCTGACAGGACACGACTGTTCCCAATGGCCCGCAGCAGCGTGCAACAGGCCAGGACAGTATTGATGGCCGTGTGTATAATACTTGTACTTGTAAACCTACCATTATATCTATGGAAATGGGGTCACAAACCATGAAATTTGACTTGCCACCATCGGTTTCCGCACACAGGCCATTTTGGAAGAATATTCTGGACATGTTTTGTTCATTTTTGCCCTTTTCCTGTTACAATTACGCCGCATCGAAACTTTTAACACACACACACCCCCTCCCAGCTGCCTGAACAATGCCTCATCTCCCCGCCGCGCTAACCGAGGCTAACGCGTCTGTTAGCCTGGCTGACTCAGAGCCCGCGCCGTCTCATGCATATCCCCCCAAGCGGCACGGCTACGGGGAGGTCAGGGGACAGCCGGGGCACCTCATTAAGCCCCCATCATTTATTTAACGTCCCCGTTCCCGCGACGAGCAGGGGAGGGGGAGCGGGTCAAGGCTCGGCGGCGGTTTGACCCAGCCGGGGCGCCGGGATAACGGAGAGGAATCGCGCCGAACCCCACTCATGTTAATTTCCAGTGTGGAGAGCGGAGCGCGGGGGAGGCGGCGGAGAGGCCGGCGCATGCTAATGAAGAGGCAAGTGTGGTTAATATGCGACGTCTGACACCTCGTCTCCCCAATGACAAGGGAAGGATGGAGAAAGTCCTGTCGCGAAAGGCTGGAAATAGTTGTAGTGTTCGTACTAATCCGTCTACGGTTGGGGAGACCGGGGCTGGTTGTCTCAAGGGCTGCTTCATTTAGCTTCACTAGTCATCAAACCTTACAGGGGGGGAATTATGCAAAACAACATTTAAGAGCTTTTTAACATGTTATTCCATGTTGTTCTCTCATTAAAAACAGACCTGGAGCCGTGTCAAACTCATTTTAGGTTGTGGGCTGAAATTCAGCTCCCACGGCGGGTCAGGAGCCGCACATAAGGTAATGTAAACAGGAAAATAAAAAATAAAAAATAAATAAATGAATATTAATAAAGTACTGATTTGTTCAAAAGCCTGACATGAATATTAACGGCTTACACTTGCATTACGCTTTAAAAGCCTGTGTCACGTGTTTCTCAAAGTGCTACGCTGTCGTCATTATTCATGTGGTACTATTGTAGTCACAGCCGCCCTTGGGCAGACTGTTCATTTACCATCCATCCATCCATTTTCTTCCACTTTTCTGTTTCCGGGTCGTGGGGGCAGCTGTTGGAGCTGCCCAAATCACATTGCACCAGCCCCTATGGCTCCTCCTGCAGGTGGTGGGTCCACAGACGGACGGCCTCATGGTTCTGACCGGGCCTGTTGGTCTCTCATAAGGGGCTTCTGAACCGCTCTGTTCATTTGCCACGTGGCTGTAATGTGCTGTTTATATCCTGATCTCTTATGTCAGTGCCCTCTGCTGGACACATGTAGAATTTTTTCCTTATTTTTTATTTTGGCTGCCCCCGTATACTTAAGTTCCTCTCGTTGGATGGATGGATGGATGGATGGATGGATGGATGGATGGATTGAAGGATGGATGGATGCATGGATGGATGGATGGATGGATGGATGGATGGATGGATGGATGCATGGATGGATGGATGGATGGATGGATGGATGGATGGATGGATGGATGAATGGATGGATGGATGGATTGAAGGATGGATGGATGCATGGATGGATGGATGGATGGATGGATGGATGGATGGATGCATGGATGGATGGATGGATGGATGGATGAATGAATGGATGAATGGATGGATGGATGGATGGATGCTCTCCTCGTGGGCTGGATTACATCATCTATTCCTTGTGTTCGACACATGTGTACTGGCATATCTTTGAGTAATGTTTGCATCCTCTCCAGTGGCGATTCATAGCAGCGAAAAGCACCTCCTGAGAAGCTTTCCTGACCTCGCCATCTCTCGCAAAGCTCGACCCTTTCATTACAAAGTCAAAACACGGTCTATTTTTTGTTTTGTGTTTATTGAAAAGCTCTTATTTTGGAAATCGTGAGGAGGATCCGTAAATGAAACAACTGGATATTTCAGATCATTATTTCATTCTCTCTCGTAAGATAGTGATGGAGATACTTTTTTTTAGATTATTCCCAAATAGTTCGAAAAAAAGGGAGTTCAAATGATTGTTTCAAACTCAAAATGTTACCGTATATTTATGTCTACACTTACAACAGTGTGCCGCCAAAGCAAAGTATAAAAGAGAAAAACTACGGTACCTCAGATGTGCTCAGAGAGACCAACATGGAGGCTCTGAGGGAACGTTTGGATGCTTCTGGTGCAAAGTTAAGATGGAGGAGGCCGCAACAGAGCAAAATGATTAAAAGAGAGAGGCAAATGCCCCAGAGACATGATACCGTTGGGCGTAGTGTGTGGTAAGAAACTGCTTCTTTTTTTTTACCACTGTAAAGCACATACAAGCAAATCCAGCCTTAGATAGTCGTAGCGCTGGCAACTGAAAAAGATGATAGTTTAGCAAAATTAACATTTCCAGAGAAAGTAAGTTACATTAACTGAGTGAGGTCTGTGATGTCCTGTGGAGCCAGTCCATTCCAAACTTCCACCAAAATCTTAAAATCATGGTCAAATCAGGTGATGTGCTTAGTAATTGTTTGGATTTTTTTCTTCCAGTTAACACACGCCGCACAGTTTTGGACCAATTCAGCGCCCGATTCCAACATTGAGTGCATTACTATTCTGTAAAAGCGCTCTCTACAGTATCTGTACAAATGTTTTCAAGGATAAAGACCTTGGGTGATGAAAGGCAAACAACAAAAATGGGGATCTCCAACCAGTAGCTTTGGAGCTGCCAGCTGCCTATCAACCCTTTCTCGGTCGCTCACCAAACACTTTCTACATACTTCTGATGACCCACATTTTAGAGCACAATCTGCAAACATGTGGGTTAATATAGTAAAGCAGTCTGAGAAGTCCGGGACCATCTCTCCAGACTCCAAAATAATACTAATTTACCCTATTCAAAAAGTTATTTGTTATAATCCAACAGCTAAGATTACATATTAGACTAACTACTAACCCCAAACCCTAACAAGCAACATCAAGTGCTGTACAATATATCACAAAAATGATCAGATCACAATAACCCTCCTGGAACCGCCACCTTAACGTAGTGGAGGGGTTCTAGCGCCCGAATGATCCTAGGAGCTCTGTTGGTAGGGTCTCCCATGGCAAACAGGTCCTAGGTTGATGGGTCAGACAAAGAGCGGTTCAGAAGCCTCTTATGAGAGACCAACAGGCCCGGTTAGAACCATGAGGCCGTCCTTCTGTGGACCCACCACCTGCAGGAGGAGCCATAAGGGGCTGGTGCAATGGAAACGGAAAAGTGGAAGAAAATGGATGGATGGACAATATTAGGTGATAACCGTTGTTCAATATGTCCTAACTTAGTTCAAGTTAAGTCTTCTTTTGGTCCTGATATAGTGTTTTTTAAGTTTTGACACAATTTGCTGAATAAGTAGTTACTTACTACCATTTGTGTTTAATTAGAATGAAACAATGTGTTGAAACGGTTAAGTGAAATATAGCAATAACTGTGTTATCGCGATATTGCACTGCCGTATCACATACCGCAAGATGCTTCAATATCGTTCAGCCCTAACGTCTAGTAATGATTGTAGGCTAAATACTGAGTTAAAGTAATACATCTTAGCAAATACATTTATATTTCCTCCAATGTACTTGTTTTGTAGACAAAGCTTGTCACTTTGGGAACCACTGTAGTAAAGTGCAAGGACAAAACTCAAGTCATTGTCTTTGCGAGATCATCTTGGCTGCCAACTCTTTTCTTTGAAGCATGAGTTGATCTGTGACATTTATTGTTGCATAAAAGAAGCTTTCCGGGTATAAAAGGTTGGAGACTCCTGATCTGAAGCGACCCTGAGCATTCTCGACTGGATCCTCCTGTCACCAACTTGGTACAGCTCAACAGAGTCAATTTCTCCTCAACTTTTTAGCTTTTGGCCTTGTGACTTGCAGACGTCAGTGGGGATTAACTTTGCTTTTCCTACCCGTCTTAAATCTTCATCTTTTCGTTAGGTAATACTTGTAGCTGCTCATCCCCCCCCCCGTCTCCTGTTCCTCGCCGTGCCGGACCCTGTCTTCGGTCGGAGGCGAGATTAAAGCGTGGCTCTGAATGCTAACCGCGCTCGTCGTTAGCTGCTCCGGCGTCTGATTAAAAACACCTTTCATTTGACTAATGTTTCATCTTATCTGGCGCTCGCCGCTCCAAAATCAATCACTCTCGTCTTTAATATAGGGACGCTTCTGCAATCAGACGCCATTACTGGAGGTCAGAGGACGCCGCTTATTAATACCTTGATGTAATGTCATCTTTCAACACGGGTCTAGTGTTGGCTTCACTGAGGGGCTCCATGTTGCGCAGTGTATGACCTGTTTTTGTTCACGCATGTCTGGGTTAGGCCACCAGTCTCACCAAAATCACCTCAGGCCCACAATGGTCCAATCAGTTTCTTCTACAATGTTCTTTCAATCATTTTTCACTTTTCAAAATAATGTTAAGATGTGTCATGTGCATATTGGTATACATACTGTGTCAGCAAAAGAATTGTCAGCAATAGTGCCGCAGAGGTCGGCAGCTTATTCAAGAGATGGCTCCAGAACAGTGCGTAGGTAGAGTTTCATGGAATGGATTTCCGAGGCTGAGTGGCTGCATCCAAGCCACGTACTGTATCACCAAGTGGACAAGAGCAGTGGAGATGGAAGGAACTTTTAGACTTCCAACTTTGTAGGAGCAGGTCTCGGTCCGAGAAAGGCGTAGATAAGAGAGTTTGTTGCGGATTAACCTGATTGCTCCAATTCATCCCAAAGGTCAGGAGTTTGGGAGGCCAGAGACTGAGAGCCAGACCTTCTCGTCAAACATCAGTGTGTGACCTCACAAATTTCTGGAAATATTGGTAAAAATTCTCAAAAGCACTCCAAACCCTTGTGGATAGCCTTCCCATAAGAGTTGAAAGGGTCTGCAAAGGGTGTATAGACGTCATGAGAAACCCAATGGATTAAGTATGGGATTATGCGAGTAAAGGCAGGTGAGAGAATACTTTCGGCAATACAGTGTACTGCATGTGGGTAGGGGGGTGTGGCGACTGAAGACATATTGGAGTTTATGCAATTTTGAGTTGGACTTATGCATAAAAGGTGCTCTATAAATAGAGTTGAGTTTATATGAATATCTTCTTAACTGATTTGCTTCACAGCAAGAAGGGTTGGTTTCCCCCTTATTCATCCATCCATCCATTTTCCGTTGCCGGGTCGTGGGGGCAGCTGTTGGAGCTGCTCAAATCACATTGCACCAGACTCTTATAGCTCCTCCTGCAGATGGTGGGTCCACAGAAGGATGGCCTCACGATTCAACCCGGGCCTGTTGGTCTCTCATAAGGGGCTTCTGAACGGCTCTTTATCTGACCTGTCACCTAGGACCTGTTTGCCATAGGAGACCCTACCAGGGGCACGACGCCCCCGACAACAGAGCTCCCAGGATCATTTGGGCGCTCAAACCCCTCCACCACGTTAAGGTGGCAGCTCCAGGAGTCGTCCCCTTATTCATTCACGGATATTGCCATATTTAGAAATGTAGAAGGTCTTTTGTTGTACCGCTATGTCACGAGCCGCATTTTCGCGGGCTAACTGTTCTGATTGGTCCAGCTGTTACCATAGCAACCCTGGCCCCTCTTTGGCCTCGCTCCCTGCTCTTTTCAACTACGGCAGTTTTACTAGGAAGGCAGATTTGTCTTAAAATATTTGAAGTTGAAAAAAATAAAATAAAAAATAATTAAACACTTGTAAATAGACACAATTGAATGTTTTCACATGCAAATTCTATTTTACATGTACAACTTTGTTTTTACTACTTAATCAAATCAAACAGTATGAAAATGAGGCAAAAAAGTTATGAAAATGAGGGGAATTAAAAAAAATAAAAAGAGGGAATAAAATGATGAACAAAAGAAAATAAATATATTATGATTGATTGATTGATTGAAAAGAAAAGAAATATGAAAAAGAGGCTGTGATGGTGGTAGTAGTGGTAGAGATAGATTTTATAAAAACAAGTACGTTTTCTGACGATGATTTTAAATCAATTTCATGATAATCAGGTATCAGTTTCATTTTTTTCCTCTTTCATTTCAGATCAAAACAATGACTCTGAAGGTGATGATGGAGGGCGGTGTGCCAAGTGGGAACCTGAAAATGTTTGTAATTGATGAAGAAACAAGGAATACTGTCATGGGCTGTGTCCGAATGTCCACACTATTCCCTATATAGTGACTATATAGTGGTCACGCTATTTTGTAGGGGTGTCCAAATGTCCAGAGAGAAAAAAGTAGTGCACTCGAAATTTCCCACAATGCATCTCGAAAAGTAGTGCGCATCGATGGTCACTTTACCGGTCAATATAGACCACAATGCATTGCGGGCAGGAGTAAAAATGGCGGAGGCACGAAGGGACGAGTGTGGCGAGTTGGAGCGAGACCGGGACATGAGTTATGAATGTAAGTATATAATCATCATGGATATGTAAATGTGTAAACCGTTATGTATTGTTGATGATAAGCTGCCAAAATATGTAACAATACCGCCCTTTTATGCGAACCAGCGTACTAATGTTATGCCACAAAAATGCTAGCTGCTTTAAGCTAGCGCTACAAAAACGGGTCACTGGTGGTTAGTTTATGTATGTGTTATAGGTATAGCATTTATTGTGTGTTTAATGTTTTTAAAGGGACGAACGCCGATGTGGACCGGCTCATCGGCAGCTGGTTGGGAGTACGACCATTATGAATGATTAGTGATGATTGTAAAAACGTCTACTAGTTTTACATTACTTTTTATGTACCGTTACTTTAGGGCAATAATAAAGGAAATGTGGCTGAGCCGCCTTATCAGCCCTGACAGAGCAGCCAAAAAGTGGGAGAAGTACAAGGTTTGTTTTTCTGAAGCGTTGTGCGTAATTTGTGTGCAGTGTGAAGCATTTAGTTACGCAAAACTCACTGTTTGAAGGAGCTCAGACAGCCAAGGACAGGGACAGGCACGGAAGGAGGGGAGCCCACTGCTGTGACGTGGAACTCCCTCATGGATGAGGCGTTAGGTAGCAGGCCTTCTGTGCAGCCTCCCTGTTTGATTGCCTCATCCATGGGCGAAGGCCCTTCCACATCTGTGGAAAACCCCCCTGCCCTGGTGCAAGAAGCGGCGGAGGAGGTAGAGGAAGAGGGCAGCATGGCAGCCAAGAGGCCGAGGAGAGAAAGCCTGGTCAGCCTGCTGGAGAGGCTGTTGAAGTTGTTAGAAAGAGTTGTAGAGAAGTTTGAAGTTTGAAGTTAATAAAAGTTTATTTTGAGAACAAGTGTAGTTTGAACTAATATACATATTGACATACAATGATGAACACAACTTATTTACACAATAGAGATATAATCAACTAGATATATGCAACGACTACAGTATATACATATATTCAACAATTTCTCTTTCTTATACATTTACATGAAATGAATAGTCATGGTCCTGAAGAGCTGGTGGCCTGACCCTTGGGGTGGAAACTGCTGCTGCCATCCGTCCACGCAGCTCCTGTCCGCACTGCTGATCAGGCTGGTGCTGGTGATGCTGGTCTGGCTCATCATCAGGCCCTGGCTCCTCTTCCACTGGCTCCCAGAGATCACCATCGCTGATGAAGATATTGTGCAGGATAGCGCAATGGATCGCCATCTTGCTTTTATCATGCCAAGAGCTCTTTCTATTACAGAACGGGCCCTTGCATGATGCCGGTTGAAGCGGGCTTCCACTGGGCTCCGTACAGGCTCTCTGTATGGAGTGAGGAGTGTGATGCGCTGACGGAGGCAAGGATAACCACCATCACCAAGGAGGATGTGTCCGTTTGGGGGATAGAGGCGGTGGACGTACAGGGGACTATATTTAAGCACACGAAAATCGTGCACAGATCCGGGGTAGCCAACAAACAAATCAATAAATAAGCCGAGGTGATTACACACAGCCTGCATTTGAATGGAATAAAACAATTTCCTGTTAAAATAACATGTGGCAGCCGTCGATGCTCCCCACCACATTACTGAAAGCAGCTGATCCAGCCAGCAGCTGAAATCCAGCAGCAACTTGGGGCAGTTCCTCCAGGGAAGGGAAATGAATGATTTGGCTCCACATCTGAAGGATCTGGTTGGCTACCCTGTGGATCACATCGTGGACCGTCGACTGAGGCATGTCAAAGGCCCTGGCGACGACACGGTATGCGGTGCCACTGGACAACCAAAAGAGAAAGACCAGAACCTCCATGTCCTGGCTCCAGCCCTGGTGATTGGTGGTCTTCAGGTGGTTAACCAGACGGGTGATGGTGGTTCGAGTGAGCCGAAAATCGGGGTGGAGATCAGATCGTTTAAATACATGCCGAGCAGAGGTACATGGCAGTTAAGTCGGCAGTACAGAAGTGGTTCACCCTAAAACATAATATACAACTTCATTATTAGAGGAAATTGCTTGTTACTACATCTCTTTACAACATACGGGGCTGCAGATAGAAAATGTGCTATCAAAAAAAACAAGATATGCATCTTGTTCTTGCACACTCCTTGCACATTCCAAGGCTTCAATTTCAATTTCTGGATATTTGGTAGCCGAGCCAGGACGTGCACGGTTTGAGAAAAGCCTCTGAAGTGCCGTGACGCGGTGCGCACCGGTATGTGTTGAAATCCCACATGGACGCCGCGGCAGAGGACGTGTCGCGCCGCGGCGTTCGGGTGTGCGTTGGCCTTTATCATGGCGGACGCTGACGCACATCCGGTTTGGCGTCAGACCTCTTACCAATATACTGGTTTCGGAACTTTTTGGGGCTTTTTAGAAAATGATTCCTATAGCTGCCAGCAGGAGAAGCCCCAGTCAAGATTTTCACCAGTTGCATTTCATTGGTACTATTTATATTTCACCTTGTAAAAAAATGTAAAAAGTAAAAGCTGGGCACCCAGAATAAGGTTTTTAGGTCTATTTTTAAGTTCCATTATTTAGATTTGTCCCGTAAAATTCTTCAATGTTGGCCATTTTTATACATAAACATGAAATGAAAGACTTTTTTTTTGTGAGTTCATATTATTGCCCCAATCTTGGATTTTCAAGCATATTCAGTAGTGCTAAAAAAACAAGGAGCAGCTTCAAATGTGGAATTCTGCTTTACACACAGAGCTATAGCTACTTTAAAAATTAATCATCATTACACTATTCATGACATGCTGAGGGAAAAAGATAAAAATCTATCAGTGAAAGAATCTTTGACCCGCGTGGGTCCAAAACACTCAGCCATTTCTAATGAAAGAACTTCGACATGAGGAAAACGCAAAAACAGCTTTAAATCCAAACAAAGTTGTGGAGCTGATGGAGAGCTCACGCGGTTCCTACGTACCCCACTCATCTGCACAATGAACAGGTGCAAAGCCTGTCGCTGTGTTCCTCTACCTCTGTCCGCGGTGTTTGCTGCACACCGCGCGATTAATTATCTCACCACTGAATTATTATTAAGCAAATGGCGGGTTAATTTAAAGCAGTAACAAGTGTTGATGGGTCTTTCATCTCTCCCAGGTGTTTTCTGGTGGCCCGAAAACCACACTTGCAGCTTCCCTGCCTCCAACCCGTCAGCCCCAATACACACTAATGGAAAACATCTCCCTCACTGCTCTCAGTTAACCCCAAAGTCACTTTTGGCTTGCATTTCTGAGGTTTATGACATGATACAGCCAGTCCAGACTGTATTCTGTCTATCTTGTTACTTGGTTTATCCCGATCAGAAGAAGCTAACAGGCTAACGGGCAAAGCTAACTGTGGGCAAGTGCCAATTTAGCAGTATTTACAGCCACGTTTGAATGGAAAAAAAACATTCAAACAGACAAGACTGTAAAACACCATGTTACCTGGTTAATTAATCATTGTTCAATGATTAATTCAGATCCAAAGTTGGAGTTCACACAATCTCATGTATTGAAAAAACAACAATCTCTGTGTTTTGTTGAATTAAGTTGTGACATTTGCACAAAATAAATGTCACTTTGACAAATAAACAATTTACAAATAATTGTCAAAAAGTTATGAATACAGTTATAAGATAGTAATGAGTAATATTGTACTCTTTGTGGATTTTTTAAATTTAAAATATGTATAATATGTTTTGAGCAGGTAGCCCTCCGGCCATTAAGTAATGTTATGGTAGCCCTCGGCTTTAAAAAGGTTGGTGACCCCGGGGCTAAGAGATAATGTAACAAAAAGTCCAACAAGGGGCAAAAGTTATTTAGTTCTGCTTTTAAAAAAAAGCCAGCCTCAAGATTCACCTCAGAGTAGCTTCGAACACCAGGAAAGTGTGCACAGACAGGAGAGCGGCTCTAGACACGGACCAAGTCGTTGTGCAGGCAGTGCTTTAGTGCGACTGAACACGCGGGTCTAAACAATCAATGGAAAAGAAAAGAATACCTTATAGTAATAATAATAATGATAATAATAAATCAGTTTTATGTAGCGCTTTTCCTGGACACTCAAAGACGCTTTACATTGCACTATTTGTTCACACCATGCTCGGTGGTGGTAAGCTACTATTGTAGCCACAGCTGCCCTGGGGTAGACTGACAGAAGCGAGGCAACCAGTCTGCGCCATCGGCCCCTCCGACCATCACCAACCACTCACTCACACACTCACTCACTCCATTCGCTAGGCTTCCTGGTGTTACCACACGGTCTCCCATCCAAGTCCTGACCAGGCCCTTCCCTGTTTAGCTTCCAAGGTCTAACAGGATTGGGCAGAGCAAAGGCCGTATGACCAAGGCAGTAGAAGGTGCAGTTACACATAAGACCTAAACTATGTACATTTTGTATGAGAGAGCAGCGTATCTGTTTTAACTACATATGCAAGGCTGAAACAAGTATATAATTCTCTGTGAATCTCTGTGACTTCCTTTCTGGTTTGTGAGACATGGGAAAGTGCTCTGAACGAAGCTTGCCTCTCTGACTTTGTGTACTTCTGATTGTTGCTCTGAACATGGATTAGGTAGATTTATTTATTGTATATTAGTTTTGGTGATCAGACACTGGCGGGAGACATCGATGTATGAAAGTCAGTATGGATGAACAGCTTGTAGTTAGGGAAGTCTTCCCCCGGAGCCTGGACACTGGTGGTGGTATGGAAGACCCGCGAAGATGCAGCAGGGAGAAGCCGTGGACGGAAGAGGCGGAGATGGGGTGGAGGCGGGACGCAGCACAGCTGGGAAGCGAACGAACCATGACTGCTGGGGCTTTAAAGCGGGAACGAGGGCGATGATTGGCTGCTATGGAGGTGCGGCTCTTACGCTGATGGCTGAGGTGGAGGTGTGGCCCTCTCGGAAGCGCTCATTGGCTGGAGGCATGTGATGCTGAAATGAGTCTCCCAGGTTGAATTAACGCCTTGGCTTCATAACTTCCACACTATTTATCAGTCTGCATGTGTGTTTCAAACATGAACGAAATTAATTTGAGTCTGAGGTCAGAAATGGACCGGCCTGGAACGCACCATTACAGTCAGGTCTGAGAGATGAGCCACACAACAGGAAACACACGTTAGTTTGGTCATTTTTAGGTATTTTATGATTTATTGGGTCAAATGTTGCGCCGTGGCATTAAACATAATTTACAGTGACCTGATTTGGATTGTGCAGCCCTGAAACCATCTCAACAGAAAGCTGAAAGACACTCTTTAGTAGCAAGTCCCAACACTTTATTTCAATATTTTTCCGATTATCTTTCCGTTAGCGGCTCGTACATAAACAGAGGCGTGTTTTTATTCAAAGGGTGTGAAGGGTTCCAGCGGAGAACGTCATTAGTGCGGCGTTGTCCCCGGCACGACGCCTGTCAGTCATCTCCTCGCTCCCGCAGCCTGTGGAGACGGTATCCGATATCCTACGGCGCGGCAGGGCGAGTCGGGACGGCGTGCGAGCGGCTTTGTGTGACGAAAGAAAACTGGAGCCTTCACCAAAGCTCTCAAAAACAAGATCAAAGAAGAATAAAAGATGTCGAGGAATGACGAGAGGAAAGACGATCAGGTTGTGTTTTTGTCTGGCCATATTAGTCCTGTACTCTGGTTTAGGATTAAAGACACAAAATGTTCATGTTGGATGGGATTCCTCACAGGTATGGGTTCTTAGGCACATTTCAACACTTTTCAGGGTCACTTTCACAGAAACTCGCCTGCAAGTTCATGAAATTAATCCTAATACGAATACTAATAAAGATTAGTAGTCCTATTACTGTTCATACTGTACTGCTTTGTCAGTTGTACTAATACTTTTATAGAGCTTTGAACTCCAAATGAAGTCGTCACCCCTTAAAGGTGCATTATGCAACTTTTTATGCAGAAAAGAAAAAAAGTTGATATTTGTGTGTAATAAAGGCGCCATGCTGACCACTCTACTGTACAAGCGCTGGGGTCACTACGAGGTCAAATTTGCGAAAATATCAACTTTTTTTTCCACGCAAAAAGTTGCATAATGCACCTTTAAAGGGGCTATATCATGCTATTTTAGCCATTCCAAAGGTAAGTATAGGCATTAATATGATATATTGTACCTCTACCACTATGGAGCACTCATTTTTGTGATAAATATAAGTGTTTTCTGGAGGTATTTTTCGAACCCGGAAGACACAACGCTTCGATTCAGTTAACTCCGCCCCCTCTCTCCGCACATACTTTACCGTAATATAAATAAACAGCAATAAGTGAAATTGCTTCACGATGCAGTTATACGGAGTTGACATCTGCGACACAGCTTCATAAATGGCTAACACACATGCTAATATGCTAACACACAAGCTAATATGCGTTTGGATTGACTCACCGCTCTGGTCCATCGCTGTTTACATTGTGGGACTCGCGTTGGTTATAAAAGTTAATCCACTTTGATTCTGGTGAAGGTTCACCAAACATCCATCAGTGACAGTCACAGAAAAACAATATTTTGGTGATAGTCGCTGAATCCCGGAGAAACAAACAGCTGAGTGGCCTCTTCCTGAAAAAGGTTGAATATAAACTCCTCGTCCTCGTAACCAAACGTGCTTCTTTTTCTCCGTCCGTGACATGATCGTTAGTTAAGAATAAAAAACAGGTGTGTCCAGAGTAGGTAACGAGCTCCATCTTCACAGCTGCAGCGCAAACATGACTGATCTGTTCAGACGCTCAGGGATGTGTTTGTTTTGGCCTCAGCTGACCTGGAAGCACCTCGGGCACATCCTTTTTTTTTTTTTTTTTTTTTTACATTTTTTACTCTTTGTTTCTCTCTTACGACAGAAATAATGAAAAAGCTGTTTTACAAATTAAAATCAGGCCGTAAGCATAGAATTAAGACATTACATTACAGACGTCGAGCACTTCCGTTCCGCTGTTACGACACAACTGAACACTCAGTCGTTCACCAGGAGAGGGAGGAGCAGCTGCTCAGAGAGCAGGATTCAGGAGGATTACTGAGAACTGCGTGAATGAAGCCACAAATCACTCTGGGGGCGTTTTTGATAAGGAAATAGCATAACAACATGGCTAAAAGCTCCAAAAAGTCGATTTTGCATGATATAGGACCTTTAAATATTCAGTCTTTATAGTTTCTAGCCTCCAATTTTTATTTTTCACTGCCTGAACATTTTCTCCCGTTCGGCTTTACCCAAATCTTAAAAGCTTCTTGAAAATGCAACCAAAAAAGAAACAAAACCATACAAAAAAGGATAAAAAAGCAACAACAAAGAAATACCAAAAAAACGACAAAGAAATAGAAAAAAACACAAAAAAGCAACAAAAAAGTCACAAAAAATGTGACAAAAAAGCAACAAAAAAAAAGTCAAAAATACTTTATATCAGTTTTGCAGGTCTTAGCTTTCAAATGAGGCATTACGGAAGCTTTTAGATTTGGGTAAAGCAGAACTGGAGAAAATGCGGTCGGTAGGAGGTAAATTTCCCACTGAATTGTTTTTTTTTTTGTGAGTCACATGACAAAAACGCCGCCCGCCGCCACATTGGTTTATGTTTTTAATCTAAACCATGTCAAAACTGAACCTGGTTTGAGCTCACAAAGCCTTTCTCACTTTTTTTTTTTTTTTTTTTTTACTGTCACAGAGCACAGAACAGACAACAACTACAACCACGGGGCACTGCACAGAACACAGCAACATCTAAAATCATAAAAATATCTACAGTATATTACGAAGTTTCTGGCCTATGATACGAACAAATGATTAGCAACCGTGATTAGCGGGCAGGGCTAACATAAGGCAATGCAAAAAGTCTTCTTGTTTGAAACCTTCAGTGTGTAAAAGTACTGCCTGACCAAAAAAAAGGACACTTGGTTTGATTATGTGATTTCATTCTTTTTGAGCTAGATACTGATTAGCTTCTGCCGACTTTAAGTCCATGGAAAGCTGTATATATTTCCTGAAACGTGATGACGTCGCAGGAAAAGAAGGTTCTCAGACACACTGCAGACCCACGTCCTCGTTGTGGTTGCAGTTGTTGATGCCCATTCCGGGGTGGGGACAATTGAAGATGTCTGTCTCTGTCCCTCTGCACTTCAACTCGTCCAGCCAGATCCTACCGGTGCCTGCAAAGCCAATGGATCAAACTTTAGAGAGAAACTCAACATAAAAGTACTTTTGCCTGACACAATTCAACACTTGAGCCAACAAAACGTCATAAAATAGGGATCATAATGGCTGAGTTAGGTCTAAGATGTTAAGGGGGGAAAAACAAGGGATGCACGTTTTCTAGTATTTCTATAGTTGGGAGTCCTTAGCGATTAGTAATAACAGTTATGGATGAAACCAGACGGGGTATTTCAAACCTGATCTACTCCATAACAGGAGTCACTCATTGGATCAGGGACATAATGACAACACGGGCATCACCGTGACTATAGCCTCATCTCTTCCAAATCTTCTAGTGTTAGCAGTGCTAAACAAACGAAGCAGAGGGGAAACTAAAGCACAGCAGCTCATGTTAAACTTGTGTCGTAGCACTGCACAACATCTGCACACAGCTGGAGGCTCTCGTAATAATCCAGGTCTCTGTCTTTGCTGTAAAAGCCCAAGTGGGGCCAAATGTAAAGTTTTAAAGGGGGGTATTATGCAAAATCAACTTTTTTTCAAGCTTTACATCATGTTATTATGTCATTCCCTCATTAAAAACATGCCTGAAGTGTTGCCTTGGCACATTCACGTATTTTTGAGTAATCTGTAAAAACTCTGATGGCGGCCATTTTAGGGATAGGTTTGCGTGAGTCCTCCTAGGAACGCTCCCACCTCCTGGAGACGCCTCCGAGCTTTCGTCACCAGCCGAGTAACCAACCACTGCTCCTCAGCAGAACCCCCTCCCCACTGATGCCACAGACAGAGTGTGGAGGGGGCGTGTCGGAAAGGGTCAGAGGTTCTTAAAGAGACAGAGGCCTATTTCAAGACATTCACTACAGCCATTTTGAGAGAGCAATTTTATACAAGGCAGTTATTCTAATTTACTGCATTTACAGACCAACAGAAGGTTTCGTCATCATTGTAGTGTGATATAGACTGGTGCTACAGTATGTGATTGAAAAAAGCATAATACCCCCTCTTTAAAAGAGTCCCTGAGCGTCTCAGAGCTCTTTCTTTTCCATGGTAGAACTCTTACTGAGTTTGTCTTAACTCTCACTAGATCCTCATGTTACTCAAGTGGGACACGCAGTACGCTGCCATCTAGCGGGCAGGAGTAAAAGTGCAGGACCAAAGCGAGACGCTGCAATGAATATTTCCCCCAAAATAGATGTTTAAATATCGATCGTTTTTTGGATTGATACGAGAATTGTGCGACGTAATATCGTGATGTATCGGCGGATCGATGTTGTTCAACACCCCTATTGACCACTGTGTGAAAAATGTATGTTTTCACCTGGTGTGTCTTGCCAAAAAATCTAGGCTCTTGGTTGCTCCCCTCCCCCTAGGAGAGCTGGTTGCAACAGCAAAGTTGTCTCATACAAGCCTAAGTAAGTGCTTTATTTGTCAAAATTGCATTCAGGTGTTAGTCCTGAGCCGCTGTGACTGAGCGCGGTGCTATTGTGGGCCAACCTGACCAGCATGTTGTTGGAGGAATAGGGGAAACCAGAGCTCAATGCTCCTCCTGTGGAAGCATAGCTTGACTTGAAAGACCAACCACAACTCCCATACTGAGAGTAAACAAACTTCTCATTTGTTTGACATCCAGAGTCTCTTCAGGAGGACACGTTAGGTCTAGAGCTCCAGCAGAAAACCACATAATGTTAAACCTTATTCATGGTAAACTACACGCTTTTTACAAAAGTAGGATTACACATGACACGACCCCCTGATGAAAGTGAATCCATGATTACATAGAGCCAAAGTGATTACCTGGTGAGGGAGTGAAGGTGTTCAGCACGCTCTGATAGCCCAGCATCCTGCAGATGACCTTCGCGTCCACAGTGTCAAAGCTGTCGTCGCAGACTGTGCCCCACTGGCCGCTGTACAACACCTCCACTCGGCCGCGGGACGGGCCCGGCACCAGGCGCACATTCTCTGGACACACGTGAGAATATGAGTACAACATCGCCATGATGACCCAAGTCAGTTTTTGTTTCCTTCTCTCCAAACACTGCTGCATCTTCTCAACCAGTGTGAAGGCCAGGTACAACCCCAAAATATCCTCTGTCTTAATTAGCTTTCCAATTTCCCACAAACCTAATCAACAATTCTACAGACCTATGCAGCCTCTGATTAAGAACCAATACTCACGTGGACGTGAAGCACTATCTCCTCTGGCACCCTTCTCTCCAGGTGGACCCGGTGGACCTTCATAAGCATGAAAACATGTTCAGTTCATTTACTTGAGTAACAACACGTTTTACAAATGTCAATGCAACACAAGACCCAAGAACTATGAGGGCTGCTAAAGACAACACTGATACAGATGTGTTACCTTGCCCTCCAGGCAGTCCCACGTCTCCAGGGTCACCCTTCGGTCCAAGTAATCCTGGGACTCCAGCAGCACCGGGCTCTCCTTAAATCACCACAACAGAAAAAAGTATCAGCAATTGTGTGACAGAACCTGAGTGCTACGCTCTGAAGAGACATGTCCACGTACCTCCCAGTCCGGCGTCTCCCGGGTCACCTTTGGGTCCTGCGGGGCCTGCAGACAAAACCCAGGGCAGGGTGGTTACGGACATATCGTTTTTATTTTATTTTTTATTTTTGTGGCACTCAAAAAGGGCACAAAGGGGGTGCTCTGACTATAGAGGGAAAACACTCCAGTCCACATGTGCTTTGTGGATCTGAAGAAAACGTTCGACCGTGTCCCTCGTAATGCCCTGTGAGGGGTGCTGTCCCTCGTGGTGTCCTGTGGTGGGGGGGTTTCCCTCGTGGTGCCCTGTGGTGGGGGGTTTCCCTCGATGTGCCCTGTGGGGGGTGCTCCGGGAGTATTGCCAGCAGTAACTCAGACCTGTTCCTGGTGCGTGTTGGTCTCCCCCAGGCCTGCCCTTTGTCACCGGTTCTGTTCATTACCTTTATGGACAGAATTTCTAGGCGCAGCCAGGGGCCGGAGGGCGTCCGGCATGGGAACCTCAGGACCTCATCTCTGCTGTTTGAAAATAATGTTGTTCTGTTGGCTTCATCAAATCAGGACCATCGGCGTTCTCAAGGTCAGGAAGAGTTTGGGCTTCAAGTGGAGAAGCTCGGAGTAGAGCCGCTGCTCCGTTATATGAGAGGTGGCTTGGGCATTTATTTCAGATGCCCCCTGGTTGCAACCTCGGGAGGTGTTCTGGGCTTAGAGGCCCCAGAAAGAGGGACTATGTCTCTGAGCTGGCCTGGTGTTGCCTCAGGGTCCCCCAGAACAATCAGGAAGTCTGGGCATCTCTGCTCAGACTGCTGCCTCCAAACCCGGCCCCGGATAAAGCGGAAGAAAATGGAGGAATGGATTGTGTGTGACACTTTTCTCCGAAATATTTAAAGGCACTTATAATAATAACACCATTGTTTGTACTGTATTTGGCTGTAGCACATTTTCTCTGCACTCTTTCTACATACTCATCCCTCAGGATCGCTTTAAAGTCTGTAAGATTGCAAAGTGAGGAGAGAGTGAGAGTGAAATTTTAACGTACTAGACTAATTCCTTCCTCCCTCCTTTCTGGAAAGGCAACTGGCAAAACTATACATTGCCCCGGTTGGTGGTAGTAAGCGACCAGAATCCCCATCGCTGCCCTGGGCCCAGCTTTGCTATGTCGGTAAATAATTTGATCCATAATAATGTAAAATGACACTGGAAACGATTACTGTACGCAAGCTTCATACTGTACTGCGTTTGCTGGACTGTAACTCAGCTCAAAACTACAACTCTAGAATGCATGTATCACACAACAATCTGAAAATGTACCTTGTGGGCCAGGCTCTCCCTTGGCTCCTGGTCCCTGATCTCCACCTGGACCAGTAGGACCTAAAACACAGCAATATTATAAGAAAAGAGACAAGAGAGAATTTTCCATGATATCTCGCGTGATGAGTAGTATTTGCCATTTGCACGCTAAGCAAATGCCACGGCGTGTGATCCAGCTGACTTAGCTCTTTGAACGGGAACAGAAAGTAGTTCATAATTGCCATCTGAACTTCATAACGGGGCGTTTTAGAGAAGTGAATGTGGAGAAGTGTGATGGGCTCGGTGTTCTTGGAGTACAGTTTCGAGGTGGGGCCAACGCGACGAGTGCTAAGCTAATGTCTTCCCATGCTCGAAGCTGCGGCGCCCGCGGTGTTACTGTCAGACGTACTACAGGGATTACTGTAGTACAACCACATACCGCACCAAATACAGCCACATCCTACGAAGCTGCAGGAAAGGAAAGTCATGTCTATAGAGTGACATAACACATATAAAAACTGACTTGGGGAAATTTGACTAACTTTTTAAAAAATGGTGTTAGAACTCTGTCTTAAAAAAGAAATCAAACATATTTTTCAAGTAAATTAAGATGTTTTCGTTTTATCTAATTTTGTGAGTGATTATTTGCCCCCAAAGACAGGTTTCTTTACAAATGAAGGGCAAATTTCTCTTATTTCTAGATGACTTTTTGCAGTGTATCGGACACGTGACCAGCGGTAGTTGAAGAATCGACCTGCTATGGCCAGAGTGTGACTTGACAAGTTTCATTTCATCCCAAACGGCAACCGAAACACCAGCAGAGAACAGCCTACAGTCTAAATACGCCGGGTCAGCATCATTTAGCCCTCGTGTTCGCTGTCTGTGAGTGAAATATGTCCATTTATCTCCATTTATTTGTAACTCCCTCTCTGCTGCCGCTGCTGGGAGTGGAGGATAATAAAATAAATAGTCCCATATGGTTGCAGCCGAGAGCCCTGGATCATTAGCTGTGAGCTTATACGTATTTGAAAGCTTCTGTGTATACAGTTGTAGCCTTAACCATGTAATAAGATTGTTTGGGTTTTGGGATATTAAACTGAGTCTGTGAAAAGCAGTCAGTTTGCTTGTTGATACAGCCTTGAACAATAAGTTAAAGTAGGAGTGGCTAGCGTTACGTTAGCATAAACTAATTTACTCAATTGGGACAAAAGGTATTTCACTCTGCTCCAAAGAGAAAAGTTATGGTAAAGAGCTTTAGCTATGTCATTCATAATGCAGCGTTATGGCAAGTTGTTTACATTTTACATACGGAATATACATATTAGCATGCAGAGTTAATAGCATCTCACCGGTCGGTCCTTGGGGTCCAGGTGGGCCTGCAACAACAAAACAGAATCCATTATACCTTCACCCCTCAAATGGTAATTGGCTGTTATGCTCCCGGGGCTCCATCAGCTCACATGTTTACTGAGCAGCTCCTCAATAAAGCGTCTGTATACAGGTTTAATGCTTATTTTACGCTTTTTAATCATGCTTTTACTTCCTGATTCAATCTAGAACACGATAAAACATTTGCAGTCTTTTATATGACGATTATAATTCACAAAAATGTAACATTCACAGCATTAAAGGGATTATACGGAGTTTAAAAATGATAAAACTAAGTATTTTCCTCCCCCTACTTGTTCCAGCCATGTCCTAATGTGTAGAATGAGCTCAGACCTGTTCACCACAACTGCCTCTAAAATCCTGCACTGTCACTCAAAAACGTGTTACTTCAGGTCTGAAGTGCCGTCATGCACGAGCTTAATGTAGAAGCTGCAGTTATGCATAAGACCTGAGGTGGCAGTAGTGAGTATAAAATGACCAACTTGCATCGAGTCCCATTGATTTTGATAGAGGGAGCTTAATGATTGGCTAATTTTTCATGCTTTTTAGCTCTTACCCCCGGCTCACATTGAATCCTGAACGGACACTCATATTCTAAAACTGTTGCTTTCAGCCAATGTGCGAAATACGGGGAAATATGCGGACTGATCTTGAGGGCGAAGGCAAACGTGGAAGACGAGAGCAAAGGTGCAGACACAAACGCACTTTGCACTCTTGCCGGCGGTCCATGTGAGCTGGAACAGTCGCACTTGAAGGGCCCATCACAGGCAGGGATCGGGCGCATTGTGAGGACTCAGTATGAAAACACTGTCGACATAGATAGATGGCACGTAGGCTACACTACTACACAACCACAATTTAAGTCGAGTAATTTGTTGACAGTCCCTAAATCTGACCGGTCATTAGTCTACGAGCGTTAGCCGCTTCCCCGTGTATGTCTGTCAGCTTCACAGACGGTGCAGCTCTCTGAATATCTGTAGAATATCCAACTAACTTCATCGACCGGACACTGGCGGTATCAATTCGAAGATGGGGACCCCCCCCCCCATATACTGACGGGTATTTCGCACACTGCTTTCAGTGACGCGGGAGGTGGCAAGCGTGTTGGATTGAAGTTTGCACTGTCACATCTCTTGTTCAGTTTCTTTCTCTGAATACTGAGGCAATTGTCTTCAAATAAAAAGCATTTTGCCACCTAAAAATAAGATATTTGTTCTGTTGAGATGGCAGTGTCCCAAATCTGCATCTGGTTGTTTCACCTTAGGCTCCTCCCGACATCGATTCGAGCATCATTTGAGAGACGCCTCCAGTCCCAATGAGTTTATGAATAATAAACACTACAGTCAATATATATTCCCTGTTAACTCATAAAGAGACTACAGATGTGTAAATACATTGGCTCATTCAATGAAAGCGGGCTGATGAATGAGAGCGGCGCACAAGCACATGTACATAAGTAGAATGGAAAATGACTGTTTCACTCACCAGCGTCTCCTCGGTCCCCCTTCATTCCGCTAAGTCCAACATCACCTTTTTCACCTGCACACACATAGCATCATCTTTTTCGCACCAGGCACTTAAAGCTACGGTAATGTGCATGCCTCACACCTTACATTTAGCATAAGGCAGCATCAATAAGATTAAAACTATAACAATTAAAACAGTTTTATGGAATGTATATGTATAATGTCAGGAGCCAAATGAAGACACTGACTGACCTTTGAATCCAGGCTCTCCTGGCCGTCCTGCACTCCCAGAAGGTCCTGGGGGTCCTGTTCACACAGATTGAACCATAAAACATTTGTTGTCACATATTACAGACATGAGACACAGCAGTGCAAATGAAAACATCAGCTCCAATACCAGGGAACACACAAAGAATCGGTGATAGGTGTACTGCTGATGCACATGTGGCGGAATACTATTCTATCCTCAGTGTCATGTGTTGGACGATTTGTAGGGTGTCTTTTCACACCCTTCACCCCCTTTCACTTTGTGTCGTCCTGTCCAGTAAAGCCAACAAGCTAAAAAATATATAAATGTACGCTATCTCTATACCTACCAAAGTCAAGATTAATTTGGTGGAGATAAACACGTGGAATAAGGTCTATTAAGTTGCTCACAAAGAGAATAGTGGAGGACTAAGCACATAGCCTTGAGGTACGCCCTTTATGAGGGATGAAAGCATTAAAACTAACTAACATCACAATAGCAGCAATACTAGTAGTAGTACTAGTAGCAGCAGCAGCCCATGCAGTAGTTCTTGTAGCAGTACCTTGTGAGGCTATTAGTGCTAATGTATGAGTCCAGTAGTTGGAGTTGTATGAGCAGTAGGGGTGGAGGCAGTAGTAGTGGAAGTGTTAGAAGTATTAGTAGTAGTCAGCAATACCGTTACCTGGAGTAAGGCTGAGAGCACTGATGCGAGAGTCCAGCCTCAGTGTACTGGAGTTTAACAGACCCACATTTGTCTGAAGCTTCTGGATCTGACCCTCTGCTCCACACAGATTGTCCACCTGCACAACCACAGTTACACCTGTCGTAATCGCTTTACTTTAAGTCAATGACAATATGGCAAAACTCTTGTCATGTTGTGTACCATTTTAGAAAACCGTGTAGAAAATTATATCTCTCATTCTGCTGGCATTTAGCAAATAATAAGATTTTTTTTTATCTCATTGACCTAAAAAAGTAAAATTTAATTCTGGTTTCATGTCAGACAGTGAGTAAAAAATGCAAATGTTTATTTTTATAAAGTGTACGTAAACATCTGGTTCCCACTGTATGTGAATGTAGCGTCCTAACCTGGTGTTGTAGGGTCCACAGTTGTCCCCGGATTCTTTGTGTCTCCTGGCTGTTGTTCTGGACTTGGGCCGGTATGCCTCCAGGACCTCCTGACTGTGCAGCGGACGTCGGTGTGAACTTGTGAGACACTGATGACTGTAGCGAGAAAACTGGACAAAACCAAACATGTTGGTAAAGACTGTACCTTTAATCATTAACAGCACACTTGCTTTACGTGGTGGCATTATCCATTCATTCCTTGTTCACTCTTTGGTCATGTAAAGTATGTTGGTAGCCAAAGCTGCCCTGGGACACACAGACGGAAGCAGGGCTGCCATTCAGCAGCAACAGCTCCTCTGAGCAATACCAATACAAGTGATCTGTTATTAAAGAGATGTGGTATTGAGTGGGAGAGAACAGCCTGTTTCAAGGGCATTAAGGATGAATTTCCCTTTATTATTAGATTATTAATAATGTGGCACCTCCACCAATTTAAAGGTCAAATGAACCTCTGATCAGATGGTCAGAACAACTAGGTCAACGGTCAATGGCCAATGCGCCATACCAAAACAAAAAGCAGCATTAGGACATTAGATGAAGGCCTAATACGGCAGAAACGTGTAGGCAAATTTGGCCATGCTGCAAAAAAGGCCTTTTACCAACACTTCAGTGCCTCAGTTTTGTATCTTTTTAAAATCAAATACTGATCCCTGCGCTGTAGAGCACCAAAGTTAGATTTTTTTGAAAGAACCAGAATATCCAAGCAGCACTCCTGCATGTTTTGGTTTGCTTGACAGCATAAGGACAAGTGGCATTTTCTTTTAAAACAATGATCTCAGAAAGGAAGAACCCACTAAACCCACTAAAAATATGCAAAGACTTAAAATGATTTTGCCTGGATGTGAAACAACATTTTCTGGGAAATTAGTCATTGAAAAAAAACAACAACAACAACAACAACTAAACTTTACATCTGAGAAGGGCAGGGGGTGGGTATAGACTATAGAGGAACACGTCTTCCCTGATGAATTGTCCTTTTTTTAATAAAATGTAAATGCTGTCTGTAAATATTATGAACTGTGTTGTTTTATGCTGCAGTATTTTGTAATTCTATGTCCCGGGACTGCAGATGGAAATTAGCTCCAAGAGCTAAAGTCTGTTACAAAGCATTTTTTCACATGTTGATTAATGCTCCTGTACATGTCCCTTTCAAATAAATAAATTAACTAAACTAAATTTTATGGAAGTGACTCACAGGAGGTGCTGTGAGGATACGTTCATGCTGGTTAACGCAGAGCAAGAAGTACTTCCTGCTTTTCACAAAGTTCTTTGTATTATACTTCACTTCTCTGCCCCTCTGTACTACATCTGTACTAACAACCCATGATGCAATGGGTTTAAATAGTGTTAGATGCTTTTTAAAGGTATCCAAACAAGTGATGCAGTGTTTCTTGTCAAAGCAAGTGTCAGGAAACAACTGTTGAGTTGCTCAACAATAATCATTGCATTGTAAATGTGACAATTGCGAAAGAAAAACAGACCATGTGCGCTGTTTTGTGTCAAAATATAACACATTTTCCTCCAGCGATCCAGGAAATCAGAGGCTGAATTAGCACAGTGTTAGCATTGGCGGTCCGCCCTGTTCAAGCTTCTACTTAACTCAAGTGAACAATCAGGATGTGTGGGCGGCCATGGAACACATGAGAATGGCACACCGCGTCTCCTTCCCTTCACCTCCCAAACCAGTCCAAAAGCAAACTGCGGCAGACCCATGGGCCGAAGTGGTCTTGGGTTGGGGCGCTTTGAACCCTCCCTTGGACCTCTCTTTGGACCCCCTTTGGGCGGTCCAAAACGGCTCCGGCCCATTTTGTATCAACATGGGGCTGAAAAGTACTTCAGAATCCCTGAGTTATGCGTAATCTTTGATATCTAAACATAACTTGCACCAACATAATTCTAGCAAATACTTTACAAGAGTTCATGGAGAGGTTGTGGCCATATGTGACTTGATTCGTTCCTCCCCCATAGAATGTCTTACTTTGTCATTGTGCACAGTTTATCTCGAGGCCTTTGGCAAAAGTTCATATGTTCTCGATCTTTGTGTTCCTCTGTGAGGGCACGTGGAGCTGTGATGTGAGAAGAGACCAGAGGAGAGTGGACAGCCCTGACGACGCCCCAGAGCTCAAGTGGGGGAAGAGGACTTCTAGGGTTATTCTTGCATTTGACAACATTGTATGTAATAGGCCGGGGGGAGAAACGATGGACTTTTCTTTGTGTGTTTTCCGTAATTCAAATACTGAATGTAAGAAACCTTTTTTTCAGGCAGAAGGGGAAGAGTTGGTGGTTTGATCAAATTTCTCTAATTTGATAAAACCCCCAAAGAATCAAGACAAATTTCCATTGATTGTGGAAGAAACCCAACATTTGGCAACACTTCTTTCCCAAACCAAACCAAACGCAGTCACCTTTGTACAGGAGGAAGATGTTCAGCGGCGTCTGGAGGATGAGGTACACCACGATCACCGTCAAACACCACGGCCTCCTCTGTGGGGCGCGCTTCAGACCTGCAAACACCCACACAAGACACCATCACAGTTATCTGGTGAGACAGGAGACGTTCGGAATCATACCCCCGGCTCTGAGCGCGGACATGAGCGACAGCTGTCAGTCAGACGTCAGCCCGGAGTGTGGTCAGGGGGGGGGCTGAAGTCAAGACATGGACAAGACGAAAATGAACTCGCTCAAACATAACCTGAACTTTACTGAAAAGGCCCATAAAGACACATCAGATTTCTCGCAACAACTAAGTTTTAAGTTTGATAGCTGACATTGCAAAACCTGCCTGAAAGAAAACTACGCACAGACTTCAACCTATCCAAAACTGCCGTGCATCTTCGTACCTGTGCCAATAAAAGAGACCATATTGCACCCATTTTAGCTTTTCTACACATCTAGCCTGTCCAGCTAGAATACACGATTTTGCTCTTCTTTACAAAGACTTGTGTCTGGAACCAGGGGCATGTGGCGTGTTTTGTAAGGAAGTTACAAAATACGGAGGAAGTTAGTGGTTTTACATTAGTCAGAAGAGTGGAGACGAATTTGAATGATCTCTGTTGTTTTTGTCACAAAAACGTAAGGAAACGTAAGTCTGTTTTAATCAATGTGCGTTTGGAACGGGACAAAGAAACTTTCGATAGACGGCAACAAGAGGAAAATGTTAGAGAAGATGAAGCGTCAACGTCTACACAGGTACATTCTGTTTGGCTCCTGTCGTGACAATGTCGGTGATTGATATGAAACTTTTAAAGATTTGATATGTAAGCAAAGTTCCAGACGAGATGGTCCTACTTTTGAACAGATACAAAAAGTAAGGGTGGATGGCAGACCAGGCAACGCTACATCACCACTACAGCCCAAATATGTGCTCTTCCAAAGGGAAGGTCTATTAGAAATTCACCAAAACAGGCCCGAGAAAAAAAAGGCTGTGGATGTGCCTTAATAATCTGTGGGACACACTGCCCCCTGCTGTTAGAGCAGCCACAACCCTGTTCTCTACTGTTCAGTCATTTTTTTTTTTTTTTTTTTTTTTTTTACAATCAGTGCGAAACAAGGCTGCACTGAATGTGCTTTTAGAAGTAGAGTAGAAAAACTCCTGGTTCTGGGTGAGGAACACATTCATTAAGTAGCTTTCTAAGTAATGTTGCAGCACAAACACCATATATATTTGACCAAAGGTTGTGTTTCAGGAGAAAGACACATCTCTACTCTAGTCTGAGCCATATTTGTAATAAAATACGGTTTGTGGCTTTAAGACTCTATAGTATACATATAATTGTAAATTAACATTCAGAAAGATTTTATTAATGGTTGTACAGTTTTCTGAAATATTCCTATTGTAACTCTAATAAAAGAAAGCTTGATTGTATTATTAAATCAGAAATTGTTGCTGGATTGATCAGAAATTCTAAAGAAATGTGTGAAAAGAAGGAATCCTCAGGAAGAGTAGCTTAAACAGCATACAAACACTAGTTTTTTATCATTTAGCTTTTAAATAATTCATTTTTCTCCACGGTTTTTACCTCATCAAATTATTCACTGTTTACATTTGTGCCACATTTTGATGCAAATTGAAATTGGGCACAGTTTTTTGTATTATTATTATATTTTTTTTTACACATAACAGGGATTTGTTTGTGTAAGCTTTTCATGTTTGTGTAGGGTTTTCATTGTAGATAAAGGTTCTTCAGCCGTCATCTGTACTCTGGATCAAAAGTACACAGAAGTATGCAGGAACTCCTTACACACAAACAGCAGGCTGGAGAAGAAGACCGCCAGGAAACCAGCAGACTCTAAGGACCATGTCAGGTTCCACATTCAGTGACTATACTCTCCCATCTTCAGCTAGTCTTTTGGCTCATTGAGGTATTTCTCCCTTCAAAATTGGAAATTCATCCCCTCGCACTGGAGGTTCATACTCTGCCTGCTGCCAAAACGTCAAATAATTTGTGCCGCCGACGAAGCTTCTTGAAATGAGAGGCAGAACAACCAAAACTTCAACTACAACCTTTGTCCTCACTGCACTGGTTTCAACGTAATCCTTAATTCAAGGTCATTTTTCCAGAGCAGATAGACCTGTCACACCAAACTAAATTTAAACTTAGTCAACACTGTTTAAGTCATAAAGTACACGAACAAAATCACTTCTAAAACCACTCGAAATGACTGTCGGTCTACACAGGCTCTTTAAACCTATATTTAGACACTTCAGCTCTGATACTCCAGCAGTATAGAGCAATGCCGCCACCTTCTGGTGACTGCTGGGTCATTTTCATGAACTTTGGATAGTTTAAGCTCCACATGCTATGGGGGTCATTTAGGGCCGGATTTTAGCAACATGGGCCCCGGGGCTAAAGTTTCTTCAGGCCCCTCCATATACTGTATGTCTGTCTGATTTCTCTCTATCTACAATGAAAGGATAAATGAATGACTTTTTAAATTTGAACATGCACAAGTAACTTCTTAAACATAGTACTAGTTTAAAAATATAAACAAAATGACCCCAATTTGAGCTCCGTGGCCCTCACAGAAGAACCTTTGCTACTGCCAGACTGGTGGGGGGACACATTGGAAAAGGAGGTCTGGGGATCCTCCTACACAGATCTCTTTTATTTTAATGGTGCAATTTTCTTATGCATTTTAACAGACCAATAGGAACATATTTTTTCCCAGTGTTAACTCAAAGAAAATGGTTTACGGTCCTGATGTTTATGTTCAAGGCCGTCAATGGTCTGGCCCCGGCCTACCTTGCCGAATTAGTAACGGTCTACGAACCAGCCAGAACTCTGCGCTCCTCTGAACACACCTCCCTCGTCACTCCCAAGTTCAAATACAAAAAGTTTGGAGGCCGGTCATTTGCCGCGCAAGGCCCAAAGCTGTGGAACGCACTTCCGGTACAGCTTCGAAACATCACTGACTTGAGTGTTATTAAATCACAGTTGAAGACACGTATTTTCAGAAAAGCTTTCGATACATAGCCATCGACTCGACTGCTGTTTTTATGTGTTTTTGTATTTAATGTTGTCTACTGTGATTCTTGTTTTTATCCTGGAAAGCGCTCTGGGCACCTTCTGGTTGTTGTTGGGCGCTATACAAATAAAATTTGATTGATTGATTGATTGATAGTCTTGGTTTAGTCCTGGTTTAGACCTGGTTTAGTCTTGGGTACAAAGTCATCTGATTAAGCCTTACATGTGACTAAGTCTGCAAAGAGAAAGAGGGAACTCTCTCCTTGTCTCTTTTTGTCCATAGGCCCTTCAGGCTGCTTGGCCCCTGGACTTGGCCCCTGTAAGCCGCTGCATAAATCTGGCCTTGCGAGTAGCATGTGAACAATTGTAACAGCGGCAAAGTTGTTTGTGCTTTTTTTACTCACTCAGCATTTTCTCATGTATTTATTGGATTTGGAACCTTAATTCTACAATACACACAGCCGCTGGATGCAAAAAGCTATCTTCTATTTTCCAGTTTCCACTCACTATTTTGCACCTGTCTTGATAAATGAGCCCGTATGTGTTTTAATATTTATTTCATTATTTAGGCTTTACGTTTTTATCTTGCTTCAGTAAAATAGTTTGATAAGTGTAGACTTTTAAGGCCATTGCACTACTTTGACTACTCAATGGTTTAAAGGAACAGGCCACCGTTTTTCCATACTGGGATATGTTCTTACCTGAGCTTAGACGAGTTGATGCGTGACTGTCTGGTCGTTTGTGCGTGTCCTCAGTCACCCAAAAACGACCAAGGATGTTGTTAGCATTTGGCCTCTCCCAGTATATTCCTATGGCTCCAAACAGGGGTGAAGTTGGAAGCTACCATGCTCTTCCACGGGCACAAAGACCAGAGAGGTACGCATCAACTCGTCTAAGCTGTATGGACAAACGGGGGCCTGTTCCTTTAAGGTTCAAGTAAAAATATCAACCGAGGTAAGAAAATTCCACTCAAAGTAAGATAACATTTGATGAAATAGAAAAATCACAACATTTGGAAGATGGTTTTGGATTAGTGTAAACTGGTTAAAATAAAGAACGATTTCTCTCGCTCAAAGCACGTCCAAGAGTCCTAAAATCCGAGCTCATGTGTCATTTTGAACATCCTTCACTCAAAATGAAAAGCCGTGATGCGGGAAAGTCAACAAACATTTTACTCTATCAATGTTAAGTTTCTTTGCCGCACTGACCGTCATGCTGGAAGCTGTAGACGTCGGAGTCGCTGAGGGACATCCCGAACAGGGGGTTGTTGTGGGTCGACATGTCGTCCGCGTCCACCGAGCTGTCCATGTCCAGACTGCCCTCTCCTTTTATGTCAACATGTCTTTAGTAGTACGAGGGGGGAGAGGCGTGCCCGGGGGTGTTACGCCACTGCCGGCCGTTCTGACACAGCTCTGACACCAGTGCACTGTGAAGCAAGACATAGACATTCAAACACACACACATCGGATTTAGTGAAAGGACTTTGACTTTGGAAGATATTCTCCATTTTACACTTTACTGTCTATTTGCTTGTTTGGCTGGCATTGTTTATAGTTTTACATTTTTCAAGTGGAAGCTTCTTTCTTTCAATGTTTATATTGATTTGTTTCAATGGTTCATCACTTTACTGTCCCCTGTAGTCAAATGTTCCCCCTGTGTCCATCCCATCCAGTATTTTCCAACGTTCTACCGGTATTTACCGGGAGACTTATCCATGCATTTGTCTCCAGCAGGTTAGACTACTGTAACGGCCTACTCACTGGCCTCTCTAAACGAGCTATCAGACAGCTACAGTACATCCAGAACGCTGCTGCTCGAGTCCTGACAAGAACCAGGAAATACGACCATATTAGTCCAGTGCTCCGGTCTCTGCACTGGCTTCCTGTCACTCAGAGAATAGACTTTAAAACAGCTCTGCTCGTGTACAAGTCTTTTCATGGTTTAGCTCCAAAGTACATCTCTGACATGTTAGAGCCGTATGAACCATCTCGGGCCCTGAGAACTTCAGGGAGGGGCCTCCTGGTGGTTCCCAGAGTCAATAATAAACACGGTGAGGCTGCATTTCAGTTTCATGCAGCTAAAATCTGGAACAGTCTTCACGAGGATGTGAGACAGGCCTCAACTCTGACAATGTTCAAATCCAGGCTGAAAACAGTTCTTTTTACCAATGCATATGACTGAAAGTATTTTATCTGCACTCTCGCCTTTTACTGTAATTGATAAATTTTATGTTGATGTTTTTATTGATTCTATTTGTTTTCAACTGTGAAGCACTTTGAATTGCCTTGTGTATGAATTGTGCTCTACAAATAAACTTGCCTTGCCTTGCCTATTTATGATAGAGGACCTCTGAGAAAAATAATGACCGCTGCCAATGGCAACGGAGTTCGTGCTTGTAATACAGGTCTTTCATATCACTCCGCACGTAGTAGTCGAGGATACTATCTCTGTCCCCGTCACTGTAAGAGAAGTTGGGGGAATCGCTCGTGAAGTTAGCGGGAGTTCAACTTACCGAGAGATTCACCACCATTCCTCCAACTGCACCTTCAACTAAGTAGCTAGGCTAGCTACGAGTCTTGCTGCTACTAACCTAGCCAAACGTTGCCAAGTAACACACAAACTTTTGGGAACTATTTGCCACATACATCATTAAATAAACCTTTCGACCTTCATTAAAGTGTATGTTATGTTGTGTGTGTTCAGTTGGTCAAATGGCCTTATAATAAACGGGATAACTCATCATTTATTAAGTAAGGGGTAATGTTTAGAACGCTGGTCATTATCGGGAAAATAAGTACCGACAAGGAGAACCGGCCCTGAAGGCGAGGCCCCGCCCAGGTGGGAATCGAACCCGGGATAAATGAAACGCAACTAACACGCACAATAACTTTTTCTGAATACTGCACTGATTCAATGTTTCTCCATAAATTTAACGAGTGAGAAAAGTGCTAATGTAATGTACATGTAGGCGGCTGGTTCTGCAGTGTGTGGGGGAAGGAAGGAAGCGCTCGCAGCTGAGGTGGACAGAAACACTGGATGGGGAAGTTGACTGTAAGACGCTGTATTAAGAAACTTGTGAAATTCTAACTCGAGATGAAGTCCTTGTGTGCACTTTGGCAACATGTAACTAACAGAATGAACTTTATTGCGCCCTGAAGGGAAATTTGCCGAGGGTTACATTGCTACATCGTTCCTTTAAAACACACACAAATGTAGGCTATAGTGGACAGACTCGATTCAAATGTTTGATTAAGTAAGTAATAGTCTGTCTTCATTTGTTTCTTCCAACCTTATATCAGCACTGATAAGTCTATATTTTATTTCCCCGACTCAGCTCCCTCTTCACCACAACAGTCCGATACAGCGACCTGCTGACGCCGCACCGACCCGTCTGTCGATCTCACGCTCCATCTGTCTCTCACTCGTGAACAAGACCCCGAGATACTTGAACTCCTCCACTTGAGGTAAGGACTCCCCACCGACCTGTATAGGGGAAGCCTCCTTTTTCCAGTGGAGAACCATGACCTCAGATTTGGAGGTGCTGATCCTCATCCCGGCCGCTTCATACTTGGCTGCAAACCGCCCCAGAGCAGCTGACGGTCCTGATCAACATAACAACATCGTCTGCAAACAGCAGATCCTGAGGCTCCCAAACCGGACACCCTCCGGCCCCTGGCTGCGCCTAAAAATGATAATTGTTCATTATAAAGGTAATGAACAGAACCGGTGACAAAGGGCAGCCCTGGCGGAGACCAACACGCACCGGGAACAGGTCTGACTTACTGCTGGAGATCTGAACCAAGCTCCTGCTGCGGTCATACAGGGAACGGACAACCCTTAACAGAGGGCCCCGGACCCCATACTCCTGGAGCACCCCCCACAGGGCACCACGAGGGACACGGTCGAACGCTTTCTCCAGATCCACAAAACACATGTGGACTGGTTGGGCGAACTCCCACGAAACCTCGAGCACCCGACGGAGGGTATAGAGCTGGTCCAGTGTGCCACGACCAGGACGAAAACCGCATTGTTCCTCCTGGATCCAAGGTTCAACTATCGGCCAGATCCTCCTCTCCAGCACCCCGGAATAGACCTTACCGGGGAGGCTAAGGACGGTGATCCCTCTGTAATTGGAACACACCCTCCGATCCCTCTTTTTAAAGAGAGGGACCACCAGCCCGGTCTGCCAATCCAGGGGCACTGTCCCCGACCGCCACACGATGTTGCAGAGACGTGTCAGCCAAGACAGTCCTACAACATCCAGAGACTTAAGGTACTCAGGGCGAATCTCATCCACCCCCGGAGCCTTGACTTCAGCTTGGGTGATGGAAGAGCCCACCTCCGAGTCTCCAGCCTCTGCTTCCTCATCGGAAGACGGTTGGACAGTTGATGTTTCATGACAAATAAAGAGCCTTTATTTTTTAAGCACCGGGAAACAGTTATTGAGAAAAAAGGAAAAGAAAACACAGTAAGGCCCAAAATGAGTAGGCTTATTATCTATTTTTTTATTGAATGTTTTTGCATCAAAATTAGGCATGTAGGCTATTTAGTTTAGTTTACTTATTTGTTTGAGCAGTAAACGTTCTGCTCGTTCTGCTGAAGCAAAAGCTTATGAGCGCCCACCCTGGAATCACTACATTAAAAATGTTCATATTACAATAGTACATGTTACATATTACAAAGTACATAGTAAAAGGAACCTACGAGAACAAAGTGTACACATACACACAACATACCCGATTATGATTTAGCTTTATCCTATAATAAATACTTTATCAGTTGTACAATCACATTTTGATTTGCCTCATTGGCAAAAGAGAACCTGCTACACTTCAAAGTGGCTATTCTAGCATAGACCAAAAATACAAGGCATTGTATGAAATGTTCATATAATCAACAGAAGCAAAGCACAACTATGAAGCACAGCTACAGCCTCAGTCTCGTTTCATGAGCGATGTCTTGTACAAGCAAGTCACAATGTGCAGGTATATTGTGAAGGCAAAGATAACTTTTAATATGAAACCCAACTGCTGACTCTCAAATGCCTGACCAATTAGAGAGGGGACATGTCCCCTTTCACTTTCCCCCCAAACCGGTCCAGCCGGCAAACCGCTTGGACCCCATTGGGCCAGGAGCGGTTCACTTTTGGCTGTGGAAACACTCACCGCTCCTATGGAAATGCTCCTCACGTGTCTGCTCCGTCTCACCTGATCAGCAACATCTGCACTGAAGCGACCTGAACCCCAGACCAAGCCAGAGATGCACAGTGCATGTTGCATCCCTGAAATTGATTTGGAGAGACACACACCTCTCTATAAGATCCCACAGCTGACAGATGCATCTCAGAGCAGAAACTACGCCCTGAATAAGAAGTCAAAGGAACTGTCTGTAGACTCAGAGACAGGTTTGTATCGAGGAACAGATCTGTATCGGAGACAGAATGTTGCAGTGTGACATGACGAGTGGTAGTGGTATATTAAATTAAATTGCCAGACAACGCCATCCAGTAAAACTGGAAAAATGTGCTTTAAGGCACACAGGTTCGACCCATAAGGACAGAGGCAGCATGTTCCTTTTTCACAGTTTAGTTTATTTCTATGTTGTACTTTTCATCTTTCAGTTCCTTGTTTCATACTTTTTGTTCACATTAGACATTGCACCATTTTTGCTACATTCAGTTGGATAGTTTGTACACTTTAGGTCTCAGTCGGTTCACAGAATTTTCATTAGGTCACACAAGCTTTTCACTTCGTACAAACAAAACGAAAACAGGAAGCAGGACAAGAAACAAGACAAGAAACAAGACAGCAGCAGATGGGTCCACCTAAATGTAAATAAAAAGGTTAGCTACGGAGCAGTTCTGAACAGGGCTAACGACGAGGCAAGCCAATCTTACCGTCGCACGCCCATCTCTAGCCCTACTCGGCGGGTGCGGTGCTTCGATAGCCTCCCGGTTACGCAAGGGCCCCAGCAGACCCCGGACCAAACACACTGAGAGAGCCGTGGACGCCGTGAGGTGATGCGCGTGAAGCTGTCGGCCACCAGCGACGCTAAAATTAAAGCTACGTTAGCGGCTAAACCGATATTGAAAAGAGGACGAATGAACCATAGCTACCTGGACCCGTGGAACAACACGCACAGCCTGGGCACAGCCCAACCAGCCGGGAGACGCCAGTGAGGAGACAGAGGAAGTGCATGTGAACCAGGGTGGGCTTTTATACCTTTTACGCGCTGGCGCCATCTGCTGTCTGTTATTTATTTTAAAATACATTAAGTTTTATTAGAATAAAAGGCATACATAAAACTGATAATGCCACAGCAGCATTGAAGGTCCTGCGGAGCACAGTGACCTCCATCATTTGTCCATGGAAGAAGTTAAGAACCACCGGGACTCTTCCTAGAGCTGACTGCTCATCCAAACTGAGCACTTCGGGGAGAAGGGCCTTGGTCAGGGAGGAGACCCAGAACTCGATGGTCAATATGACAGAGCTCCAGTTATTCTGAGGAAATGGATGAACCTACAGACGGACAACCATCTCTGCAGCGCTCCACCAATCATACCTTTATAAAAGTGGCCAGGCAGAAGCCTCAGTAAAAGGACCATGACAGGCCGGGGCCTAAACAACTCTCCGACCATGAGAAACAAGAGTCTCTGGTCTGATGAAACCAAGATAGAACTATTGTGGGGATGCTTTTTGGCAGTAGCAACTTCAAGACTAGTCAGGATAGAGGGAAAGATGAACGCAGCAATGTACAGAGACATCCTGGATGAACCCCGGCTCCAGAGCGCTCAGGACCTCAGACTGGGTCGACGGTTCACCTTCCAACAGGACAACGACCCAGAGCACAAAGCCGAGATATCAAAGGAGTGTCTTCAGGATAAGTCTGAATGTCCTTGAGTGTCCCGGACAGAGCCCAGACTGAACCCGATTGAACAGCTCTGGAAAGACCTGAAAATAGCGGTGCAGCGACGCTCCCCATCTCACCAGAGCATGGGAGGAAGAGTGAAGAATACCCCAAATGCAGGTGTGCCAGGCTTGTAGAAGTGAAGGGGTGTGAACACTGAAGTTAAGTTAAGTTATGCTGCATTAATCTCTGTAGAGAAATCTCTGTAGAGAAATGAGTTCTCTGCATTTGACCCATCCTCAGTGTCGCATGGGGCGACCTGTAGGAGCAGTGAGCTGCCAGCATGGGCCGGCACTCGGGGACCCATCTCCATGATGTGGGGCCAGGCTGGTGGTCAGAAACACCTGGCTGGAGGATTAACCTATTGCACATGTTTTTTATAACCTACCACTAACTTCCCGGATGCACTCTGTGTTATGGAGTGTGCTTTGCCCACATTCGTATTTTGCCTGTTCATGTTGACCGCGGTTCCTCTTTTCTTTTCTCGTTATATTTTAGCTTTGCATTTGGAGGAACTGAAAGCATGGTCGAAAATTTGGGAATTGAAACTCACACCACCCTTTCCAATGTAGATGACTGTGACAGAAGAAGAAGCCATTTTTTGGATTCGTTTCTTGATAATTGCTCCCAATTTTCTTTCTACTGTGGTGGCATCCAGGAGATTTTTAAAGAAGCTCAAAGTTTCCTAGAAATAGGCATGGGGTGACATTGAGGTTTTGACGCACAACTATTCTGGACAAAATGGCGATTAAAGGAACAGGCCGCCATTTTTCCATACTGAGATATGTTCTTACCTGAGCATAGACGAGTTGATTTGTACCTGTCTGGTCTTTGTTGGAGCTATAGGAATACATTGGGAGAGGCCAAATGCTAACAACATCTTTAGTCATTTTGCGTGACTGAGGGCACGCACAAAGACCAGACAGGTACGTATCAACTCGTCTAAGCTCAGGTAAGAACATATCTCAGTATGGCCTGTTCCTATGACATCGTCTTATGGTCAAAATATGTTTACTCTTTGTTTCACGAAGATCAGGCTTAAACAGATACAGTATCTGGTACTGGCTTGAAGCCCAATCACCATTGAAAACTCATGAAAATGCCTTGGCATTTCTAAATGTGGCAGTATGAATGATGCGTGGTTGCCTGCGGGGTATAAATAGGGCAGCATTCCCCTTTGTTCGTCCCACCTGACCTCTCCCTTCCGTGCCGTCACCCGCCGACCAGGAGCTAGCATGGCTGTCAGAGCTTCGTAGTGTAACATGTATGAAGATTGTCGCTAAGAACGAGGAAATGTCACTGTCTCAAGGCGTCAAGCCCAGTGTTCGGAGCATGCGGTGTAGCATGTGCTCTCGGTGAGTAGCAACGAGATCATTATTGTTCGAAACTATCAGTTGTGCGCTGAGCTAACACTAGCATTGTTTGTAGCTTCTCGGCTGTGCGAGGTCGGCGTCGCGGCTGTAGCCCTCGCGTGTGTGTCTGGATGTGTCACAGCCACCCGGTATGTGCACGTTTAGTGTCCCTGTTATGTACGTAGATTTATACTGTTAGACTAATTATACTGTAACCTCCTAGGCTGCTGGTCGGCGGGAGAGCCTCCCTTTCTCTGTTTCATGTTTCTGTCACCTGGTCCTTCCTCCATCACACGGCGTTGGACTGGTAACATGGACATCGTGCATTGGACGATTGACTGACAACTACGCGAAATGATGTATTAAAAATCAATGAACTGTGAACCTGTCAATGTGGACTGTGAGAACGGAACGTAAACGATGTGTCTGAACCAAAAGACGAACTATGTTTTAAAGTCAAAGCAACGAAAACTTGTTAATAAATTAACCAACTGTATTACTGTCTCGGTCCATAGTTAATACGAACCTGTGGTGCCTTTAGCGTGGGGATTCTTTTATTTGCCCAGTATAACGCTGGGCTGGGGTTGTTGGTTTAAATGGTAGCATCTTGGTAAGATAATGCACCCCTGCGCCCCCGTCAGGTCACATAAAGAAGCCAAATCATTTCCAGAGATTGTCAAGAAAGCACCAACCAATTATTTTAATCTTATGTAAAGATATTATTGCCTCTCAGACCATGAATGAAAGTATGAATACAGCGGTTATTTCTTTGCAACCCAAACCAGGAAGAGATCATAAACAAATGAGAAACTTTCACCCTTTGAGTTTGCTAAATAATAATGATAAAATATTCACTAAAATGCTTGCTATACGCCTTGAAAAAAATCATACCATCAGTTTTAAATTTAGACCAGGCAGGTTTTATATCAGCACAAAATATGAGAAGGCTGTATCATGAATCTTAGTCATCCAGCTGTTGCAACATCCCTAATGCTGAAAAAGCGTGTGACCAGAGTGAGTGGTCATATTTATTTAATACACGATCAAAATACGGAACTTATTAGTGATTTTGGAACCCTTTCCGGGCATAAGATCAACTGGTCTAAAAGTGAGGCAATCCATCTGAATCCTTTCACCTAATCTAATATTTTAGAAACACATCGATTATATGGAAGCCACAAGGGATGAAATATTTAGGTATCGCTATAAAATCACCAAACCGGGGAAGAGGGGAAATTGTGAAAATGCAACATATTGCCACGTCTTTCTTTCCTCTTTTCCTCAATTCCTTTGAAAACACCACCCTTTGGTTGCCTTTTCTTGTGAAGTTGCTAGAATCTTACAAAAGTGCCTCAGAATCAGCGGTCTATTACTTCCGTCATGTCCTCTTTGGAACAATCCATCTTTCACAGCTGGCAACAAACCGCTTACAAATCAAATATAACATGTTTGGGCCAAGATGGATGAGTTAATACCATTTCAATTTAGACCATTTGTGCATGTTCCCTCTTGCCTCAGCTAAACACACATCGTCTGAAACTGCTACGACAAAACTTAAGCAGTAGCTACGATTTTCTCTTTGATCCATCGTACAGTGGAGACGAGAGCAGCTCACGAACAAAAAACTTGCACAGTGCACACTCACCGCTAAGAATTCCTCCAGCAGACTGAGCTGATGCTAAGGGTTGCGGATTTCTGGGAATTTTCAACGTTGGAAATTTATGGGAATTAACAGGATTATATGGGACTAATAAACAGGGAATGAACACACCTGAAGGTCGCTTTTTTTTTACGGACAAATATAAACTGAAGCAGAACAACTTGATTTGATGTTTATACATGGAAATATCTATCACAGCAGAGATGAAGAGTCTCAAATAAATCATTGTCTCCATGTCTGACACCAGGGTCTGAAGAGAACAGAGTTTTAGGGTGTGGCCGATACAAAGAAGGGCTTTTGGAAATGGAACAGACTCATTCCATGGTTGTTTCCATCTTACACATGTTAACCAAGTGTCTGCAGTATTACAATATCATAAAAGTAAATTAAAAAGTCGATAATTTAGGTCTGGTTTGTTCAAGGCAGCTCTGTGTCAGACACAGGCTCCGCCCACTCCTCCTGTTGGTCACTGTTTGTCATGATCTGATCTCATTAAAGCAGTACTAAGTAACGTGTTTACCTTAATAAATCCTTTCCGTAGTCCCTGTGGGGATAGTACAAGTGTTTATGGGATGATTGGAGGGTCTTTCATCTCCCCCTGGTGTCTCTGGCCAGAAAACCATGTTTGCAACTTGACTGCCACCGGTCCGGAGAAAGCAATACACACTAATGGAATCACGAAGAAGAAGCTAACATGCTAACAGGCAAAGCTAACTGCGGGCTAACGTCACTTTAAACAGTATTTACAGCAAAGTTTGAGTGAAAAAAAATATTTCCATTGTATAATTGGATGCGCAGTAACCCTCTCTCCCTTCGCCTTTCCTGTCAGCGTAGTATTTGCTCTCCAAGACAATTAATAAGTTAAAAAAATCGTAACTTACTACTACACCTGCAGTTGCGCTTATGGCCTCTAGGGGGAAGAGTTACTTAGTACTGCTTTAACCAACCACGGTGTGATGAAACAACATCATGATATAAAATGTTGCTGTTTGCGTATTAGAAAGAGAATTAAGCAGAATGTAGGTTTAGGAAAGTTGTCTTTTGACCTGACGATATGATCCTCACAGGTCCTCACAGTTGGGGGCCTGTCAAATGCATGTTTTATGCTTCAAAAACATAAGGAATAGGTAGCTAATAGTTCACCAATGATTTACAGTATTCGCAAAAAATCAAAATATACTGTTTAGTTTTATTCATTTTGGACAATTCCCAGAATGTCCAAGCTAAAGTTACCATTGAAAGTTTCCGCCACTAAGCAACCTTTTGCTTGCAATAGGTGTTCCATGAAAGTTGTCAGCTGTAGCCTGACGAAGAATGGAGATCAGAAACACCAGTGATGAATGTCAAACAGCACAGGCACATCACAAAGCCACTACGGCTGCAGGACTTTCCAAGTCATTTTATTTTTTGCAAATTTCAGTTTGGTTTTGCAAAACAAAGCCACAAACTCTTCCAATATGTCTTGCTATGTTACATATAGAGCAACTTCAAGGGCCCGATCTTGTGCATCAAAATGGAGACGATAGCGTGACTTTTTGCGCTCAGTCGGTTGCGCACTTTGTGATCTTGCCACTCCAGACTTGGCGCATTTAAGTGGGTTGAGACATACACATTTTCCTCCAACCAGATCGACTCCGCGTCCAGGAGAGTGGTTGTGTGGGGTGAACATGTGCTTTTGTTTTGCTTCGCGTTCACGCCAAGCGCGGCCGATCCGCGCCACAGCGGACGCTGTAGCTCTTTTTCTCTCGAGACGTGAACATGGTTTAGCTCACGATGGAGTAAATAAAGTTTTTAGTTTGACCTGTGAGAGCCTAAGGCTTAAGAAAGAACGCAAGCCAGCGCAATGTAAACGAGGAAGTGAATGTCAGCCGTGTTTCCATCAGTGCAGTCACCTCCTCTTGTGACGCCCCCTCGCAGGTGGCGGAGGCGAATGGCACATATAGCGCCGCCACTCGGAAAATAATTCGCCAAGAGCCTGCGCCGCCCCGTGCGCCGCCACAAGATCTGGCCCCAAGTGTCTTCTCTCTGTTCAAGTTTCAAGTTTAAAGGAATAGGCCACCGTTTTTACATACTGAGATATGCTCTTACCTAACCTTAGCCGAGTTAATATATCCCCGTCTGGTCTTTGTCCGTGCGCTCTGTCACGCAAACGGAGCACATACGCAGCCTCTCCCACATGTCACATAGCTCCAAAAAAGCTCACGATAGAAGCTACCAAGCTCTTCCACGTGTTCCCTATTTAAATAAAGTTACGTGAAGTGTTTTCATGTGAAGTATATTTACACAGAAATGTAACATGTCGATTTTATAAGCAAATAAAAAGGGGGACTATATTGTGAGGCGTAATGATACGAGGAGCAAAACGTCCACGCAGTAACTCCTAAAGGTTATTGACGGAAGTGAGCGGGGGAAGTCTTTAGGAGTTACTGCGCGGACGTTTTGCTCCTCGTATCATTACGCCTCACAATATAGTCCCCCTTTTTATTTGCTTATAAAATCGACACATTACATTTCTGTGTAAATATACTTCGCATAAAAACACTTCGCGTAACTTTATTTAAATAGGGAACACGTGGAAGAGCTTGGTAGCTTCTATCGTGAGCTTTTTCGGAGCTATGTGACATGTGGGAGAGGCTGCGTATGTGCTCCGTTTACCTGGCAGAGCGCACGGACAAAGACCAGACGGGGATATATTAACACGTCTAAAGTGAGGTAAGAACATATCTTAGTATGTAAAAACGGTGGCCTATTCCTTTAAGCTAATGTTCATGAGCCTCACAGCCTCAGGATTGTTGGCGTGCTCCTTTATTGAAAGGAAGAACACAAGAAAGTTAGATTAAGTAACCAAGATTTGATTCCCTATTCAGTTACAATTCTAATACACCAAACCTGAGTACTATGACTTTCCCTTTTCAACAATAAGTTTGGGGAAGTTTGGGCAATCAGCATGAATTATGTATGCACAGGCGTGTCCGTTCTCGAATCTTCTTCTTCCCCCATATATAGCATCGTTTTTGCATATTCACGGGCGTATGTGACAGTTCCAGCTGCTGATCTTCGCCCTGATTATCACTTCTTGACACCTGTCTGTGTTCGTTCCTGTTTAGATACTTGGTTACTGAGAAAAACAGCATATAGTGCAAGAATGTGGCTTTGACAGCGTGTGCGTGCAAAACTACGACGCCCCTATGTCTGCCAGCACTACCGTAACATAAGCACAAACATATTAAACAAATTCAGTCATAAAAATAAATGAATTATTATAATACACATGAATAAGTATAAAAGTAATGAATGAATCCCTTCAGGATAAAAGCTGTCTGTGAAACGAGATTTCTGAGTTCTCCGCAAACGTCTGCCCAAGAAGAGGGAAAGTGCGGGATGGCTCGGGTCCTCCATAATGGACGTGTGCGGTGATTTCTGTTTCCTGAAGTCTATATTGAGCTCTTTAGTTTTTTCTACATTCGGTGCCAGATTGTTATGTTTGCACCATGTGATCAGGGAACTCACTTTGTCCCCTGTAGTGCAGCTCATTGTTGTCAGAAATCAAACCTATGACCGTAGTATCATCAGCAAATTTAAATATGCTGTTTGTGGTATGTTTCGCCACACAGTCATTAGTATACAAACTATATAATAAGGGACTAAGACAGCATCCTTGTGGCACCCTGATGATTAAAACCACTGTAGCCTGTCAGGAAATCTTGCATCCACTTACAGATGGAATAGCAAAGGCCAAGGGGTCAATAATAGTATTAAAAGCTCTGCTATAATGGACAAATAGCATCCTGAGTGACATATGTATTTGGATGATCCAAAGATTGTAAGACTGTGTGTGGGGCCAATGAGACAGCATCATCGTCAACCCTGCCACATGATATTATTTATGTACCTTCTCACAAGCTGCTCAAAGTTATCACTGAGGTTAAGGCGACAGGCCTATAGTCATTCATGTGAGCAGCAGAGGGCTTCTTAGGTACAGGTACTATTATAGATCAATGGCCTGATATGGAACCAAAGGCAGGGTTCTAATTTGGAGAATCGAAATAAATAAATAAATACATTTTGGATAAGATCGCGAATACAAGCGGCCGAAATGAGTTTCCTTCGCAGGGTGACTGGGCGCACCCTTCGAGATCGGGTGAGAAGCTCAGTTACCCGGTAGGAGCTCGGAGTAGAGTCGCTGCTCCTTCACGTCGAACGGAGCAGCTGAGGTGGCTCGGGCATCTGTTCCGGATGCCTCCTGGTCGCCTCCCGCGGGAGGTGTTCCAGGCAGGAGGGACTATGTCTCCGAGCTGGCCTGGTGTCGCCTCAGGTTCCCCCCAGAACAGCTGGAGGAGGTGTGTGTGGATCGGGAACTCTGGGCATCTCTGCTGAGACTGCTGCCTCTGCAACCCGGCCCCGGATAAAGCAGAAGAAAATGGATGGAAATACATTTTGGGACCACTCTAACATACGTTATGTATCTTCTTAACCCCCACCTTTTCTCCAGTTCAGCGTTACCCAAATCTAAAAGCTCCTTGACTGATGCTTACAGCCTACAGGCCATCGTAACGTCTCCTTTGAAAGACCTACAAAATGGATCTAAACGATTTTGCCTCATTTGAAAGCTAAGACCTTGTAGTTTCTGAAAATATGTGTCAGGCCTGTGCGGTGGATGGCAGGTAAGTAAGATATACACCGTGTAGTTGTTTCATGAACACACTGTTAAAGAGAGTAGGGGAAAGCTGCAGGAGCCCAGAGCCCGGAGCCCAGACAGATCTACCGTGAAGCGAATCCACTGTGATAGTGCTCCCTCTGCTGGATAAGGCGGATCTAACCTAACCCTAACACCCTAACCTAATCCTACACCTAACAGCTCCAACCCTAATCTTCACCTACTCCTATTCCTAACGATTTTAAACTAAACTTAACAATAATTGCCTCACCGTCGTGGATCTGTCTCGGCTCCGGGTCTGCAGCTTTCTATTATTGGTTAAAGACGCTATGCTGCATTTGCCCACTAGATGGAGCCATGGTGTTACAGTACACTCCTCTCACACCACCTCAGGAACTGGGCCTTCTGCTCACTCGTAGTGATACTGCAAGAGTATTGTATTTATCTTTCAACACTGAAACAATGGGCATGTATTTCAACATAAGAATCAGACTCAGCTGGTCTGAAATGAAACTGATTTCCAATAAGGAGCGGACTGTATTTGTTGGCCAAGTTGCTTTTTGTCTGAACTGGGATTTTTGTTGGTTATATTCAGTTACATTCAGTACTTCGGGTTCAGGTTTTGGGCCACATTGGTGTGTGAGCATATAAGCCTTCACCTGGAAACAAACAATGGACCTAATCATCACAATAACAATACTGCACTTGAAGCAGATTCCAGATATCCATAGATTTATATGAGAAATCGTAATATCAAGGGCCATTTTCTCAAAACACATTTTTCTCACACAATATCTCCAGTCAGTAGCACCAACAGACTTCACATTTTGGACTGAACTATATATTTGATATTATTTCTTTTAATATCTTATTCCTAGCCTAATTCATTGAGTTTTTAAAATTCCCACAAAACCCCCCAACTTATTTTAAAACTAAAGGCGATATTCAACATCCCCTCAGAAAAAGTCTTTGAAACTAATATGTCAATGAACTAAAACCATGTATATCTTTAAATAAAAAAATAAAGATCCCTGTTCACCTGCAGTGTCTTACCTTAAAGTTACAAAAGTAAAACCTAAAGTATCTGTAGTTTGTGTTTCATGCCCCTTTTGCTTCAAATATATACATTTTTATGGTATTTTCTTTGGAAGTATTTGGATTTTCACATTATTAAGTTTTGTCTCTCATTATATGTCACAACTCAAACATAAATCAGACTTTTGCGCTCACAGTGTCGAAGTAACATTTTCTCCAAGTGATTTTTTACTTTTGCTTGTGTATTTATTTGGGTCACTACTTTTTACATGTAGGGGAGACCGGGTATGGTCGTAACATGGGGAGAGTTGTAACACCCCCAATTCCACCAATCAGGGATAAGATAGGAGTGAAATGAGCATATCAGTGTTTACCCACTTCCTCCTTGATCCCACGTGGTGATTGTCAAGGTTGTGAAACAGGTTCATGCAGATTCTATAGAGAAAAAATATAGATTTTTAAATAAGAAAGTACATTTTTTGACCAAGACTATATCTTGTTTAGTTCTTATACTAGTGCACATAAAACCATATGACTCAGATGAGATTAACTTGTAGTTTCTCATGCAATATGTGATGCACAGGGGTGAGGATGGTTGTAACACAATCATCCCCCATATACAGTTAATAACACTTACTTACTTTTAATACTTTTACAGGATGCCTAGAGCCAGCTATGGTTTAAAAAAAATGCATCTGATGTGGTCAGAAAGAAGGGCAAGTCAGATCAGTTGCAAAAGCACATGGGAGTTGCCGTGTAAAACTGAGCAGATACGGTTTTCTCTGAGGTGCAGGAGGAAGTGTTGGCTGATCATTTGACTCAGACAGCAGACCTGTATTATGGACTGACTCCACCTGAGGTTATTAAAGGGATATTTCAGGAATTTTTGACATAGGGCCTCATTTCCAAGTTATCCAGAGTGTTGCTGATTTCTGCAGATTTTATTTTTGTAATTCATGCAGTTCTTATATTTGAAGAGTTTTGTTGGCGCTAGGCTAGTGCAAGGCTAGCGCATTTCTATGGTATCAGCTAGCCTGCATTAAAAACAGTCTGACCCGCTCCACAGAGCACCTGAGGCAAATCACTTATAACACCAGACTAACCATATAAATGTCTGTGTCCATAGAATCATGTTTGGAATATTACTGACCTTGTATCACATGAATGATCGCATTTTGAGGGACTATTTTCTAGCAGATCACTCCGCCGCCGCGTAGCTTATACAACCATGAAGCTGATGCTGCTCAAATATAAGGTCTTTTAAATGCAAAATAGTTCAAATTACTCTATCGACACAGACATTTATATGGTTAGTCTGGTGTTTTAAGTGATTTGCCTCAGGTGCTCTGTGGAGCGGGTCAGACTGTTTTTAATGTAGGCTAGCTGATACCATAGAAATGTGCTAGCCTCGCACTAGCCTAGCGCCATGAAACTCTTCAAATAGAAGAACTGCATGAATTACAAAAAAAAATATCTCCAGAAATCAGCAACACTCTGGATAACTAGAAAATGAGGCCCTATGTCAAAAAGCCTGAAATATCACTTTAAGCATGTGACAGGTTAGAGAGAGAAAGACATTGTTTTACATACAGACATTTGTTTATTGAAGTAAACCTCTATTTGAAGCAGATCACATGACGTGGACTCTGGTTTTATTTCTTTTGTCGAACTGTTACCACTTACCCCAGCATGTGTCAACCTCCCCCGGTAGTGGAGTAGGTTGTAACAAAGGACCGCCATATATTTGACATCAACTCACAGGGTCTGTGGGTATTCTTGCAGAGGTTTGAACTGGTGCCATTTGTAGTTAAAGGAACAGGCCACCGTTCTTCCACACTGTGATATGTTCTTACCTGAGCTTAGACGAGTTGATACGTACCTGTCTGGTCTTTGTGCCCGTGGAAGAGCTTGGTCGCTTCTTACTTCACTTTGTTTGGAGCTATAGGAATATGCTGGGAGAGGCCAAATGCCAACAACATCTTTGGTCGTTTTTTGTGTGACTGAGCGCACGCACAAAGGCCAGACAGGTACGCATCAACTCGTCTAAGCTCAGGTAAGAATATAGCGTATGTCAGTATGTAAAAACGGTGGCCTGCTCCTTTAACAAATGTGGGTATTTTGTATTATAGCTTGAGAACTCTAGGTCAAACATTGCTACTTGAGTGGAATTATGATTTCAAAGTAACGTTACTCTCACTTGAGTAAATAGTTTGGCTTTGTTTAGTTCACCTGGTAAGTTGTTGACGTCTGGGTCACACGTTCTGAGGTCGCATCCGCCTGATGACACGCTCTCCTTTCAAAGGCCCGAAGCATCTCCAGCCGTCACATTACGCCCAGGCTGCAGCTTCAGGCGTCTGGAGGCCACACAGATGTTCAAATGGTGAAGCTGTCATTTAAGGCGAGGCACTCAGGTGTAACATCGACCTTTCACCCCCACCTGAACAGAGCACTTATTCTCCAGTTTGGCTTTACCCAAATCTAAAAGGTTCTTGAAAAAAAGTGTCAAAATAGCAACAAAAATGAGACGAAAACGAGGGTGAAAATGTAACAAAAATGTGACAAAAAAGTAACAGAAAAGTCACAACAACATAACAAAAAGTCACAACAACATAACAAAAAAGTCACAACAACATAACAAAAAAGTCACAACAACATAACAAAAAAGTCACAACAACATAAAAAAAGTCACAACAACATAGCAGAAAAGTCACAACAACAAAACAAAAAAGTCACAACAACGCAACAGAAAAGTCACAACAACATAACAAAAAAGTCACAACAACATAACAAAAAAGTCACAAAAACGCAACAGAAAAGTCACAACAACATAACAAAAAAGTCACAACAACATAACAAAAAAGTCACAACAACATAACAAAAAAGTCACAACAACATAACAAAAAAGTCACAACAACATTAAAAAGTCACAACAACATAACAAAAAAGTCACAACAACATAACAAAAAAGTCACAACAACATAACAAAAAAGTCACAACAACATAGCAGAAAAGTCACAAAAACATAACAAAAAAGTCACAACAACATAACAAAAAAGTCACAACAACATAGCAGAAAAGTCACAACAACATAAAAAAGTCACAACAACATAGCAAAAAAGTCACAACAACATAACAAAAAAGTCACAACAACATAACAAAAAAGTCACAACAACATAGCAGAAAAGTCACAAAAACATAACAAAAAAGTCACAACAACATAACAAAAAAGTCACAACACAACAGAAAAGTCACAACAACAACAAAAAAGTCACAACAACATAACAAAAAAGTCACAACAACATAACAGAAAAGTCACAACAACATAACAAAAAAGTCACAACGCAACAGAAAAGTCACAACAACATAACAAAAAAGTCACAAAAACAACAGAAAAGTCACAACAACGTAACAAAAAAGTTACAAAAACATAACAGAAAAGTCACAACAACGTAACAAAAAAGTCACAAAAACATAACAAAAAAGTCACAAAAACATAACAAAAAAGTCACAAAAACAACAAAAAAGTCACAACAACATAACAAAAAAGTCACAAAAACATAACAAAAAAGTCACAACACAACAGAAAAGTCACAACAACATAACAAAAAAGTCACAACAACATAACAGAAAAGTCACAACAAAATAACAGAAAAGTCACAAAAACAACAGAAAAGTCACAACAACATAACAAAAAAGTCACAACAACATAACAAAAAAGTCACAAAAACAACAAAAAAGTCACAACAACATAACAAAAAAGTCACAACAACATAACAAAAAAGTCACAACACAACAGAAAAGTCACAACAACATAACAAAAAAGTCATAAAAACATAACAAAAAAGTCACAAAAACATAACAAAAAAGTCACAACAACATAACAGAAAAGTCACAACAACGTAACAGAAAAGTCACAAAAACAACAGAAAAGTCACAACAACATAACAAAAAAGTCACAAAAACAACAGAAAAGTCACAACAACATAACAAAAAAGTCACAAAAACATAACAAAAAAGTCACAACAACATAACAGAAAAGTCACAACAACATAGCAGAAAAGTCACAAAAACATAACAAAAAAGTCACAACAACATAGCAGAAAAGTCACAAAAACAACAGAAAAGTCACAACAACATAACAAAAAAGTCACAACAACATAACAAAAAAGTCACAACAACATAGCAGAAAAGTCACAAAAACATAACAAAAAAGTCACAAAAACAACAAAAAAGTCACAACAACATAACAAAAAAGTCACAACACAACAGAAAAGTCACAACAACATAACAAAAAAGTCACAAAAACATAACAAAAAAGTCACAACAACATAACAGAAAAGTCACAACAACATAACAAAAAAGTCCCAACAACGCAACAGAAAAGTCACAGCTTCACAAAAAAGTCACAAAAACAACAAAAAAGTCACAAAAACATAAGAGAAAAGTCACAAAAAAGTGACAGAAATGTGACAAAAAATTTACAAAAATGTGTGACAAAAACGCAACAAAACAGTGACTAAAAAGCAACGGAGGAGTAACAGAAAAATGACAAAAAAGTGTGATGAAAATGCAACAAAAAGGCGACCGAGATGACGCTGTGATCCAAACATGGTCACATATTGCAGACGTTGCAAAACTTTAGGGCCGTTTTCTCAAGGTTCATCTCCACTTTAGACTCCGAACTTTCCGGTCTTGGACTTGGATTTTTACATATCCAATTTCCAGCCTGATTTATTGAGTTTTGAAACGCAAAAAAATGAGGTGAAATTTTAATTTTTGCAGATTTTTCCCCCACTTACAACTAACCTATTCAAAATAAACAAGATCTGAAATCCCCACTGAAACAAAATCAAAATAGTAAATACAAAAATATGGCAGGGATGTAGAACTATTATTTAACCAAAGCCTGAACTATTCTGTCCTCATCTGTCGACTTCGAGAGATAACTTTTATGGAACACTGACCAAAACCGTTCCCTGTCTTTGAATGGTGACGTGTTTAGATGCTGGCTCAGGGGGGAAACGTGGTGCAATTTGGGAGAGATTTTACTTAAAGTATTTCTTATAGTTTCTTTGTTGAGAGAAAGCAGAGAAATAAAAGAGAATGGACCTGGTTGTTGGGGTCTGAGTTGTGTTCTTTTTCTTTCTTTGACTGCATCAGAGCATTTATTTTTGCCACTTTGATGCAAAATGTGAATTGTGAACACCACAGCTCTCCTTTCCAGCTCCTCCCTGAAGGGCCTCTATTATACGGCCTAAGGCCCATAGTGGCGGGCAAAGGCAGCAGCCATGAATAAATGGTATTTTCTATTTGTAAAGTAGTCTCTGCAAGTTGAATCAATGAAATGGCCGTTCTTAAGTTTGAACATTATACAGTTCAGTGATAATGATGTTGAACTAAAAGATGAAAATAACATGTTGCATTAGAAATGGCCCGCACACCGCAGTATGTTTACAACCTGATGTTCTGAGGCCACAGACAGGACGGTCCCATGAGCACTGAGCTGCAGACTGCAGTATGTTTACAACCTGATGTTCTAAGGCCACAGACAGGACGGTCCCATGAGCACTGGGCTGCAGACTGCAGTGTGCAGTGGTGTGTGGGGATATGTGGAGCTGAGCAGGTGATGATCTCAGCCCGTGGTGCGTTCAAGACCCTCTGTAAACCTCTGTACTGTGCACAGGGTGAGAGTGCATGAAGGGGACGTGATAATCTCTTGTTTGGTTTCACGCGCGAGCTCTGACATTATTGGACGTCGTCACCTTGAGTCTAAACGTGTCGTGCGCTCTGATTGGCCACTTAGGCCCTGGCCCGCGTGTGCGCGTGCGTGTGTGTGATGAGCTGTGAGGTCGCGCAGAGCGCAGCCACTCACCATGACGCGGAGCGCAGTGTGCTTCACGCGCCCCGCAGGCCCCGTGGACATGTGTTAGACCCGGACCGGACTAGCCCAGGATTTAGCCCAGGACTGTGGACCTAACCCTGCAGGAGGGGACCTACAGGACCCGCTGTGGACCAGGCGCTGAGTGAGAGGCGGGACATGGAGGAGCGGCGCGGCAGCGCCTCGGACAGCGGCGAGGACAGCGCGTCACCGCCGCACCGCGTCACCAACTTCTTCATTGATGACATTCTGAGGCCGGACTTCGGGAGGAAGGACGCCGCGCGGCCGCACGGCTCTGGCCGCGTGACCCTGCGCCTGCACACTCCCGGAACCCCGTGCCGGGACTCGAGCTCGAGCTGCAGCAGTGACTCTTCCCCCGCGTGCCCCCGGAAGAACGGGGAGCGCGTGGAGCCCGGGTCCGCGGCTGCGAGCGGAGCAGGAGTCAAGGCCGAGGAGCGCACGAGCGGCGCGTCCCAGGACTCTCCGAGCTCCGCGCGCACCCCGGGCTCCACTCCCGAGTCCCAGCCCATGCTCTGGCCCGCGTGGGTCTACTGCACGCGCTACTCCGACCGACCCTCATCTGGTAAGAGGCGCACGAGCCCCACTCTGCACTGAGCACGAGCCACAACACAAAGAACGGGAACGGGACAGGAGCGAGGAGAGGCAGAGCAGAGGCAGACCGGGCCTGCTGTCAGGTCTTTCTTAGACCAGTGGAAGGGATCAGCAAATACACTTTCAAATGGAATATCATTTTATTTACAAGTTCTTGATATCAAATCCGATAATATTATTATTCAAAGGGAGAACTGCGTAAAACCATCCAAAGATGCAATAGCTTCAAGAAAAACACCTAGAAATGAGCAGATCATGAAGCAGAAAAATGCATGAAAGATCTCATTTTGCGCACAAAAGAATCACTTTAAAATAAACAAAGCGTGTTCTTTTTTTTTGCGTAGGCCTAACTTTATTCCATCCACATTTTCCCTGTTTTATTTTTATGCAATCCTTTTTTCTTTTTTTTTGTGTTACTGTTATGCTTTCATATCTAACCAAAAACACAAACGCCTCAGCGCGCGGCACGAGCTGAGCAGCGGAGCGCGAGCCGTAAAACGAGACACACACACACACACACACACACACACACTGTCGCCTCAAAACACACTCTTTTCTGTATGTGTTTACGCTCCAAACCTGTGATACTTTAACATTCACTCCACGTCAGTGTGTCACTGATTTGATCTCAATTACCTCCGTGCGTAAAAGACGACAACGAGACGGCAAAAACTGTTATATAGGCTAAACAGAATAATACTTATAACAATAATAATACTTATGACAATAATAATAATAATAATTATAATAATAATAATAATAATAATAATAACAATAACAATAATAATAATAATAATAATAATAATAGCCTAATAATTAGTCTTTGATTATAATACTGCGCTCCTGATTTTTTAACGCTACCCTAATCGGATTTTTTTTTCTTCTTTTTTTTACGTTTAGCTTCTTATAGGCTAGAACTGCTTCATTCGTACAGGCTATTCATTATGGTTTTATCTTTTTGATTAGGCTACGAAAGATCAACAAATGGACCTGAAAATGGCTATGAGTGACAATGCACTTCCTAACTTTTCCAACAAAGCTACTAATAGCTTAAAAATAGGGTTAGCCAAAGGAAAGTTGATGTAGCCTCTTAAACGACTACGTATTTCGCGAGACCAATTTTCGTACATTTTTTTTTCCGACCTCAACGTGTTACTCTGAACGCTCAGTCCGCGCTGTGCGGTGTGTGAAGGATCAGGTCGTTCCTGTGACAGGGATATTTGGCTCGAGTGAACGCGCGTAAAAGGAGCAGATTCTTGCCGTGAGCTGAACCGTGACCTTCCCTCTGGTTTGGGCTCTACTGTGTGGAGCTCGAAATCAACTTTTGTCTCACATGAAGTTTAACTCGCAAAAAAACAATCGTAAAGCAAGCAAGTTTAGCCCATAGCTTATCGTCGATATTTACAATTGCTAGCTAGTCATTCACCATGTCAGACCCGACACCGGGGTTTCTAGTGTAGGCTGGAGCAATAAAATGTGTAGCTATATTATACTGTAAAGCTGACACACAAAATAGGATTTTTGCGCTATGCTAAAAGCCTTTTTAAAATAGCGAATTAGCAACTAGCCTAGTTGTTGTTTACATTACCGTGACAGTAGGTACTTCAGTTGCGAAGTGTGCTCATAAACTCATCCTTGAGAATAAATGGTGTGTGTTAGAAGTGTGTTATTTTGAACCACAGCTAACAATAGGCTAACAAAAATGTAGGCTACATTGTGGTTGTGAACATAAAAACAAAGTAGCACAAATGTAGCCTAGCTGTACATTCCAGATTAAATAGCAGTAAGAATATGCGCAATAATGCGTATCGAAATGTCACGTCACGTGGTTTGGCTAGCGCTAGCTTCCTTATTTCCATGGTGGTGGTGTAGTAAGCTAATAGCTAAAAACATTGACTTATATTAGCCAGTTCATCGTAATAAAAGAATAAATCAATTCAAGCATTTATGAACTTTTTTTGTTTGTGGGTTTATTAGCCAATATCCAATCATTTCTCAAAAAATATTTGTATTTCTTTTGCAGTCATTGGTTGAATTTCAGTGGAGCTTAGCCCTTTGCTTTGGTGGAAATGGCCATAAGCAATAGCATAGCTAATTGTTTTTAAATAAATCTGTGATAAGACTTAGCTTGATGTGACAAAAGCGCATAACTGTGGATGTCATTTGGATTTTCTCCCATCCATTTTGGGGGTGTAGCCCATCTTTAAGAGAAATAGGTTAAATTGAGTCTGTTTTTTTTTATATATAGTAAAAAGCATAATCTCTGCATATAACAAACAAACACAGAAAGATTAACAAAATAGCCTAACTGAAAAAAAAAAAAAAAAGGTGTGCAGTGATTCGTGTAATAGCCGAAATCTAACTGGGCCGTGCGTAAATGCGGTGAGGTGTGGCGGTAATCCTCTTTGGGCTGAAATAAAGGCTAGATGATGAATTCATATTTCTGCAGATATGAGCCTGCTTTGTGAGATGAATGATTTGATAAAAGTGTGTGAATCCGAGGAATATGTGAAATTGTGGTGACAAAGAAAAAGAAAAGATTTTGGGGAAAAAAGACACTATCACTTGTTTCCATGTTTATTTGTGATAAGCCTATTACATTTTGAGGAATCATATCTATAGTGCAATATGTTAAATTACAGATGAAACCAGTACAGATATATTGGCCTGTACAGCTATTAGTTACACGGCAGCATAGGACTTTTCTATATCTCATAAACAGCCCATCATTTACGCATGCGTAACTTCACTTTCTTCTGTCCCAGCTTTTGTTCGGTGAAACAGCGTAATAACACCCTCTCAGCCTGTGATTAGAAATCAAAACACGGCGTATAGGCCCCGTGACTCGTACCTGGAGCCACGCGTAAAAGCGAAACAAAACAACCTACATTTAAAGCGATGTTTTTTCCCCCTTCTCTTTAACTGCGATCTTTAAGAGCAGATTATAAATAATTATGCAAGAATGTTTAAATAAAATATCACGGTAAATTGCAGAGTATTTTTTCCCCCCCTCACTTGAGGTAAATTCTTCGTTGCGTAACTGGCCGTAACGCGTTTACGCACTGAGGCAATTGGAACGTGGCAGCCCAATTCCACGTAGCCACACACTCACCGCGGATTTCCAAATGCGTTTGTCAAGAGGGAAAGTGCACAGGCCTAAAATAATAATAATAATAATAATAATTGCGATTTCAACTAATGGACAATAATCATAGGCCTATATTTGTTCCACACATTGAATACATCGGGTTTTGTCTCGCGTATGCGCGTAATAGTTCATCTAGTGCAGTTTAAACTTTGGCTATATATATTTCTATGCATTTAGACCGACACATGTTAATTGCAGTTGTTCCAGACACCGAAATGGTTCAATTTGATCACCGTATTCCGCTAAACAGGGGGTTATGACAGCACAATGGCATTGGCTACACGTCACATGATCTCAAACTTCCCATTAAGCCGTTGTTTTGTCCGAGCGTTAATTGTGTTATTTTTGACGAGCAAAAAGAACACAAAAAAAAAGACATTTGTTTGCTTACAATTTATTTGTTTGTTTGTATGTTTGTGTCTAATTCGACTATTAATTGCATCTCAAACAATATCTTACTTAGGCCCATGTTTATTAATTTTACAGCACTGTCTATAGGCCAAACATCGCCTACACGCACAGTCCCCATCTTCTGTCTATTCCTGGGCACGCAGACACACATAACTCTCCAATGCCTTCTTCCTAACGTGGATGAGGTTGTAAATTAAATGCCAGTAACAGCATGTTAGGCAGGGGGTAAGGCTTTACCCCCTTAATGCCTAAATGTAGTATTCCTATTTGTCAGTCTATCGCCATTAAATTAATTTCTCCACCATGTTCTTTGGTAGCATATTTGTAGCATAACGAGCGTACAGACTTTTTAATATATTTTATATATATATATATATATATATATATATATATATATATACATTGGCTTATTCGTTTGGACCGTCTTTACGCGCAGTGTATCCGTTTTGCGCGTGTGCCCCCTCGCGTGTCTTCGCCCTCATCTTTTGTCTATTCCCTTTTCACCTCCAACGTAAACACAGCCACATAAAAAAATGCACACATTTATGCTGTAACGTGGACACTTAATACGACACTTTTTTCCCGACAGTTTGAATAGGCCCTATAGCTACAACATTGATCCACGTCATGACGCGTCGCCAAAACACACAAATGTGAAGCATTCGCTCTAAAGGAAAAAGGTTTACGGAGATTCTGTCTGTTCTTTGCTTTTTGATGCTGACTCGAGTTCATCTTGATATTTGCATCGTATTGATATGCGAGTGAGACGTGTCATTTGCATCTTAATTAGGCTGCTTATCGGTTAAATAACTTTTGGCGCACATAAATGAACGCACACGGCTCGCAAAGACATTTACGCAAAGAGTTTATGAAAATGATCCATCTTTATTTACAGTGTTCATTATGGAAATGCTGTTGACCCATTTGATTAGAAACGTTATTATCGCTATCCATAGGCCTATTGGCAAAAGAGGCCTTTACTGCAACCTTTAGGATATCATATCGGCCCATTCTGTCCAACATTTTCACCTGGAAAAGGCTCCCGCAAACCGTTTCAATTAGCCTGTTTAATGTGAATGTGAGCAGTAAATCGTGGCTGGACGAGGACTGACTCCAGATTGCACTCAAGACAATCTCTAAAGCATGTTATAATTTGGGGGGAAAAAGACCCGCGGGAGATGGGTACGGATTAAATCGTAACATGAAGCGCCAATGACCTAAACCCATTATTATTTAATATTTAAAACATACTTCACTATTGGGCCCGGTCTATCCCTTGGCTGTTTGTGTGTGAAAGAATAGAAACACCGCCGAGAAACCTTTTCAAGACGTGGCGATTGTTTCCAATGCCGTGCGTAAAAAGAAAGCGCCTTTTCAAATTCCCTGACATTCCCCCTTCTCCAAAAAAAAAGAAAAAAAAAGAAAAAGCTCATCTCGATTTCTACCTTTCCCCCCTCCTCAATACTGTAAGTGGATTTTTCTTCATGTTACAATCTGGCGTGTGGAGCCCCCGCAGCGCGCATTTAATTGTCCCCATCCCCATTCCCTCCTCTCTCTCTCTCTCCCTCTCTCTCTTCACGTGTTAAATGGGATTTCTTTCAGTGTCGTCTCGCTCCAGAGGTTCGTGCGTAAACGACGTCTGCCTCTGTATCCCCCCCACCACCCCCCCACCCCGCACCCTCGTGCCCCGCCGTGCGCCGCGCAGGTGGGAGCAGAGCAGAGATGACCTGTCAGCCCCACAACAACGTAGGGTTTAGAATTAGGAGCACAACGAGCGACGGTTGTTTCAAAGGAAAAAGGGGTAGGCTGTATTTGGACTTGTTTGTTAAGGCTACATAAAGATAAATTATTATTATGGGCTATAAACCCGAAGCTACTGTGCGCCATGTAGTGGAACCGTTCCAGTGTAAATAAGAAAAAGGAGTGGTTTTGTCTGGAGTCTAGATCAGAGTCTTGCTTGTGTGTTTCATCAACCTGACATTTGAAGCCAAACCATACACAACTAAATAAGCCAATTCCAACCGGCACTTTTCAAAGGCATTGGTACTAACAGCTTTTTTAAAAATAGGCCTAAATCAAACACTTAACGTAAAATCTTCAAGTAAAAAACGCGTCAAGAAATGATCACGAAAGTAGCCCCATATATGGTGATCTAATTAACTTTAATATCAAACAAGAAAATAAAAAAAATCGTGGCAATTTACGTTTTTATCTAGAAAAAATACGTTAAAAACTGGCTTTATGAAAAAGGCCGATGCATGAAAAGAAAAATCAAATTTAAATTGTGGTTTAGACAATAATTTTTCCAGAAACGTAGCATTTGTGCAAACAGGATTATGCCAGCTTGTTGTCAGGGGCGTTACCGGACTTTTATCACCGGGGTGGCTCAGGAGGGGGGCACTTAGTTCTTATTATGGTGGTGGATCTCGGGACGGCCCATGTCTTAGGCTTTAAAGGCTGTATACCTGACTTTCATCTTTTTGTAGAGCAACATCATAAAAGCATGTTCATTTTGGCGACCGTGATGGTAAAATGACCTATTTTGAAGAAGGTATTTCATCGAATATTCAAATTTTTTGTCCAAATCTGATTAAATGCGTTAAAATTAGGTTCAGAGCAAAACAACTGTGTAATTGATTGAACACTTTCAGTTTCGAGAATAATTAGGTTTGCGCTATTTCCCCATTTTTGATCATGTCTGGTGATGTAAATTCAAGTTCACAAAGCCGGTTGAAATACAATTTTGACATACCTTATAATTTGTAAGTATAGTCCTGACATTGCCTGTAGCTACTTTACTGCCATTTTAATACCCATATTCTTAAATGCCACAACCGTAAACATTCACATTCCTTTCAATTAGACAGAGGAATGTGGGGACATTTCAATATTCAAAATTCAAACTGAATATGAAGGGAAACCTTGCAGCCAAAAATGTGTACGATGACTTATTTCGTGACAATAATCATTTTTTCCCCCAAAAGTAAGTTCGTTAAGCTTCTTCATGCGGGCGGTCTTGTTATGATTGTTATGAACCTGCGTTTGCAACAAGGAAGACGCATATCCATCAATCTCTCAACATCTTTTCTTATTGGCAGAGCATAACTGTACAGTAGATGATGTTCCAGTTTGCAAGAGTCCCTTGTCACTCTCGACGTAGGGCCAAGTTGCAGCCGTTCAGGCCCGGTTCAGGCTTGAGAGGTGGGAGTAGTTCAGTTGGCGTGGCATCAACATTCTAAACTTTAGGTTTGCGGTTTGATCACGGCTCCCATACCTATAATAAAGCAGCACTTTACTTTACAGATGGTAATATGGTGGAAATTGGATGGGAAATGAGATAATGGGGAAACGCAATTTGCAGCCCTGTTCCCATGTTATTAAGAAAATACAAGCAATGTTTCCTGGTCATTTGCCGTCTTTACACCCAACTATTAAGTTTCAAAGGTTTTCAAGAAGTGTAATCTGGACTAGGTTATTATTATTCTACTACGAAAGTGAAGACACTTTTGATCCAAAAAGCTACTTTCATTTTGAAAATGAAAGGCAAACGCCCCTGACGACAGAGGTGTGGACTTGGACTTGAGTCAGACTTTGAGTCACTAATTTGACGACCTGAGACTTGACTTGGTTGAGGTGAACTAAAGGCAGTTTCACACCAAGCCCATGATCTCTCCTGTCTGGAGCCGTCTGGCAGGTCATTGCAGACAGTGGGACAAGTGTCTTTGGTGAGACAAATGTAGGAGGAGACCATGAGGCCACACAAGTAGTGCTGTAATTGGCCGAATGCATTTCATCTATAGATGCAATTGGATATGTTAAGTGTCACGTGTAGCCTGAAAGTTTTTATTATGACAAATTGCGTGTCCTCAAAAGGTTTGGCGCTTGTGTCTGATCTCTGCTGTAAAGATGAGTTTACAAACACGAGGACACAAGAAGAAATAAGACGGATAGAGACAAATCGGTTTGGACTTGAACCTGTGACTTAAAGGAACAGGCCACCTTTTTTCCATCCTGAGATATGTTCTTACCTGAGCTTAGACAAGTTGATATGTACCTGTCTGGTCTTTGTGCCCGTGGAAGAGTGTGGTCGCTTCTAACTTCACCCCGTTTGGAGCTATAGGAATATACTGGGAGAGGTAAAATGCTAACAACATCTTTAGTCGTTTTGCGTGACTGAGGGCACGCACAAAGACCAGACAGGTACGTATCAACTTGTCTAAGCTCAGGTAAGAACATATCTCAGTATGGAAAAACGGTGGCCTGTTCCTTTAAGAATACTTGACGCTCCTCAATGCGTAAAATAGTTTTTAAACAAATGTTTTATTTATTTCATAAAAAATAAGTTACATGAAATAATTAGTAATAGCAATCTATTATATAATATTACTTTTCTAGACACACAGAGATGCTGTACATTGCATTTATAGACTGATGAAAGTAAGGCCTCCAATCTGTGCCATCAGCCCCAACCACTCACACACACTCCATGTTCACACATAGGCAGGCAAGGTGGGTGAAATGCACTTTTCAAAGACAATCTGTACATGCAATTTCCTTGTAAGACACTGCTCTACCATCTGAGCCACTGTCACCCAAGTAAACCCAAGCCAATTAAAGTGTAGCTTTACAAATCTATTCAGTGGATTTGGTTGGTCATAAATTTCAATGACCTGAAATTCAAAGCACAAGACTTGGGACTTGAGATCAATCACTTGATACTTTACATGTGACTTGAAAAACTCTCTGAAATGTTCCCACCTCTGCTTTTGTTTTTTCAAACCTTTGCCACAACAGAACACACCTGTCTGACTCTTCATCATGCTGTTCTCATATTGCATATTCACGTTCCCGTTTCTCTGTTCAATCCCACTGCAGGCCCACGAACGCGCAAACTCAAGAAAAGCAAGAGCAGCAAGGAGGACAAGCGGCCGCGGACCGCCTTCACGGCCGAGCAGCTGCAGAGACTCAAGACGGAGTTCCAGCTGAACCGCTACATCACCGAGCAGCGGCGCCAGAGCCTGGCCAACGAGCTCAACCTCAACGAATCCCAGATCAAGATCTGGTTCCAGAACAAGCGCGCTAAGATCAAGAAGGCGTCTGGGTTCAAGAACGGGCTGGCGCTGCAGCTGATGGCGCAGGGGCTGTACAACCACTCCACCACCACCATCCAGGACGAAAAGGAGGACAGTGACTGAGCTAAAAGGGCAACTTGTGGGTTTCGCAATGCTTTTTGACGCCATTTTGAGGACTTTTGGTCTCTGTTCTGGAGACTGGACACCCATGGGTTTGACATGTCTGTGTTGGAGAAGTTGACGAAGACAAAATTTAAGATGAAACTATGAGCTATTCACAAATGTTGAAAGAAATATCCAAACCGGAGATCCATAAACTTTGAAAGTGGTCATCATCGTTTGCGTTAAAATAGGTGTCACCATCTTGTAACGTTACTGAGGCCACTTCTGTTGATCGTCGGGCCATTCAACAGGTTGGGAACAGGTTGGGTTCATGTCCAGAAAACCTCAGCTATAACTCTCTGGGTGACACTCAATTTTGGAAAGAAAAATCCAAACAAAATCTTCAAATGTTGGACCGAATCATTTCCTAATCAATCATGTCGCGTGTTCATCACATTTCACCACCTTTTGACGGTATGGGTTGCATTCATATGACGTCTCAGCATTCTGAAGAGCCTACAGTTTAAAGTCCTGGTGGTGGCAGCTAAAGTTCACAAATTTGATCTTCTCAGTCAGAAAATATGAACTAAGATCCAATTATTTTCTCATAAAAAGTGTCAAAAAGTGGTGACAATGTTCAAAAACTATTAAAAGACTTTAAACCAACAGATGAATTTGGCCGATGTGTGAAACCAGTCACCACCAAACAATTATTAGGTTCAACATTTGTCCATTTTCATTTTGGAGATTTCTTTCAAAAACTGCTTCTCTCCCATAGAGTGGCATTGGATCCTGCCCATCATCTGAGATTATGACATCGAAATTTGGAATGTGAGCGCAACCTATTTGGGAGGATATATCCAAACCAGAAATCCGTAAATCCACGTGTTGAAATAGATCACGACTTTTCAACAATAATGAGAGAAACGGATTTTATTGTTGTTAATGTCTTTTGACCTATTTGACATTTGATGGGGAGATGTTTGGAATTGTCAAAGCAGCGTGAAACCCATGGATAGGTTGGGTTGATTTCCTAGAATTCGATGATGACAAAAATCTCAGTTAGAACTCTATGGTTGACGCTTGAAAATGGGAAAGAAAAATCTCAAATCCACAATCATATATTTCAATCGCGCCATGTGTTCAAACATTTCATCACTTTTTGACACCATTTGTTTCTTTGTTCTTTGAAGAAATTGATCCTTGTGCCAGACCAGTTTGTTTGTGGATAGGTCCATGTTAATCCCCCTGAACAGGTCAAAACATATGCATTTTGACGATTGAAAGTCAAAAGATGGGTGCTATTTTTAAACCCCATGGTTCATGTCAAGATCATAGTGCACAACAGAACTATATTTTCTACATGCATATGTTACGACTTAAGTGGTGTGTTTGGATACATTAATCACACAAAATGGACCTTTTCACAAATCTATAGTTTTAAGTTCGACATTTGTGGATTTTCCTTTACATAATGTCAAGACAGACACACTAGCTCCATCCCCCGTGTGATGGAGGGACATCAGCACATTCTAGAATCTGAAAACCAATTGGAAACGTACCGTATACTTTGGAAATGTTTACCCGTTTTCTCAAGTCTATACTTGCCGAACCCCATGGCGGAAATCAAAATGTGAATAGCAGTCTCTTCCATGAACAGACTTCAGAAAGATGACAGATACTCAACACTCTTCCAAACCGGCGGGGCAAAATAAATGTGTTGTTTCCGTAAATATCCAGAGGTAGGATGACAATGGTGGACATTGGAAAGACTTTGTAGCCGCAAAGTGTTCTGTCTAAACGCTGACAGGTGGGATTTGGTAGGATATGAACGTACGGTGGAAGGTTTCTTGTTCTCTCCATGAGATTTTAAAATCCAAGTGAACGAGTGAAATAAATACTCTAGGACTGTTTTTGACGAGGGATCAATGTTATAACATGGCTCCAAAATGTTGATTTTGTGTGGAATGTCTCATTGAAGTGTTGGCTACTAGCAAAACATGCTGGGGTGTGAAGGCAATTTGAGTGCTGAAATGATCAAAGTGCCACCACGTGACATCTGCAAGGGCAACGACGTTTTTTGCAGGACTTCTCAATCACCTTAGAGAGGAACAAAAATACAACTCCAGTTTGTTTTTTATCAGGGAATAATAAAAGCTCTTGATTTTTATTTTCTGTACCATTGACTTGGTATTGATCAAAAACAAAATGCAGCACTTAAGACATTTGCAATCGGCCACAGCTGCAAATAAATAGCTATTTTGTTTTCCGTATGGACGTTCCACCTGTCAGCACTGACCAGAACCGATCGCCACTGCTTTGGCGCGCGCCGCCACCGTGTACATTGTAAATATGTGATCTTTAATTTAAAAATCTGAAGAGGAACAGTCTCAGAAACCAACGCCAAGACAAACCAAAGATTTTGTTGGAACCTGGATGGCGGACTGTGTACAGAAGAGGGCTGGACGGACACGGAATGGAATAGATCGCTCTGCTGTTTCTCGATTCGACTTTTACGTGGGACGGACAAAGTCACAAAACCAGCCTTTGTTTTGTTTGTTTTGTATGGACCAAGTGATAGACTGAGATTTTGTGAACATAAATCTATGGAAAATTGGGAGAAGAATGCACCAGAATGTGTAAATGGATAGGCCAACACCAGCAGTTTCATCCATGTGAACCACTAAATGCTTGACATATGTATGTGTGAGCACATGGCATAGCAACCCCCTTTTCAATTTCTTATCACTAACACTGAGAAATCAAAGAGAAATTAACAAATTAAGGCGAGACTCTGCAGGTGAATAGGGAACCATGCACGAAATCTGAACAATTGATCGAGCCAGAACCTGAACCAACAAAAACCCTTACATGCAATGAAAAGCCTATATGAAATTGCATCAAATTTAGATAAAAAGTCTAAACCTGCAGTAAAGTCTTGAAGTAGTTACCAACAACAGTTTGAGAACCACGGCAAGCTAAACCGATTCAAATGAACTTCTAAAAATGATATTATTCCAGATGTATTGTTTCGTTTGTGATGTCAGGTTGCTGTTATTGCTTTTACAGTTACTATGATGAAAAACTGAGGCCATACAAAACATTGTCTTTACAATAATCAGTCAAATATTTTCAGAAAACAAAGTTTGGAGATTTAGATTTGTTTCATAAAATATACAATTTAAACATTCGTATTGTTTAGCCCTTCGCATCCAAAACACAGCTCAGTCCTCACATATCAACTTTAAAGTTCAGATAATCTCCAATTATCTTTTTTGCGACGACCATTCCAGAAGAATAACAATCAAAGTGTAGTGCTAATATTGACACAGACTCAAAGTAAATTATATCCCTTTTGAAAAAACACATTGTTTCATTTAGTGTTTTGGTTTGGTATACATCCTGCTCAATTTTAAGCCACTTTGTGTGTTGCACGAAACAGCAGAATAAAGTAAAAAAAAGAAATGAAAAAGAATTAAACCTGAAAGAAATGGAAAGGGAATATGAAAGATGATGGTGAACTATATGTACATTTTAACCATGTTTCCAAATAAACTTTTATATCTGAAATTCATGACAAAAGATGTTTTTATTTGATTTTACCCACAGTGTTTGTTAGGCAGGACAGTAGTTAGTGTGAACAGATGTGAGGAGTGAAGAAAGACTTTCGGCTTTCGTGCAGCATCAATATTGTGTTTTGAATGAAAGGTTTGATCTATAGAAGTGAGTCATGTGGTTTCAGTGGATCATGGGCCTTTGCCAGAAATGACTGTTGCCAAATTATTTTTCCATTTTTTTAAATTATCAATCCTATTATTAATGCTGCAGCCAGTGAGGAAATACTGTCCATACATTTAAGTTAAACTTAGTAAATTAGTATTTTTACTTTGGTTGCGGCTAGTTGGAAGTTAGTTTCTAAGTGTGAATAGCTGTGGATGAAGTGAGATTGGCTTCCGCCAATGCCATTCAGGGCGTGCTAACGATTTGACTGGGATTTTGGAGCCAAAAAATGTAAAATAAAAACTAAGGAAAGAAATAGGACAATGTACAAACACGTGGAGGTCAGAATGACAAGCTTAAAGACGACAACTTAAAGAGGGGGATAAGTTAATGTTCATTCAATGCAGCCGCATTGAGTTGCCTTGTGTACGAAATGCGTGATATGAACATGCCTTGCCTTGCCTTCATTAGCGCAAGGAACTCCTGTAGCCTGCTCCCATTTACTATGAGGCTTCAACTGCTAATAGCAATGCCAAGCCAATGTTTTTCATAGTGTATGGTGCCAACTAGTATAAATCAAATGAGAAACGCTGATATGAAGGACAATGGGCAACAGTTGAACTGTTGATTTTCATACGATTGATTGTGATGTCGTCACTTCCGGGGTTTTGGTAGGCAACATCAATGCATTAAATAATAGTTCCATCATGGTAAAAACAATGACTTGTGCAAATAAACGGCACATCTTGATGCATGCTGTTTTTGCCCCCGAAGTAAACAATAGTGTTTGCTTAATGACATTTAAGACAAAGCAAAAAATAATACTTAAAAAATTTAACTGTACAAAAGTTATTGGCAAGGGTGCATTTTAGAGAAGAGTGGTATAAGTGGTCCAAGTAGTGAACCTTGGGGGATGCCACGTGAAAAAACATGTGAATCACACATGTACTTCAACTGGAAATTATGTTTAAGTTATTAAAAAATACAATTTAGTCATTACATTATTCTGAGATGCATGATTGACACTGTGAACTGCATAAAATCAAGATGCACAAATATATATTACTGATTTAAATATGACAATTTTTTTTAATTTTTTTTTCATTTTATGCACAAAATAATGCCCAAAATAGTCTATATTTTAAGCGACAAAATCAAAATAATGGATCGAGCCAAGTTTGAATTTATGGTTTTATTTTGCTGATTTTTGACATTTTTTAGATGGTATTTTCTATGTAATTTTAATTTTTGGAAAATGACCATCTCAGTTGCCTTTTGTGTTACACATGGCTACCAAACATGTCAATGTTTTTGAATGAATATACATCGTTACCTCCTGAAAATCTCTGAGTCGCTAGCAGACAAAACGTCATGAAAATAAGCATCGTATAAGGTAAGTTTTGTCTTTTTTTACTCTGACATTAAAACAAGATGTTTTGGAGAAAATTAGCTCAACATTGACCACCTGCCGCGTCTTGCCTTAATCAATTGAGTAAAAGTCTTTCAAACATGACTAAAAGTAACAACTTATCAACAAAAATACTACTCAAATAAAGTACAGACCCCAAAAAACTACTTAAGTACAGTATTTGAGTGGATTTACTTACTGGCCACCTACACTAGATTGTACTGTAGGTGAGTAGTGTATAAATGTCTGCCAGTCTCGGCTCATTGGTTCCGGAGAGTAGAAGTGGCTCGTCTTGATATAGGAGGTTTCAAGGCACTTTCAGCTGTTCAGTCCGACGCCAAGCATGAAATTACCCCCACTCCTCACTCTCTCCCAGCCCATGTATGAGCAGATATGGCTTATGTGGGACAAGCAGGTCTATTATAGGCATATAAACATGCAACACAGCAAGTGTTTCTATCAATAATATAAAAACAGAGAGGTGTTGCTCAATATGTTATTATCTATAGTATTATCTCAGTTTCGAAAATGTTTCCTTATTGAAATATACAAATGCAGATTAAGAGACTCGTTAAAAATACCTTAATTCAACTTTTTATTTTGTCAGATATCTTATATTTAATGAAAAAGCCTTGAGATCTTGACTTCTTACACCGCGTTCCAAATTATTATGCAAATTGTATTTCAGTGTCAAATAGGTAAAAAAAAAAAAAACAGTTGTCAGGTTAAGCCCAGTTAGGGGAAAAAACTACTGAAAAAGGATTTTCCACTTTATTAATTACCATTTTCAAGCAATATGGGAAGGAAAAAGGATCTCTCTGTTGATGAAAAGTGTGAAATAGTTGAATGCCTTGGTCTAGGTGTGAAAACCTTATATATTATTTATATTTTATGAAAGATTAAGTGTAATCATTGTTCTGATAACATATTTGTGGTTGATTCAGAGCACACTCAGGTTTGTGCAGATTAAGGCACAATGAGGATGGTTTCTGCCAGACAAACACATCAGATTAAGAGAACAGCTGCTACAAAGCAGCAAATAGGTGTTTGATGCTGCTGGTGCCTCTGGAGTCTCTCGAACATCAAGGTGTAGGACCCTCCAGAGGCTGCAGTTGTGCATAAACCTTCTATCCGGCCTCCCCTAAACCGTTAATTGAAGCTCACGAACAGAAACGGCTGCAGTGGCTCAGAAATACATGAGGACTCATTTTCAAACAGTCTTGTTCAGTGATGAGGCCGTGTAGCCCTGGATGGTCAGATGGATGGAGTAGTGAATGGTTGGTGAATGGCCACCGTGTCCCAACAAAGCTGTGACGTCAGGAGGTGGCAGAGTCATCCTATCCTGACCTCAACCCTACTGAGAACCTTTGGAGCATCAACAAGCAGTTCACATCCAAACAGCAGCCCTCGGAGGCTATTCTAACATCCTGCAAAGAAATCCAAGCAGAAACTCACAAGTGGATTTAAGAATTTTGAAGCTGCTATCAAAGCAAGGCTCCTATGTTAAAATATAACTTGACCTGCTAGGATGTTTTTGATTGAAATGGCTTTTGATTTCAGTGAATATGCTGCAAATTCAACAAATGACCATGTTCAGTTAATTAAAAGCTTTAAAATGTATTGGAACGATGAGTTTCATAATAATTTGAACAGTAGATTTTGAGTTTTTTTATTCTATATATTTTTGAAAAAAACTCACTTGGAGGTCACTGGGAGATGTTTTCAACCACAATCATATGATCCTCTAACAGTTAAAGACAACTGTCACTTGAGTTGACAGTTTAGACAATCAGAGAAAAGTGTCATTTGCATAATAATTTGGAACGCGGTGTAAACATGACAGCAGTTTGTAAAGAGAATTTGATCAGATTTCATTCCATCTCAAGGCAAACAATGAGCGCGATGATAAGCTGCCAATAACGGCGAGGTGTGTTCAGACCGAGACGGAATGCCCTACAGAAAAAAAAACAGTCAGCCATCCATCAGTCTTGGCATTTGGATCAGATCATAAATATGACAGCGCACTCAAATCCTGTCTGCGCCATTCAGACAGAATTAAAGGTGATGACAGGCGCTGTTGCTTATTCCCGAGTGATTTACTTTACGTTAGTAGCGCTCGTGCAGGTGCATTTGTTTTGCTTACAATTATGCTAGCAGTTGGCGGGAAAAAAAAAAAAAGCCAGTTTCTCTTAGCAAAACATAACATTTTGTCCGTAAATCACTCTACATTTGACAACAAAGTGCTCCAGCGAGAGTTGTATGAAAATAAAGGACGAGCGCAGATGAAAAGTTACGTTGCGTCTTTGTGAAGCTGGGCCCGCGCTGTTGCGATTTTCGGGAGGATTTTGACTCTATTTTAAATCGGGTGACATTTTTAAATCGGGACAAATTTCAGCTTCACCGTACGTCTTTGTCGAGCAGAGATCAGTTGGTTATGAGTGACGATTAGCTGCCCGTGATAAACTTTACTTGTGTGGTCGGAGGGATTTCTGTCATGTTTGATGGCTTGTTGTGAGTTGTGGACTCTCAGCGCTGTGGTGGAAAGCAGTGCATACGCGGGAAAATACAGGCGCCAAGCGGAGGAAAATACAAGACAGCCATAGATCACGGAAGCTGATAACATCTTCCTGAACATTCTGTATTGTAGACATGAAAGGCAGAAACCGTTCAGTAGTTATTAGCACTAATTTAAGATGAGCTAGCTAGGAGTTGTGCACTAGCAAGGAGTTGTGGACTCGTAGCGCTGTGGTAGCACGGCTGAAGCCGACAGAAAGCAGCGCACACGCGGTAAAATACAGGCGGTGGAAAACACAGGACGGACATAGATCACAGAGGTAAGCTGATAACATCTTCCTGAACATTCTGTATCGTAGACATTAAAGCTGGCAAACATTCAGTGGTTATTAACTGTAATTTAAGCCTATGCTACTTTTCATTTGTTGCCGAAGTTAGCCTTTGAATTTGAATTTTATTTAATTTGATCAAAATAAAAGAAGAGATGTCATGTGTCAGGTTATTGCAAAAAGGCTAATTTCCACCCGCAGTCCCTGGACAGGTTGATGTTATACTCACCAAAGTTCATAGAATGTATACAGAATAATAATACATAGAAGCATTACTTCACTCGCGTCATAAAAACACTTCCCTCTTCAGGAAGCTATCACACACTCGCCGTTTGCACCGTTTATATCACTGTCATTCAGTGTGCACAGGTTTGCTTAAATTGTAGATATAATAGGCAGCATAAGTTCAGTGGTTATTAGCTCTAATTTAAGCTAAGGTAGCCAGGAGTTGTGGCCTCCTGGCGCTGTGGTAGCGCTGACGAAGCCGACGGAAAGCAGCGCACGTACGTCAAAACACAGACGCCAGACGAAGGAAAACACAGGACGGACATAGATCACGGAGGTAAGCTGATAACATCTTCCTGAACATACGTAGCGTAGACATAAGAGCCGGCAAAAGTTCAGTGGTTATTAACCCTAATTTAAGCTATGCTACTTTTCAATTGTTGCCGAGGTTAGCCTTGCCGACTGTTTAGCAAATGTTTGGGTGTTTAAATGCGCTGCCTGAGAAGATAATCGGACGGACATAACCTGTAATCGTAGAAGCTTAGTTTAATTTATTTTAATTATTTGACAGGGACCATGAACAGGGGCGAAAAGTATGTCAAGATGCTTTGTACTGCCACACCCTGCTAGGGCCAGTTGTGCATTATCGGACTGCGCAGTGTGTGTGACTCCATCGTAGGCTCCATGTTTCCTTCTGAAATTCAGTTGAACAGAGTTAATGACTAATTTGGCACATTCAAAAACATTCCGAAAATCTGCCGAAAAAGCCTGTTTTTAGAAAACTTGTTATCAGCTAGAATATGAATAAATAATTATTAAAGGAAATGAGAATGGGTCAAGAGAACTCACAATGATTTTTTAGTAGATTGTGGAGTTGTGCAGTGAAATTCTAGCACATTCCATAATAATTTGAGATATTTAAAAAAGTTAGCATTAGCACATTACACTGAACTAGATCTATTTACCAGAACTGATCTGGTAGGTGATTATCTATTATTATGTTATTATTATCTAAGGTTAAAGTTTGCTCTTACCCCGCAAAATTGTGTAACTGATAGATCCCAAGCTACTGATAAAGAATTGCAAAATGGCTGTTGACAGAAAAGTACATATAGCCTATTTCAGCTCAAAAAAGAAAGTGAATTATGCTTTATTTATGATTTACCGGGTATGTTTACAGATTGTAATCAAAATGCTCATCACTCAAATATTTGGAGCACATAGAAAATGCATCTGTGAATGTGACTCGTAAGTTTGATATGTTTAACTCGGACACCTTTGGGGAGCTACTTTGAGAAATATTGGTGCCACTGGGTTGCTTTTGAGTGGAAAGTTTAAAAATCTATTCAAAAACAGATGACTGCTCTGCTTGTTTTCTTATCCGTTTGCTACAACGTACTGAACGAGTAGCCGAAGACAAAGAACACCGTGCTTTCTCCGAACGCACAACTAGCAGTGATTTGTCTTGTTCCGATCTGTCAATGACCACCTTTCGGGGGTTAAAAACACGGCTGCCCCTTTTAAAAGCCTAACTCTGTCCAAGCGCTGTGTGTACTTAAAAAGAATCTCCCTTCCTGTGTCGATCAGAAGATGCTAAACGGACACTGCTATCGTCGGCCGCTGTAATTATACGGGCCCAAATTGCTTATCGAGTGCGCGTCTTCCTGATGAAACTGGCTATTTCCTGGAGCCTGGAGGTCATCTGTCATCGCAGGCCTCACGCTTCCCTGATAGGAAACAGCGCAAGCTCCCTTCACCGCCGCGACGTGCTAAATACAGCAGCTATCCATTTGTCAAAAGGAAAGGGCCGACGCGAGTCGCCGCCGTGTCCGGGCCTGCTGGCGGCTCAACGCGCAGAGAGACGGGGCTTTGAACGCAACCACCGGGAAATAGACAGTTTGAAGGTGGCTTTTACGTTGGATTGTAATGCGCATGGTTGAAAATTGCCCAATGACTGGCAAATGATTATGTTTATCAAAAGCTAGCATTTAGTTTTAGAGGCTAGTTGAGGCAAACAAGAGAACCAGACAAAACCAAGATTGTGTCTGCAACATTAAAACTCACAAAAACATTTTAAACACCGTATCAATCCTCCAAAGAGAAAGGCTCATTGCAGATATGAAAATACAAACTTGTTTTTATAACTTGTTCAGTTCAAATCACAAATTTTGTCACAATATAGTATAGTACCCAGACAGACATATCAGTCTTCAGTCTTTGTCATTCGTATTTTCATATTGAACTCAATGAGGAAGATCTGTTACTTTGAATTATTATTGGGGCACTCACATAGTCAAGGGGGCCATAACGCTCCAGAGTTATGGTAGTATTTGCATCTTTTGCAAATACTACAATATAAATGTCCTAACAATATTAAAAAAGGAATAAAAGTGGCCCTAGAAATGAACCTTGGAGGACTCCACATAAAAAGCTGGCATGAAAAGCAAGTTATGTACAACATATTTTGATTAAAATATTGTGAATTTCACAGTTAAAAAGGCAAAATGTACTCACAAAATGAAATCAATTAAGTAAATGAAGCATCCATTTTAATGTATACTGTTTAAAGTGGACATATCCCATTTCTGACTTAATAAACAAAATTAGTCTAAAAATACTGTATTGGATAAAAAAATTCAATAAACTATAAGGGCGATAGTGGAAAAGGGTAAATCTAGAGGTCGGGTAGGATGTACGTTGTCGTCCATATAGGAAAATGGAACTTCTGCATTTGACCCATGCTTTAATATTGATAAGGTTGATAGGGGACACTGGAGTGCTGTGGAGCTGACTCACTCAGACACATTGCTAATTACAAACTGCTCACAATCGTCTTTCTTCTTCTCCATTGTGTTCCCCCCCAGCCTCCTGTACTGTAGCCCTCACATGGGACATTGTGCACGCTCCTTCACGTTGTTTTATTGCCTTCATTTGCATGTAAATGAAAGCCTGGCTGCCCGGACACACTCCTCGTGCGGGCTGATACGGCGTGAATGCGCGGCGCGATAATTGGCTGGGAAATGTTAATTTGTCTAATTGTTTGGAAATTTGCATCACGCGCCGTAATTTCACACGGAAGCCTTTTATTATGCAATTACGCCTGAAGAGCTGCGGAATAAGTGACATTATCAGATCTGAGAGCGCGGGAGCGTGGTTACAAAGGGGAGCGGGCAAATAGAGATTTATGAAAGGCAGCTTTAAATAACTGATCAACACTTACAAGGAGATTTTGTTTCATGTTTTTGCCTTCACTACTGTGGATGTTCTTTAATCATCAAGTGATCTGAAAACTATTGTACTAAATCAACATGTTTGTGTGTTTTAATGTATGCATCCTAAAATCATTCCTGGAATAGTATGTCTTCCATTCACTCATATTTCAGTAATCCATTCAGTGATGTGGTTTCATTATGAATGTGCAAAAAAGCAGTTTTAAGCCTCTACAATACATCTATACACAGCATTTTTCCCTTTCTCTGGAATGGCCACTGACAACTAGAGCAGACTATAATTAACAGACGTCTGGACTATTTTAGTACTGCAGACATCTGACATATTTCTTGTCGTGTAGAAGGGTCCGATGCTGACTGCTTATTTGGACATTAAATTGGTTGTTTGTTTCCCTGTGTTAATGTTTTGTACAGCCCTGTGAGGCGACTCCTGTTGTGATATTGGCCCAGGGGTCTCCAAACGTTGTTACCCGGCGAGCTACTTTTATGCAAGACACTATGCGACTTGTGCGGAGTTCACCCAAGAGCCAATATTCAAGGGGCTTGATGCAAGTTAGCCATTTTATACTCACTACTGCCACCTCAGGTCATATGTGTAACTGCACCTTCTATGTTAAAGGGATATTTCAGGATTTTTGACATAGGGCCTCATTTCCTAGTTATCCAGAGTGTTGCTAATTTCTGGAGATATTTTTTTTGTAATGTATGCAGTTCTTATGTTTGGAGAGTTACGTGGTGCTAGTGTAGCATGTATGGATAAATACTTGTTCGATTGGGCTGGACCAGAAGATTTAGATACGCTCAGGGAGGTGTAGGTGCAGAAAACAGTACACACAAGTCGTTATTGCATTTGTGTGGCTTTGCCTTATTATTAAAGCAGTACTAAGTAACTCTTCCCCCTAGAGGCCATAAGCGCAACTGCAGGTGTAGTAGCAAGTTACGATTTTTTAATTTATTAATTGTCTTGGAGAGTAAATACTGCGCTGACAGAAAAGGCGAAGGGAGAGAGGGTTACTGTGCATCCAATTATACAATAGAATTTTATTTTTTTCACTCAAACTTGGCTGTAACTACTGTTTAAAGTGACGTTAGCCGGCAGTTAGCTTTGCCCGTTAGCATGTTAGCTTCTTCTTCGTGATTCCATTAGTGTGTATTGCTTTCTCCGCACCGGGGGCAGTCAAGTTGCAAACATGGTTTTCTGGCCAGAGACACCAGGGGGAGATGAAAGACCCTCCAATCATCCCATAAACACTTGTATTACCCCCACAGGGACTACGGAAAGGATTTATTAAGGTAAATAAGTTACTTAGTACTGCTTTAAGTGGAAAGGGTATTTACAAGATTATTTACAATATTTACAATCCTGCAGGAAGACATGGACAAGACATGGTATAGAAGTGCAATGTGGTTTTCCTTACTGAATTAGCATTTTTTTTTTTTTCCAACAACAAACCAGCAACAACAAAAATAGTTCAGTCCCATAAATCCAAAACAACAAAAACGCGTCGCTCCCACCTAACCGACACTTCCGTCCACAATAAGTTTGAGTTCTTAGTCCATCACTAAGGATGGCTCAGTGTCCAGTGAGTTTATTTGAAGATGTGAGTTAGTCCATACGCGTAAAACAGTTCATCATGTGGACGCGAAAGGCGGAAAAGAAAATGTGGGAGAGGACTGGCCACAACGGCTCCTACCAGACCGCAGAAGAGGGATTGTTGTTTCTTCGGGCTCTAGGCTCAGCTCGCCATCACGAGTGGACCCGACAGGGCAACTGGTCTGTTCGGATAAACAGGACCAAATCAATAAACAACATCGTAAACATCGCAAACGCACGCTAGCTAGACTTGTTTCCTTCCAGTGTACACACAAACACACGCACAACTATAAAACATGGGTCTCAAAACACCCTCGACTATAAAGTGTGTTGCACACACACATAAACATTCATGGTATCAAAACATCTCAAATACCAGCATGACAGTTCCAAAACAAGGCAATGCGCTACATCAGAACAATACATTGATGCATCAACTCACCGATTTCCACTCAATAATCTGTCCCACAGCGAGAACCCCAGCGTCTGCGGCGGCGGTTAGCGGACTCTGCAAGCGTGGAATGTACAACGGAGGTTTAGTTTAAATCAACGGAGAAACTACAGCGAAGTAGAGTGAGCTTACGAACCTGTTGCAGCCGTCCTGTTGCTTCTCTCCCACCTTCTGCCGGAGAGAAGAAACAGGAAGCTTGTACAGGAGCACTACTGTGACGTGATTGGCTGATGGACATCTCGCGAGGGGAAAAGGTGCGCGTGGGTGTGGTCACGTGTTGCAGCCTAGGCAGGCAACTAGAAATGTATTATTTAATTTATTCTAAAAAGGCACAATTTTATGTGGGTTACATCAGGCTAATGGGAGGCTAGCACATTTCTACGATATCAGCTAGCCTGCATTAAAAACAGTTTGACCCGCTCCACAGTGCACCTGAGGCAAATCACTGATAACACCAGACTAACCATATACATGTCTGTGTCGATAGAGTCATTTTAACCATTTTGCATTTAAAATACCTTATATTTGAGCAGCATCAGCTTCGTGGTTGTATAAGCTACGCAGCGGTGGAGTGATCTGCTAGAAAATAGTCCCTCAAAATGTGATCATTCATGTGATGCAAGATCAGTTATATTCAAAAAATTATTCTATCGACACAAACATTTATATGGTTAGTCTGGTGTTATAAGTGATTTGCCTCAGGTGCTCTGTGGAGCGGGTCAGACTGTTTTTAATGTAGGCTAGCTGATACCATAGAAATGCGCTAGCCTTGCACTAGTCTAGCGCCACGAAACTCTTCAAATATACGAACTGCTTGAATTACAAAAAAAAATCTCCAGAAATCGGCAACACTCTGGATAACTAGGAAATGAGGCCCTATGTCAAAAATCCTGAAATATCCCTTTAAGCTCGTGAATGACGGCACTTCGGACCCGAATTAACACCTTTTTGAGTGACAGTCCAGGATTTTAGAGGCAGTTGTGGTGAACAGGTCTGAGCTCATTCTACACATTAGGACATTGTTGGAATATGAGGGGGAAAATACTTAATTGTAACATTTTTAAACTCCGTATAGTCCCTTTAAATATAGGCTACGTTTTATTACGGAGGCACTGGAAATCCCTATTTGAATTGTTGTATTTAATACAGTTTTGGGGGTAAAAATGATAATCTGTTATGTTATAAATCAGTCCAGTTTTTTTTTTACACATTAACATCATTTGACATATCTTTTACTTATACAGGCAGCTTTTAGTCTATTAGGGAGAAAACTCGACTTAAATGTCAGTCATTGGGAAACACTGACCTGTACCTGTACCAAAATAAGTTTTATAATTTATCACAAGGAGTTGACAATAGCAGCCTGTACCGAGTGTCATTTAACCCGGCACCTCTGTGGGGCTCTGAATGTGAGGCTGGCGTCAGTGCAAGTGAGGCAGGATCGCAGGGAGACACAAGCCTGTTCACACTTCACACAATAACTCAACCACACCACCAGGTTTGAGCCAGTCACAGGCCCACAATCTCAGAGCTATGGGTGTAATACTCAGATACTGTCAGATATGGTATGTCTGTGTGGTTCGGTAATTTGACACTCAAAATAAAATCAGAACTAACTAGGTTGGTGCACACGGCACAAAAATTACATATTTGTGGAGATTGTCATTAAAACAAGCAAGGGAAAATGATCTCAGACCCCTCATGTGTCCTGCACTCCCAGTATGAGCTGCTCCCATCCAGACGACATTATAAAGACCCTATTAAAAACAAACCAAAAAACTAAACCGGTATAAGAACTCATTCCTCCCCATTTCAGTGAATCTCCTGAATTCTGAACTGGCCAAAGAGCAGAGCATTGAATTGTATGGTTCACTGTTTTTGTCGTTGTATTTTTTATGTGGCATCCTGTGTGTCCAAGATAAATTTCCTTTGGAACAAATAAAAGAAATCTTGAATCTTTATTACGTGCAGAGAACTTTATATAACCTAAATACTTGCCACCTCTGTGATTTGCTAAATGTGGCCAGTTCTGATTTTAGTTTGATTGGGATTAGCCTTGCAGCCCTAAATATCAGGTTTCAAAGCACATAAGCAATTAGCACTAAATCAAAGAAACACCTTGTGGAGATGTGTGAATACTTGTGGATCTATTCCCGTACAGTGGACATTTATGGCTGGCGTCACGTTTTCGGACCTGGATCAAGCAGCAAACATAGTACCGTTCACACTCCTCATGTTATAACTCAAGCGCTTTCATCTGGACTAACTCGGCCCATACGTCTTCTGTCTGAGGGGGACGAGACAGGGGTGTCCTCTCGCCCCGCCGAAGTACACATGTCCCGGAGCATCTCAGAGCTGTCAGCGCCCGGGGGGGGGACATCAGGAGGGACATCAGGGGCGTCCCCGGGGACAGATGGACACGAACTCTGGAGTAAGCTGTGAATCTTTAAGGGATTAACCACCGCAGGCCGTGTGACTGTGATGAGAAATCAGCCAACGGTTACATCTGTCAACGTTGTGGTTAGCAACATTATAACCCACAGGATTAAATATTATTTTTCCCCACTGTACTTTACTTGCACAATTTATTTATTTTTCCCCCTGTTTTAATCTGTTCATGATGCAAGTTATTGGTGCTTTGTTAAGATAATTGGAAAGGGGCTATAATTATGCATACCACGAAAAAATATTTAAATGAAAACAAAAATGTATAGATTTTAATAGTCCAAATGAGGCCCAGCTGAGCTCTAATCTGGCCCCCCAAGCAGGTCTCCAGTTCCAATTTTACTTTTAAGAATTATAGTTAGTTACCTGTGCCTTTTGGTCATAAAGGAAGATGATAATGCTCCCAGTTTAGGTTTATCAATGGTTGAATATCTTTATTACAATTGAGCGTGCAAGTAGGGCTGCATTTCATTAAATGATACCTTTATGGTTAGGTACAACTGGTATGGAAAAAATAAAAGTATCAAAAATGTTAAAGACCGTGCTTTGATGCCTTAAGGGGAACTATACTGAGTTTAAAATGTTAAAATTATGTATTTTCTTCCCTCAACATGTTCCAGCCATGTCCTAATGTGTAGAATGAGCCCAGACCTGTTCACCACAACTGCCTCTAAAATCCTGCACTGTCACTCTAAAAGGTGTTACTTTGGGTCCGAGGTGCCGTCATGCACAAGCTTAATATAGAAGCTGCAGTTACATGTAAGACCTGAGGTGGCAGTAGTCAGTATAAAAATGACCAACGTGCATCTAGTCCCTTTAAAGCAGCGGTGTCCAAACTTTTTTCAGAAAAATATACAAACTGGGCCGCACTCAGAAGAGGTCAGATATATAACTTCACCTCTATTGTATTAAAGTTAGCAAATTCAACAAAATGTTAACTATGCTTTTTAATTGAATATGGTAAGTGAAAAAAACAGCCTTTGTCACAGTTTTCTATTAATGGATTTTCCTTTATTTTATACAATTAAAGCAAAAAAAAAAAAAAAGAAAAATTAAAGCAAATAAAAATGTATTATATTTTTATATTTTGCAGCGGGCCAATTAAAAGTGGGCCGTGGGCCAACTGGCCGTAGTTTGGACACCCCTGCTTTAAAGGAAGTTACTTGGATGTTTAATTATCTGCTACCTGTGGTAACGCCACCACAATGCAACATCTGTATATAAATCTCTGAACAAAGTAACAGTGGAGCTTAATATGTCAATTACTAAATGTGAATTTGGGGTGGGATAAGTTCTCTTCTTCCCACTCCCTTTTAGGCAGAATTGATCATCGTATTAATTATTTATGTTATATATTGTCATTTGTAAACATGACATAAATATGTGGATTATAGTCTACCTTGTATTCCTTTGTGTCACTGCCTGAAATAAATTAAAAATAAATGAATAAATAAATAATAATAGTGTTTCAGATCAAATAAATGAAACTAATTTTAATTGGGTCATCTTTTATAGAATTAGTATAGTATAGGTGTCGAAAAAGGATCATTCAGGTATCGGTATCGTAAACCAAATATTGTTAAAGTGTCGATATCAGAAAAAAGCCCGACATGCAAATGCTAACAGAACATTTGAGTAAAGTCGTGTTCCATTGTATAAGTATGCAATATTAATTTTGGTTATTCCACAAATGATGTTGGCCCCCTTAACGTTTGATGAGAAAAAAAAATTGGGCCTCAGGTAAATGTGAATTGTGACGAAGGAAAAACAGAATAGACCAATTTAATAAGGTCGCATGCTATACATGATTTTGGAATACTTTTAGTCTTAGCATTGGTACTTTTCATGCTTTATGAGTAAAACTATGAAAAACAGATACAAGTATTGCGCCCTAAAAAACGTGAATGTACGGGATTACTCAAACATGTATGATACAAAACACAACACAGGAAACATAACAGTGTCTCGGGCAAAGATCCAGAAGTGTGTGAATTTGCCACAGCGAGTGCGGAGTTTAGTGTTTGTATGTTACTTTGTTTGTTTTCCCATCAACGCTGTAAAAGTGTCAGAGCACAAAAGGTTAAAGAGCCATAAACATGACAGCGCTGGCATTTCCCAAATCATCCACGCCTTCCCATTGGCCCAGAGATCCACCAATGAGGCGCAGCAGCTCTGATGTGGCTGACGGGGAGAGGCTTCTGAACAAACTTGTGGTGAAAGCTTCCTGGAAACAAAAACAACCAAAAAAAACAAAGCGATGAACATCTTTTGTCAAGCAAGTCCAGATGCACGAGGACAATGGTGGGTTTAAAGTTAGATTGGAACAGAATGTTACAGTTCTGCATGTAATGATCAACAAACCTATTGAAAACTAGGCAAAGGGATTAAACGATTTGGGAAATTTATCTAAGCGTGATTTACATTTTTCATTTATGCTTTAAAATTGAGATTTGTTCACACACGTTTTAACAATGTCAAAGTGAATTAACATTTGAGAGAATGTTTATTATTTAGTTTAGTAAATGTGTAAACTAATACAAGAATCACAAGCATTTCCAACGCAATGTTTGTATTAGTGTCAATTAGTTAGGAGTGAATGAACTTGAACTTGAATTTGATTATATTTTTTCATCAGTCCGTCCGGGCCGAACCTTAGATCTGAACTCTGGACCTGACCGTAAATCCTGCCCGGTCTCTTTCTCTCTGCAACAGAGCGCCAACTACAGCACAGATAAACAGAAAGAGCTGCCCTGGACTGAGGACTGAGCAAAGAGGAGAAACCCAGCTCTGTGACATAGTGTCAGTAATAAAAAAGGCATTCTACAATTTAGGAGACAAAACGTATTCAATTATGTTAAGTGAACTGCATTATTTTCAACGCACACTAATTATCATTGGATTTAAAAATCCCCACATAATTGTCAATTAACTTCATATGTTGCTTGATAATTTATTTTCCATTTGGACCTCATGAATTTTAATTTGAGACCCCTATTTTAAATTATACTTAGCAGTAAAATGTATGAATTTGTAAATATGTTTTCATTTTGGTACATAAAACATAGTCTTCTCAGGAATAAATGATGTTTTTAATTTTATTGTCAATACCCTGGAGGCAGCAGGTACACGGAGTACAAACGAAAGGTCTAAGGCAAGACTAAAAGGTTGGGAACCGCTGATCCAAACTCCAGCCGGAGCCGGTTTGACAGAATGTTGTGTTGCTTGCAGATTCTCTCCGTGTTTGCATTGTACCGTTTTCTTGCTGTGATTTTGATCTGATTGCAATTTATGATGTAGCTCTACCCGGGTTTGGCAATCCTGACACACGGCACAGGTTTAATTCTGGAATGAATAAAATTACTCAAACATGCCTGAGCAAAGCAAAACACAGTGTGAATTTCATGAGAGAATAATAAGACAATAAACCTCTCAGAATAGTCCGTTTAGCAGGTGTGGACATTTTAATGGACAGACAACAAAGAGAAATAAACGATTGCTTTGTTCTTAAAAATAGCACAGAACAGACGGAGTGCAACAGCTCAGTTGGCTCTTATCGCCCTCAAATCGTTCAAAGGGAGAGATGAGCCGAACGCCGGAGACACAGGTTATTACTGACACTATCGGAGTCTCCATGCACCACATTCACCAGGCAGCAAAGATCCATACAGCGATACTGTACATCAGGACACTGACATACAGAATCTGGTATCACACACGCAGAGTGTTGTGTGCAAATGTCTGCATTCTTATTTGCAATTTGAGGGTCCTGTTGTGCTTTTACTTTTTCAATCTTTTTGAAATACATTTGAAAACTGGAGTCATGAGAATTAGTCCAGTGAAGGTGCCTGGACTATGAGGACCACTGCGTGACATCAGCAGGTGGAGGGCTAGCGTTCTGTGCCATTGAGATTGAGACAGGTTGAATATACCTTAAAATCCGTCACATTTTTGTGCTGAAACTTTGTGCAAAAATGTTGCAAGGTTAAATGCTCAAATAATACTTTTTAGCATAATATGGGCAGCAGCAAGAAGGCCTTTGTGTGTGGAGTTAGCATGTTCTTCCTGTGTCTGAGTGTCCTGTGTCTATTCACCTTATTCCGGATCCTCGCGTGGGCGCCGCCATGAATTGTGCCCGCTCCTTTTCTCCTATGTGTTAACATGGGGCCAGAGAAGTCCACATAAAATCAGTCACTACACGAAAACAAAGCGGTTTTTCGGCTGCGCAGAGAAACGCTGCAGTGTTGACATGTTGGTGCAAATGAACATCGGCCATTTTACACAAATCAATCGACTAAACATCAGATTTGAGCGGAGAATATTTTCCCTCGTTCTCCGTTTAAATGAACGGGTTTCGCGCTCGACCGGAAGTGTCTGGACAACGGAAGTGCCGAGACAACGCAAAAAGAGGCAAAAGTGGGCGGGGCGGAATAAGGTGAATACGTTTGCCACAGCATCATCGAAGGATGGGACGGTAAAGTACACATTTGTCTGGCCCTCGACTCTTTCCATAGTTTATATCATTTGTTTGGCACTGGCCACGAATGAATTGTGTAGCGGTGTATCAGAGGCACCGTTACCATCCCCTGCTAGAATGGCTCTATTTCTGATTTTATTCTGTTTTTATTTTATTTATTTTATTGAAATGTATGAAAAACAAAACTTCTAAGTCAATGCAGTTTTGAATGAAAAGGACCATCAAGCGAGATATAATGTGGTGCATTTTTGCAATGGGAGAAATTCAAGTTATTGTTTGTGCGGCCCTTTAACTCACTTCAGGCTACTCATGTGGCTCCTTGTCAAAATGTAATTGCCCACCCCTTCCTTAAAGGTGCATTATGCAACTTGTTATGTGAAAAAAAGTTGATGTTTGTTAATGACCTAGTGACTGTATGAGTGGTCAGCATGGCGCCTTTACTTTCCACCACAGTGATCTCAACAACGCTCAGATCAGATCAATTGCATAGTCGGTTTTCACGGTTCTCATCAGAAAACCTCTTTTTCTTTTTCATCCTGGAGCGTCCCCCTTTGAAGGCACCACCATCTATAGTGATGAAAAATGTAAACCCTTATTTTTGGGTTGACCATACACAACATCAAAATCGTAATACAATGCCAACTTCATGCATATTTTTTTTCCACAATTCGCTACTATCACAACATACTTCTATGGGGCGAAAAGAACGTTACCAAACAAAATGAGAAGAAAGTGATATACAGGGCCTTTAAACTTGAACCTTAAGCTCACAGTGCACGGAAGGATGTGAGTCATAAGGACAATTCTCACATTTTGTCACAATTTGAAATCAAAAAGGGGTGGAATAAATAACGTGGATGAAGGACACAATGAAAGACTTCTGTATGTCGAGAAAAATGTTGCAACTACATTTGATTGCCTTCGATGTCCCGACCACGCCAAACAACAAGCCCATTTGGAAAGACTAAAAACCGAATATGAAAATCGTATGTTGCGCAGACGAACCCGACCACTTCTCTCCCCGGAGACAAGCATCCGTGTAAGTTCCAGTTGTATCAATCAGCTGGAGGTGACTCTGGACGAACCATCTTCCATATGCTCCCCCTGGACGCCTCACATTTCAGCGCAACCGAGGCATGCTGGGAATGATCCGGGGCTCAGAGCGTGGATAACAGCTTTAACACCAGACGCGCCGTGTGTGGTCCGGGAAAAAAAAAAAAAAGGTCCACCGTCGCAAAGACATCGCCGGAGAAGAAAGGCGAGATCCCGCTTCAGAAAACACCGTCGATCACAGGCACTCGCGTCTTTACGTATCACCGTAGTGGACTTTGAGCGGTCTGGTGGCAAATAAAACGGCAAAGAGCGGAGAGTCCCGAAGTTGGCTGCGGCTCAGATTGGTGTCATGATGTCAGCGCTCGTATTTTTGGACATTGCTCAGTGGCAGGCGTGAAGAGCAAGTGTTGAGAACGGCAGCGCGGCGAGTCTGCAGGGCGAGTCACTAAATATGTCAAATCAACACACTTGGAATTGACGTATTTAACTCGACTTGCACTGAGCAGGACTCTTAACAGCTGTGTGAAATCGGCAATCTGTCATTTGTGAGGCAAGATATATTTTACTTTTCTTGTAAATAAAGTAAAATGTATAAACAGGAGTTGGGAGTTGTTTAAGTTTAGGAACAGGGATACGATTAAGGCGAGACGCTACAGGTGAATAGGAAAAAAAAAAATGTAGAGATATCAATTTGAAGCTTTTGCTGAACATTACAGATATAAATATGAGAAAAAAAATGCATTGCACTTTTTCTGTCATTTTATGTTTTCACATAAAAATAAGGCATTTTGAGCATTAAAATGGCCAAAATTGCCTATATTTTGGGCAACGAAATCAAAATAATGAATTGATCCAGATTAAATTTTATGGTTTTATTTTATTGACATATTAGTAACTAAGATTTTTTGAGAGGGGATTTTGGATATTTTGTTTAGTTTTTCAATAAACTAATCATCAGTGAAAAAAAATCTGTAAAAAGTCAAATTCCGCCTGTTTTTTTCGTTTCAAAGCTGAAAGGGATTTTTTAATATCTAATTCCTAGCCTGATTTATTATCAGGCTAGGAATTAGATATTAAAAAATCCCTCGGAAAAAACCTTCAAAATATTGTTAGGTCTCAGACTGGAAAGTTTGGAGTCTGTGGGAGCTTCTATAAGGGCTCAGGCTCTGCCCGAGTGCGGCTTCTCTCATTCAGAGAAAACCAGCCCTGAAGTTTTGTAGCGAGTGCGCATGCGCGGCCCGTTCTCCGACTTTTCCGCACCAGCGTCTCGTAGGAGGAAAAATACCATATTTGGGTGATAGTGTCATCACGGGGCCCCTTAGCAGGACACGTGGATGTCAAATCTGTCAATATTTATGAATGAAAACCCGCTTGAAAGACGGACTTTCTACGCGGCGCAGCAGCTACTTCCGGGTTGCCCCCACCTCGCAGACAAAACATCATAAAATAAACATCATGCGGGGCGAGTTTTGTCATTTTTATACTCTGACATGAAAACTAAGATGTAAAGGGAGGAAAATAGATACAAATCTCCACTTCGACCACTGCGTGAAAAATCAATACTTTCACCTGCCGTGTCTCGCCTTAAGCTTAAGAAATGGTTCATACGATCTCATTTGTCAACAAAGTTATATAAAGCAGGAGAGCAATGAAAGGAGGGTGTGGTAAAAAAGTAGTCATCACCTGGATGCAAGTCACCGCTCTGATCTGCGGTTGCTACAGCTGGTCAGATCTAGGTTCAGAGACACTATAGGTCAGATCTCGTGCCTGGTGTAAGGACGGTGCAGGCTTCTAGGGCTATGGTTATCTTCTGAGTGGTGTGAGAGTGGTCGCTTATAAAAAGAGAGGAGGTCGAATGAAGCATGGAAGCATGGTTCTTACCTGAGCTTAGACGAGTTGATACGTACCTGTCTGGTCTTTGTGTGTGCCCGTGGAAGAGCGTGGTAGTTTCTAACTTCCCCCCCATTTGGAGGTATAGGAATACATTGGGAGAGACCAAATGCTAACAACATCTTTGGTCGTTTTGCGTGACTGAGGGCACGCACAAAGACCAGACAGGTACGTTTCAGCTTGTCTAAGCTCAGGTAAGAACATATCACAGTGAAAAAATGGCGGCCTGTTCCTTTAAGCATTATTCACCTTATTCCGGAAGTTTGCGCCATGAATTGTGCCCGCCCCTTTTCTCCTATCCGGACTGGAGAAGTCCAGATAAAATCAGTTACTCCACGAAAACAAAGCCGCGCAGAGAAACGGTGCAGTGTTTACTTGTTGGTGCAAATGAACATTGGAGATTTTACACAAATCAATCAACTAAATATCAGATTTTAGCGGCAAACATTTCCCCTTCACGCTCGACCAGAAGTGTCAGGACAACGGAAGTGCCGAGACAAGGCAAAAACAGGCAAAAGTGGGCGTGGCGGAGTAAGGTGAATAGGCTCTCACAGGTCAAGCTAATGTGGGGTGTTTCTCCACCCCACGTACTTCCCATTTGAAGTATGTTGCAAATTATTATGCAAATGATATTTCAGTGTCATAAAGGTAAAGATTTTTTTTTTTTTTTCAATTTAATTCATGGATGGTATTGTGGCTCGGGGCTCTTTGAATCACTGACATCAATCTCAAAGACCAGTGATGATTGGTTTTCAGGTTAAGCCAAGTTAAGGGAAAAACTACTGAAACAGGATGCTCAACATTATTATGCAGACCATCATTTTCAAGCAATGTGGGAAAGAAAAAGGATCTCTCTGCTGATGAAAAGCGTGAAGTCAGGTTTTGGCCTGGTATCATGGGGAGAGAGTTGGTCGGCCCCTTTAGGCTCCCTGAAGGTGTGAAAATTACCTCTGCTGTAAAGAATACCTCTGCAGCTGCTATGGGCATAAAAAGGAGAGAAACTCATGATGTGGACCCCCTCCTCCCCTGATCTCAACCCTATTGAGAACCTTTGGAGCCTCAAGCAAAACATCTATGAGGGTGGGAGGCAGTTTTCATCAAAAAAGCAGCTCTGTTCAAGTTTAATGGATACAAGAAATTTGAAGCTGCTATCAAATAAGGGTCCGATGTTAAAATGTAACTTCGCCCGTTGAGATGTTTTTGATTGAAATAGCTTTTGATTTCTGATGACTGATTTCTTGAGTGTTTCACACATTGTGAAAGTGTGGTTCAGGGAGCTTCAGATGGATTGGGCTTCACAGAGTCCAGATCTTAACCCCATTGAGAATCTTTGGGATGTGCTGGAGAAGGCTTTGCGCAGCGATCACACTCTCCCATCATCAATGCAAGACCTTGGTGAATAATGAAAGCAACACTGGTTCTTTTGACACAGCAAAAGAATGGGGTCAGATAGTGTGCTTGAACAGGGGGCAAAAGTTAAAACTGTTAAAAGCTGTGGTCCAAACTCATTCCTAACTTTCCAAAAACATTTCTAACATCCCACTTCTTCACAGAGATATACAGGTTTTATTTCACAAACCACTGCATATTCAATATACTGAAGGTAATTTCATTCCACTACTGGTAAAACACACAGGGCCTTTTAGATCGGAATGAGTTTGGCCCACAACAAAAACGTTCATTTTAGTGGTTTCCTCTTTCATTGTTTGCAAACACTTGAGAACTTTGAATGTGACATTTTGCGGCTGAAATGAACAAAGTCATGAAGGCCATCTCCTGAGTAAGACGTTAAAGCGTAATTATACTCGCAACGTACTGCATTCCGTGTCACACCGCAGTGTTTATACCTTGCGTCTGCACTGGTAATTAATAAATGTACAAAGCTGACAGGCATTATCGCTCTTTTGAATGTTTTTGGTTTATCGCACGGGTAGGCGGTGTGTGGGCGGGGCTAAAGACACAAAGGCGCCTAATTAATTTCGCTCACCGGCCATTGCGCCATCACGACAACGCTCGCAATTAGCCGCTCGCGTAATTAATGGCGGGAATTAGCGCGAATTAGCTTGACGGATACGTCGGACGGCGCGGGAAAATGGCTCAAAGTCGGCGCCGCATTGTTCGCCATTTTGGGAGCGCAAATCCGTAGGCGGAGGGTAACATAATTCCCTCTCATCGCTCATCCACAAGCTACTGGTCCCCGGCGCCTGAACGGGACGCCTTTGTGGGGGCCCTAATTCATCACGGGGGGAGAGAGAAAGAGAGAGAGAGAGTCGAATCGTGGCGGGATGCAAGGGACCCGCCGGAGAGCACGGTGTAACCCACACAGCTGGTGCGGATAAGCGGCCCGGACACTGACGGATGAGGCGCGCGCAGGTGACCAAGCCTCTTCATCACGCGTCGTCCACCGGAGCTGCTAAAGAGGCTGCTTATACCGCTCAGTTTATGTTGATGTATGCGGGCCCCGGGGAGAGCGGTCACAATGGGTATACGCACAGGCCCCCGGCGTGATAAGTGGCACTGTCAGGGGGAGGTAAAGGAGGAGTTTGTCAGGGGAGCGGGACGGCCATTGTTGCGGAGGTTCTTTGTGGTTTCGGGGGTTTTTTTGGGCAATGTGTGATCATCTCGTCTGCGCAGACAGGTGGAAGTGGCCGGAGATTGGTGACTGTCAATAAGAACAACGTACAGACTGTACGGCAAAAATGTGCTCAGGTGCTAGTCCTGAGCCGCTGTGACTGCTTAGGTTGGCCCGCCCCAAGCAGCATGTTTTTGGAGGTCGGGTCAGTGATCCTCTGAAACGGTGCAGCGCCTCATGGGTTTGTCCAATGTTTCCATCTCCTTCCTCTTCCTCCTGCGCAGCTCCCTCCTGTCCTCCACTAAACAACAGTCTTTCACCATCATCTCCTCGTTTGTCCTTTTTTTTTGTTTCCTGCAGCGCCTCTTGTGACACCTCCACTGTGCTGCAGGTTTTTTTTTTTTTGGTGCCTCTTCAGTGTTTTAGAAGAAGAAATGTGTCCATCTCAAATGTCTTTAGCTCACAAACTAGCTGTTTACTATTGAAAAGCTGTTTCCTTTATGGTTATTAATGACTCTGCAGTAAAAAAAAATCTACTGAACCTCACAAAAGCACTAGCCTGGCACTAGACTAAAATCACAAGTTATATTTAATCTGATGACTGCCAATTTATTTAGGAGAGGTGTGGTTTACGATTGTCCATAGCCGTTTATTGGGTGCTATGAATTTCTATCATGCGTCTGCACGAAGCCACAGCCAATCGTATCATCGTATGACGTACCCGCTGCAAACTTTCGAGCTAACCTATTTAGAACATGGTCTAAAGCTTGATCAAAAGATGGTGTTGCGTCTGCTGCTGTCATGTTGGATTCGTAAATAAATTATATAATTTGTTTATCCCTAAACAGTGAGACACAGTCCCTACATTTAAGACTAGGCTCAAAACGTACCTCTTCGAATTAGCTTATAATCAGGTCAGTTTGGTAAAGCTCTGACCCACAGCCTGAAGTAAAGCTGCCTCAGGAGGAACACTGCTGTGGGAAGTACGGTCCACTGAGCGCTATCCTCTTCTTTTTACTGCAGACTTTGTCTTATTATGATACAAAATTTAATTTATCTGTAGTCTGTTCATCACTATTCACATGGTGTCTCCTGTCCCACTCCCCCTCGGGAGGGCCTGTCTAGATCGAACGGAGGAACCTGGGTGAACGGAGGAACCTGCATTCTGGAATCTGAGGACTGAACGGTCTGTGATCTTGGCCCGTCTGCTGAGGGATCCTTCGGCCCTGGGTCTCTACAGCCTGTCCGTCCATGGGAGTGGATCTCTCCTTCTGTGGTTCTCCCCAAGGTTTCTCCTTTCTCCTGCCGGGTTTTTGAGGACGGGGGACACCCACGCCGCTCGTCGCTACCTGCTGCCAACGCTTATTGGACATTATATTTGCCTAGATTCACCTGAACTTTAAATTGTCATATTTATTGCTCTGTTGTATTGCCTTAATGTTTGGTGCAGCCCTGTGAGGCGACTTCTGTTGTGATATTGAGCTATACAAAACCATTAAACTTAAACTTAAACTTAACTTAAACAAACTACATACATTCTGTATGTGGAATAGTGTATATGTGATTGGTTCCCAAATCCATGCAAAGATTTCGGCCATGGTCCCCAGGCTGCTGTGAAGTTCGAATTGATTTGAGCACACACTGCAGCATGGGGATTCCCAGGCTACAAAAGCACAGCAAAGATGAACAAACAGAAACAGCAGAAAAAGGCAGGAGAGAGGGAAGTGGCTGCTTGTTTTGATGTTGCTTTTATGTTTTAAAATTAAAATTCTTTTAACGTAGTGGTGTGCGATTTGTGAACGAATCGTTCAAAACTCATGAGTCACTTTACTGAATCAAGAGTCATGATTCCCCTCCTCCATTTACCCCTTTTACTCATTCGGAGCTGTTTTCAAAGGCTACACCACAATTTAGCCAGTATTTTCCATTTTCCCCTAGGTCACATTCGGTGCTTCAACATTAAGAGTGATACAACACTAAACTCATGTCAATCTAGGGCCCCATCCGAAACGCAAAAATTTGTAAGAGGTCTAATGCCAAACCGAATGTGGGTCAGCGTCCGCCATGATAAGAAGCCTCCGAATTGGGCTGTCAGTGAGAAAGGAGTTAGGGAAAGGAGCCTGTATGCTAACTATCATAGCTACTTTAGCATAGAGACCTCTGGCGATAACTCCCCGGTGATTAGGAGCTGTGTGCCATCCCATAAGCCACCGCGCCGCCATATCATTCATATCATTATTGTGGTTCATGTTTGAGTCATGTCCATGGAGTAGGAATGTTCTTGTAGTCCAATACTGTATATACGGTATATGTGATTTCAGATCATACTACAATCACTTATGATAGGACAAACATTGCATTATTGTCAAGAAAAAATATTTAAATTCCACAGTAAAGTACTTTGCAGAACACTATAATTACACATTACTGCAAACCAAATGTCGCGATGTTGCTCCAGCTGTCTTTCCAGTCCCGAACGTGGGAAGAATCTGGGGAACTCCAGGGCCGTTAAATGGCCGCACTTGTTCCCGGCTCTGAACTCCACGGCTGGAAACCGCTGCTGCTCCTCCGCCGCCCGTGCATATAGAAGCACTTACACAGTTGCAAGAAACAGATTTGCTTTCAGCTCTGGTGGAGGTGAGAGAAGGGAGGCAAAGGTCAAACCCCACGGATCATCGTTTGAGTCTGAAGAGATCAGCGCCGAGTGGATTCCGGAGACTATGAAGGAGATTTAACCGAATTTTTTTGCAGGTTTGTTTGAAGGATTTTCAAGTTACGAAAAGGCTGCCATAAAAAGGGATAATGGGTTTTACAGTTTACAAACCACACTCCTTTGCTTATGGTACAAGTTAAAATGGATCCCACCATCATGTCCACACAGGAGGTTGCTTTTTGTTTTTGTTTAGGTTTGAAAAGCGAGCACTCATCCAAGCCTGTGCAAGACAAGACAGTGCTGTAGTGTTTTAACCGCGGACTGAGGTTACAGGTAAATAAATCTGAAATAAACAGTGAACTTTCTAATATATTACATACCCCCATATCTGGTCTTTCTCTTTGGAATACTCCCATTTGATGTCTTGAGTAAAGACAAAGTGTATCTGGTGAAGGTCCTTGTATTGGTAGCGAAAAAAACTATAACTGTATCCTGGTGCAAATCACTACCCCCCACAATAAATCAATGGAAGGAGAGAGTTATACAGGTGTATACAATGGAAATAACCTCTAAATCTTAGAGTGGACACATTTGAAAAAAGGTGGACCCCAGTGGTAAAATGTTTGAATTTATAGAGATTCCCAGTGTGCTGTCAGGAATGTAAAGCCATTTATGTACATTTGGATGTATAAAGACAAAGAGAGTGTAATAACACGAGGTATTCATTTAGGTACTAATCTGCCGAGACTTTTGATTTATTTTTATTCCATTCATATGTTTATTTTGTTAAAGAAAATGTGTATTGTCTTTTCATTGCAAACATTTGAAGCTTTTTGTATCACACAAAATATGTGGATATAAGACTCTTCACAATCTTATGTTGTAATAATAATAAATACTTTTGTAAAAAAAAAAAAAAAAAAACAGTGATTGAATACATACTATACTAAGGCTGTATCGACAAAGCGCTTGTAATTTTCGAAACTTTCTCTGTAAACACGGAGCCAGCTCAGTAAAAGTCCACATCCACATGAAGAAAGTCATGTGTGTAAAACCGCTGCGATTCATCTGCCAGGCCTGTGTGTGGCGCTGTAGATAGCGCATCTCCAGTAAACTACAGACCCCCAAAACGCTGGTTTCATATGGATGATAAGTTGGATTGAAAAAAATACTTTTGCGTGTAGTCCTGAGCTTGATTTTGTGTGGACAGGCCCTAGTACTAATGTAGAGGAAGTGATGTTGGATCCTACATTTACTTTAAAAAATAATGTTAAAAAGGTTTGCCATGTTCCATGTTCTGGAATTTAACATCGCCAACTTCCAGCACATCAGGAGCTCTTTGTAATTGGCAGCAATCCTAATTCAATGCAATGACCATATAACATATCGTACTGTAAACCCTCTTAGATCATTACATATTCAGGCCTGGAAAATCCTCAACGGTGCAACATACTTGAAAAATACAGTATACTGAACTTCGACAACTTGGCCATGTATCTCCTTAGTACATAAAATCCTTAATGATGTTAAAGGGATATTTCAGGATTTTTGACATAGGGCCTACTTTCCTAGTTATCCAGAGTGTTGCTGATTTCTGGAGATATTTTTTTTTGTAATTCATGCAGTTCTTATATTTGAAGAGTTTCGTGGCGCTAGGCTAGTGCAAGGCTTGCGCATTTCTATGGCATCAGCTAGCCTGCATTAAAAACAGTCTGACCCGCTCCACAGTGCACCTGAGGCAAATCACTTATAACACCAGACTAAACATATAAATGTCTGTGTCCATAGAATAAATTTAACCATTTCGCATTTAAAATAACTTATATTTGAGCAGCATCAGCTTCGTGTTTGTATAAGCTACGCAGCGGCGGAGTGATCTGCTAGAAAATAGTCCCTCAAAATGAGATCATTCATGTGATGCAAAGTCAGCTATATTCCAGAAATTTATTAATTAATCTACACAAACATTTATATGGTTAGTCTGGTGTTATAAGTGATTTGCCTCAGGTGCACTGTTTTTAATGCAGGCTAGCTGATACCATAGAAATGCGCTAGCCTTGCACTAGCCTAGCGCCACGAAACTCTTCAAATATAAGAACGGCATGAATTACAAAAATAAAATCTCCAGAAATCCGCAACACTCGGGATAACAAGGAAATGAGGCCCTATGTCAAAAATCCTGAAATATCCCTTTAACATATCAAACTTAAAGGAACAGGCCACCGTTTTTCCACACTGTGATATGTTCTTATCTGAGATTAGACGAGTTGATACGTACTTGTGCCTGTGGAAGAGCTTGGTCGCTTCTAACTTCACCCCGTTTGGAGCCATAGGAATATACTGGGAAAGGCCAATTGTTAACAACATCTTTGGTCGTTTTGTGTGACTGAGGGCACGCGCAAAGCCCAGATAGGTACATATCAACTCATCTAAGCTCAGGTAAGAACATATCTCAGTATGGAAAAACAGTGACTTGTTCCTTTAACCTTGACCCTGACAGTGTCCATACAAAGTGTTAAATGTACGAAAGCTTTCTCATGTATGGAACACGACGACAGTATGTATATAAGTATATAAACTGCTTTGATCAGTCACAAACTGTAGCGGAGAAAACGTACCAGATCACTGCCCACCTGTGGATGGGTGTGATGCAGAGGTCAGCAGCCCGCGGGGGGATGTTCTGACCTGAAAAGGGTCAGGCCCTGTGTGGTCCGCTGCAGCACGCTCTCATCTGCTTCGGATGAGACGCTGCTCTGATATAAAAATACCTGCCCGCTGAGACGCCTTATAAACCCGTACGCTCCGCACTCCGGGATCCGAACACCGGGTCTGGAGAGCATTACGGGCCAGACGCGTTTACTTTAGATAGAAGCTTCTGATTCACATCACACAGACTTGGACTATTTTGAGGTTTCGATCACTGTTTTCCACCTCTGGCTCCATAGCAAACAACGAAAAGAAGGTTCTTTCGCAAAAAATATCTCAATTTTGAATTTTTATCAAAGTCATTTTGGATCTTGGTTTGTTGCTGTACTCCACAGGTGCCACTTGTGAAACTAAAGCCGCGCGGATTTGATTAAGACCAAGTTACTTATATATTCTCAACCTCTTGACCCCACCTGAACTGAGGACATTTTCTCCAGTTTGGCCTTACCCAAATCTAAAAGCGACTTGAAAAAAGGGTCAAAATGGTGTTGAGAACGAGGATGAAAACGCAAAAAAAAAAAAGCATCATCAAAATGTGACCAGTAAAGCGTGGAAAAAGGGATGAAAAAGCAACAAAAGCAGGTCAAAAACCCAATGAAAAGCGTCAAAAACGTAACCAAATAATGTGACAAAAAATGAGGTAACAAAAACACAAAAAAGATAAAACATGTGACAAAAGAGCATGAAAACGCAAGTGCCAAAAAGTGTCAAAAATACATTAGAAAAAAGAGACAACGCAGCAACGAGAGGAATAATCTTTGATCAGTTTTGCAGGTTGTAATGGTAAATGTAAAGTAAAAGGCAGGGACAGAGGTGCTGAAAATAGAAAAAATATGTAATTTACTACTCAGAAGATGAAATAATAAAGGCTCACAATTTGTTTTTTACTATAACTGTCAAAAAATTTGGGCCCCGCTTAGCAGAGGTCAACAGAACAACAACTAGACTCAAACAAACTGTCCCGCAACAAAGAAACAAGGCTGCTTAAATGGGGTGGAGTAAACACAACATCATAAGAGGAGGTATAACACAAAGAAACAAGAACAAACAAGAATACTAAACTTAGCAAACTTATCAAAACAAACAAACAAAGCAAACATAAGTACAACATGGCTCAAAATAAGTGCATATAAAGTAGGTTAAAACAAAAACAAAAAGATAACAGAATCAATTAGTGTTCCCCCCTCAGTTCATTTTGACTTGGTACACTCCGAGGTTTTAAGATGGCCTCCGACCCCTCCAGCCAGTCTTTGTACACAATTGTGGTGGTGGTGGTAGAGGCATCCACCACATAGGTCTTAGCTTTCAAAAGAGGCATTACACTGGCCGGTAAGAGGCTGTAAACGCTCCAGTCGAGGTACAGCTGTAATAATACCTTAGGAGCACTTCGACGGCTGCACAGTCAAGTCGAAGTGCTCCTGAGGTGCTTCATAATTTGCATGTGGTGCAAATGGACAGAAATAAAGCATACTAATAGAGCATAGGATTTTAAATTCTTAAAATCTTAAAATCTATTTTTAGCTATAAAGAGGACATATCACACACATGGGGCTTAAAGGCCACTGTTTTTCCAAACTGAGATATGTTCTTACCTGAGTTTAGACGAGTTGATAACTTTGTAACTTTCTGGTCTTGATAGGGGAGGTGAAGTTAGAAGTGACCCAGCTCTTTCATGTTTTGCATATTTAAATACGGTTACGTGAGTAGTTACACGATCCGAGTATAGTCACACAAAATTAAACATGTCGATTTTCTAAGTGGATTAAAAGGGGAACTATATTGTAAGGCGTAATAATACCTTACAGGAGCACTTCGACGTCGCCCAGTAAAGTGAAGATATTACTGTGCGGACGTTCGACCTGTTCCTTCAAATTTTTTCAAATTTATTTTGGTGCCTCAGCATTTACATTTTACACTTTATAATATTTAATCATGTCTCTTTAAGAACTAGATAACAAGTAAATACCGGCCCCAAAGCTGGTCAAGACTTTCACTAACCTCCTCCAGTTTTGTTTTACAGCCTGGTTTACAGCTTCAGCTCGGCATGATATCTTTGAGGAGAGCAGCTCAGAACTGATATAATGTCGGATTATGGGCTTTAAAGGATCTGTATCTTGCTATTTTAGCCATTCCAAAGTAAAGTATAGGCATTCATATGCTGTATTGTAGCACTACCACTATGGAGTACTCATTTTTGTGATAAATATATTATGTGTTTTCTTGAGGTATTTTTAAAACCCGGAAGACAAAACACTTGGATTCAGTTAACTCCGCTCATACATTTTTACCGTTGTAGAAATATAAATATCACAGCAAAAAGTGAAGTTACTTCACGATGCAGTTATAAGGAGTTGACATCTGCAACACAGCTTCATAAATGGCTAACACACAAGCTAACACATAAGCTAACACGCGTTTTGATTGACTCACCGCTCTGTCCTGGCTGCTTCATGGCTGTTTACATTATAGGACTCGCGTTGGTTATAAAAGTTAATTCACTTTGGTTCTGGCGAAGGTTCACCAAACATCCATCTTTTGTCGTTAAATCCCGGAGAGAAATTCCAACTTCTGGCGAGTGGACTACCTCTTTAGGAAGGTTGAATAAAGTCCTGCACCTCTCGCAGCCAAACGCGCTTTTCTCCGTGATGGTAAGAAAAAAGAACAGGTGTCCAGAGTAGGTTAGAAAGAGCTCCTTCACAGCTTTCGGAGAGAACACGACATCTGTTCAGATGCTCAGGAGGTGCGTTTGTTTTCTCTGAAGGGGCAGTGAATGAAAAAGCTGTTTTACAAATTAAAATCAGGCCATAAACACAGAGTTAAGACATTACATTACAGACGTCGAGCACCTCCGTTCCGCTGTTACGACACAACTGAGCAAGTCAGTCGTTCACCAGGAGAGGGCGGAGCAGCTGCTCAGAGCAGGATTCAGGAGGATTACTGAGAACTGCGTGAAGGAAGTCAAAAGCCAGTCTGCGGGTGTTTTTGATAAGGAAACAGCATAACAACATGGTTAAAAGCTCCAAAAAAATGATTTTGCATGATATAGGACCTTTAAATGTGAACGACAGTTTTGGGTTTTTGACACTGTGTCCAGGAAGAACAAATCAAAGGGCTGAGCATCTTTCTGTCTTCCAACCCGGTGACGCCATGATCCCGCCCCCTTGATTGTTCGAACCCAAACCAAATCCCCTTTCCTAGCCCTAACCGAAACCTTGACTTTAAACATTTGTGAAACTATAAGGCTAGATTTGGTGCGTCGTCGAATGAGAAGAAATTAAAAAATACAAGGTGGTTAAACTTTCTCAAATTAGAAACCTTCCTTGAATGTATGGTTACATTATACCGCTCTCCCGTGCTGCTTTTTCAACAAAACCTGCCCAAGTTAATCACCTTCTCTTTATTCAGCCAAAATGCTTTCTCAGCCTACGCAGCTACAAAATCCCATCTCCCATTTGGAACTTGAATCTGAAAACCACAAACGAGCGCTTGTTTTCAAGGTGAACAAAGTATCTGCCTCACGTCAGAGCTGCGCGGTGCGTTCGAGGACGCCTAAAGGCCAACGCCGCCGGCTCTTTTAACGCCATTCGACACAGCCCCTCCTTGACGTGCGCTGCGTTCAGGAGCGCGCGCTCAATCTACGCAACCTTTGGCTCCGCTCCTTGTCAGAAGGTGAAGGTCATTGGCTAAGGTTGAGCGCTTTTGTGGGTGTACGCTTCCAGAATAAAAGCTTTTCAGGGTGTACCCGTTTATTTCTTTTTTTTCCCCTTTTACTCACCCCTGGCATTAACTCCGATCCGTCTCTCAATCGTCACGCAGCCCGTGTTAAACTGGAAAAGCCACACAAAGGGATGGTGTCACGTAAATGTCCAATGAAAACTTTTATTAGTTGCCAGACTATAATTAGCAGATGATATTTTAGAGTTAACGCCCGGCAAATATGAGCTTGTGCCGCGATCACGGTGTCACGTCCCAATTTCCAACAAAGGTGAACAAAGCGCAGAAAGAGCTGTCTGTTACCGTACGATGGCAGACGGTAGAATTAATTTAAACGCGCGTCGTACAAGGCTGCGGGCCAGGACGGATTTTGACTTTATTTAGTTTTACAGAGGCAGACATTTCCTCAAAGACGACACCAGAAAGTAAGAGTTTTTCAGGATCTATACTTTACTCACCCGTTACTTTGATTCCACTGTAATTGAAAGATAAAAATGCACTTTATACTGTCCCATTTATAAGCCCGATGACGCCACTCCAGACCAGTAGGTGGTGCCGTGTGCGGGTGTACGGTCAATGCCGCTGACCCACAACAAGGAAGACGGTTTGTCCCCGTTTTTTGGGGAATTCAGGCCCGATCAGGTTTATGAAGCTGCAAAGTTATCATTTTCCGCACTGGTTTAACCTCGTAAACCCCACCTGAACCGAGCACTTTTCCTCCAGTTTGGCTTTACCCAAATCTAAATGGTTCTTGAAAAAAAAAAGAGTCAAAATAGCAACAATAATGAGACGAAAATGAGAATGAAAATGCAACAAAAGAGCAAAAACAAAGAAATGAAAAGAAGGCAAGGAAAAAAAGATCTGTTTGGATCATTTTTGCAGGTCGTAGCTTTCGAATGAGGGCGCACGCTTTTAGATTTGGGTAAAGTTGAATTGGGGAAAATGCACTTGGTCAAAATCCTTTGAGTATTTAAGGATTTTCTGCAGATTTTCAAATTTGTTCAATCAATGTGTTCATATGAAACTGCGATTACAAATAGGCTTAAATGTGCATTAACTAGTGCGGTCAATCGGTTATTTAAAAGATTAAAAAAAAGAACGACTTTTGGATTGTGTAATTATTATATTCATCATTAAAACTTGGTCGACTGACATACTCTCATTTAAAGCTTTTGCTTACATTTCACAAACAAACTAATCATGTCATAAATCTATGTGAAAAGCCACTTGCATTTGTAATTTGTAAAGCAAGTATGGAGTGAATGAATAATGCCATGTAAAGCGTCTTTGAGTGGCCAGAAAAGCGCTATATAAAACCAATGCATTATTATTATTATTATTATTATTATTATTATTATTATTATTATAAAAGGCTGTGTTAGGTTAACCGTATTTTAGAAGCTATTTTTTGGCTTAAATTTCTCTTGCGACGCGTGGACCCCTGCACGGCACCAACAGTGTGTAAACTCACTGATGGTTGAGCAAGGCAGAAGGACGCTCTCCCCAACCAAAAAACCTCTGAAGTCAGCAGTGTGGGACCTCTTTGGGTTTGACCAAGGGGTTGTTGTATGAAACAACCTCCTCGAGATAATTCTTCAAACTGCAAAATTCACAATAAAGTTGTCCAAATGTTCAGAAATACAACTGACTCAGAATACAAAAACAAAAAGCGAATCCGCTCCTCTCTCTGCTTTATTGTCATTTTTTAAAATTCTATTTATTCATTTATTTCAGGCAATGGCTCAGAATAGTACAAGGTAGACAAAATATAGTGCAGTCATTTTGTGCAAAAAGGAATATACTGTATGTAAACATCCAATTCTACCTGAAAGGGAGTGAGAAGAAGATAACACCCCCCCTTCCCCATTCAGTGACTAATACATTCATTCACTGTTACTTTGTTCAAGGATTATTATAATGTTATATCATGGTGGCGTTAACAATTTGTACCAACAATATAAGGAGAATAACAATACCAACAATTGAAATAAACAGAACAGAAAACAAAAACACGCACACACACACACACACACATTCTTGTACTTCTATCTTAGTGAGGACACTCATAGACATACTGTATTACGCAGACCCTAAAACCCTAACCCTAACCTTAACCCAATTCTAACCCTCACTCTGTTGGTCTTAATTAATTAATTATTTTAATGCAAAGACTTAAGACTCTTTAATGCAAGAGTCTTAAGTCTTTTTTAGAAACAGATCTGTTTCCTTTCTGGGAAACAGAAGAATGATGTTAAGACGCAGACATTACTAAACTTTAGACACGTTTCCTCAACATTAGATTTTATTCCACTCTTGCAAAGAACATCCCCCTCGTTACCCATTTCTTTCACTTACAAATAGCACATTCAAACATTTAAAAAGACATTCAAAATTTTTTTTTTGTAACTAATACAAATACAAAATAAAACCTGGGTCTATCCATTATTTAGACTTTGTCTCTGAAATGCATTTTGCAAAAACGAAATGCAACTTGCAATACATTATTTTCTAATATTTATATCAGTAATGTACAGTAAAGGTTTCAAATGGATAGCTCTCAATCTAATTTTATTCCCTACAAATAATCTACATAGATTGAAGCGCAGGCAAACGCAAAACCCTTCTACTGAGAGAGTGTAAATGTAGAAATGTGTGTGTGTGTTGTCGAGAGGTTACTACAAGCTAGAGCAGGTACAGGATTTCATCTCACACTCGGAAAGACATTAACTCCATGTTTTGTTTGTCTATTGTCGTCAACTGTGCCATGAAATCCAATCAAAGACCGATCCTCTTTAGTTTGACGGATCTGAAACCCTTTTGTAAAAACCTTGGCCCGTGTATCACTTTCCCTTCAGATCCGTGCGCGGCGACAAGTACCGACGTGCAAACAACAGCCGTTATTAGCGCGCGTGTAGCGACTTGAGCTACTAGCGCGGTTGACGGGCAGATGCTAAAGGCCTGTGGCTCGTGTGAAACGCCGGAACATTCCAGGCCCATCAGTCACCGCGGCAGATACGTCTCAATCACACGGAGCGGACCCCAAACCGCGACGGATAATTGATCACAAGAAGAAGATGAAGAACAAGAGAGGCTGCAGGCGAGGTAAGTGAGACGCGATGTTAGCGCAGATAACGTCAGCTAGCGTTAGCCTTCGTACGGTATTCCGAGAGCAATCCATAAAGATGTCAAAAAGTTGTCTTTCAACGGAATCCGAGCTAATGTTGGAGATGAGGGGAATGATATACCATGTCTGTGAGCATTTGGGAAACGGATAGAGCGTCTGCTGGTGCTAGCTAAAACAGAAGTTAGCATAGCTGCTTTTTGTGCTTGTGTGACATGTTGAAATGTTTCTAATAATAATAATACATTTTATTTGTATAGCGCTTTTCAAGACACTCAAAGACGCTTTACAGAAAACAAGAATAAAATCACACATAAAATTAGCACATTAAAATAGAGGACAGTTATTCAATATTAAAAGCCTTTTTAAAGAGGTGAGTTTTGAGTTCTTTCTTGAAGGTGAGGAGGTCAGAACAGGCACGGAGCGGTGGGGGCAGTGAGTTCCAGAGTGTGGGGGCGGCGATGGAGAAGGCTCTGTCTGTTCTAGCCTTTTTTTTTAGATGTAGACTTTTTTTTTTTTTTTTAATTAAAGATACACATGCGCCCAAACAATGAGATCAGCTGACTACCTGACAACTCAGGAGAGAAAAATCTACGGAACAGTGACAAAAAAAGCGACAAAACACAACCAAATCATGACAAAAAAGCGGCGAAAATGTGCTGAAAAAAAAAGAAGCAGTTACAGAATTTAAATATCTGAGATTATACCTGGATTCAAAGCTCATCTTCAAGGCACACAGTAAAATACTGGCAGTGAGATCAATGTTTTGTTGTCAGTCACACATTAGCTTTCTTAGCGGTATGTGGCCATCCCGCCTTTGCTCTACCCGATCCCGTCAGACCTTGGAAGCTGGTCGGTACTTGGATGGGAGACCGTTTGGGAACACCAGGAAGCCTGGTGGAAGTAGTGAGTGAGTGGTTGGTGATGGTCAGAGGGGCCGATGGCACAGACTGGTTCCCTCGTTTCCATCAGTCTACCCCAGGGCAGCTGTGGCTACAATAGTAGCTTACCACCACCAAGTATGGAGTGAATGAATGTAAATGCAATGTAAAGCGTCTTTGGTGAGTGTCCAAAACAGCGCTATATAAAACCGATGCATTACTATTATTAGAGTCAAGGTGAAAGGGACCAGGTCTGCGAACTAGCTTTTAGCTATACGGCCTATGAGCATGGCATCGGTTATTGTAACAATGCTTCTTGTTCTGTCCCTATCAAATAAACATATACATAAAATAAATAAAATATTACACATATATATATATATTTTTTTTCGACCTTGATCCTCTCGCACATATTGCATCTTAAGTTGGTCTAACACACACGCGCCACAATCAATCCCAGGAAATCCTTATACAAACAAGCTTTTCCTACAAAGCATCCGGAACACAGCGCCTGAAGCAACTAAAGAGTCTCCCTCATTCTGTTCATCTGTTCAAGAATGCCCAAAAGAGGCTGGTGGAGACAGACTTATTAACACTAAGTATACTTTGCTCTTTTCATGTACTTCTCTATGTATATATTGAATGTATTTTAGCTGTATTGTATTTGTAAATTGTTGTTTGATTTTAAGGCTGGCCTCAACATCTGCCTAAGTTATTTGACCTTTTCAAATAAATAACAAATAGATCATCAGGAAACTAAAGTAAAAAAATACTAAGGAAAACACAAAAGCAAATCATCACAAGAGTAAACAACAGTTGATCTACCTATTGTTGTTTCAAACCTTTTCTTAATGTCACTTTGCTTATTCCATTCTTCACAGCGCCGTGACCTGACCTTCCGGACCACCCTGGAAACACTCTGCCTCCCTCTGCGCTGGTACAGTCTGCTGTTCAGTGAGCCAGTCCGGGTCCATACGCCCAGAGCGGCGGGAGTCTGCGGTTCAGCCAGAGTTCACCGGCTCCTGCCTCTTTAACAGCCTGTGTCAGAATGGCCCATCATGCCCAGCCTGCCCGAGGGATGCCAACCTCCGCAGCCCGAGCGCCGAAAGGACAGGACCTCATGTCAGCGTTTGGAACCGGCCCAACCCGACAAGATACGCTACATTTGATGGTAATGGTAATGGTGTGGTAACATTGAGGATGTCCTTCCTGTCGCAGCCAGAAGGTGTGAGCGTTTTGTAACGTGCAGTGTTTGGTTGTATCTTCCTCTGAAGGCTTCAATTTGCATTTCCTGGAATTTGTGGCTTCGTAGTATGATATCAGAAAAAACATCAGACCAGTTCTGAACTGCAATGCCTTGAAAGAACTTTTGGTTTGTACCTTCCCCGATAGGGCTGCACGATATTGCTGGGTTGCAGGTTATAGAATGTGATGATGTCACCGGATCCAGTGGGGGGCAGGAGCCAGTTTTTCCTATTAACTGCATTACACTTTCACTTTCAAGTCATATCTAAAGAAAATGAATTGCAAAAATTATCATTAATATCAGTCACTGGGTCCATGATCTCTCTGTACAAGACCAAAAATGTCCTTAAAAACAAAATTAGTTTACCTCTATATAATATTATAGGCCTTTAGAAAGCTGTGATGTCACCTGCAACCCAGCAATTGAAGTAATATTGCAATAACGATATTATTGTGATATTTCACTAAACCATTTCAACACGATGTGGTCCATTCTAATTAAACACAAATAACTAGTAACTAGTTTTTAAGCAAACTGTCAAAAGAAGACTTAAAAAACACTCCATCAGGAGCAAAACAGAACTAAACTAAATTAGGAAATGTTAACTTGAACTGAATTTTTACACATTGATAAGTTCTGTTTGTTGTTTGTTTTTGCAGTCAGATGAAGACTTCAGTGATGTTGCGATATATTGTGTTTTTTACGGATATTGCATCACCTATAACAACATTTTTTGCGATATATTGTGCAGCCCTACTGCCTGACCAGAAAAAAATGATGTCCACCTGGATGTAGCTGTTCTGATCTGGGTTTCATGTCTAGGTTCAGCAACACTATGTGCCCAAAGAAGGTAATCGGCTGACGACCTTAACACCCTGAATGGCCAGGTTATTCCATCCATGGATTTCTTTTTTCCCAAATGGCACAGGCATATCCCAAGATGGTAATGCCAGGATTCATCGGGCTGACATTGTGAAAGAGTAGCTCAGGGAGCGTGAGACATCATTTTCACATGTGGATTTGCCTGCACAGAATCCAGATCCTAACAATATTGACAATCTTCAGGATGTGAAGGCTTTGCACACACACTCAATGAGATTCTAAAACTATCAACACAAATTCCACAGTTCCACTTGCAACTAAATTTGCAAACAAAATATATTCAGTCATGGAAGTGGTACAACAAAATGTAACTGAAATTCAAAGAAGCACCAATGTGTACATACATAAATAAAACTGTATGGAGTCTGATAAATGTTCTTCTGAATTAAAAACGACACATAACTCAATCAAAATGCATTGTAGAACAATCGCACACCCAGATTCCAGTAGCTGTGTTATTCCAGCAGTCACAGACCACACGTTGTCTGAGGCTGTCTGCGCTGTATTTAGCACGACATCAAACACAGCTCTGAAAAACCGAGGCAAGTATCCAAATCTGCAGAAGTGCAGCAGGTCAGAGGAAGGTCACTGCTGCAGTGCATATGTGCCAGAAAGGTAAATCATCAAACATCCATCGGTTTCTACGGCTTATCCATCGACCCCGCACACCTCTAAAGCTCACGACTTGGGCGAGAGCAGGAATGTCGATTGACCAGTAAATCGAGATACCGCTCCATAAAACTTCAATACGACAACTGTAGAACCTCCAAAATCTGCCCGTCGATTTCATGCTCCTTCCTTCCCTCACTCGTGAACCTGACCCCAGGATACTTGAGGCAGGGACTCCTGAGCGATCAAGCACCTTTTCCTCTTGAGAAACATGACGTCGGATTTGGAGGTGCTGATTTTCTTCCCAGTTGCGTCTGATGGTGGTGATTTTGAGAAGATAACTGGACAAAATACCGTAGTGAAATAGTCCTCCCATCAAAAGCAGATTTAGATTTAAAACTGTCCATCGTTTGTGCTATAAACAATAGCTTTATAGCAATGTCGTTTTTGAGACATTGATGATTTGTTTATTCATATTAGCCCCTTCGAGTGCTCCATAATGGCTAAAACTAGTGCCAACGTTTGTGCTTCATTTGCGCTGCTTTGTTCTGTTAAGAGTTGTGTCTGTGCCTTTCATTTTTAGATGCTTTCCAAACAAGAAATGCATCGTCACCTATTGCTGTAAAGCTAGCTCTGCTACACATGTTAGCTAAACATTGAGTTGCTATTCTCACGGAACAGGACACTGATCACCAAAACACGTTAGTACTTGGTTGATGACAAATGTATGTTTACACATTTAGGTTTGTGGTATTTGCACAAACCGTTCCAGACAGGATTGGAACACTTTGGACTTTGGTGAACGTCAACACAGAGCAGGCAAAAAAGAGCACACACAGAAAATTCCACAAATGATTGATATAGTTTTAATAGAAATTTGCATTTGATGGGAGACCAACTACCCCTCCTGGAACCGCCACCTTAACGTGGTGGAGGAGTTTGAGGACCCGAATAATCCTGTCGGGGGCTTCGTGCCCCGGGTAGGTATGGTAAACAGGTCCTAGGTGATGGGTCAGACAAAGAGCGGTTCAGAAGCCCCTTATGAGAGACCAACGGGCCAGGTTAGAATCATGAGGCCGTCCTTCTGTGGACCCGCCACCTGCAGGAGGAGCCATAAGGGGCAGGTGCAATGTGATTTTGCACAACCCGGCAACTGACAAGTGGAAGAAAATGGATGGATGGATGGATGGATGGATGGATGGATGGATGGATGGATGGATGGATGTTTGGATGGATGGATGGATGGATGGATGGATGGATGGATGGATGGATGGATGGATGTTTGGATGGATGGATGGATGGATGGATGGATGGATGGATGGATGGATGGATGGTTGGATGAATGGATGGATGGATGTTTGGATGGATGGATGGATGTTTGGATGGATGGATGGATGGATGGATGGTTGGATGGATGGATGGATGGATGGATGGATGGATGGATGGATGTTTGGATGGATGGATGGATGGATGGATGGATGGATGGATGGATGGATGGATGGATGGATGGATGGATGGATGGATGGATGGATGGATGGATGGGAGGCCAACTTAACGGATGTTGATAAAATCATCATGCAAATAGTCGAAGAGAGATCCCCAAACTGGACACCTTTCGAATCCTGGCTTTGTAATCAACAAAATCAGTGAAAAAGGGCAGGATAGGGTACAGGTCTTACTGCTGACATTGAACTAGAACTATGTCCGATCAAACATGGGCAGCTCTTTGCGGACAGCCCAAGACTTCTTAACACAATCGAATGCCAACGCTTTCAAATAGTGGAGGATCTCGGCTGGTACGTCCACACATTGTTACCAATTTGAGGTATTTTTGGGTACTCATGGCCCATCCACCAAACAATCCATCAGCGCCACTCGGCCCTGTCAGACTGAAGCCTTCAGACTGAGTGGACATAATTCTCTCCGCACTAAAGGAGTCCGTATGGAACACAGCTCAGGTTTCATCTGTTTCATATAAAGGCGTTCTCCACATGTACAGGAGCCCCCGTGAAGACTGGACGGATCTGACTGTGCCACAGATTTAAGCTTATTGAATACTCGTAACTTCACTGTAGCCCGGCAGATGGACAAAGAGCAAACTTCTCAAGGTTTCAAAGCATCCTCATTAAGCCTGGCCTCCTTCGGCTGTTGGTCGGTCATAAGAGGCTGCAGAAGAATCAAGTTTGTACGCGCTGCAGTCGCTGAAAACAAACTCCATGTGTGTGTTGTGCAAACTGCAAACTATTCTCACCGCTAGTAACAAGCAGCGAGTGTCCCACGACCTGCGCATTGGACAAGGTCACGGAATTTTCATCTCATCGCGGGGCGGGATGAGGTGGTCCAGAAAAAGCCTCGCCATCTCTGCTCACAAGCGTATCATTGTATTAAAGCGCATCCAAATTGTAACATCTTTACAGCAGGTTTTGGACGAAAATATGAGGCAGATTTTCATAAATCAAGCAGCGTTTTCAGCTTGTGCTTCAGAGAACGCTTTCATGAAGCTGAATAGGGAGGAAGAAAGAGAGCGAGAGCGCCACTTTTATGAGAGAAGACTAAACCTTGGGGTGTTTTCTTTGCTGCCTCTTGCAGATTTATATCTTGCTGCAACATGAAGCTGAAATTTAAATTTGGATTGTAATTGCAATATCTGTCACAAAAATCAAAATCGCGCAGCCCTTATCAGAAAGACCTGAAGCATTTAAGGACATAGGTGATGTTTCATGAATTGTTTGGGGTCATTTTGTAAAGACTTTGAGTCGAGTTCACCTCTGGCTGGTTCAATTCCTATACTGTAACATTTAATGGCTAATTCTTTTACTGAGAAACACTTTTTAAGCTACTTGTATTGTCGTTCTCATGTATGTTCTGTGTTTGGTGGTATTGCTGTTGACGTTTTAATTTAAAGAAGGCGTTTAGAAGGTTTAGTGATATGGCTAGTGCCAGAATTAGCCTAAATTTATAGCTTTGATGGAAAAGTTTGCAGGCCGTCTGTTATTTTGATGGATTGAAAATCAGGATCAATAAAGGATTATCTCATCTTAATGAAATGCGGTTTCTTAGCACGGGGAGCTCTCTTTCTAAAAGCAGCTACAATGTTTCACTTTTCAATTCGCAACTAAACAGCTTTATCGTGCCGTGATGGTTCTCACATCGGAGCTGAGAGAGGTTTGGATAAATACGATACGCAAAGGACGGAGCGAGGTGAGAGAAGATTTGCAGGACGTAAGCGCATACAGACAGGGCGGTCCACATGGAGTGTAGACTTTAAAGACGCACCATGCAAACAATGTGATTTTGGAGACTCGAGGAATCACTAGTGGCCCTGAGTTTTGAGAGCGGAATGCTCTGGTTGGCTGATATGGAATGATAGTGTCTTAATGTTCGGGGCAGCCCTGTGAGGCAACTTCTGTTGTGATATTGGGTTATATAAAAAACATTAAAATTAAACTTAAACTCAATGTCCCTTTCGCCCAATGTTTCTGAAACATTACATTAAAATTGAGAAAATGCTCCAATTGACATTTGTATTAGTGTAATATTAGCTTAAATATTGACGAGCAGATGATTTTTTACAACCGTGTCCATCAGGGTTGTAAAAAATTGCGTGGTCTCGGCGCTCCTGCTCACGAGGAGAAAGAATACGCCTCCAGCAGAGAGGCCCGCTAGCGAGACCACAGGACAGAAGATGTAGGGTTTTGGCTTTGGGAGGTGCATGTGCCATTATAATGGGTTAGAGTTACCAATACAACATTGTTTTTTTTGACAATTAATAGCTCAACAGTAACGTTTGCGACTTAAGGTGACTTTCCGGATACGGCGAGACTCAACTTGACTTGACCCCATGACCAGTCGACTTGCTTGGGACTTGGACCTTCACGATTTGGACTTGACTCAAGACTTGCATTTAGTGACTTACTCCCACCTCTGCCAGAAACTCTAACTACAACTGATCCTGGAGACCTCTGCGATGGAAAGTGAAGGCGCCACGCTAAAGAAACCTGAATAATGCATAACGTGGGACGTTTAGCTTGCGGTCGTTGCATCATTTCTGTGGTGGGAAAGCTCCTGGACCCCTGCAGAGCCTTTGTTAAGAGTGAAGCCAGCGACAGGTGCTTATCCCGAACCCAGATGTATCAGCTCGTTACAAAGCATGTCTCTGATTTGACTTGGTGTCGGAGGCTGCGGTTCCGCTGGCTCGCGTGGTCTCGGCGCTCCTGCTCACGAGGAGAAGGAATACGCCTCCAGCAGAGAGGCCCGCTGGCAGCGCGCAGGGTTCGGGCGCGCAGCTTTGGAGGCGAAGCCAAAACAAGTGTGAAGCCAGCGCTGTGATCAGAGGGGGCAGGCGGCCAGGGCTCGATTGAGTGTTCGGCGGTGGGTCTGCTCCAGCTCCTCTTTTTCACGGGAGCTTATGAAAACACCACTGAGAAAAGAAATATCACAGAGGGGCTGACACTCACCTCACAGCAGGGACGTCCCGGGTTCAGTTTCTTGGCTCAGTGAGGCCTGTCTGTGTGGAGCTTCCATGTTCCCCGTGTGTGGGGGTTCCAGACGCGGAGAGAAGGCAAAGGACGATCATCAAATTTAGTCTCATAATTCTTTTAAAACATCATTGCAATAATATTCAAAAAATCTATTAAAGGATTAGGCCACCGTTTTTACATACTGAGATATGTTCTTACCTTAGCTTTGACGAGTTCTTTAGGACCTGTCTGGTCTTCCCCCGTGCCTTCAGTCACGTAAACACAGCGCAGACGGCGTTAGCATTTAGCCTCTCCCTCTCTCCTCTATAGCTCCAAAACTGGTCAAGATAGAAGCTACCAAGCTCTTCCACGTTTTCCCTATTTAGATATGGTTACGTGAAGAGTTACACTACAAAGTACAATTACACAAAATTAAACAATGTGGATTTTCTAAGCGGATAAAAGGGGGAACTATATTGTAAGGCGTAATAATACCAGGAGTAGTTTGGCATCCGCACAGTAAAGTGAAGATTACTGCGCAGTAAAGTGAAGATTACTGCGCGGATTTCGAACTACTCCTGGTATTATTACGCCTTACAACATAGTTCCCCCTTTTATCCGCTTAGAAAATCCACATTGTTTAATTTTGTGTAATTATACTTTGTAGTGGAACACTTCACGTAACCATATCTAAATAGGGAAAACGTGGAAGAGCTTGGTAGCTTCTATCTTGACCAGTTTTGGAGCTATAGATGAGAGGGGGAGAGGCTAAATGCTAACGCCGTGTGCGCTGTGTTTACGTGACTGAAGGCACGGGTGAAGATCAGACAGGTCCTAAAGAACTCGTCAAAGCTAAGGTAAGAACATATCTCAGTATGTAAAAACGGTGGCCTATTCCTTTAAGGTGTATTTTTCCTTTGTTCTTACTTTGCTGGACATAGAACCAAAGGATCCACTGTGTTCATATTTCACAACTCATTGGTGCAAAATGGAAGAAAACACATCCGTAAATCTGATTGGAAAAATATAATTTGTGTCACAGGGAAAAAAGGGCTTCGGCTCCCAAGGCTGGAGGTGCCGATGATAGACTTCTGTATCATTGTCAAAACGCCCAGACGTGTATGGAGCCAAAATGTAGCGACTTCACGGTGTTAAACAGAGAGATGTGTTGATACAAGTTATGGCTAACACCCAGTGCTTAAAGGGACTATATCTAAATTTTATCCTTTTTAGTCAAAATGTGACAAAATGGGTATTTTTACAGTCACAGTGTCATTGGGAGTCACTATATAACGACAAAGTCCAAAAAAACAAAGAAAAAAAGTAAACACCTTTTTGTCACATATTGACTGGGTTGATCATGCACAAGTCATCACGCTGATTTGTTCACAAATGACTACTTTTTCAACATATTTTAATGGGGCAAAAATAATTCTACCCTACAATAAGGAAGACATTTCAGTTATAGCTCCTTTAATGTGATTCCAGTGGGCGAGTAAATCACTTCTCTTTGGTGCTCCAGGGGCGACTCCAAAAGACATTTTGTAAAACAGATTCCAACGGAGACTTTGCACCTCTTGATGCTCAAAGGGACTAAATAGAGTTTGAACATGTTAAATGTTGTAATTATGTATTTTCCACCCCCTACTTTCTTCGCAATGTCCTAATGTGGAGAATGAACTCAGACCTGTTCACCACAACGGCCTCTAAAATCCTGCACTAGCTTAATATAGCAACTGTAGTTACGCATAAGAGGCTATGATCTTTGTTCACATACCATTGTTGTTTCCCTGTATCATGTTTGCTGCTGCGTTATAATTTCCTTTGGGACAGTAATAAAGTTAAACCTTGAACCTAAGACCTGAGGTGTAGTAACGAGTATAAAAATGACATCTTCCATCTAGTCGCTTTAAAGCCCGGTTGTCGCCTGTTTGGTTGGATTTTTGTCACGCTTTTGATGCTTTTTTTTTTTTTTCCACTGTGTTTCCATTCTCATTTATGTCTCGTTTTGTCACCGTTTTGAGCTTTTAGATTTGGGGGAAGTCGAACTGGAGGCGGGTTAAATTAGGCTTAACAGGTGTCATAATCTAATCAGCCCTGATGAAGACGGAGCGCCTCGTCTTTTCCATGTCTGCTCATCCCAATCTGCGAACGTTGAGGTCAGTAAACATCCCCTCCACATACATTGACCTGAAGCACCTTGAAAATGACCCGCTCGCGCTTATTTAACATCTCGTCGTTCCCTAACAAGCGCTCTTTGGCCCACGGCCGAAGAATAAAGACGGTCCATCCTGCTTCCCCGTCTTCGAATCTGGACGGTGTGATAGCCGAGGTTTTGCACCACTGAAGCAGCGCTGGTGGATCTCTCAGTAACAGATGTGGACGCTGAAGCAGAGAATGAGAGCGGTGTGAGCGGAGGAGGATTACCCAGCCTGGGGGGAAGGAGGAGGAGGAGGAGGAGGAGGAGGAGGGGGGTGGTTTACCCAGCCCAGGGAGGAGAGGGACACCCACCGTCTGCTGCCCGCTCTGTCTCACTGCTCCGCTCCCTCCTCAGCATTCTGCAAGTACAACCCGGCTCCACCTGCCCGTACAGCTCGGGTCTGAGTGCGTCAATAGGCATCGGTGGAAATGTGAAGCATCACAGTTTCATAGAGGAGAATTGTTTCAGTTAGGAATAGCATGGCTAGTGCCCTCCTGTCCCTGACCCAGTCCAGATCACCGGCTTCTCCATATGCTGGAAGGCAGAGTCATGAGGTTCGAAGAGCTGCTCCCTTGTATAAACAATGGGACCCCGACATGTGTTCTAAAAGTGCCGAAAACAGTAGGAATCTGAATAAAAGTACAAAAGTAGCCTTCCCCTTATGCACAATCGCACAATGTCTTGCCTACTTTAAAAGAAAATCTAAAAACACGCTTAATAATAATAGAAACAAGCAAAAGGACGAAGAGAGAGGACTGAGCCAAAGTAACTAGCTGCTGATCAGCGCCATCTTTGTTCAATACCAGGTCCTGAGTGATTTCATCCTGGTTTAATCTCTTTCAGGGCTACGCTAGGGTTCTTCAGGGGGTACTCAGGTCAGTAGTAATGTTGGACTTCAGTCATTTTAATTGGAGATGATAAAACTAGTACCATTCTCTCTCTGATGCTGCGTCCGAATCCATTAAATTATAGTCTCTATTCCTAACCCTCGCTCCTGACCCAAAACCTTTCATGGGGTCAACTGTTAGATCTCTATGCAGTTAATGAACTTTTGCTTCAGCAGAAATTTGCCCAATTTGACCGTCCTTACCCAGGGGAAGTGACATCACCAACAGCTGCCGTTCTTCTTCTTTAAGGTTACTGGCAGACTGCAGGCAAACAAAAGTGCATGTCGCCCCCTACTGTGTTGCACATGCAACAACTTAGTGTGTTGGAAAAAAAAGTCCAAATGATCCATCACATTTCCCTTTAGCCTTATTGTATCTGAACAGCTGTTTCATAAAGCTACAGCAAATTAGCCATGTGGCAAAAGTTTCTATTAAAAGCAAATGCACAAAAGTGGAAACTGCCTTCATTTAAGCTGTTTACTGAGGCGTCTCTTTAAAACAGTTTGGCTTGAGCAGAATCTTATTCCATATTTTTTTAATTAAATGTGCACCTGTCAATCAACAGGTTGCGCATGAATCACTGGAAGGTGGGTGCGAGGGGGGTGGAGGGATTGCCTGCGCGGTGGTTTATGGGATGGCACATAGCTTCTAATCCCCAGTTAGTGAGCACCAGACGTCCCTATGCTAAAGTGGCTGTGATAGTTAGCATTGAGGCTCCTTTCCCTAACTCTTTCCTAACTGACAGCCCAATTCGGACGCTTCTTATCATGGCAGACGCTGACGCACATCCGGACCTCTTACCAATCTGCTCGTTTCGGAAGGGGCCACAGTCCCTCCTCTTCTCTTCCTCATGTTATTTAATCTGTAATATCAGTCACGTTTGGAAACTCTTGAATACAAGGAGAAACTCCCAACAAAGAAAAGCCCCTTTAACTCTAACGTTTTATTCCAGTTCTCCTTCACACTTTTCTCCCCAAATGCCACTGTTGAACTAGGAAACTCTATTTTCCGAAATGCAAATGTAACCGGTCCTGTATCAGGGCTGATCACATGTCTCATATATCCTCTTATTAAAGGCTCCTCTCCTAATTGTTCTCTCCTGTATCCTGCCGCTGTCAGAGCCCTGTGATGGAGGGCATTAGTGCTGACCTTTAGAGCGGAGGAGGAGCAGAGAAGTGTTCATTATGAGCTCTCAGGAAGAGCGCGCCGCCTCTCTGACCTACACAGATCCAGGGAGATAAGGCGTGAGGGATGGCTCTGCTGGAACCATGGCCTATTAGTGTCGCGTGGAGTTTTATACTACGCCAGGGGTTCTCTGACTGTGCTCCCAGCGTCAGGCGGTACTCGGGCTCCTCTGTAAGGCTGAATGGAACTTCCTCGCTCAGTCACTGTTTGAGGACGGGAGGGATTCTGCACAGTGGCTCTAAGGCGACCACAAACAGAGGCCTATCCTGGCTGATCTGGGGTCAGTCGCATCTGAGCACATCTGCGTTACTAATGTCTCTATATAATAAAACAATTTAAACCTGGTTATTCAGATTTTGTGCATAGAATGTCTTATTTTAATATGAAAACATAAAAGGAAAGTTGCAATATGTATTTTCTTCTCATATTAAGCTCTTGACGCCCACCTGAACCGCGCACATTTTCTCCAGTCAAAATAGAGACAAAAAAAGAAAATGATGAAAAAGTGATGAAAATGTGACAAAAAAAGGCCACAAAAAACGACAGCAAAAGTGGCAAAAATAAGATAAGAATGTGGAAAAAAGCGATGACATCACAGCAACAACGCAAGGAAAAAGATCAGTTTTGTGGGTCTTAGCTTTCAAATGAGGCGCTACACCGGCAAGATCCAGTCCAGAAGCATTGCACTCGGAGAAGGCGGGTTGTAAGAGGTTGATATCAGTCATCTGCAGCAAAAGTTTGCCGATATCTCATTTCACTGTTTCCCCATCCACCTGCAGTGTCTCACCTTTCGTATTGTTAGATCCACAACCTTTAACATAAAAAAGCAACTTTGTCTCATTTCAAACCCAGTGTTGTTCCTCATTTGGGCACAACAAGGAGATCTGGAAAGCACTCCCCGAGTAAGATTTCAAAGGCAGTACTTTCATCATTTTTCAGCATGTCAAAGAGTCCGATCAGACCTTCCATGGTTCTGTTTCATCTTCAGTGCAAACAAACACAGAAGACTGTCGCCTAAACTGGAGGTGGGACATGACTTAAAGGGCCTCTCCGTTCCCCACTCCGGGCTGTGGTTGCAGTCAGACGCTCATGTCAGGTCTGGATACGAAGATGAGTGATGCCCCGGAGGTCTCACCTGAGCTTTATCAGATCCTGCGTGGGACACAAGACAGTCCCGGTGCAGACGCCTGGGCTGTCTGCTCCTCCTGGTCATCCATCACACTGATCTGATCGCCGTGTCTCCCATAGAGGCAGGGCGTTGTGCTGGACCAGGGGACGGGGGACTATACCGGAAGTCACCGGGATGCAGGGTCAGCGGGCTGACTAGACAACACAAGGGGGGGTTATTAAAATGCTTTTGCAAAGAGGAGACAGCTGTAGTTAAAGAGTGACTGGAGAGTCATTGGTACGTTTAATGTAACCACACATCTCTGGTGAACTAGACGAAATCAAGGACATTCACGGGCCTCATTCATGAACATCTGCTTAAGAAACTTCTTAAAATCCGATCTCACAAAGGCAGTGTCAGGAAACTCTCTACACATTATTAAGTAGGGACTTGGAAGCGCACATCTGTGTCTCTCCTACATTGTCTCATTCATTTAAAGGCACAGTGCGTAACATTTTGGACTGTACTGTTGCCATCAGTACAAAACATGCCCCTAATGACCAGCTCGACACAGAGAATGCTATTACTGCAGTGAGTAATAAAAGAGTAGATCTGGATGAGAACCTCACCGATTTAAATCTCATGGAGACGAGCTGGAGACGTACCCCCTCTTGATGCTCACAGCAAAAGCACATGTTTGTTTGTAGCTGCATAAATGAGCAATTTTTCCCTGATGACAATATCTGTCATAGAATAAATGTTTGTATTTATTGGATGAAATGCTACGCGGTGTGGCTTTAAAGAGAAATAAACAAGACCCGTGCTACCTAGGGTTAGGGTTAGAACCCTAATCCTAACCCTAACAACTATTTCGCCACATTTTCTGCCGCTGATGGGTGAAATAAGGTTTGGATGTTTGGTACAGTAGGCCTACTTTGTAAAAACATTAGTAGTAGCAACTGAACTTGGGCTACCATGGTCTGTTTTCTCTGTCTGACAGACACAGATGTGTGCGGGACATTGTCAGAAGCTGCTGTACTGTACACTTTCAAAACAGACCACCTAACCATTGCATTCCACAATGAGCTAGAATGTTGTGCAGTGAGATGTAAGAGAATTGCTAAGATTTACGCAGTAAATCCACATTATAGCTCGACCTCAGCCCCACAGACAGTGCAACATAAAAAATAACAATAATGCATTGGTTTTATATAGCGCTTTTCTGGACACTCAAAGACGCTTTACATTGCACTATTCGTTCACTCCATACCCGGTGGTAGTAAGCTACTATTGTAGCCACAGCTGCCCTGGGGTAGACTGACGGAAGCGAGGCAACCAGTCTGCGCCATCGGCCCCTCCGACCACCACCAACCACTCACCACACACTACATTCGCCAGGTCCAAGTCCTGCCAGGCCCTTCCCTGCTTAGCTTCCAAGGTCTGACAGGATTGGGCAGAGCAAAGGCGGTGTGACCACAGAAGAACATAAGAAATCCTTTAGAGCAGTAATAGGAAGTTCTTTATGATTGACATGTGGAGAGCCGAATATTGTAAAGGGGCAGTTAACAGTCATCGCAAAGTCTGTAAGCAGCGTGACTCTTTGTCATTTGGTTAAATACACGGTGACCGGTGTCCAGGCCGTGGTTCTAAAGCAGCACTGTTCGCCTGTCCGTGGTCATAATGTTCTGGCACGTGTTAAATTTCATGTTAAAGTGAGTGACTCCAGATTGGACACACTGTTCTAACCCGGAGTGACAGAGTAACATCCATGACTGTCTCTGTAACACAGTGTGTCCCGATGCCACTGTCTGCAACAAGTGTGCAGCCGACTCACTCTGCTCTGGCCTCACAGGGTTTGTGTTTACTGACAGTCCTATGGCTCAAGTCTATTCTGCATTGCTTTAGGAACTACCATGCTAAACGTTTAGCCATGTAATCATCATCAAAAACATCCCATGGAGTGTTGTTTTGTCTCATTAGCTTTCCACAGTCCAGATCGTCATAATAATCGTGTTAGAAAGTGCATACAGATAAGCCTAAATTGAAGACCAAACTGAACTCTACGTTGTCCTACCACACATGACCAAAAATATCTGTTTTGTAGCTTGTTTGTTGAAGGCGGACAACAAAGTAATTAAACCCTTCACGTTCTTTTCCATGGATTATACAATCTTTCCAGCTGTCTGCCAGAGTGAACACACAAAATACCCCCTGGATTAATTACAACATCCGCACTGTCACACGGAGGGATTCATGTGAAGGTATCTGTCACACCCACTGCAACAACGCGGAGGTTTAGAATTGTCATAGTAACATCGCACAGCAACTTAACAAAAGTCACCAAAACTCTGCACCGTCTCAAGACCTTTGTCAGGCCTTCGAAAATCTTTGAAACAGTGAAGATTGTGGAAAGTGCCACAACTGCAAATGATCTATCGGTGTTTAGAGCGAGGCCCAAAGACGGGAAGAACGTGAGCCGACCTGAGAGGATATAATGGATACGGATATAAGCTGATGAATGGGATGCGCAGGGTTTAAAGGTGAGATGTTATCAGAGGAACATGAAGACTGTCTGCTCCTCTGAGTTATGGCCCACTGCAGCCAATGACTCATGGACTGGAGATCAGGAGATAGCCCAAACAGCGGCACAGTAGATGCTACAACTGCTATCCACCGTGGTGCAGATCAGATGGAGGGTTATTAGGGCTCGGACTATTCTCTTTAGTCATGATGTAATACATATCGCGATACTTGAGAGCTAATGCGATACGTACTGCAGTCCAGGGAGTAAAATGATTAAGTGCCTTCAAAATATTGATAAAAGAAACCAGTCAAAAAGTCCAAAAGTTATAAATCAAATGTCAGCTGATATTGAGTGTTAAAGGAACAGGCCACCGTTTTTACACAGAGATATGTTCTTACCTGAGCTTAGACGAGTTGATATGTACCTGTCTGGTCTTTGTGCGTGCGCTCAGTCACGCAAAACAACAAAAGATGTCTCCCAACATAATTCCTATGGCTCCAAAGGGGGGTGAAGTTGGAAGCGACCACGCTCTTCCACGGGCATAAAGACCAGACAGGTACGTATCAACTCGTCTAAGCTCAGGTAAGAACATATCTCAGTATGGAAGAACTGTGTGCCCTCAGTCACGCAAAAAGATCAAAGATGTTGTTAGCATTTGGCCTCCCCCAGTATATTCCTATGGCTCCAAATGTGGTGAAGTTAGAAGCAACCAAGCTCATCATGGGCACGCACAAACACCAGACGGGTACGTATCAACTCGTCTAAGTTCAGGTAAGAGCATATCTCAGTATGGAAAAACGGTGGCCTGTTCCTTTAAGGTTGAAAAGTGAATGCAACAAAATGTAAGGTTAGCATAAAGCGTCGTAAGTACGTTTCACACATGCTGGAGCGCCTTTTGGATCGTCCCGAGACTGCCCTTTTATTTCAAAGTTAGTTCAGTCCGTGTTCACATGCGCCCGCACCAAACGTCGCACCATCAGCCACATTCAATGATCAGCTGTTCAACAAACTAAAGCCTGGTTTATGATCAACTCTTCCCATCTGCGTTAAACGTACCTGGCAGTCAATCAGTGAGCTCCGTTTCCACACATGCAGCTCCCAAAGTGTGTTCAACACAGAGCGAGAAGTTTACGCACAACCATAAACCAGGCACTATTCCCATGACAACGATGCAGCGACATACACAGTGGTCGCACAACAGTCTCTTCACCATCTTCAGGGAAGAGTCAACAGACCAGTATAATCTGTCTGATTCTCCAGTGAACAGACATTGTGTGGTTAAAACAAAAAAACAAAATGTATTTGCATAGTTCCTTTTTTTGCAGCTTCTGTGGTATTTTAGGATTTGATCATTAGGGCTGGGACAAAATATCAGATGGCTAAACTATTTTCTTCAAAATCAAGTATCACAATGCACTTTTTAATGGCATTTGGTGCATAAACATTGGAGTCATGACTTTTTACAAATTTCAAGGTAAACATATTACATAATTATTTAGTGTATACCTTTGTAAAGTGTGACGTCACAACTTCCACGTCCGGGTCCTAGCAGACCGGCAAATATGCGAGAAAAAAACATAAAAAACAACAATCAATATTTCTGAAACTCAACAAAGAGTTACTGAACCAACTTATTCTCAGACTCATTAGCCAAAAATGCTGCACCTACTGCTAAAAAAGTAATATTTACTAAAGTCGCTACTTCCGGGTTTAACGTAGCTGCTGCACCAGCTTGGACGTTAGAATTTTTCTCAATTTTGGTAAATATTACTTTTATAGCAGTAAGTTCAGCATTTTTGGCAAATGAGTCTGATTAATAAGTATGTTCAGTAACTCTGTTGAGTTTCAGAAATATTGATTGTGGTATTAAAGAGTTTTTTTGTAGTTTCTCGCACATCTGCCGGTCTATGTGAACCCGAAAAAGTAGAGCTGTGACGTCACCACTTAACAAACGTATCGCAATACGTATCGGATCGGTCCCGGAGTATCGCGATAAGTATCACATCGTCCCAGTTTTATGCTTTAGAGTTGACAGCATCGAGTATCTTTAGAGTCAATAATATCGTTTATTGTGATATTTTCCTGACTCAATATATCGAACTTCAAATTTGCTCGGTCTAATTGGAGGCCATCAGGAAATTGTGTCAAATTAACAACGACGACCATTTCATGCAGCTGACGAGGCAATAGACCAAAAATCCATGGGCTTATCTTTGGTGAAATACTTGCTTCCTCTGTATCTCCGGGACTTACACATCAGCCCTGAACTACAATTTATGACAAATGGTTCCAATGGTCATGGCACAAATAACCTGGCTTGTTTTCTCCTGTAGCTACAAAGCAAGATCAAGTCCTCCACCTGGCTATGCTAACCCCCCATTTCCACAAACACAGTCAACTTCTACTAATGTTTAGCTTCGCAATTGATTCCTTCTCGCCGTACCACTCTGCTCCGGGCCAGACGCCGCCCGAACAGACACAACCAGGGCTATTTCCACCATAATGAATACAAATGGCCCCTCATCTCCTCTCTCTGACTGTCCCGCAGCCCGGCGCACGGGCGCTTTAAAGGAGCTAATGATTAGGTCGCGTTAGCCCATCCATCACCTGTGCGGGCCCTGCTAATCTGATGGATGTTTGGCTAGTGCTAATGCAGGCACGCCCGTGCACGCTCGCCGCTCATCGGGACGGCAGGAGGGCGCACGTTTTGTAATTATGATCTATACGGACGGGTGACATTCATAAGCATCGATCGGGGCGCGGGAGATGAATGGAAGGGTCGGGATGAGTGGGCGGAGTCCGGACGAGGAAGTAGATATAACAGTAAGAGGAATAGGCATTTGGATGTTGTTATCACTGATGGATTTCTTTTTTTTACACGAAATGACCCACTTTTAACGGACATATCTGTAGATTTTAGACAAAGTTTTAGTCTCACGGCACCGGGGCTCAGTGGTTAGCGCATGTGCTTCAATGCTATAAGGTCATGGGTTCGATTCCCACCTGGATCAGGCCTTTGTGTGTGGAGTTTGCATGTTCTCCCTGTGTCTGCGCAGGTTTCCTCCAGGTATTCCAGTGTCCCCTACCACTAAAAGTGTGACTCTGACCATCAGCCTGGGTCCACATCTGGAGATGGGTCCCCGGGCGCTGCACTGCGGTCACCCACTGCTTCTTACGGATTGCCCCAGCGTCATCGAAAGGATGGGTCAAGTGCGGAGAACGAACTTCACTACAGGCACAATAAAGTACACCTTAACCTTGAGTATGTTGACATGCACTCGAGTATCCCGGGTATTAGCCAATCCTATGTTTAAATGATTGAATAAAGGATCCACTTCTGGCATAATATGTGACCACTGTGGGGCCTGTTCTGTTGAAAGCCAGCGGATTGAGTCTTATCCACTACAATCCAGATTGTGGGTCATTTGTTCCTTTACTCGTCCTGGGTCTGTCTTTGGCACCGATGTGGACCAGGAGACACTGGGTGAAGGTTTGAAATCGGGACTGGTGGAGGAGAGTGGAGCTGATGGAGTTCACCTGTAGCCTCTTGGTGTTGTTTTGTTTTGTTTTTTTCTTCAAGGTTTTCCATTGCGAACAAACCCGTTCAGCAGTGCCACTAGGAAAGCCAGGAAAACAATCAGTGTTTTACGATGCAGAAATAGGAGCTCTTCAGATTTGTCGTTATTTGTTTACAAACATCTCAACATGCACAAGAAATCAGTAGTGATGGGGTTAATGGCTCTTACCTGGGAGCCGAGTCTTTGGGACCCATTCAAAAGACTGGCTCTTTTTAATATAAAATTATATTAACGGCAGCCAGATAACTCACAAAATCAAAGGCACTTTTTTAATTCATCTGTAAATAGTCTAAAATAGATACAGGACTCTGGAGTCGCCCATATATGGTCATTTTTTTGAAACAGTTAAGGGGGAAAACAATTTGGAGAAAAATGTAAACTTTCTATAATTACTAGCTGAGACCCGGCCTTCGGCCGGGCCTCGCTAGTCTCCACATTTGATATTCTGAGATTGTGAGTGATTACAAAGAAATGTCCAACCCGTCACACAGTTCAGCTGTAGACCAGTGGTTCCCAACCCATTCCAAAAACTATGGCCACTACAAATGTGTAAAAGAATGAAGGCAAAAAACAATTTCAAACAAACTGCAATTGGAGTGTTTGATGCACCCGTGCTCCTTTTTTATAAACGACAACAATATTTTCGCTAAACTCGGGGAACAGGATTCAAGAGACAGTGGAATAATGATTGATAAATATTAGGGGTTCAGCTCTAACGGTTCGGTTCACGGTGCAGGACCGGTGGTTTGGTGCATCACGGTAGTGTACAAAAAAAAAAATAATGAGTAGGTTTTGAACTGAATAGCCTAATGATCGTTATTAGACAGTATTTATAACCTTACAATAAAATTGGCAATGCTTTCAAAGCTGCTTTAGAATTAAATGTACCTCTGGGCTCACAATACGTGAAAGCAAAATAGAAAACAAAAGGTACAGCAGCAAAGTAAAAAAAAAAAGAAAAAAAACTACACAGTTTAGGCCATGCGCTCGTTAAGTTGTAGTTTCATTTTCGCTTGTACTCACACGGAGGATAAATCAGTCGGAGCAGCGCGGTTGATTAGAGGCTCGTGTTTGAGCAGGTTTTGGGCACACACGCACACACACACACATACACACACGCACACACACGCACACACACGCACACATCGCCCTGTTTGGACACGCGCGCACACATACATACACACACGCACGAACACACACACATGCGCGCACACACACATCGCCCTGTTTGGATGCGCGCACACGCACGGCAGTCAGATCTCGTGCACTCGCGTTTTTGTGACAGCGGGTTGTCCTCGGACAGCAGCACCACCAACCACGCACACACTCAGTACTGTCGCCAGGCTTCCTGGTGTTCCCAAACGGTCTCCCATCCCAGTCCTAACCAGGCCCTTCCCTGCTTAGCATCCGAGGAACGGTCTCCCATCCCAGTTCTAACCAGGCACTTCCCTGCTTAGCTTCAAAGTCGGTATGGGAAATAAACATGGCGGTGCCCAGGCGGCGGCCATTGAAATAGCGTTTTCTATAATAGATTCAAAAACTACTTTAACAAATGCTGAATTATGAATATAGTTTTCTACTAAATAAAGATGCAAAGACATGGAGACGAGCAAAATGGTTCAACAGCCCATAAATACATAAATAACGGTGAAGGCTAACACGATGCTTCATGTTAGCATTGTGCTAATGCTAGTTAGCGCTAGCTACTACTGCCGTTTTTTCACTTCTACTGAACAATCTTGTCAATAATTATCCATATGGACCTGATTTGGACTTGACTTTATTTGTATATGATAAATATGTTTATATTTCGCCCAAAAATGGCTAAAAAGGGAAAAATGAAAATTGTGTTTCCCAAAATATTCTATTTTCTCCTTGACGGGGCCACGCCCCCTTCTATGACGAGATGCCGTCTGTATCTATTGCGTATACAGCCTTTATATCCCAGTTACTGTTGGAGAAACTGCTATTTTCGAGTTTCTATAATCTGTGTTTATATGATCAGAGACAAAACCGGAATATTAAAAACTCCCGATAATAACCGTGAAACATGAGTGCACGCGTTATAGTATAATATTAGCCAGAAATATACATTACTTTGACTTAAATTCTTACAAAATGCGACACCATTGACTGACACAGTCTGCTGTGGAGTCATGTGAGAGGGAAAACAGGAGTTGCAGATACACACTGTATATTAACCATGCACCAGGTCCAGACATCAGCATTTGGCCTGGCACCTGACTGTACCATGCACCTCAATTTAAACAACAGACACATATTGTTTTTGTTTGTTTTCATCATAATTTCTCCAATAATTTTTCCGACATTTCTCTTCCACTCGGCCTCGTATCACTCCCCGTCTTCATATCCATCACCTCAGCTCGGGAGGCGCATTGCTCCTCTCTGCTCCGGTGTTTTTGGAGGCCAGTGGGAGTGGAATCCTTGGCCTTTCCAGTGGCCCACCGAGCTCCCCCAGCGCCGGTGCTAATAGGGCATTATGGGGCCCCCGCCTCGGCCCCGACAGCTGATTAATGTGGCTGCGGAGGAGGCCGCCGATAAAAGGATGATGAACGAGCTGCGGGATCGCGACTCGTGTCTCATTAGCAGCGAGCTAATGTAGCGCGTCGTAGCTCCGAGTGGGGAGGGGGGACAGGAAGTGACATCGGGAAGAGAGAGAGAGACGGATCTGATTGGACGCTCAGTTTTGTCGGCTTACTGTAGCATTTGTTGGTCCGTTATAATATACAGCAAATGTTCAATAAGTATCGTTGTTGTTATTTGCAGACTCTGTTGTCCACATAAGAATATGCGTGGGCTTCTTCTCAGTGTGGTGTTGTTAACATGTTGGGTGGGTGGGTCTCACTGGCCTAAAACATGCACGGTCGGTTATTCACTTGGTTGGATCTTTGCATTACAAAAGGGCCTATCTCACCGACCTGGAGACTAGTTGGAGACTCAAGTCGCCGCTGGTCATGGAGATGTCTCCGAGACGTCCCCTGGAGATAGACTCTGCAGTTAGTCTCGGTGAAAACGAACATGTTAGATTTCTGCGGAGACTGCATGGAGACTAATGTGGGCGAGGTCTCAAGCAGTTATGTTGCAAATAGTATTTGTTGCCCTTAAAGGAACTGGCCACCGTTTTTCCATCCTGAGATATGTTCTTACCTGAGCTTCGACGAGTTGATACGTACCTGTCTGGTCTTTGTGCGTGCGTTCAGTCATGCAAAACGACCAAAGATGTGGTTAGCATTTAGCCTCTCCCAGCATATTCCTATAGCTCCAAACGGGGGTGAAGTTGGAAGCGACCAAGCTCTTCCACGGGCACAAAGACCAGGTATGTATCAACTCGTCTAAGCTCAGGTAAGAACATATCTCAGTATTAAAAAACGGTGGCCTGTTCCTTTAACCTGTGCGACGTTTCTGTGACGTCCCTTCAATGTCTCTGAGACCTGTCAGATAAGGAGATCTCAAAGAGACTTCATGCGACTCTTTAGGATCTCCTTGCGATCCAACAGGTATTGCAGGGACGTCACAGGGACGTCTCACAGGTTGAGGGCAACAAATAGTGTTCAATCGCCTTATCTTTAAGGGACGACCAGCGGCAACTCGAGTCTCCAACTAGTCTCCAGGCCGGTGAGATAGGCCCTTTGTATACGCAATCAATCCGAGTTGCAGAGACTGGCAGTCACGCCAGGTGTTTTTTTTTAATTTTGTGAAGAAGCGTTAATGCGCATTTTAGAAGATGGAAACTTAAACTTTTATGAAGCGAATAAAAAGCTCATGTGACTGTTCGCGGAGCTGACCTGTGGCCAGGAGTGGACACAGAAATGAAGAGGAAAAGGAATCCATCAGTCGCAGGTTGTCTCTAGTCCAAAAATATTTCCCAGACGTGCAGGAGCTCACACATCGTTCATGCTAACAACAGTGCACTGCAACTATGGACCAATTTAGCCCATGAAGGGCCCATGGGCATGTTTCTTTGCAGACTCCCTCACATGTAGACTAAACCAAGACTAAACCAAGACTAAACCAAGACTAAACCAAGACTAAACCAGAAATAAACCAGGACTAAACCAAGACTAAACCAAGAATAAACCAGAAATAAACCAGGACTAAACCAAGACTAAACCAAGAATAAACCAGAAATAAACCAGGACTAAACCAAGACTAAACCAGAAATAAACCAGGACTAAACCAAGACTAAACCAGAAATAAACCAGGACTAAACCAAGACTAAACCAGAAATAAACCAGGACTAAACCAAGACTAAACCAAGAATAAACCAGGACTAAACCAAGACTAAACCAAGACTAAACCAAGACTAAACCAAGACTAAACCAAGACTAAACCAGAAATAAACCAGAAATAAACCAAGACTAAACCAAGACTAAACCAAGACTAAACCAAGACTAAACCAGAAATAAACCAGGACTAAACCAAGACTAAACCAAGAATAAACCAAGAATAAACCAGAAATAAACCAAGACTAAACCAAGACTAAATCAAGAATAAACCAGGACTAAACCAAGACTAAACCAAGAATAAACCAGGACTAAACCAAGAATAAACCAAGAATAAACCAGAAATAAACCAAGACTAAACCAAGCCTAAACCAAGAATAAACCAGAAATAAACCAGGACTAAACCAAGACTAAACCAGAAATAAACCAGGACTAAACCAAGACTAAACCAAGAATAAACCAGGACTAAACCAGGACTAAACCAAGAATAAACCAGAAATAAACCAAGACTATACCAAGAATAAACCAGAAATAAACCAAGACTAAACCAAGACTAAACCAGGACTAAACCAGGACTAAACCAAGAATAAACCAGAAATAAACCAAGACTATACCAAGAATAAACCAGAAATAAACCAAGACTAAACCAAGACTAAACCAAGACTAAACTGGTTAACCAGTTCTAAACAAGGTCTGAGCCATTTTCATTGAGTTGACACTGGGTAAAAATATGGACCTATTGGTCTGTTAAAATGCATGAGAATGCACCAAATTGTACCATTAAAATAAAACCTCTCTGTGGGAGGACCCCAGACCCATCATTTAAATATGTCCCCCACATATGTCCCCCACCACTTTGGCAGTAGCAAAGGTTCATTATGTTAAACTGTTATTCCACAAATGTGTTGTTTTTTTAAAGTAATACTATGTTTAAGAAGTTACCTCTGCATGTGCAAATTAAAAAAGTAAATTAATTTATCCTTTCATTGTAGAGAGAGAGCACATGATGGGGGGCCCTGAACAAACTTTAGCCCTGGGGCCCATTTTACTTAAATCCGGCCCTGCCAGTGATACAGATCTTCATTAGAAAACGGAGTAAACTCACTCTGGGAGAGTTTTTGTTTGTCCAGTGCTGAGACACTTCAGAGTAGCAGCAGCTGATAAGTTAAGATACTTTTGCTTAGCTTTAGCGTGTAGTTCACCTAAAAGAACATTTATTCATGACATTACGAGTAAAAACCAGCAGCTAATTCTGAGAAGGCAAATTAATGTGGCCAAAAACAATATAAATGCTACAATTGCGCCGACTGCTGTAACCATGGAAACCACTGCCATCATTTGCAAAAACTCTATGATGGAAACGTATGAAAATTCACTTTTGTTTTGCACTTTTTTTTTTTTTAGACAGATGTGCATCATTTTTTCAGGCAGCCCAAAAGCACCGCCGCCCTGATTGAGAGTCTCAATCAGCGACAGGTCCAACTGACTGAAGGACAGATACATCTGGCAGGCGGTCAGGAGGCTGAGCTCTCCCCTTCCCTCCCTCTGCTGCCCCTTACTGTGCACGTATGTATTTGAAACTGCTCTCTATATAGCGCTAACTACCATGTATTTGCATCCAGGTTTGATCGTAACACCATTTCTATTCTCGGCAGGTGCTTCACAAGTGATGGAATTGACAATGAAACTAATTGAAATGAATGAATGCCCTCGCTAAGCTTTACTTGCATTTGAAGCAGCTTAAAGACTGAATAAAGAGACTCAGCGCCTCATCATAACAACCTCACAGCTGCAGAGAAACGATCCAGATACCTTTGCTGTGCTTGCTTTCATTTAGCTTTAGCTGTTGTTTTGTGAAGGAGCTTAAAGGTGCATTATGCAACTTTTTATGTGGATTTTGTTTTTATATATTTGTGCATGTTTGACCTTGTAGTGACCCCGCCTTTACTTTCCATTACAGTGGTCTCTCCAACGCTCCAGGATCAGTTGTTTTGTAGGTTTTCTAGTGAGCAGAGAAAACCTTCCAGAATAAAATGTGGCAATTTAGAAGAATTATTCAGAGTAGGGCCAGAACTTTTTTCGATGAATTCTGATTAATTACATACGGTTTAGTTTGATTAGAAATATGAATCGAAGTGAATCACACTTTACTTAGTGGCACTTTTTCTGTTTCCTTTTTCCTGCAAGACGCTGCTTCGGGATGAACGTGACGTAAAGCCAAAAACAACTTGTTTTTATCACATAGTTAAGCCGAAATGAACTTATTTAAAAGATCATTCTCCAAAATATATTAAAGTGCTGTTGTCTTTGAAGTGTTTGAAAGGATCACACAAGCCTCACATCTCAACTTAGCACACTGAGTGCCAAAAACGGAAAAACTCATTTTTGCTGGGGGGTTTTTCAATTATGAAATTAGACACTCTAATGCACCTTTTGTGTGATTTTTGGTAGCTCTGTGATGAAATAGAATAGAATAGAATAGAATAGAATAGAATAGAATAGAATAGAATAGAATAGAATAGAATAGAATAGAAGTGAAATAAATGACGATCAGAAACTTGTGAAAAATCACAATCTGGACATTTTATGTATTATTGTGTTTCTTTTCTTCTACCCCCCTTTTTTTTCCTTTTCTTTTTGTTGCATAGCGAACAGTTGTAAAGCCGACACTTGACAAAGCAGAGCAGCTTGAGGAGAGGAGGAGAGAGTTGGAGAGAGGATTTAATCAGAAAGGAGAGTGTTTCATAAAACCTCCGATATCTCTGTTTCTAGAAAAAAAAAACAGTGATTTTGATCAAAATTAGCTTCTGTTTAGCTTAGATTCCTCAGGAACCGAGGCACGTAGAATTAAACTGTTTTCACCTATGGAGAGATTAGAGTCTCACCTTTCACACGAGCCACAGCATGTGTCCATAGCTATAACGTAGAATACACTGTTGTGCTACAAATATCATGAAAAATGGTCTGGATTGTTGGCACTCGACAGCTAAATCCCAAATATACCTCTATAACCCCTGAAGAAATTATGCTTAACCTCTTAACCCTCCAGCCTTAACCCAGTGCATTTTCACAAGCTCAGCTTCATGCAAATCCTTGAGGTCACAGCCTGTAGGCCAGAGTAGCACCTCATTTGAAAGCTAAGACCTTCAAAACTCATCTAAATAGAGCTTTTTCCTTACATTGTCGTCACTTTGACATTTTTGTCACTCTATTGTTGCTTTTGCTTTGCTATTTTGACACTTTGTTCAAGAAGCTTTTAGATTTGGGTAAAGCCAAACTGGGGAAAATGTGCTCGGTTCAGGTGGGGGTTCAGCCGTTTAAAGTGGTGGTATTATGCTTTTTTCAATCACATAGCACCAGTCTATATCACACTACAATGATGAGCAAACCTTCTGTTGGTCTGTAAATGCAGTAAATTAGAATAACTGCCTTGTATAAAATGTCTCTCTCAAAATGGCTGTAGTGAATGTCTTGAAATAGGCCTCTGTCTCTTTAAAGGTGCACAACGCAAGTCTCTGAGTTTTCGCAGAACTATGCCCCCTTTGGCGAAAAGCGGAACTGCACTCAGAGTTGTGCACGCTCCTGAACCACACGCACGCTTGCACGAGCACGAGCCGATCAGAACCAAAGGAGCGTCATTCGTGATTGCACAAATCTTTTGTTGAGAGTCGTAATGTCTTCAGAGGTAAGAAAGTTATTTTGAATTATGTGAAAGGATTTTGCATTTCAGTAAACAACATTGATGTTTGAGAGGAAAAACAGGGGTAGGAGAAAGGTTAAAAATAATAATAATAATAATCCCATTTCTACCCGTTTTGTGTGTTCACTGATGATTGGATTATAATTGTAATGCGTTCATGAATAATATAAATTATACTTATAATATAAATTATACTTTGTATAAGTGTCACTCACTAATAATCAGTGAGTGACACACCAAATACCTTATTAGTTGGTCAACAAAGTAGACTGAAATATAATGCTACCATTTTAGCTAAAACAGCCTGATCCTCCGAATATTTGTGGGGGTTTAGCCTGTTTTATTGATCTGCTTAGTAACATATTCCAACAGCAATATATTCTTATTAGACAGTAATTTGATATACATGTATCTGTGAAATGTGCTAATACTTTTCAGCTACTTTACCAGGGCAGGGTGTGTAGCGGCCAAAAGTCACTAGTTTATACATTTAGAAGAGAAAAAAAGGCTCCCTATACACATAACATGGAATTAATTCACAGTACAAGATCATATTAGCTGGGAAATAGAAAGTGCATGGGCCGGTAGTGATGCAGTTCAGAAGCAAACTTGATGTAGACGAATACAGTTATTTGTTTTGGAAAAAGTCAGCCTGCTGTACAATATGAGGGAAGTAAAATAAGCCCTTCATCATTGTATTTCTTTCCTGCGATGTGTAGAATACAGCATGTATGTTATCACAATAACAAAATATTGTTCTCAAAATGCACATCAATAAATTATTGACCCCAAACGAAGTAAAGACTGGAAGAGATTATCATTATTACGGTATTATTATTTATTTATTTATTAGCAATTTACACACCATCTAAACCAGGACCAACTCAGGACTACACCAGGTCTGAACTAGGTCTAGACATAAACCCAGTAGGAGTAAACAATGACTAACATTTATATGGGTTGCATGTGCTCTTCACAAATAATGTATTACAATCAGTGCACAGCAACATCCACGTTTCTGGGAACAATTGACTGATTTCCCCCAAAAGAAAACATATGAGACAAAGTTGAGTCTAAGTCAGTGTGTTGGTCAAGGACATGAGCACCGTTTAGCATTAGCATCATTTTGAAGATGTGAGCGAAACGTAAAAGGCTCCCGGTAAACCAAAGACTGAAACATAGTGTTCATCTTTTATGTTATGTTTCATGTTGTACGATTGATCTGAAGAAAACTCCAAGTTTGTGAACCTGCTCATTGACAATGGCAATAAAACCAATTCTGATCGTACATTTAGCTAACGCTACAAGCTAAAGACGTAGCATTACACGTATTACGCATCATCATTTGTTGACATAGATTTACCATATCAGACATGTATTAGACATTAGAGACTGTGTCTTACCCTTGTAGTAAGAAGAAAGCAGCTGAGGTCCGGGTGAGCCCGAGAGCGGACCGGAGGTAGTTTTTCCGATGTTGACTCGTCTCTCTGCGGCGCCTGTTTGACTCCAAATTGCCCCTTTTCGGTCACACTAGACAAAGTTTTTATCTTCTTTATCGTACGTTGAGTTTGCGTTTGCGTTTGGGATGAACAAGTGTCCGGTCTCTTACAATCCACCCTCTACTTTCGCAAAAGTGGCGGAGTTGTCTTCGCTGATGCGGATAATGGCGGAGAATCCACAAACTCCCCAGAGCCAGGTGCGCGTGAACGCGCATGACGTCACGCCCAGGCTCAAAACCTTAAGATTCCGTCCCGAATCCGTCTTATTTATTTTACTGCACAGGATTATAGGGGCGAGTGCAGTGATCAGAGAGGAGCTCAATCAGCACATCAGGCAATTGTTTAAACATGAATGGGTGAGAAAACTGTTATTTTTAACATTTAGAGTTGCGCATAGCACCTTTAAGAACCTCTGACCCTTCCCGACACGCCCCCTCCACACGCTGTCTGTGGCATCAGTGGGGAGGGGGTTCTGCTGAGGAGCAGTGGTTGGTTACTCGGCTGGTGACGAAAGCTCGGAGGCGTCTCCAGGAGGTGGGGGCGTTCCTAGGAGGACTCAGGCAAACCTATCCCTAAAATGGCCGCCATCAGAGTTTTTACAGATTACTCAAAAATACATGAATGTGCCAAGGCAACACTTCAGGCATGTTTTTAATGAGGGAATGACATAATAACATGATGTAAAGCTTGAAAAAGTCGATTTTGCATAATACCCCCCTTTAATGCAATTAATTAATTACAAAGGCCATAAGTTACCTGATTAAAAATTCTAATCGAGTCCCACCACTAATTTAGGCGGCCTCATGTTGAAAATAAAGAATTGCCAAAACATGAAAAGTATTTCCAGACTTTTGACCGATCCTGTGTATATATAGTGGGGAAAAAAATATTTGGTCAGTTTCACATAGACATTCTATTGGATTTTGGCCAAATACTTTTTTTCCCCACTACATATATATTTCTTACTAAATCCAATCCAGTGACGATGTTCCAAAGGCCTAGAGCTGCAGCGTCAGACCATATATCCTCGCTCAAGTGTCCCCCTGCGCCCCGTACGCCTCCTGTTCTCCGTCATGTCCCCACAATCTGTCCCCATCGGCTCCGTGACCCTCGGCAAACAGCCCCGGGGGCCAAAGTTCAACCCATTCAACCCCGCCCTCTATCTGGCCCTGGATGTGTACACCTCTGACAATCATCTAATTAGCTCTGAAAGAGGCGAGCGCGGCCGCCTGTAATGGCCTTCTTTATGAGCGGCTGCAGCTGGTGGCGGGGAAATGAAGGAGGGAGGGGGCACACGCGGACCACAATGCACTCTGATGGCTGATGGACGGGAGAACAGCTGTGAAAAGGTTAGCCTAATCATGCCGTTTTATTAGCAGCAGGCACCGGGGAGTTAGCGTTAGCATTAGCCAGAAGAGACTAAAGGAATCTACAAGTGCAGAACCAACAAGCTGTTCATGTTTGACAGTTGTGGTCCAGACTCATTCCAAACACATTTCTAATACACCCCGTTCTTCATAGCAACGAATGCATGTCACATGGTCTACAATACACAATGTTTTTTTTTCCTTTTTCACCCGTTCCCTCCACCCTGCCCACCCCCATGCCACGTGTCTCAAAACCAGACAGAACACGTAAAACTGAGTAAAATAATAATAATGCATAATGAAAATAATAATAATAATAATAATAATAATATAAAAGTGGATTCATACATTAATAAAAATATATATAAAAAGAAAAGGAAAAACAAAACAACACCGACAATAACAACATCTTAAAGGCCTAGTTTAAAAGAAAAATCAGGAAAAACAAGTGAAGAGAGTAATAAATAAACATTTAAAAAAAAATGGGAAATAATGTGGAAAATTGGGGGGGAAATTTGAGGGGAAAAAAAAGAAAACGTTTTGTGAAATTTTGGGGGGGGAAATTGCACATTATGGGAGAATTAGGGGGGAACGTGTGAAAAATGTGGAGAATTTTATGGGGAAAAATTGAAGGTTTGAGGAAAAAAATATGAAAACATTTGTAAAAAATTGTAATAGGTGACAACTAACCTTGTATAGGTGTTGGAAAAAGCTCTGGTCAGGCATCGGGAGTTTTCAATATTCTGGTTTTGTCTTTGATCAGATCTGGAAGTTAAGCAGGAAGGGCCTGGTTGGTGCTTAGATGGGACACCGTTTGAGAACCCCAGGAAGCCCGGCTGAATGTTGCTTTTTATTGTGTTTTTATTGCTCTTTATTCTGCTTTTTATTGTGTTTGGGGTTGCTGTGAGGCACACTGAGTTGTCGTGTACATAAATATGCCATACAAATAAACTTGCCTTGTGTGTGAGTGAGTGGTTTTTTGTTGGTCGGAGGGGCCGATGGCACAGACTGGATCACTCGCTTCTGTCAGTCTACCCCAGGTATGGAGTGAATGAATAGTGCAATGTAAAGTGTCTTTGGGTGTCCAGAAAAGCGCTATATAAAACCATTACCCATTATTATTGTTATTATTATTATTATTATTATTATGGTGACAGCGAGTCTAAAGAGGTCCTCTTCCTGGAGTCAAGGGGATGTCTATTTAACCATGAAAGAAAGAAACAATAGTGGTGAATATTTTATAATGCTGAGTTCCGTAAAACTGCATTAGAAAACTTTGAAAAACAATACCAAGAGGCTCTCGGTGAACATCAGTCACCAGTCCTGACTTAAAGGCCCAACACCTGATTTTTTCATTTTCAAACAATGAAAAGAGGAAGTCACTAAATCGAAATGTCAGTGGGGGCACGAACTCATCCCTAATGTAACATATTTGTAGCATCCCGATTATTAACAGGGACATGTTTAGAGGCACAATTCACAACTTGCAGAGTCACTTTTCAGGTTCATTTTTTCCAAATAATCTTTTAATGCGCCTGTGCACGAGACGCCGGGATCCTTTATATTTACCATGTGAGCAGGGGATTTGAGTTTCCCCATTTCTCAGTTACACAAACACCGGATTATGGCTAATAACTGGAATACACAAGTGCATATAAATGTGCTCAATGTCGTTCTCTCATCAAAACACGCCCAAAGAGTTGTGTTTCGAGCCGCTGGCACACCTTGGAGTAATCTTTGGATCTTCAATAGCTCCTCCTCACCTCTTGATCTCTTGCGAAGCTTAATCCTCTCATCGCAAAATGAAAACACTCGTCATAGCTCAGAGGAGGAGCTCGTTGTGGCTTGCTTGAAGTTTTGGCCCTCTGGATGATTCTCGAGGACGTCTGAACGACTGAGGCCTCCAGTTAAATGTGACCGAACTCCACCCAAACAAACAGCTGCAGAGAGTGTTAGCTTTGAGCGGCGTGGCAGCGGCGCATCAGTGGAGCAGGTGGGGGGAGGGGTCGGCTCTATTTTGAACGCTCTTTTTACAGGCCCTTTAATAAACCTCTGACCTGCCGCCGGGGTCGTATATCTGCCACCCACCGTCGCTGGGGCAATGGGCGGCGGCCGTTTACCCACACGCACTTGTACACGTGTCCCGCCGTGTTCAAGCGAGTGGGAAGAAAATACAGATGAGCACAGGCTGCGGGATTAGTTCCTTGTCTTGCAGGAATTCCATCAGGCCCCAGTTTTAGGGTTTGTTCAGATTGGAACTTGCCGCCTGGAAGCAGAAATCGCCTCATTGACTCAAGAAAGTGTTTTATCACTTCACGTCTTCTTTCTAAAGCATATTTCAGCTGTAAGAGACAAATCACATTATCCATCCATCCATTTGTCCAGCACGGAGACGTGGTCCCCCCAGCGTGTCCTGGTTCTTCCCTGGGGCCTCCTCCCTGTGGGACATGCCCATAACACCTACCACATGAGGGACCAGGAGCCATCCGAGCCACCTCAGCTGCTCATCTCGACGTGAAGAAGCAGCGGCTTTGCTCCGAGCTCCTCCTGGATGAGTTCGTGCCTCACCCTGCGAAGGAAACTCATGACTTGTCTCCACGATCTTGTCTCCAGATCTCATGACCACAGTTGAGGGCAGGAACACAAATCGACCGCTAAGTCAAGAGCTTTGGCTTTCAGCTCAACTCCTTCTTCACCGCAAACAGTGAAAAGAGAACTGCCAATCATCCTCGGACTGGGGCTCCATGCAAAACTTCAGTGATCATGAGTAAGGTGAGGGATCAGCCCAGAACTACATGGGACGGCCTGGCCATGGTCCACTGTCTCAAAGTGACCATTAATAACACGCTACTCTGTTGTAGATTCAAATTCTGCATAAGCATAAAAATAGCGAGAAAAAGAGGATGAAAACAAAACAAAAATGTGCTGGAAAAGCAACAAAAAGTGACAAAAAATGTGATGAAAAGGCAACAAAAACATGACAAAAACACGGACACAAAAAAACTACAAAAATGTGAGAAAAACACAAACAAATAATAGAAAAAATAATGAAGAAGAAGAAGAAGATCTTTATTTATACAGCGCCTTTCACAGACATATAGTCACAAAGCGCTTTACATGAGACAGTTGTACATTCGCTCCATACTCGGTGGTGGAAAGCTACGTTTGTAGCTTCAGTTTCCCCTGGGGGAGACTGTCAGAAGCGCTTTCGCGACTACACACGTCTGCGCCAACGGACCCTCTGACCACCACCATTCACTCACATCATTCATCCTGGCCTATTGTGCATGTTTTTAGTCGTAGGGGAAACCGGAGTGCCCGGAGGAAACCTACGCAGACACGGGGAGAACATGCAAACTCCACACAGAAAGGCCCGTCCAGGTGGGAATCGAACCCGGACCTTCTAGCTGTGAAGCGAGAGCACTAACCGCTGCGCTACCGTGCCGCCCATGAACAAAAAACAACAAAAATATGACAAAAATGACGTGACAAAAAGTTACCATCACTTTTGTAGGTCTTAGCTTTCCTTTGCTCTCCAGTCGAGAAGCTTTTAGATTTGGGTAAAGCCCAGTATAAAAAAAAATATGAGTCTAAAAGGATTTCCGTGGTGTATGGTGTACCACAAGGTTCAATTTTGGGACCGTTATTATTTATATTAATGATTTTGCTTCTGTTTCTATGACCACCTTTCCAGTTATTTTTGCTGATGATACCAATAAAAAAAATAAAAAATAAAAAGTCGACCTGGGGAAAATGCACTCGGTAAAGGCGGGGGGTAAGAGGTTAAAATATGTATCTGTGGAAGTGCACAATTACGCTAATTTGGGCCAGGCTGGTCAGAGTCCAGGGCTGTTTTTCAGTCCCAGTCCGCCCCTGGGCATGGGCGAAGGTCACGTGATCAGACCAAGATAGATTTAAACTCCACTTGCTGTGTGCTGAGGATGGGGGCGTAAACTTCATACCTTTGGGTGCTTTTCTCCAACAACCTCCAGTAGTCATGGTTCACAGCTAGAAGGTCCGGGTTCGATGCCCGGCCGGAGTTGGGCCGTTCTGTGTGGAGTTTGCATGTTCTCCGCGTTTCTATGCAGGTTTCCTCTGGGTACTCCGGTGTCTCCATGACTAAAAACATGTACAATATGAATGAGTGTAGTGTGTGAGTGAGTGGTTGGAGGTGGTCGAAGGGGCGGAATGAACAGAGTGGTACCCCAGGGCAGCTGTGGCAACAATAGTAGCTTACTACCTGAATGAATAATGAATATAGTGTTAGTAATACAGGCTTGTAAAGCGCAATACAAGTGTCAGCCACTAGTCTCCAGACCTGAACCCAATTGGTTAACTCCGAGTAGCGCCACTTCCTGGTTATATCCCGACGACTAGGTAATGCCATGCAGGAACACAACTACAACATAAATGGAGGTACATTTGATCATTTATTATGCTCACTTTCTACATAGATGTCGTTAAAGTGATAGTCTGTAAGTTTAAATGTTTTACAAATATAATAGATTGTGCATAATTGATCGCCTGGGTCTAAATTTTGAGGTATTATTAAATATTTTTTGTCTAAAGTCCCTGCCTTTATTGATTTTAGACACTAATCAGAAACCGCGGGACGCCACTCTGACCAATGAGACGAGCTTTTCCTGCAACCAGGCCTGTCGGGTCCAATCAGGAGGGGACGGGGAGGAGCTTGATCATTTACTTTGGAAAATTCTGTTCCTGCTCACCTCATTTTCGAAACTAGGAGTTGCTTTCTGGACCAAGAAGGGAGGAATTTGTAAGTTTGCAAAGTGAGAAGAGATAGTGTGAAATTCAAAAGTAAACAAACAGACTATCACTTTAATGAAAGAAAACTTGCAATACATTTTTTGTGGTATTGATGTCAATAATGTGCAGGAAAATGTTCAAATGAATACTTTTATCCCCCCCCCCCGTCTCCTGCAGTGTCTCATCTGTGTCTCCCCGGCCCGGCCTTGGCGATGCCTTGTTCTCCGTCTCTCCTGCCTCCGCTTGACATGAAGTCCACTCATGTCCACTCATGATCTGACACCATCTTGTATCAACAACAAGGTCAAGCACCGTCTCGCCCCGTCGCCTCCGCCCTCCCTCTCCCCCAGACGCTTCCTCCCCTCACAAAGCCCGAGCCGGCCAAGCGTTGATGTCTAGACGTCCCCCGCGAATCCCAAGTTCTCCGCTGTCCTCGGCTCGTCCCTCTTTGTCCCGCGGAAGTGCCCCTGCCGGGTCCGGACAATCACCAGTCGCTGATACTTCCTAAACATGTCGCAGGGGGGCCCCGGGGCCTCCCTGAGGGCCCCGCGTGTAGCTACATAGACTGATTACACTTTCATGATCTGTATTCGTGTTCATTGAGATTCCAAAAGCACCGTTTTTACAAGACTTAGAGGGATTTTGATCCTGAATGTGCTGCTATGCAAAGGTGTCACATGGATTATCACGCCTGTTGTCATGGGCTGAGAGGAATGCTCAAATGTAAGTCTATTCTTTGTCATTTCTGCGTTGTTAGTCCTATGACTGAAGAAGACTTTTTATACATCTGTAGAATGATTGTATAACGATATATGGTATGGTTTGGGTGAGCTTTAAACTGGAAACTATAATCCAAAGGCTATAATCTTATTCTTGAACATCTCAGCCACTGAAATGAAGCGTTCTGGCCTTTTCTCTGCCAATACGCGAAACCTCATTTTCTGCTGTCTGTGTCGTCCCATCTCCCGCTGTCTCAAGACAATCTGCGCTCACTATCGCTTCCTCAAGTGTGTCTGGGGGCCCCGGAGGCCCCACTGGAATGGCCCATTGGAGCACCGTGTCGGGGGCCCCGGCTGTGGGGCTTCAGGGAGGGGGAGATCATCCAAGCAGAGACATGGGAGACGAGAAGGACTGGCTGTTGTCCGAGTGGAGAGGATGTACCTGTCACTCACTCAACACACTGGCATGATCAGGATCTCTCTGATTACACACGGTCGACGACATGGATGTTGTAGCCTATTGATCAAACCTCCACACGGGATAGTGGACCAAAGCTCAGAGGCCTGTACTGTATGTGATCCACAGGGAGCAGGAAGTCAGATATGACGGTTTTATGCCCAGACACATTTGTATTGCCACAAATCCATGCATCTATTTCTGAAGATTTGCAGTTCTGGCATTGTCATCTTGGAATATGCCCGTGCCATCAGGGAAGAAGAAATCCATTGATGGAAAAACCTGGATGTTCTGATCTGATCTCATTCTTAGGGCACATCGTGTTGCTGAACCTAGACCTGACCAACGACACCAGAACAGTTAGTGAAATTGCAGATGGTGACTTTTTTGGGGGGGGTCAAGAAATGTATTGTAGATTTGCCTTTTTTCTTCTTAAGCAGGGGTAGGCAACGTCAGGTCCAGGGATCCAATCAGGCCCTCCAGCACAGAACCTCTGGCCCCCAAGATGATTCTGAGAAATATTACCATGTACCTGTTTTATATAGAATACCTGTTTATGTGGAAAATATTAGTATTTTTTAGATATAATAATAATAATAATAATACATAAAACGTGTATAGTGCTTCTTTGGACACTCAAAGATGCTTTACATGGGGGATATCTTTGCGGAACATCCCACTTCCCCGTCATACATAATGTAAAACATTGCAGAAAATGGTTCTTCACTTTGGGCTACAATGATGAGGATATATTTGTTTTAATATTTTTTATTTATCAATCAATCAATCAAAGTTTATTTATATAGCACTTTACAGCAACACTAGGAGGACCAAAGTGCTTCACAGAAAGATAAAACACATTTTAAAAACACCAAATAATTACAACCTAGACACAATTCAGTGTGCTCTAAGTATTAAAAGCAAGTTTGAAAATGTATATCTGTATTTGGTTGGGGAAGTGCATGTTAAAGGTCTGTCTGTCTGGTCTTTATGCGTGCCCTCAGTCACGCAGACTAACAAAAAAGATTGTTAGCATTTGGCCTCTCCCAATGTATTCCTATAGCTCCAAACGGGGGTGAGGTTGGAAGCTACCACGCTCCTCCACGGGCACGCACAAAGACCAGACAGGTACCCATCAACTCGTCTAAGCTCAGGTAAGAACATATCTCAGTATGGAAAAACGGTGAACTATTCCTTTAATGAACATACATGGGACTCATGCATGCCGTCCTCCACTCGCACTCTCAAACACACACTTATCTGCTGAAAAAGTACACAAACAAGGCAGTTTAAAGGGGCTGGAAGCAAGTTCGCCATTTTATACTCTCTACTGCCACCTCAGGCCACATGTGTAACTGCACCTTCTATATTAAGCTCGTGCATGACGGCAATTCGGGCCGAAGTGACACATTTTTGAGTGACCGTACAGGATTTTAGAGGCAGTTGTGGTGAACAGGTCATTCTACACATTAGGACATGGCTGCTGGAACATGTAGGGGGAGGAAAATACTGAATTTTAACATTTTTAAACTCCTTATAGTCCCTTTAAAGTCATGTTATATGATTGCTTCTATCATGATCACTTTTTAGGTGTATCGAATGCTTATTCAACAACATCTTGGAAGGAAAACACAGTATTTTACAGTAGGCATAACAAATTCAATTCGTTGTTGGGTCACGGCTTGTCATTCTATGGTGATGGTGGATCCCAACATCCTACCACTGCTCGAGAACACCAAACCGGCCCAAATGGAGTTTTACCTGCAGCGTCTCCCCTTTTAGATTGTATGAAATCACACCCAAAAAGAACCCCTCTCATGTGCAGAGGTTAAGCAATATTTTATCACGACCGTAATGCCCTTTATCATGTTAAGTCCCCACATAGTCACACGCCTCATATACGCCGTACCCTCCATCACTCTTATCACGGCGTAATGAGAACACGTCTGCTGTCGCTTTGAGGGGGGGGGGGGTCCCGCCCTCTGTCGCCCCCTTTTCACTCCGAAAGGGTTCCCCCCCCCTCCCTTCACAATGGAGCCCTCTTATTTCCTCCTTATTGACACTCCTAATTGTTTCCACTGTCTGATAACGACCCTGAAAGCCTCGCCGTATCAGCAATAACCTTCTGTCTCCAAAGCGCCGCATTGATTCCGGGGGAAGAAGAAGAAGAAGAAAAAACTGCAACATTGAATGCACCACTTCCTCATTCTCATTCCGTGGGTTTTCAAAGCCCCGCGGAGGTCATCAGGGAACCCCCGTATTTTCATTTTGTTTTATTAGCCGCATTGTGGAGAGGCGGCCATATTGTTGTCTTATTAATTGCGCGCGAGGCCGAAAGTCCAAATCTCCCGACGCGCTCCCTTTATATTACGCCGGCCTTAATTAAACGCCGCGCCGTTATTAGCGACTAGCACGTTAGCGCTCGTCAACAGGCTGCGAGAATGCGGCTAATCCCACTTCAACTGGAGTAATTAAAGGTGCTCGAGCAAGTAAGTCGCGCGCAACGCCACGGCCACTCACGGCGGCGGCGTCATGAACGTTGTGAATTGCAATTGAAAGGAATTAGCCTCAAAGCAAATTAATAAGTTATTTATGAGCGGCGGTAATTATTGGCATTGTGCATTCAGGCTGAGATGGATTGTTGTCACGGATCACAAAGAAGAAGTTTCATGGAAGCGCTACGGAGGGACTCGCTAACTTTCTTTGCTGGTTTTTAAAAGGTGTATCTGGTTTTAAACTTGTTGTTGGTGTTGCTAGGAATCCTGTTGTATTGTTGCAAAGTAAAGAAAAGCAAATCTGAACAAGTTTTTTTCGGTTTGGAGAGCAACCCAGCCTTGCTCCAATTTTAGCTATTTTAGCTAGGTTAGCAAGTTTAACTAGTTATTAGCCTAAACAACTCTTATTCCTAATTTTCCTAAAGCATTGAAGGTATACAGGAGGATTTTCCCGAATTGTAGGAAAGAACCGCCCTCTCCACTTTTAAAAAAATGCGCATGCGCAACGCTCTACCTGCCTCCGAGGAGGAAGAATCTCCCAAAAACACTCTGGTCTTGTTTCTCTCTTCTGAAGCCTTTCTCTTCTTCTCATAGACTTCGAAGACACTTTTTCAAACGACTCGGTGCGTTCTGCGATTAACAATGAATGGCTAACAGCGTAACTCACATAGGCATGCGCAGAAATTAACAAGGGGCGAGCACGGCCTTACGTAGGCATATCACCAGAATGATTGACAATTAGGAGGACCAATCGTCTTGATGATCCACCCGGAAATAGAACATCCTCCGCTCTACCTTTAAAAAGCATTCTGATTCTGTGTAAGGACAAGTAAGCCAGTTTCATTGTGTTCAGAAGCAGAGTGGTATGGTATTGTTTCCAACATTAGCCGCCACCTAAAAATGCATGTTTAGGTCTCCTTTTTCCTCAAATGACTGTGAACATAATATCGCAAAATGGATACAATGAGAGTAAAAATAGATTCAGTCCTACCTAGTTTCATTAATTATGTTCAAAGACATTTGAACAAAGGAGAGTGCTGCATAAAGTCCTATCATACAGTATTAAAGACCCGGGCCACCGTTTTTCCATACTGAGATATGTTCTTACCTGAGCTTAGATGAGTTGATGCGTACCTGTCTGGTCGTTGTGCGTGCGCTCAGTCACGCACAACGACCAAAGATGTTGCTAGCATTTGGCCTCTCCCAATGTATTCCTATAGCTCCAAACGGGGGTGAAATTGGAAGACCAGACAGTACACATCAACTCGTCTAAGCTCAGGTAACAACATATCTCAGTGTGGAAAAACGGTGGCCTGTTCCTTTAAGGACTAGATAGAGTTATTGCAAAACAGGAAGTAGCGCAGATGCTCTGTTAGCAGGCTAGTTGTTATTTATTTGATGTATGTATTTATTTGACAGACATATTAAAAAGTCGTATCATTTGATAGCTCCCAAGTCCCTACCAGCAAATACCTCTAACACAAAGTACAGTCCCAATAAGAATGTGAAAACGTGTTTTACAAATTAAAACCTCCATTGGTTTATTGTTTAGTAACAAACGCCTTTTCCCAGAATACTTAAAAGTTTCGGCGACAATCCCTGACTCTATATACTTTATGATGTTGGACAGAACAATGTATATGAAAGCTCACACAGCTC